>NW_021130704.1:123356-843048 GCF_004193835.3 Ostrinia furnacalis | reverse complement strand
TTAAAGAGTTTTATTACAAAGTATCAGTCTGTTATTAAAGAGTTCCATACAACGACACGAGACAAATAATAATTTATTGTCACGTAGAAAATATTCAACAATGAAAGTTGTGAAATTCATAAGTGGTCTTAAAGTCCACCTGGTATCGTTGTGTGTTTGAGTTTCATGNTGATAAAGACAAGTTAGATTTCAAATAAAAAGAAAAGATTTCGAAGTAAAATAAGCATTTTAGTTAAAATTAAAATTGTCTCTACCTGTAGCGGAGAATAATGTTGTGGCAGGCCTTTGTTCAAACGATCATAGCAAATGTTGTGATAGGGATAGAGACATGCGATTTTTTGTTTTACAAAGATAATACGATAGAAAATAATAAAAAGTAATAAAAATCACCGGTTATAGGGGCATTTTTTGGAGAAATTTATAAAATAACCAAAAAAAACACGAATTTTTAAGCAGATTTTTTTCAAAAAGTATCATTTTTTATTATTTAATGGCATTTTTTGTGTATTTTATGTATTTTTTTAGTATTGCCTGTTATTTAGCATTATTACTGTTTTAATTTTATCAGGATATACCGCTTAGTTCAAAAGTTATTACGTTTTCTTTACAATAAGTAATTGGAAGAAAAAAAATTCTATAAAAAATTAAAAAAAAATCTCAAAAATTTTTTGACCTCTTTTTTGTCGATAAAAATAGGTCTAGTTTCATCTATTTTCATATGTACACTTTAACGTGACTCACACTGTATATTGTATACACCATACATTCACAGTTTACTTATAAATAAATTGAACCTAATCTAAGGTGTTGTCTTATAATAAAGGTTGCCACGACGTGCACAGAAAACATTTTACGAATATGTTGGATAGCTATAAAGTTGCCAAAGTAACAGAATGCGAAACAGTTGCTTACAATCTACGAGTAGGTACCTACCTATCGGAAATACCGATAATTCAGATTGTTTTTTGAATTTACGTAGTGAAGATGACACATCAACGCTGATCCGGAAGAAAGTGGCAGGTTGCTAAATAAATTGTGACTGAATCCTGTATCATTACTAATGAAACTAAGGTACCTACCGTCATGATACTTATTGTATTCTGTGATGGTACTAGTGAAATCATTCATGTTTAGATTAAGATAAAATGTATTTGCGCTTTTCGTAGCGCCACCCCCGCGCGGAACTAAGTTCCGANAATAGTAGAGTAGGTTAGGTTAGAACAGTGACCCTTAACGCGCGAAGGCGAGCGAAGCGTGCCGCGGCAGCGGCCGCCGAGCGCTAGAATCACCTCTATTGTTAATTAATCATTTAGTTTCGATAAAAATAATGAAATATGAAAATAAATTTAGAACAAATTTTATATTAACTACTCACTAAACAAAATAATAACCACAAGCTAATTTGTATTCCATTCTATGCACCAATCAAATTATTTTGTANTCCAACCTTCAGAGGAGTGGGTGCAACACGGACATTAGACATGATTTTTGTCTTGTCCATGTTCATTCTGAGGCCCACTTGTTGAGAGGCTCTACTGAGGCCATCGAGCATTGTGCCTAGATCCTCCAAGGTCTCAGCCATGACTACGATATCGTCCGCGAATCGAAGGTGGGTGATGTACTCACGTCTGAAATACCGCAGTGTCTCAAGTCGAAAGTATTTGACCAATGTGTGTTGCCAGTGATGGTATACGGATCTGAGACGTGGTCGCTTACTATGGGCCTCATAAGAAGGCTCAAGGTCACCCAAAGGGCGATGGAGCGGGCTATGCTCGGAGTTTCCCTGCGTGATCGAATCAGAAATGAGGAGATCCGCAAGAGAACCAAAGTAACCGACAAACTCGCAGAATTGCTAAAATCAAGTGGCAGTGGGTGGGCGGGGCACATAGCTCGTAGAGACGATGGCCGTTGGGGCAGGAAAGTTCTCGAGTGGCGACCACGGGCTGGAAGACGTAGCGTGGGCAGGCCTCCTACTAGGTGGACCGACGATCTGGTAAAGGTCGCGGGAAGAGCCTGGATGCGGGCAGTGCAGGACTGTACATTGGGGGAGGCCTTTGTCCAGCAGTAGACGTCATTTGGCTGAAAAAAGAAAGAAAAGTGCTTCTGAAATACTAACGACGGACAACTACGGAACCTTACACTGTGCGTGGCACGCACGACACGCATTTTTTTCCATAGTTTCAGAATGTAATGAAACTTACCCTTTTTGCAGGTGCCTCATATTTCTTTCAGCAGTCATATACAACAGTTACAGTACAGTACCAAAGGCCTCATTTTATTATTATATGCCAGATGTGGAGTTCGAACATGCTTATGGAATGTACACTTCACCTTTGTCAAGGACAATAAACGGGTCCGATGTGCTGGTTACGGCACCTGAGCACGCCCCTGACTTCAGGATGGAGGAGACCCCATTAGTCAGGCACTACCCCTATTTCTACCTTGAAGAAGAACGACCATATAGAATAAGTCCTGCGCACAAACAACTGACGAGGTGGTATAGCCGGGTGCGATTCAAAATTGTTTTCTAAGATAATTATTATTACCGGGATTGCGAGGTTTCCGGCGAATAGGACCGCAATTATTTAGGACCGCGGTTCCAGTCGCCGGATTCGTAAAAATTAAATCTTTTTCTTCCGGCGACTGAGACCACTAATAAATGTTTGTACTGTATTGAGTTTAGCTTGAATAATATTATATTTCTTTAAGTTATCTATGAGTGGTCCTAGTCGCTGGAAGAAAAATATTTAATTTTTATGGATCCAGCGACTGGGACCGCGGTCCCAGTTACTTGCGGCCCCAGTCGCCAGAAACCTCGGGATTGCTACCATGTTCCTTAATTTTGAGTTTCCGATATTTCGCCACTGTTGCAAGCGCCATGGTCACGGAGTAACTAAAGAAACTTATGTTTTAAGACTCCCCGCTTTTAGTCGGCCGATAGTTGGTCCCGATTCTTATTTGTATGAAGAACTTGATCACCTGAACAGCCCGACCCAAATATCGGCCGACAAAAAGTCGGTGGCCTGCGCCTAGGTTAAATATTCACTACACTTTACCCCTAGAAGAATAGTGAAATTGCCGAATTTTTCTCAATAACTATTCAGTAATTTAAAATTCCTTTTATTTTTAGCCCTATGTTCAGCAGTGGTTCCTATCGTCCACTGATGATGATGATGATGAAATTTTATACAGATTTTTTTCAAATTAGAAATAAATCGTCAAAATTAAAAGAAAAGAAGAATTTTATTAAATGAGCTTTTAATGCTCTTATAAGAATAATGGTATCCTTCCGTTTGGCCAAATTACTTTTCGCCAAATTTCACTTCGCAAACAACTTATCGCCAAAGTTTCATTTCCCAAATGAACTTTTAGCAAATGTACTTTTCGCAACTATTTCATTTGGTCAAATTATCATTTGGTCAAATTTTACTTGGCAAATGTTTATATAGCAAATGTTTTATTTTGCCAAATATTATATCCCAAATAATTTATTTGGTCAAATTGACACTTCACATGCTTACCCACCGTTACCCACAAATCAAAGCACAAGGCAAATTATCATGGTTTTCACAAGAATTTTATGTAAAACAAAGAGATTGCAGAAAATAGTATGGATGCGAAAGTAGGTTTTGCAGAAAATAGTAAGTTAGGTTAGGTTAGAACAGTGACCCTTAACGCGCGAAGGCGAGCGAAGCGTGCCGCGGCAGCGGCCGCCGAGCGCTAGAATCACCTCTATTGTTAATTAATCATTTAGTTTCGATAAAAATAATGAAATATGAAAATAAATTTAGAACAAATTTTATATTAACCTTTAACTATGGACGTGAAAAAATAATCACACTCCCATGGACGTCGGGTCTCCCAGACCCCTATCTAAAATTCTTCTTATTTTTATATCTGAATCAATTTGAATTTATTAAAGAGTTGATATATGTCTAATAACTATTAATAAAGGATTTAGTAGTAAATGTAATCCAATTTTAACCATAATTTAATTATTTTTTTGCTAATTTAAAAAACCTAGTCATTTTTCAGTGTTAATTGACTTGCCACACATATAGGCTCCTTGATTACAGTCGATTATTAATAAACGTAAGTAATATTTTTTTCCTTGCTAATTAATAACCACGTAACATAAAAACATGAACAAAATTTCTGAAGCACATAAAATAACATTTTTGACAAGGGTTAAAGTTACTAAAATTTTACACAGTGGCCTAGAACAATAAAGACAAATTATCTCTACAGGCATGTGTTATCTTTCTTTGAGAGCTTTAATAGGCAAAATATACACCATTCAGAATCAGAATCTGCAGCAATGGTAAATTCTAAGACATCTAAACTAAAAAAAGAATCGTCTACAAATAATACCTTACTCCTGAAATGTTCTTTAGATAGTTGGGCTAATAATATAGCTGATGTACTCAGATACTTTCTGCCATTTCTTAAACTAGAACATTTTACTTAAGATTATAATAATATTATCATATAAAAAAATTATAGTTGACAAGTCACATCCATAGAAGTATGTTTGTATGGAAATTATAGTCATCGGGTCTCCCAGGCCCGGACAAAATTTTGGATGGTTATTACTCACGTAATAAGTGTCGGAAGACGCGATTTCATGCCTCCTCGGCCCAAACACAGTTAAAACTGAAGCTACTGAGATGGTCGCGAGCAGCACTTGGCGGGAAGGTGTTTAAACCGAGAAATTGGAAAGGGGGGTGGGCCTCTGAGACCCGACGTCCATAGTTAAAGGTTAACTACCCACTAAACAAAATAATAACCACAAGCTAATTTGTATTCCATTCTATGCACCAATCAAATTATTTTGTAAATAGTTTATCGTGAAATATTTTTGCCAAATGAAACATTTGGCGAAACATACTTTGCCAAACAATAATTTGCTAAACAATAATATGCCAAAAAAGACATTTGCGAATTAAAAGTTTGCAATAAGTTGTTTTGCCAAATGAGAATTTGCCAAATGAAAATTTGCGAAACGTTGTTTGCCATGTGATAATTTGGGAAACGTTTTTTGGCCAAACATTAGTAATCCAAGAATAACACTATAAGAGCGCTTTCACATTAGGGCGTTAGAAGCGCGACAGCAGCGCGGCAGCGGCGTTTTTATAATATGAAGGCATGCATCCGCTGTCACATAGTATGAAATTATTGGCAGCGCGTCTGTCGCGCGTTTGTCGCAGTTTGTAAAGTCGCCTAAATGTGAAAGCGCTCTAAGACAAAGTTTTTATTTTGCGGCTAAGCTTAATTAACTGATATGTGTTTCAGGATAACGCGTATAACCTTGGGTGCGCGTGCACAACAGTATTCCGACGATTCCACCTGCTAGCAGGCTGTGCGGCGATATCAACCAGACATATTTTAACTACGGCTACCTCAACCGAGCTAATATTGAGAACAAGAAGACATTTCGAGTAAGATAGTCGTAGCTGAATGATTTTCTTCTCCTTCAAACCGTTATGGTTTATTTGGGCATTTGGCACTAATCAGTACACTTTGGCGATTATCACACAGTCACACTGCACCACGCTCCGCCGCGGTACGCGGGATGACTAATCAATGTATGCAAGTACCTCAGTTTATATCTATAGAAAACACGCGCAGCACAACACACTGACAACGCGTTTGCGCGCGGGATTCGTTATATGTCGCCACGCCAGAGTAAATACAAATGAGTAGGTCATCTTCATAGAAACGTACCGAGCGCGGTTTGTATGTGAGCGCGCCAATATACGTATGCGGCGCGCACGCACACAGTGACAAAATTCGACGCAACCACGACTGACTCCCCGCTAATCCCCGCCAAATTTTGCCAGTGTGTGCGTGCGCGCCGCATACGTGTTGGCGCGCTCACATACAAACCGCGCCCGTGCGTTTCTATGAAGATGACCTACTCATTTGTATTTACTCTGGCCACGCGGACCGCGGCGGAGCGCGGTGCAGTGTGATAATCGCCTTTCTCTTCCTATTATAATGTTGTATGTAAGTTACTGGTGCTACTACTGTCATTCTGTCTCATCAACAGACCTTTACAGCCCACGGCTGGACTATGAGCCACCTCCACTTTAGTGGAGGGTTTTGCCAAAATCTCCTCGCTTGGCAGACGGATTAGAGATCGCAGTTTAAAATATTAATGTTTATCTTAAAATAGATGTAGACAGAATGTGTGCCGTCACCACACATATTCATTGCAATAAATGTTTTTTTCTGATCATGAAAATAATGCTGTAAAATATATTTTCAGACGGATGACCGAAGTCCTTGGTATATGGTATGATATTAACGATAATTCGTTTAACAGCAGTTATTACGCATATCCGAATAGGATACATTATCATCCAAGGGTATGATTATTTTACAGTCCACATACAGGGTGAAATTGCAAACAGTTGCCAAAAATGTTTTTACAAGCCCTACTCTAAATCACAATCTTCTTTTTCTCTATTATACATGGTGACTTGGAATTAGAGCATTTAACTTGTATGTGTTGAGCATGTAAGGTAAAGAAATTGACTTACTTGACTTATGGTCCTATTATGTCCCCTAGATGGGGCAGAGGGCGTCCACAACAGTCCTCCATCTCGTTCGGTCTTGAGCTTCTCGCTTGATCTCGCTCCAGGTTTTGCCGATCTTCTTCGCCTCGTCCGCTACAGTGCGCCGCCAAGTTTGCCTGGGTCGACCACGTTTGCGTTTTCCTTGGGGATTCCAATCCAGAGCCTGCTTAGGGATGTGATCGGGGTCCCTTCGGAGAGTGTGGCCAATCCAGTTCCACTTGCGGCGCTTGATCTGCTGGTCGATCGGAATTTCGTGGCAGCGTGTATAACCGAGAATTCGGCGAAGGCGACCTTCCACGTTTCACACCCATAGAGCAGAACGGATTTAACGTTGGACCTGAATATTTTGATCTTGACCCTTTGGGTCAATTTCCGTGACTGCCATATGGGGCGAAGTTGTGCGAAGGTAGCTCTGGCCTTGGCAATGCGCGAAGTGATGTCCTCTTCGGTACCTCCAGTTTCTGACACGACGCTCCCGAGGTAGGTGAAATTGTGGACTCGTGCCACATCCTCTGCACCAATCCGTAATGGCGTGCAATTTCTCACACCAGATCGCATCTCTTGGGTCTTCCGGCAGTTAATTTTGAGCCCTGTGATACCCGCTTCTCGATGTAGGTCATTAAGTTTGGATTGCATATCGTGATGCGTGTGGCTCAGCAAACAGAGGTCATCGGCATAATCTAAGTCTTCTAAGACTCCGATTATACCCCACTCTATTCCACGCCTTTGGTCTTGATATGCGCGATTCATGACTCCATCTAAGACAACCAGAAAGAGAAGGGGCGAAAGCAGGCAGCCTTGCCGGACGCCCGCATGCACCTCGATGTCTTCGGAGATGAGGCCGTCGTGAGTTACCGTACAATAATATTTCCTGTAGATGGCCTTCAGTAGGTCGATGATTTTCGGCGGGACACCAATGTCAGCGAGTCGCGACCATATACTTGCCCACTTCAGCGTATCAAAGGCTTTTCAAAGTCTACAAAGGTTAGGTAGACTTCCCTTTGCCATTCTGATGCCTGCTCCAAAATGATACGCAAATTATTGATTTGGTCGGTACACGAGCGGTTCGGGCGGAAGCCAGCCTGTTCCCTACGCAAAAGAGGTTCAACGGCCCCTGATAACCTATCCAAGATAATCTTGCAGAAAACCTTTGACGGTATCGAGAGCAAAGTGATACCTCTCCAATTGTTACACTGGCTTAGATCCCCTTTCTTTGACACTAATTAAAAGCCCCTTATTCAAGGTAAAGAAATTAGGTTATAGTATTTGCAACATTTTTGTATAAGGATTGCAAAAGTGAACCGTTATTGCTATGGCTAAGGCTTATTTTCGCGCACCATAATGACATAATAAGCTTTGCAGTTTGTGTGTGTGCATAATTTTCTATGAACGAAAAAAATTTCATATGTGCCAATTTTGAAATAGATAAAAAAAAAGATTTCTTTACGTAAATGGATTCTGAGTCACTTTTAAAAAATTGGCAACTATGTATTTGCAAAGTCATCCTGAAAGCTGAAATTTAGGTCTTTGGCATCCTTTAAATAACTCGCTCATTATACCTACTTAGTTCATTCTCCAAATGAGACAAACCCTCACTTTCTCGGACACAGCTACGAGCATAAAAGTGAAAAAAATAATAATTTCAGTACGTTAAGCCGAAAGAAGTCAATCGGTCACATCCTATACCAGCGATGTATGATTTGTCTGTATGGAGTACGACGTATAATTTATATGGATCTTCAATGTCACCGAGTGGTGCATACATCTGTAATAGAGGGGGATCCCACTGGTAAGTGATTGCATAAAAAAACAGGTCTAAGGCCCAGAACAGACGGTGAAACGCAACTGCAACGAAACTGCAACTGCTAGTTACTTTTGAGTTGCATCTAAGTTTCTGCCATGGCGTCCGTTGAGAGACCACACATGACGCGACCAGTTTGAAACTTTCAGTTTCAGTTTCATTCATAAGAATCATCAAAAAGTTGCAGTTTCGTTGCAGTTGCGTTTCACCGTCTGTTCTGGGCCTAAGGAAAAAGTCTATCAAAGGAGACCTGACATGCTTTATACATTTTCGTAATAAGGTCTAAAACCTGTGTAATTAAAATCAATAAATAAATAAATTTTTAGACCAAAATTATGATGACAAATTAATATAATATTACTTATACAGGCTGACCAGGGAGTTGACATTCAAAACTAAAATTTTAATTCCTTACATCATGTTTCGAAGGAAATATTTTTTTTTATCAAGGTGTATCTAAATCACCTCATGTATGTTCTACGATTTTGCTTAGTTTAGGAGATAGAGAGGTTTTTTCCTTAACTTTCACCTATGGTTGGTTATCAATTTTTTTCTTACTCTCCCGAACACTGTAGTTTGTTTTTTCTTACTTACGCTAGAGAAGCTTTCAGTGAAGATCAACTCAGAGCAAAAATCTGCGAAGCCGAAGGAGAAAGTTGATCTTCACTGGAAGCTTCCCTAGTGTGAGTAAGTAAAAACAAACTACACCAAGTGCTCGCCAGAGTGAGAAAAAAAAACCAATCATAGGTGAAAGTTAAGGAAAAAAAGTCACAAAATTAACCCTATCTACTAAACTGAGCAAAATCGTAGTCATGAGGGTGAGATACACCTCGATGTAAGGAATATAAATTTTAGCTTTGAACGTCAACACCCTGGCCACTCTGCATAAATCAGCCAATTATATTTCCCCCAGAAATGGTTCGACGGATCAATCATGTTGATGTAGCTCACGGAAAGTATTCGGAAGGTCTTTCTTCAGACCAGTCGTATAAATTTTTGGGGGAGGCCTTTGACCAGCTTTGGACGGTTTTTTGGTATAACTGAATAAAAAAGCTACTAAGATAATGATGATTAATAATTATGCTTATATCATAAGGATGGAATACGGATCATCTGTGCCTGGACCCAGAGAGTTGGCCCTGATAGCAGGATTCCAATTCATAAAGGCTTATAGACGAAAGCCCATGCCCTGGTTCAAATACGCAGTCAGGACGAGGAAACACACATACCCGTGCCCGAAGGTAAATAATCAGTACAGAATTAATATAGTACCTAAAGCCTGGTCCGTGAGCACGTAGAATCCCATCCAATGACCCCAAGCTACCCATCCTTATCGCTCGCGCGTAATTATATTGCTGTCGCGACTGTGCGAGGCGCGCCCGCAGTGAGTGTGCGAGCGCGACAGCAACATAATTGGATGGATGGGCAGCTTGGGGTCATTGGACGGGATTCTAAGTGCTCACGGACCAGGCTTTACTAGTAATATCTCGGATAAACGATTCAGCTAGGTAGGTCCAATTTCGAGAACGAGGTCAATCGTCGAATCTAACTTAGCTGGGCAGCATTCGGAAAACCACGCAACATCTTTTCGTCCAAAATAGGTACCTTAGTGCCTGAAGACTAAAGTCTACAACCAATGTGTGTTACCAGCAGCGTTGCCAGACGTCCCGATTTTGGCGGGACGTCCCGATTTTTAAATCAAATTTAAATGTCCCGCGCGGGACAGGCTCGGTCCCGCTTTTGGGAGAGCTATATTATTCTAAAGAATAAAACTTTTTTTATTTTTTATTCTAAAGACGAATTTAACGATAGAGTAAATCTGATTTAAAATATTATTTTTTGTTAAAATACATTTTCTATGGCTACTTTTGCTATCGATTGTCACGTAAACGTAATTTTAAGTCAAATAAAAAGATAAATATTTGAAAACCTTTGATTTATATACGTTTTTTTTACTATGTCCCGCTTCTGACGGAAGAATCCCGCTATTTTCACTCAAAAAGTACCAAAGTCCCGACTTGGCGAAAAAAAAAACTGGCAACGCTGGTTACCAGTGATGACCTATGGTTCGGAAACGTGGCCAATTACTGTAGGCCTTATACAGAAGCTCAAGTTGCACAGCGTGCCATGGAGAGGGCTATTTCTCGGTGTTTCTTTACGAGACCGAATCAGAAATGAGGAGATCCGTAAATGAACTAAAGTCGCTGACATAGCCCGACGGATTAGCAAGCTGAACTGGCAATGATCAGGTCATATAGTACGCAGAACTGACGTCCGATGGGGCGGCAGCAAAGTTCTGGAGTGGAGGCTGCGTACCGGAAAACGCAGCGTGAGACGTCCACCCACAAGGTGGACCGACGACATCATAAAGGTAGCAGGAAGGCGCTGGACGCAGGCCGCTACCAGACAACATGGAAGCGTTGGGGAAGGCCTATGTTCAGCAGTGGATGTCCTATGGCTGAGATGATGATGATGATGATGATGAGTAATATCAGTCTTTCTTGAGTAGGTACGGCCTGGTTTCCACTAAGGCAAGTAGCAAAAGCAGAGAAGTTGGTTGACTTGACCAGGTTGTACATTAGAATTAAATCATAGTTTAGCACAATGTTCGTTTGGTTTCAGTCCGAGTGGGGTTGGTTCCACTGTATTCCAGGTGACTGGGCACCACTGGGTTTGGATAGTGGTGCGACTTACTTTCGATCTTTGGAAGGGTACGGCTGGCGCTACGATGGCCTTATTGGAATGAACGCAGTGTCCATGAGACTCCGCTCCATTCCAATAGTCCACTATTTTACTGTACTGAACACCCATGAAGTACTAGATTTCCTGTACGGAGCATTCACCGGTCATTTGCCGTATGAATGGTTAGATCAACGCTATGAAAATACGAAAGAGCGGTCTCCAATAACCAAAAAAGTGCAGGTCCCCAGACAGTATGATCCAGCCCACCCATACTATTACGGTAAGGAAATACCCAATTATAAGTGAAGTAAAGGGGTCCCCATTAAAACATAAATGTGAAATGAGAGCCAATTTCAATATTATGTATGTCATCGTTGTTGACTTTAATGGCAAAACAAGTGAGATCTAAATGGGTGCCAAGTTCAATGGTCAGTCCTGAAATTTATTTATAATAACATGAAATATAATTTCTTCTTATAACTTATAGTAGGGAATTTAGTGCAATGNGCGGCAATATTTAGATTAAGATAAAATGTATTTGCGCTTTTCGTAGCGCCACCCCCGCGCGGAACTAAGTTCCGATTTTCGTTAATAGATGGCGTTGACCGTAATTGACTCGCGCTAACATTTGATTTTTTTCGGACTTTATAGGGTGTTTTGCATAACTGGTTTAATAAAGTTTTATCAGCCTACGGAAGTTGTGTTATTTAATCGTGTGATGTGAAGTGTGTGAACAATTCATCTTTTTGGTTCAATATCAGTAACCCGTGTCTTGACATTGACCTAAGAACCGAGGAGCTACATAAACTGAAGTAAAAATTAAATAAGTAAAAACTAAATCAACAACATAAAGTAACTTGAAAAACATCAATTGGTTTGGCTAGGTGATTTTTTGAGAGCCTAAATAAATGATGGATGGATGAATCCTAATAATGATAATGAGTTTTAGATTATTGTGTAATTTTAAATACGGAAGGACGAGTGTGTGCTGTAGTTAATTAATTATAAATAAATCGTTACGATAACATTGTTTAAATTATAAGTAGTTAGGTAACCTTATCGTAGAGCGAGTGGACGCTACGCTACACAGTTTGTTTATGAGGTCATAATTGGTTGTTGACCATAAAAAAACCCTTTTAACCATTGAAGTAATATTTTAACATGCATGACAGTTTGAGTCACTCAAGTGCCTGTTTTTTTAATGAATCTATACTTATAATAAACATGTAGAGAGGTCAATTCTGTACATGAAATATATTTTCAAAATAACTATCAGGGGGTGATTAGTGATCGATACTGATGCCAAAAATGCAGTCAGTAAAATTTTTGTCTGTCTGTCTGTATGTTCCTTATAGAAACAAAAACTACTTGACGGATTTTAACGAAACTTGGTACAATTATTCTTCATACTCCTGGGCATGTTATAGTATACTTAGGAATTCCCACGGGAACGGGAATTAGCGAAAAAAACATTTGTATGAAAAAATCTAAACCGCGTAAGATGAATGAAGGGGGTAAAACGGGATCCACGCGTACGAAGTCGCGGGCGGCCGCTAGTTACTTATATAATTATTACCTACATATTTGTTGCCGCTTGCGAGTTCGTACGCGTGGACCCTAAATTTTACTCCCTTAGGGGTGGAGTTTCGTAAAATCCGTTCTTAGTAGATGTCTACACCACCTTATAAGAAACCTACCTGGCAAATTTCAAGCTAGTAGGTGTCATTGTTTCTGAGATTTCGTGATTGATTAACCAGTGAGTGGTATTTCGCTTTTGTTGCTTGTTAAATTTGCTCTTGTACAGATCGCGTAATGTCATGTAATTATACTCGTATTATAGCAAAACAAAGGATTAGATTTGTAAAAATAAAATAAGGCGTAATAAATGCATTTACAGACATCATAGAATGCGATTAATTATACGAATAGACTTAGATACACGCTCTACATTTACTAATATGAGAATAATACCAGCATCGGTAGGATACTTGCAAGTCACGGCAAGAAACTTGTGATATTTTATATTTTACCTTTTATGTTATTAATTATGAGCACTGCATGTTATAATTAAGGGGCGTTCGCCTTATACGCGTCTGATTTTATGCCTCATGCATCGTTGTTGGCATGTAGGCTGATGTAGGCAAGGTGCGCGTGGTGTGCACGTGTGGAATGCCTGATGACTGACATTTACTACACTACCACTACCTAACGCAGTAGCACGTAGTCAAGTGCATTATTCAAAGAAAATCTAATTGCTTACGATTTTCTGATAAAAAGTCATCTGATTTATTGAGGACTATTCTAAAAAGTCCTATAGTTACTTTATTTATTTAATCAAATGTAATAATAGCATATTATCCAACATATAAACTTTTTGCACCGCCTTACTCTCTCTGCATGACCCGTGGTGGGCCGTGGTTGACTCGCAGAGAATGCCATCCGGCATTAAGTCCGCCACAGTGCATTGTATGTATGTGCAGAAGCTTAAATTAATAGTAACAATAGCACAGTATTTATATGAGATTTATCTACTGTGGCAATACTCGTAGCTTCCGAAAAATCTGTTCCTATTTTTAGAACGCTCATAAAAAAGAAAGACGTAAGCTTCATAAAAAAAAATGATACACATCCGTTCAGGTTCGGTAATATAGCAGTACATTTAATCAGATTTAATCCAAATATATTATATAAAAAACCCAAAAACTGACTTGATTTTCGCTGTCCGCTTTGCGTGAAATGCCCCACCCGTGTCTTTCTATTTTAGTCAATTTTTTTTTCACTTCAATAGACGCACCTTGTTTGGTTTAGCATTCTGGTTACGTTCGATTGACTCTCTTTCATACAAAAATTTGCTTTTTAGCGGTTTTTAGGTAGGTAGACAGGGGTTGACTTCTCATAGGGTTGAATTGACGGGGTCGACTTCTCCGAGTCGAGTTGTCCCGAGGTTGAGTTGTCGTACTTGTCGTAGTATCCATCAGACTATAATTAACATTTTTGTTGCAATATGGCACCCATTAATTACTTTTGATGCTAGTGACAGTAATGATTATAATACATATAATCGGTTTCGCGGGTGGCTTATTGTTATATGCGGTCGGCTTGCTGGCCGGGGTGGCTGGTGTGACCGAGCGATTATGTCGCACGACTGCACCGCGCCGCAGTCTCTTAGTTATAACTCTGTACGGTACGAGGCATACAGATAGGTAATAGTCATAACAGATCAGATAGACTTACAGCAGTAATTACCTACCTACCTCCTTTTATAAAACAAAAAACTGCTTTTTAGGTCATTGCACTACGCTCTGTTTACTAGCTTTCCGCCGTCTGTCACAGAAAAACTGTTTCAAAAACCGGAATAAAACTATTGTGCTTTCCCGGGACTTAAACTATCTCTGTGCCAAATTTCATAAAAATCGGTTCAGTGGTTTAGGCGTGAAAGCAAGACAGACAGACAGACAGAGTTACTTTCGCATTTATAATATTAAGTAGTATACCTAGTTAGCTTCTGCCCGCGACTTCGTCCGCGTTAAGCTTACCACCAGGTGATCTTGTCCCATAAAAAATACGTTTTTTTTTGTTACAAAGTGGTATCAAAATAGACGCATTGTATGTATTATCAAGTTGTGTCATCATTATAATTTTATAATGCTCAGTTCTCTTTCCTCACCAATGTTTAGCTCATATTGATACTGTAATGCTCGACTCGACACGTTACATTACAGAGAAAAATGCTCCAGGTGAGGGTCGAGAACTCGTGAGGGGGAGCACCTTTACATAAAAAAATATTCATATTGTGTTTATTTATTTATTTCCTCACATTTACACTATCTTTACAGGTACTTAAGTCGCATAATGTGTTATTTTTTTATTTTCTTTCTGTCATCTTGCGTGGCGTCACACACAACATAACAATTAAGTAGGTATGTAGTGCATTCACTATACATAATAATGTATAAGTAGCTCTTTATTTTCCCAGTTGTGATATAATGAAAATGAAACTCAAGGCTCTCATTTTAAGGCCACAGTTGGTTTCATGTCGACAGTTATTGATTTAGCGTGTTGTTGTGGAATAAGCATTTGCATAAGCTGGGCCTTCGAGGATATGGCGCAATGTGACAACAATTGGTATGACAGTGACACTATACCAACAACTAATCTTTAAGTAATATACATATAGTACTATAAGTTTAGCACAAAATAGCCTTAGATCATTAAATGTATTATGTTATATGTATAACTATTAACTATGTTGTAGGTAGGTACTACCATTATTATTCTGTGGTAACTATGCACTAGATTTCGCGATTCAACTGAGCTGTACCTACTGCAATCCGTACAAGCGCGACTCTAGCTAGCGCTGCAGCGCTGCATGTTTGGACGACCAACAGAATGTTTAACGCTGCATCGAACTTTAGTATACCTATTAATTCTTCGAAAATGGAGCAAGAATTTTGCTTACGATAGCTTCTCTATTCTTCATAACTTAGCCTTAATGATAATTTTGGATCCCGATAGTGTGTATTATAAATATTTCATTATATTGAAATTTTGTTGCCAACCAGAAGCGAGAAGGACAGTATCCGTACAGAGTGTGCAGACTCAACTGAGATTGCTGTTTGGTTAAAAGACTACATAATATTACAAAATGTTTCTTCTTCCATTAGACCTTAGACCTCAAAATGTTTTTTAAAGTAGACGAGTGTTAACCTTCATGCTGCATTGTCAATTTAATTATAATATGAATGTGTATTTATGAAGACCACACTATATTTATGAACTTTTCATTTTAGGAATTTCATGGTCATTTGTTGCATACTCTACAGTTACACTGAATTCGTTACAATGCTGAAACAAAAGCTAACTAAAAAATAAATAATAATAATATCAACAAAATGTATTCCCACAATCCCACCCAATCCCAATATCTATAGATTGTTTTTTTATTGGGACCGTCGACCGCAACGTCCGCAACAAAGAGACAAACACCAAAACACTATTTGGCTGAGTTGCACCACAGGTTGCACTAGGTACGTTACTTTCAGTAACTATAAACATAACCGGTGTATGGAGTTTGTCAGACTTTTGACGTAGTTTTACTATATGGGCAACAAATAGTTTCAACATTCTTGATTTGATTTGAGCCGGCCGATAACTTGGGTATTGGGTATTATATTTCTGATACTATTCCCACATCACTCCCGATCATTGTTGGCAGTTTGTCGGGAGTGTTGGCGCACAAGTAAAGTTTCTTTGGATGGTAGGCATCGGCACGTGCGTCAGCGCACTTCTACAACAATAACAATGACTGTTATGTTTTTCACTCCAATAATGATTCATAATTACGTGGTATTACTTGATCATGTTATTCTTATAAATAGCGTTAGAAGAACATAAGTAAGTACCTACGTATGTAGGTATGTATTATTTATTAATATGTATGTTGTTTGTGTTACTGCTGGACAAAGGCCTCCTCCAAGGTTTTCCACAATTCCTGAAACCATGTATGTTGTACGTACATAATAATCCCTGTATAAAATATTAACATAGCCACACTACTAACCCATATGGATGTAATTTATCCGTAATAAATATTTTTAGTTATTTTATAGTGTTATCGGCACTCCTCACCCAAACAACTAACAAGCCAGTAACCAGTGATAATCGGGTGTGAGTAATTACTGCGTGGGTCGAGTCACGCTCTCGCTCACGTCATGACTTCATGAGTCCTGTCCTTCGTCGTTCGATTTTGGGTCTAAAACGTAATGGCTGTCATCCCGTGGCCGCCGCGTGCCGACCCATCAGTATAAATAATGCAAGACAAGTCCTTTTATCCGAGCAGTAGAGAGATAGTACCTACGACTCGTTTCCTCTCGATCTAAAATCTCTAAAAATCAACTTCAATTTGTATCAAAGAGAACACCTAATAAACGTTTTCAGGTGTCACCACCCCATCATCATCATCATCTTAGCCATAATGTAGGACGCCCACTGCTGAACATAGGCCTCCCCCAATGCTTTCCATGTTACCCGGTTGGTCGTGGCCTGCGTCCAGCCCGCCAACACCAACTCAACAGGGGTGTCAAAGATTAACATTAAAGGCATTTAAAGGCCGAGATAGCTGTGTGGCAGTCATAATGAATTATTTTACTGCATTCAGTCAAGACATGGCGTGCGAGTTATACTCGAGTCCATAGGGTTTCGTACATGTTCATTAATATCAATTACCAATAAAAATGTTTAATAAAGCCGTACTCTACCTTAATTATTTAATTAATTTATGACTATGACTATTGACTAATTAAAACAGTTTTACTATAATTAGGATCTCAAATGAGCTCCTGCCTCTTGCAGTAAAAATGCGAGACGCGACACAAGGAAGAAGTCGTGTCGTGTCATTGTCGCGTCGCGGGACTCGCGGGTGACACGGTCGTGCGTGACACAAAAAAGGAGTCGTGAGGTGCGAGCGCGAGGTGAACGCCCGCTGCGCCTGGACCGGCGACTCGCGAGATGACTGCCGACTTGCTGTGTAGGGCAACAAGCCTATCAATCAATATTATTAAATATGTTGCAATCAAAACTCATAATCGGTCAAAACCACTTTTGACTGCAAAAATCTGTCAAAAGTGGATTTGACCGATGCCCTTGATCAAGATCACTTTTGTCTGATTTTTCCAGTCGAATAAAGAGGTTTTGTAATAAACCACTTTTAAGTTAAAAGTGGTTTTGTCTGATGCCCTTGGTCAATTTGACCGATTATGAGTTTTGACTGCAACAATCCCTAAATTTCATACATTTGAAGTAAAACATACACACAAGTTCACACAACCCCATAATTTATACAATGCATACATATCATATTTTATTCTCTGAAGGATATTGTCCTCGATAGGGAAACAACGTGGTCACCGGAACAGTAGTAATCGCAGCTCTAAATGCTTCTTCGCTTTATTGATCGTCCCCGCTGGACCGGGCCGGCTGACTCACGCTGTGACTGTGCATCGGTGTCCCTGGACGCAACTCCATATCATCTTAGCAAGATTCTTAACTATGGAATACTGTACTTTGCAACTGCAATGCAATGCAAGTGATAAGCAATAAGTCCAATTAGAATATTTGATTGTTACTTGTTTGAATAGTGTGAATTGTACTAGCGTTCTATTCATAAATAAATAAATAGGAGCTCTTGAATTTTTAATAAATAGAACCAGTAAAGTAACTCTACTAAGTAGCCCGATGGATTAGCAAGCTGAACGGCCGATGGGGCAGCAAAGTTCTGGAGTGAAGGCCACGTCCCGGAAAGCGCTGCGTTCCTAAGCACCACCCACAAGGTGGACCGACGACCTCATAAAGGTAGCAGGAAAGCGCTGGATGCAGGCCGCTACCAACCGGCCGGCCGGAAATTATTGGGGAGGCCTAGTTCAGCAGTGGACCTGTAATTGAAATTTTATTTCATGGACTTCGTACAACTCTACATAATTAAAATATGTTCGAAAGGGAGCTTTTATAACTGTAAGAAACAAGGACTTGTAAACCTTGTTTCTATATTTAATATAATAAGTTATTGGTCTTTTAAACTAACAAATAATTAGTCATGTTACTTGAATAAATAAATTACATTATTATTATAATAATCAAGGCTAAATAACTTTGAAACGTCCCGGATTGTTGTAAATCTTGACTGATCTTGACGGAGTTCAGGAATAAAAAATAAAACTCGTAGACCAGTTACAATCAGAACGTGTGTATTGAAATGTCAGACTAATATGTGGAACATAGTAACATACGAGTATAAGTGCGACAATAGAAAACGTTGCTATGAAAATTTAGGTAGGCGTTAGTTGCTACTAAAATACATCGTCCGTTCGTTCGTTTCAGCCAAATGACGTCCACTGCTGGACAAAGGCCTCCTCCAAGGTTTTCCATAATGCACGGTCCTGCGCTGCCCGCATCCTCTACCCGCGACCTTTACCAGATCGTCGGTCCACTTAGTAGGAGGCCTGCCCAGTCTGCCCACGCTACGTCTTCCAGCCCGTGGTCGCCACTCGAGAACTTTTCTGCCCCAACGGCCATCGTCTCTACGAGCTATGTGTCCCGCCCACTGCCACTTGATTTTAGCAATTCTGCGACTGCACTAAAATACACATAAATGAATCTAACTTAAAACTAAATAAATAGGTATTAGGTATCCAACACGGATTTACATGGTCAATTGGTCACCACTGCTATAAATAGTGTATGTTTAAATGACCATTTGGTTCAATTGTTGCAGCCGATAACTGGAATAAATATTAAACGCTAAAATGAATGTTATTAAATCATCTCATGTTAGTAGTTGACATTTGACTACCTAATTTTATTAAAAGCTGTTATGCAGGTAGGTAATCTAATGCCTAATTTTATCTGTGCACTAATATTACTATTTATGCTGAGTGGGGTCCCGTTGCAGTGGGCATCTTGTTGGTGAATGGGTGGCACTGCTCAGTTTACTCTTGTTTTTTTCTTCTTCCATTATGTCCATTGTAATAAATGTATCTTTCTTTCTAATTAAGAACGCAGTTATTGTATTTTATTTATTTCTTTTGCATACTAATTATACTATATGAAAAATAATATTATATTCAAATTCAAATTCAAAACGTTTATTGCATGTCACATTACAATTTATATGTTGTTGCAAAATAGAGGTAGGTATACATGTGACGCCCTGCAAGGGCACAGCAAAACATCAGAGAGAGGGTTAGTATTTACCTTAAAAATAATTTTAAATAACATTTAGTTAGTCTTAAATGGTCAGTATTATAGGGAAAAAAAAAACGTTATTCCATTTTATTAAATTACAAAAACAATTTGAATTGAGACGTCGAAGCATTCCAATATGTCAGAAAATGATTAATAAAATTTTAGTCAAGCTTGTCATTAAAAAATTCTGGTAAGTCATAGTAGCCTTTATTTATTAAGAATGATTTTAGTGTTTTGTTGAACAGTGTTGATTTTTCTAGATTTTTAATGTTATTCGGTATATGATTGTAAATTTTTATTAGCATCGTCGGAGGGCTACATGTAACTAATTTTAATTTGGAAAAAGGTACTTTAAGTTTATTTTGGTTTCTATTGTTTCTTTTTAAACCTTCCAGTGGTGAGTATAACTCTGGGTGGCTCCTAACAAATTTACACGACTCAAATATGTATATAGACGTTAGCGTGAGTATTAGGTGTTTGATAAAGTGCGGTTTAAATGATTCCAACTGGTCTATATTTGTTAATATTCTAATACACTTTTTTTGCAGTATAAATAATTTGTTTGCTTCACAAGAGTTCCCCCAAATAATTATACCATAGGAAAGTCTCGAATACGCATAGGCGTAGTATGCCGTTAGGGCCGTCCCGAAATCTGTTACCCGCTTTAAATGATAAAGTGCATAAATGAATGACGATATTTTATTCAGTAAGTACTTATTGAATGTGCCTATTCCAGTTCAAATGTGTATCAAGATGTATGCCCAATAGCTTGGCAGAGTTTACAGTGTCTAGTTTTATATTGTTGTAGTGATATAATATCTGTAGCGCTTTTTTCTGGTAGGGTTTAAATTGTATAAGTTTGGTTTTGCTCAGGTTAAGTTGTAGGTTATGTGAATCAAGCCAACCCATAATCCTATCCAGCACCGAATTTAGCTTGATTTCCAATTCTGCGGTGTTATTACAGGGAATTAGAACTGAGATGTCATCGGCAAACAAAACACATCCTTCGTTCAATATACTAGGGAGATTATTTATATAGATCAAGAACAGGAGACATCCCAGGACGCTGCCTTGAGGTATTGAGCCAGTAATAGGAACTGCATCCGATCTACAGTGGGTTATTTCTCCGGTTTCAAAGTTGGTGTTTTCTATTTCCACGTATTGATAACGGTTGCTCAAATAAGATCTCAACCAGTCATGAGCCATATTCCTACTATATGAAGAAGTAAGCCTTGGCCCTTGACGTCGCGACCTCCAGTCAAGACGAGAAGTTCAATTTGTTTGAATTAAGTCGACTTTTATATTCATTCCAATAACCGGATAGAGTCAATAACTTTTGAAGTAAGAAATAAAGAATACAAAGCAGGCGCTATGCACGCATAGGGTATTATGTGATACCTACTGGGTGGCTTGACCGCCTGGCGATCTGGTATGAGGGGGTTATGTCACAATGACATGAAATAGTTGCGTCGCGTGACCGCGGGCCGGTCAAGTTTGCGACCGCATTGTTCCATTTCCGCGCGTGAACTTGAGATCGCGAATGTGGGTTGTGTATTGTGCTGTCTGTTTGTCTATGATGAGTCGTGATAAATGGGTCAGTTGAATTTGTTGCTTTGGGTAGCTGTAGTTACAACACTTTTTGTATAGGAGGTATTAGAGACCACGTGACGTCGTTTATAAGAGAGGGTAGGTAATGTACAATTTATTAATTGTTTAATTTTTATCATGTTAAAAAAACATTCTGAGGCGGGCACGCCCACTCTCAAGCACCCACCAGCTCCCTCAGGTTTTGCACCCCGTACTTACTTTGCGTGCGGGAGGGCACTCGATAGGCGCCGACCGCGACACGGGCGGCAAAAGGCGCGGAGTGGCCGGCCGGATAAGCTTGCTGAAGTGGCGCCGCACAATGCAGAGGATAAGAAAAATAATAATTATTGTATAACGCCCTCAGATCATAGTATGATCTGAGATAACGCCACTCTTGTGGCGGAGTTTTGGGCTGACACTGTGTAGGTTTGTTGTCGACACGAAAAGAAGAAGAATATTGTATAACAATGAAATTTGCGTTGCATGCGATCATTTTGAACAAATCTGACTGTATGTCACTCACGTCCATTTGGTCACGGGCTAAAACAACGCGTTTACGCTGCGCCTGGCATCTGCAGCGTCAGCGACAGATCGTTGATGATGATTAAACTGATTAAACAAAAGACAAATGCATATAAAAGTAATGAATGATAGTTTGTTATCGGATTGTATGTAAGTGTAGGTACGTACTTAATTAGCCTCATTTGCATTTAACCGTTCAACAAAATTAGGTAACGTAGCTCAGTGTTCTCGAGCAAAGACAATCTCGTCGTTTACGTAGCCGATGAATAAATTAATTATTCTCAGAGTTAACAGTGACTTCATCTCAATAATGTGACTGCAATAAAATAAATTACCTTTAATGGAGTCCGCATAGTTGGTATGTGCTCTGTATGATAAAGTTAATTTATAAAGTTAATAATGGCGTTCCTCAGTTTCAGTGGGTTATTATTTCCCGCGACTGTCACCTCAGGTCGAGGGGCTTGAGGGCCTCGTTATATCGTCGCAACAAAGCCTTCGTAGAGTAGAGCGACTAGCTCATTTATCTCACTCGGAGCCCAATCCACGGCCTGCTGATTCAATCAGTTTTAAAAATGCTCGTTCTTGTTTCACATTTAAAGGGCGCGACCTAACATTACTTCAAATCTGGGGCTTGGCATGGAGCTTGGCAAAAAATTACAGGCATTTCTGGGGGNTATTGCGTTTTATTTAGTTACTATGTTAAAAAATGTGGAAAAAATCGTCCATGACGGCTTGGACAATCTCAATCAGTCGCGCGGTGGCGCTTACGGAGGACGGACGCGTGTCAGTTTTTTAGCCGTGACAGTTCGCGATTTGTCAATATTTTTGACAATGATGACTTTGATGAGTCACAGTATAATAATATCAGTGTTACTGGAGAAAGCTTAAATTTCGTGTTCGTGCTTTGTCTACCTATTGAAATTTAAATCGTTCGCATCCTTTTAAACGAAGACTCTACTCATGATACATAGTACATTCATCAAATATGAGACAAAACCAATGAGTTAAAATTACATTTTAATAGTACCTAGGTACATACAATCGTCTTACACTCTTTAGAAGAGCACACTGACACAAATAAATAATAAAAAATACTGTCTAAGGTCTGTTGTAGCTAAAGGTCTAAGCTGCAAGATAAAAGAATCTTCTAGCCAATAACTTTAAAGCTATAATTTGAACGAATTTTGCTATTAGTGGACAAATTTCTGCTCATGATGGACTAATTATCTGCTATACTCCCGACTCTCAAAAGCACAACATTTATAAAAATTTAGCTGCGGTAATGCACTCCAGGTAACAGTGTGTGATGCTCATTGCTCATAGTGATTTTCGATACAGAGCCCCGTACATACGTTATACATAAATTATGGAAAGAAAACACCCAGACCAATACAAACAAATATGTATGCAATTTTAGTATGATATTTTTATTTATTAATAAACAAAAAGACTGAACAAAATTGATGCGTGTGCAAAGCTTTGTGAATTGCAACAACTATAATTTATTATCCAAGCTCTAAATAATCGCTACTATGAGTAACTGATCATAAAATGTTTTTCCAAACGCTCAAGCTCCCGAGGATCTACAGATAGGTCGGGTGACGTAATCTTGAAATTCTTTTAGCCGGCGCGGAAATTCCGGAAGATCGGGTGACGCCACGCCTCTTTGAAACGTGTTTACTTTGGCAGTTATCTATATATATAAAAGAAAGTCGTGTTAGTTACTCCACTTATAACTCAAGAACGGCTGAACCGATTTAGCTGAAAATTGTCAGGGAGGTAGTTTAGAGCCAGGAGAAGGACATAGGATACTTTTTATCCCGTTCGAAATTAAAAAAAAAGTCTGCTTATTTATTGCCATTAAGGCGGAACAAAGTTCGCCGGGTCAGCTAGTATTCTATATTTGTTCGATTCTAAAATGTATTCCCAAAAATTTTGAAAGTTGTTTTAATTTGTATCACTTGGATATGATTTGTATTAGAAAGTGCTGTGAGTGTGACGCTTGAACGGAAGGAAGTCAACCTAACCTAACCAACTGCGTATTTCTAAACTGCGTATTTCTATACTGTGTAGCCGCGAGAGCTCTTTGGCGCGCTGTCTTCGGCGTAGTATTTATACAGTGTGAGTCACGTTAAAGTGTACATATGAAAATAGATTAAACTAGACCTATTTTTATCGACAAAAAAGAGGTCAAAATTTTTTTGAGATTTTTTTTTAATTTTTTATGGATTATTTTTTCTTCCAATTACTTATTGTAAAGAAAACGTAATAACTTTTAAACTAAGCGGTATATCCTGATAAAATAAAAACAGTAATAATGCTAAATAACAGGCGATACTAAAAAAATATATAAAATACACAAAAAATGCCAACAAATAATAAAAAAGGATACTTTTTGAAAAAAATCTGCTTTTAAATTCGTGTTTTTTTGGTTATTTGATAATTTTCTCCAAAAAATGCCCCTATAACATGTGGTTTTTATTACTTTGTATTATTCTCTATCGTATTATCTTTGTAAAACCAGAAATCGCATGTCTCTATCCCTATCACAACATTTGCTATGATCGTTTGAACAAAGGCCTGCCACAACATTATTCTCCGCTACAGGTAGAGACAATTTTAATTTTAACTTAAATGCTTATTTTACTTCGAAATCTTTTGTTTTTATTTGAAATCTAACTTGTCTTTATCAACATTACAAATCTAGAGCCATTTTCAGTTTCGTTGTTAACAAAGCGTTGAATGGCGCGCCCGTAGAGGCTTTGTTCAAACGATCATTGCAAACGTTGTGATAGGGATAGAGACATGCTATTTTTGGTTTTACAAAAGCTATACGATGGAGAATAATAAAAAGTAATAAAAACCACCTGTTAATGGGGCATTTTTTGGAGAAATTTATCAAATAACCAAAAAAATACGAATTTTTAAGCAGATTTTTTCCAAAAAGTATCTTTTTTTTATTATTTGTTGGCATTTTGAAGGTATTTTATGTATTTTTTTAGTATTGCCTGTTATTTAGCATTATTACTGTTTTTATTTTATGAGGATATACCGCTTAGTTTAAAAGTTATTGCGTTTTCTTTACAATAAGTAATTGGAAGAAAAAAAAAATCTATAAAAAATTTAAAAAAAATCTCAAAAATTTTTTGACCTCTTTTTTGTCGATAAAAATAGGTCTAGTTTCATCTATTTTCTTATGTACACTTTAACGTGACTCACACTGTATAGCGCGCGCAGATTTTGACAGCGCGAATTACGTACTTTAGCAGAAATACCAAGCCTTAAAGCATTTTGGCAGAGTGCCTAAAATTCGAAGTCCGACAAGAAACCTACTAGCTAACGACAGTTTTCTCGTGCAAGAAACCTAAAAACCCAGACAAAAACTTTAACAAATATAGATTCTGTGTTCATAAAAGAGGTACATTCCCACCTAATACAAAAGCACACAAATATTTATTTTTATGACGATGACGATTTGACAGACTCTAATGAAGTCTGTCACCAGGGTTGTGATCTTAGATAAAACTCACAAAATATCAAATCTGTACGCGCATTGACAATGTCAAACGTCATACAAAAAGTTGACGAAGGTGACAGTGTTTCTACCACCTCTTAAAAAACTCATAAAAGTCATTTATTTATGCAAGTAGGCTTTTTAAAAAGCACTTTTATACGTCCCAGTATTAACCCTACCACTGCTTCGGGACAATAAATGGACCAGTGCTGAGAAGAAGCAGCGCAAGAAACTCAGTCACTATTTCAGCCTCTTTTTCAAGGGTCTTTTCTCAGCACCAGTGAATATATTCCTGAATTGGGATTAGCTATTGGAGCATGTATTATGTACCTAAGGGCTTTAAAAAGTGCCTACACACTAATAAATATTGTTCTCTATCAGGATACGCGATATTCGCCTGGCGTGGCGAGAGCGAAGAAGCGTTCTGGTGGTGCATTGACCAATGTTGCACGCCCAGTGCGACTTGGCAGCCCAATATGATATTGGACGATGGCGGAGACGCGACGCATCTTATGCTGAAGAAACACGCGCCTGCTTTCAAACATATTAAAGGTAAACAGAATTTCTTCATCACCAGGATACTTTTTTTACCCACAACGAGTAAGCACTAAAAGGCGGCGGTCTAAAGGTGCGACAGAGACAAGTGACCAAGACATGAGATCGCGACGAACGACCGCGACCGCTACTTGACTTTAGTCAATGTAAAGTCCGGACGCCGAGCAGATAGAATTTTGTCCAATGACCCCAAGCTACCCATCCTTATCGCTCGCGCGTAATTATACAGCTGTCGCGACTGTGCGACAGGTGAGCGCGACGGCAATATAATTACGCGCGAGCGATAAAGATGAAGATGATAAAGGTTCTGGAATGGAGGCCGCGCACCGGAAAACGCAGCGTGGGACGTCCACCTACAAGGTGGACCGACGACATCGTAAAGGTAGCAGGGAAGCGCTGGACGCAGGCCGCTACCAATCGATAAACATGGAAAGCATTGGGGGAGGCCTATGTTCAGCAGTGGACGTCCTGTGGCTGAAATGATGATGATGATGATGATGATGATAAAGATGGGTAGCTTGGGGTCATTAGACGTAATTCTACTTGCTCGGCGACCGGACTTTTTAGTGTCAGTTCGTGAGCGAGACAGAGACCCAATTCAAGTAGCGGTCTCTTGTCTCTGTCGTCGTACGAACCGCTGCCTTTAGCCTACATCCCACCCCATGGAATGCTCTCACTGGGAATCAAACAGAAGGTCTCAAGCACTCTGAGTGCTACTTGGCAGCCCAATATGATATTGGACGACGGCAGCGACGCGACGCATCTTATGTTGAAGAAACACGCGCCTGCATTCAAACATATTAAAGGTAAAGACGGATTAGCAAGCTGAAGTGGCAATGGGCAGGACACATAGTACGCAGAACTGACGGCTGATGGGGCAGCAAGGTTCTGGAATGGAGGCCGCGTACCGGAAAACGCAGCGTGGGACGTCAACCTACAAGGTGGACCGATGACATCGTAAACGTAGCAGGGAAGCGCTGGACGCAGGCCGCTACCAATCGATCAACGTGGAAAGCATTGGGGGAGGCCTATGTTCAGTAGTGGACGTCTTATGGCTGAAATGATGATGAAAGGTATAGATTTCCTTCATTTGGGACTATTCTCACCTCTCGTTCCCACCGCTGCAACTCCTGTGTAGCCAGGATCTACAGTTTGACCGCCAATAAAAACCCAACCATTGAATGTCAAGTCTGTCCATCATCAGGACACTTCGAATTCTTCCTGTGTTCTTCTGATCCCTCCTATGTTCTTCTGATTTAATTCGTTGCGGGTCCAATGACAGTTTAACTTTCCCCCGGGACAAACTGGGCCTTTACTGGTTGGGTTGAGCGGTCAAGCTGTAGATCCTGGCTACACAGGAGTTGCAGCGGTGGGAACGAGAGGTGGGAATAGTCCCGTATCAAACCACTATTTTTTCCACAACGTGAAAGCTTTTGGCCTCCATCTCATCTGATCGAAAGTGATGATCAAGCCGAAGATGGAAGCGAGCTTCACCCGGAATCCTTAACCACGGAGGAACTGGCTATCTTACCTCCAACTACGGGAACGACAATGCTGTTAACATTTTCAGCTTTCTTATAAGTGGTGAATTAGGTTCTTCCATTGTCCATCTATGGAATTGAGTTGATAAGAGTCTTATAAAGTTTTAAAAGTAATTAAGACTAATTATATCGTTCTATCTCTCTCAGGTATAGTAGAAAAGAGCGTGACAGATGTTCACCGGCTATACCAGCTCTAAAGCGAACAATTTTCGACCTTCTTACAAGGGAATTAGGTTCAAATTATGTTGTGAAAGATGTTTAGACTAATTATATTGTTTTGTCCCTCTCAGGTATAGTAGAAGAGAGCGTGACGGGTGTACCAGCTCCAAACCGAACAATTTTCGACCTTCATATTAGTGAATTAGGGTTTAAATTATGTTGTCAAAGATTCACAAACGATGCTTGCTTATTGCTTAAGTAGCAACGCTATGCGAAGTCGAACGTACAGCTCCAAATCGATCAATTTTCGACCTTCTTACAAATAAAAGAATTAGGTTCAAATTATGTTGTCAAAGATGTTTAGACTAACTATAACTTTCTATCTCTCTCAGTCATAGTAGAAGAGAGCGTGACAGGTATCTACCGGTTTGTACTAGCTTCAAAGCGAACAATTTTCGACCTTCTTACAAGGGCATTAGGTTCAAATTATGTTGTCAAAGATGTATGACTAATCATATCGTTCTATCTCTCTCAGTCATAGTAGAAGAGAGCGTGACGGGTGTCCACAGACTGTACCAGCTCCAAAGCGAACAATTTTCGACCTTCTTACAAGTGAATTCGGTTAAAATTACGATGCCAAAGATGTTTGACTAATGATATCGTTCTGTCCCTCTCAGGTATAGTAGAAGAGAGCGTGACGGGTGTCCACCGACTGTACCAGCTCAGCAAAGCGAACAAATTATGCGTTCCCGCTATGAACGTCAACGATTCGGTGACGAAAACGAAGTTCGACAACTTGTATTCGTGTCGGTAAGTCTAGATTTTAATGGCTGGTATTTATCAAAATGAAATAAATTATTGTTTTTTTTTGCAAGTTGTCATCAGTCTTGTCTAAATAAAAATAAAACAAAAAACCCGATTGGCGCCATTTTTCACCAGTTGACGCCTCTGTAAAGACCTGTTACTAGCTAGGGGCGCCAACTGGCGAGGTCTAATAATTGCGTGTATTGTATTTAAATTAGTCAGGTTGCATTTCATTTTCGCATAAACATCTGTATTATATCCTGAATTCCTGACCCTGAGATTATAATGAAAATAATTTTAGTTTATTGTTGATTGGTATACTTATAAAGTAACATAAATTAATGAGAGAAAACTTGGAAAAGCATTTTCATTTTCAGTTAAAGTCCGGTCCACGAGCACGTAGAATTTCGTCCAATGACCCCAAGCTACCCATCCTTATCACTCGCACGTAATTATATTGCTGTCGCGACTGTGCGACCCGCAGTGAGTGTGCGAGCGCGACAGCAATATAATTATGCACGAGCGATAAGGATGGGTAGCTTGGGGTCATTGGACGAAATTCTACGTGCTCGGCGACCGGACTATACAACTGTTAAAATGTCGTTATTTTATGCATTATTCCTTTAATGAAAATGAAAAATATTTTTGATTTTGATTTTGATTCCTTTATCTTCACAGGGAAAGTATAATAGACGCTCTTAAACGCAGCACAGATCTAATGTTTGGGGGCAAACAGTCGGTAGTTTGCGGGTACGGAGAAGTCGGCAAAGGGTGCTGCCAGGCGCTGAAGGCTTTAGGATGTGTTGTGAGTATATGTATTTATTTATTGTTAAACTAGCTGTGCCCGTGACTTAGCTTCGCCAGCAGAAAATTCGGTTTGTTATCACATTACCTCAATTCGTTCGTCCGTTTCAGCCGAAAGACGTCCACTGCTGGAGAAAGGCCTTCCCCAAGGATTTCCACAAAGACTGTCTCAAGACAAAAGTCTTTGACCAGTGATGGTATACGGATCTGAGACGTGGTCGCTTACTTTGGGCCTCATAAGAAGGCTCAAGGTGGCCCAAAGGGCGATGGAGCGGGTTATGCTCGGAGTTTCCCTGCGTGATAGAATCAGAAATGACATAGCCCGCAAAATTGCTAAAATCAAGTGGCAGTGGGCGGGGCACATTACCTCAATATCATAATATTTTATGTAACATTAATTTTACGCTGCGCTTTCCTACATGGTGGACCGACGACTTCATAAAGGTCAAGGCCAGCAGGAAAGCGCTGGATGCACGCCGCTACCACAATCGGTCAATAATGATCGCAACCATAAGGAAATTATTGGGGGACGCCTTATGGCTGAAATGATTATGATGAACATTGATTTTTATGAGTTCCTATAAATTATATTGTAGAAAAAGCATAGTACCATATTTTTACGTCAATTGTCTGCTTTTTATTTATTTAGTTGGCGCCTTCGCGGAGTATTGTCCTGGCGCCAACTGGCAAGCGGCGCCAGCTCGCAAACATTATTATTGTTAATAGTGTTTTTTAATTATTTATTTATATTTTTGTTTCAGGTATATGTGACTGAAATAGACCCAATTTGTGCGTTACAAGCCGCCATGGACGGTTATAGAGTTGTTAAATTAAATGAGGTAAGTACACAAATGTAGGAATTAGACTTTTTTTAAATATTTCAACAGCAATGTGTAACTAGAAATCAACTTTTTGCTGTTTATTAATATATCTTCGCGCTATTTGCACTTGTAACTTCAACTGAATTGCAGTATTTCGTTAAGTAAATAAATAGAAATAGAATAACCCTCCTTCTGGCGCAGTCGGGTAAAGAGTGGAGGCCACGTACCGGAATGACAGCGTAGGACGTCCTTCCACAAGGTGGATCGATGACCTCATAAAGGTAGCAAGAAGGCGCTGGATGCAGGCCGCTACCAACCGGGCGATGTGGAAGTCATTGGAGGAGGACTATGTTCAGCAGTGGACGTCCTGTGGCTGAAATGATGAAGCAACCGAATAAATATTCTTTCTTCTTCCAACCGCAGGTAATCAGACAAGTGGACATCGTAATAACAGCGACGGGCAACAAAGGCGTGGTAACAAGAGAACACATGGAGCGCATGAAGAACGGCTGCGTGCTGTGCAACATGGGCCACAGCAACACTGAGGTCGACGTGCACGCACTGCGCACGCCTGATCTGCTGTGGGAGCGGGTTCGAAGCCAGGTGAGGCAGAAGCCAGGCGAGACGGTTAGAGGCCAGGCGAGACGGTTAGAAGCCGGGCGAGACAGTTAGAGGCCAGGCGAGACAGTTAGAGGCCGGGCGAGACGGTTAGAAACCAGGCGAGACGGTTAGAAGCCAGGCGAGACGGTTAGAAGCCAGGTGGGACGGTTAGAAGCCAGGCGAGACAGAAGCCAGGTGAGACAGTTAGAAGCCAGGCGAGACAGAAGCCAGGTGAGACGGTTAGAAGCCAGGCGAGACGGTTAGAAGCCAGGCGAGACGGTTAGAAGCCAGGCGAGAATTTGGGGGCACGGTAGTGCAACCGCCAAGTCGAGTAAAATTTTTCAATTTCGGTCCAGTTTTCTAGATACATAACTGCTGTCTACAAAATACAAAAAGAAATGAGATCCCATCAAAAACAATACTTGTCAAAAAAACCAAGTCTCGCAACTCAGTTGTTCTACGGTAAAAAGTTGTGAGATCCATGTAATACCAAGTCCAGGCCAGGAAATCTTTAACGTTTTACATAAATATATTGACTTGGCCATCGCATGAAAACACGTGTAAATTAAATTATTTAGTGTTAATAAAAGTGTCTGCTATTTTGAATATTGACTGTTGTAAATTGTAGTAGGTAGGTAATTATCATTTTTGGTTATGGTGCTCTATGTCTTCTTTTATGTAGAGAGACAACCGATTCGTACGAATGATTATTATGCGGTCTGTGGTGTCTAGAATCTAGAAAGTAGATAATCTAAATGCTATAAACGTCTGCCACTGTTGCCAGTTTACTGTTTTCGATCTGAACCATTTCATGCGAAATACAAAACAATTGCTTTTAGTGGCTTCTCGAGCGACTACGAGTATTGTGTTTAATATTCATCAATGACAATCGACGGAGAGCTATTTGACCGCCTGTCGCCGCTCTGACTGCAGCTCTTACGCAACCCACGCCGATAATTGTCTTCGTACTTCAACTGTTTAAGTGGGAGCTCATCCGAAGTTTGGAACTACTAACCGGGGTCCGGTCATTTCAATTACGATCTATTAGAAATGACGAGATGCAATTGACATGAAGCTTTGACGACAGTAATGATGAGAAAAGTTGGATTGTAGTGAGAGCCCCACATAACCCACTAGCTGCGCCGATGAGCATGCAACTTTATGTATTTTCCTGACGAGAATGATAAAAGAATTTACAATACTTCGTGTCGATCGATCAACTGAAACTAAAACCTCTAGAGCATAATAATATTATTAATCTGTATCGGGAAGTAAGGTTCGGTTTTTGTTACCCTTAATCATAGTGTCTCGCAGCAGTACGGTAGTCTCTAAAAATGCTCACCACGTTGTGACAGGTAATTTACCCACAGTATTTGATGATGTTACTCAGCTCAGGGTTTCAAACCCTATCTGTATTTTAACGGCAAGAAGATGATCGGTTAAATCGTAGAATAGGAAGTTATTGTGCTGTGGCGAAATACGATACTGCATGATGGTTAATATGGCATGCGGTAATAATGTGTATCGTTGCACTTGCAGATGTACAGCGGAGCCATGCTGGCGACGGCGGCGCGGCTGGCGTGGGACCCCAGCACCTACACGTGGTTCCGCTTCCTGTGCGCGGCGCAGTACCGCGTGTCGTGCGCCTACGTGCTGGCGTGCGGCCTGTGGCTGGCCGCGCTCGTGTACCTCGCCGCCGCCACGCGCTGCCTGCGCCTGGTGCGTCCGCTCTCCGCACCCGCACCCCTCACCCCGCTCTCCGCTCCGTCTGAGCTTCGCGTTCCAACTGCAACATGTCATGCAGATTGTACCGTGGAAGAAATTATGACCAAAAATACTAGTTTACTTATACATACAATGGTTTACCCTTGGGATTTACCGTCATAATTACCCACCATGACCATGATTCAGGAAATCGTGCGAAATAACCTTTTAATCATTCGTAATTTCTTTCTCAATAACAATGACGCAAATGATTTTGAGGAAAATTATTATGTATTATCACCATACCTAGATATCACTAGCAACAAATTATTGTTTTGTTATTTTGCTGTCTCAAAACTGTTTGCTCGATGTTCGGTGATGGTCTGAGGTTTCTTTGGGCTAATTTTGAAAAAATCGATTGCGACCTTTCCGCTTATCGGGCGAGGGAGTCTTTCGAAGGCGAATTTTTCATGATTTAAAATTTTGATTAAGATAAATAAAAGCAAGTACCTATCTATGTTTCCTTGGAACATCTCAGTCAGTCAGTTACTTATTAATTAGTGATCGAAACGCATGTAGCAGGCGCATCACTGGCATCACGCTTGAGAGGTGGTCGCAGTAAGGCGGTGTCTGCTTGCAGTACGCGGCGGGCGTGGCGTGCCTGGCGGCCAGCGAGGTGGCGTACGGCGCGTGGATGGCGGCGTCGCTGGCGGCGTGGTGGCGCACGGCGCCGCAGGCCGCGCTGGCGCGCCACGGCATGGACCTCATGCACGACCTCAAGCCCGCGCTGCTGGCCGTCGACCGCTACCGCGACGTGGCGCGCCCGCTCTACGACATGCTCGAGGTGCGTCCGCAACTCCGCACTGCCCGGCTGCCCGGCTGCCCGCTCACCACCACAATTTGGTGATGAGGCTTCATATTATTTTGATTACTTGCATGATTCACATAATAGAATACCCATGTTCTAACAATAGCAGATTCCAACAATTCACTATCAGTACTTATCTTCGTGTTTTACGTGGTAATCGTCGATAGATAGTGAACTGCGCAATCTAACAAAATATTTAAGATATCGATGACAAATCAATGTAGGTAGTTGAGTAAATATTACTAATTGTTATCTAACTACCTACATTGATTTGTCACGCTGGGATCAAACGTCATTATTAATCGTCATTAGTAGTGTTTTGCTTCGTTAAAAGTTTTAACTTAAAACAGCCTGGTCAAGGTTTGACAAGACTTTGACGAAGCGAGCAAACAGACAAAGCTGAGCTGAGCGGTCCGTTGTTGCAGGAGGTGGAGCGCGAGGCGCCCAACAACGCCTTCGTCATCGTCGTGTTCGGCATCGTCGGCGCCGTGCTGCAGGTCAGGCTTCCGTCTTACTTACTCAACCGGCTATTTTCATTTTTTTTTTTGTTCAGAGTGGTTTTGATTCAATCAATGATTCAGTATTGGAAATAACTTTTAAAAAGGTGTTCTCAACACACGCAGCGACTTTCGCTTGCGGCAGCGCGCTTGCTATCCGCGGCGGCTGCGTAACCATCGCATGGAACAGCCGGTCTCGTGTTTCTGGAAACAAAACCGCAACGCGGCGGGTGCGTGCGGGTAAAAACAGCTTCGCTAGTTCTTAGAAGCCTGCCACTGGATCAACTTGGTTCTTCCGTCGTTCGTAGGTTGTAGCGTTCATAATGGCCGTGCGGATGGCGCGGCGGGGCGGCGGCGGCGGCGGCGGCGGCGGCAGCAGCGCCGGCTCGCTGCCCGAGAAGGCGTGCGCCGACGAGGACAGCGACTGCGGCGCGCCCGCGGCGCCGCCCGGCTGGCGCAAACGCGCCAACCTCGGCATGTACACCATTCTCGACAAGATTTTCTAGCAGGTAATATCAATGTGCAGCTCATTTAACCTTACCTACTATTTACATGAATTTTTAGTTGATTCAAATATGTACTTTGACAAAATGTGTTTTATCTATGGTTCCTTTCAATGTTAGTACCTACATAAATTAATCATGGCTGCCAGTCTCTCGATAAAGTAGATGAAAATAAACCAACACGCCAGTACATTCGATATCAGAGAATGCTCACTCACAGGCGTGTGAGGTGTAATAATATAGGTGATTAATTGAATTTTTAATTACGTATTTTTAGGACGCAGAGGCCGCGGCGGATGCGCGCTCGCCATCGCCGCGGTCGCGCGCGCCCCGCCCCCGGCCGCCGCGGCGCCGCGCCGGCAAGCACGGCCGCCGCCGGCCGCCCGCGCGCGCTGGGACGCGGTGCAGGCGCAGCTGCGCGCGCGAGCGGCCCGGCCGCGCCCGCCCACGCCGTCGGCGCCGCCCGCGCCCGCCGCCGCGCTGCTCATCCTCCACGCCGACATATAGCCGAGAGGAAATATTAACGACGTTTGAGAGATTCGTTAATTTTATCCGAGAAGGACATATCGCTTCGGCGTTATACAATTTTCGAATTTTAGATTAGGTACCATGATTGTATCGTAAGGACGAATGAATCCAGTTGACTGAGCAATAGAATATAGATAAAAGACAGTAGAAAAAAATCGGAAAAGAGTAACAATACTGACTGATGTCAGTCAAAAAACATTTACTATTCGGTAATAACGAATTTAAAATGTAGCCGTCACTGCCAACAAGTGTATGTGTTAGCGTCACTACTCCACTACTCCTGTCCACGGTGGCGTAGCGTGCTAGACGCGTGCGGACGTACGTAGACATTACAGGCTTGGTCCACGCCTGACGCTGGCAGCTAAGCAGCTTACATACAAATTACTTAAACAAAACAACGTAACTCTGTCGACGGATCTATGCAAGCGAATTGCCGAATACGCGTCTAGCCACGCCGCCCATGGACAGTAACGCTAATTCATTCATGCTTATAACTATGAATATTATTTAGTATGTACTATCGGGGACTCGAACGCCTTGACACCTTAAGGTCCTAAATTGTTTGCACACACACGCTCGATTATGCTACGCCCCCTTCATTCATGTTTCGCGTCTAAGCAGCGTCGGCGCACCACTGTAGATGTTTACCCTTGCAAACCAAGCTCTATGTAAAGCGTTTAGGATTGAGTTTTGCTTATTACCCGCATCCGTAGNTTTTCTTTCTTTCTTTCTTTCTTAAAGTTCGTATTAAGCACGTATCCATAATGTCCACCAAACATTCTCAAACCTCTGTCCCATTGTTCCATCCGGTCTACGAGTATAACAAGGGCAGTGTTGTTGTTATACCACCTAATGTAATCAATTTACAACTCAGCAATAAAAACAAAGGTATAGGTACCAAGACTCTACCACAGGCCTCGGTTATGACGTTAATATAAACAATCACACATTCCATTCTTATAAACATAATGCTCCGATTGTTAATATACTGTAGGTACAGCTTCAGTTTTCGAAAAAAAAAACCACTTTTATGTGCGTTATTTATTTACTGCGAAAGGTTTGAGGAGTAGAACAAATAAATAAAGTGAGCAATATTTGGATATAGACTAAAACAGAGCTAAAAGATTCCCACCACTGCAACTCATGTGTAGTCAGGAAAAGAGATACCTTATTGACCGACAATAAAAAAACCCAACTAGTAAAGGCCAAGTTTGTTACGGTGGAAAGTTAAACTGTCATTGGAAATCAATCAGAAGAACATAGGAGGTATTTGAAGCTAAAAACTGAGCTACACGTACATCATTTAAAGGGCGATCACTAACCTTGCAAGCCTCAATGTAGGACAGGCCAGGCCTGTCCTTGTTGAAGAGCTTGAGATCAGGCGGGCAGTACAGGCTCTTTGTGACCACGATGAACAGCCTCTTGACGGGGAAGACCACGCCCTCGTTCTGCTCGAACACGCGGATGTTCTCCGCGAAGCCCACGAAGCGGTGCCCATCGCTGGGAATGACGTGCGTCAGGTAGCCCTCGAAGAAGCTGCACGCCATGCCCGTGCCGTACGTCACGGTCTTCGATTGTTTCTCCTACAATTAATAAAAAATGTATCTTGCTTCTGTATGTATTGTAACTTCCTACTTTGCTGGATTGATTCCATTTTAATTCAAACAGATAATTTAATTATTTGCAATCATATGAAGCAAATTCACTATTATTATTTTTTTGTTTGATTGACACTCAGAATTACTCAATTATACAGGGTGTTAGGTAAATGGGTATATGAGCCGACACTAGCCCATGTTAACATGGTCTTATAAATGGTATGGTGAAGTCAGAAAATTGATATCTGCATTTTAATTATTTTAATTTTCATACAAATCGGATTTTATAAAATTTATTTTTAATGAAAATTAAAAAAAATAAAATGATGATATCAAACTGACTTCACCATACCATTTATATGACCATGTTAACATGGGCTAGTGTCGGCTCATATACCCATTTACCTAACACCCTGTATACAGTCGAAAAAGAACCATTTATACTAATTGAAAACTAAAAATAACAAACAAAACTATATTACTAAATTAACACCAACAAGACTCACCATCTCAGTATAATCAGTGACGAGTTTGGCCGCAAATAAGAACACGAAGTCCGGTCCAAACACCTTCTGTTTACAGAATACCAGCGTGGCGAGTGCCCCGGCGAATATAAGCCAGTCCTTCTGGTGCTGTCTGTACAGCTTGTGGAAGTTTAAGGGCTGCTTAAGGCGATTACATGGCCGAACGACCTTGAGCATTAGAGCGAGACAACGCGCCTCTCGCCGCGCGCCCGCGCTTCTGCCCGATACCAAAGTGCGCTCAGAATACAGATGCGAAGCGCTGCCAATTCTAACATAACTGCCTACGGGAATGTTAACTCGATTTTAATTTACGCAGATCGAAAAAAATTGCGATGATTATTTTGTGTTTCAAAACAGAATTTAAAAAAAGAAAATAAATCATTATACAGAATAATAATAATTATCGTCAGCATATTTTCAAACTGAAACAAAATTTAAATAAATGATTATATTTCAATTAGACATCATTATACTTTAATTAGTATTTTTTAGATAATTAAATTTTCTATCATTTGGTGAAAGAATCATTAAAATCGCTTGAGCCGTTTAGGAGGAGTAGGAAATTTCTTTGGTGAAATTAGAAGAAAGTTAAGAATTTTTTCTGTCAAAACTAATAGTTGTAACAAAAAAAACGAACAACAATTTTTTAGTTTAAGATATTATACATCTCACACATATTTTTTTTTCTTGTTTGGATCATCCATTTAGGAGGAGTAGGGATTCAAAGAGAGGTCTATTTTGCAGTTTTGCCTCACCTATCGCCTTAAAGCGGAACGCGTTGTGCGACAATGCGACCAAAACTCCGGTGCCCCGTATTAAATATAGGTACACCGTGTAGCGCGCTGGAATACAATGGATCGTTGTTAATGCCCGGCGGTGGTGGTGGTTGAGTTGATGACAATATGTGAACTTAGGCGAGATGAAATAGGTTAAAAACAATAATAAATATTATACTTTAAGTGACCGTGTGTGTAACGTGAATTAGGCATTAGGTACCATTATTGATTAAGTATTGTCATGACAATAAATTATTTCCTGGATATAAAGTAAAACCGTATTTAAATAAATCACATAAGTAAGTTAAAAATAAGTCACATGTGAATATTTCTTACTGCTGAATGAATGGTCGACTTAGAACAATCCCTGAAATACCAGTCAAACTGGGCAGAAAATGTTGCCTCTACTGGGAATCGAATCCTTGAGCTCTGGGCCTGACTGATATAGGTCTGGATATTTCTTAGATTTAAACCTCTAATGATACGGGAAAACTCTTTTAAAACCTTATTTGGCTATTTAAGCGTTGTAAATATGAGCAGCTTAAAGTTAATATCGAGCGTGCCTTATCAGTTGCGACACTAACAGAAAACAAAGAGCAACTGTTACTTAGGAACAAAGGGCACTTGTAAAACTTTTAAGCATCTACAGTACCTGTTTATAATTAAATTTAAATTGCAGACATTTTACTTTGAAACTAATTTCACGGCATATTAAATAAAATCTGTCTACATACGTAGCTAGACGTGTATGGATCACCAATTTTACCATTTGGCGGGATTGTTCTAGTCCGCGACGCGAACCAAGTCTGTGGAGCCCATTACTGTTATAGGTGGTACATTAACTGTGGTCTGGCGGAGGTATTCTTTCAATTAGATTTCTTAATATCTAGATCAAATGCACTTACCAATAATCAGCAGCCACTTCTGTGCATCGTCGACGCCATCGAAGCTAACACCTTGATATCCTGCAAAAGAAGGAGAAAGTGTACTTATATTAATATAATAACCCCGGTTCTTCCAGCATATCTATGAACTTATACCCAGTCCCCCAAACTTTATTACGAGTAAAGGTTGGGCCAAACCAACGTGGCCTGCAGCGATGGCGACCAGCAGACTAATGCATTGATCGCCATCGCTGCACGCCGCCAGCTGATCGCATGTGATCGCGTTGGTATCCTTCCGTTTGGCCAAATTACTTTTCGCCAAATTTCACTTCGCAAACAACTTATCGCCAAAGTTTCATTTCCCAAATGAACTTTTAGCAATTGTACTTTTCGCAACTAATTCATTTGGTCAAATTATCATTTGGCAAAATTTTACTTGGCAAATGTTTATATAGCAAATGTTTTATTTTGCCAAATATTATATCCCAAATAATTTGTTTGGTCAAATTGACACTTCACATACTAGGTACTTACCCACCGTTACCCACAAATCAAATCATAGGCACATGATCATGGTTTTCACAAGAATTTTATGTAAAACAAAGAGATTGCAGAAAACAGTATGGTTGCAGAAAGTAGGTATTGCTGAAAATAGTAGGTTAGGTTAGGTTAGAACAGTGACCATTAACGCGCGAAGGCGAGCGAAGCGTGCCGCGGCAGCGGCCGCCGAGCGCTAGAATCACCTTTATTGTTAATGAATCATTTAGAAATTTCGAAAAAAAGAATGAAATATGAAAATTAATATAGATTTTTTTTAATATTTACTACCCACGAAACAAAATAATAACCACAGGCTTATTTGTATTCCATTCTATGCACCAATCAAATTATTTTGTAAATTGTTTATCGTGAAATATTTTTGCCAAATGAAACATTTGGCAAAACATACTTTGCCAAACAATAATTTGCTAAACAATAATATGCCAAACACGACATTTGCGAATTAAAAATTTGCAATAAGTTGTTTTGCCAAATGAAAATTTGGGAAACGTTGTTTGCGATGTGATAATTTGGGAAACGTTTTTTGGCCAAACATTAGTAATCCGATCGCGTTGGTTTGAACCTTTAAGGATTTGCCGTACTGGGTGCGTTTTGCGGTCAGGTCAAAGTAAACGCAGCTCGCATCGTGCATGAACAGCTTTTTTTAATAAACGAGCACATAGACTTTCGTTTCTACAAATTAAGTATACCACACTCGTTGTTTACTTTTACGGGTCAAGTAACCTGAACCTCCCGTATAAATAACCTGAGTTATGACGAAGTTACATTGTTGCAACTGGTGCCGAGTTATGGATGGATACTACAGTTACCGTCAAGTGCATATTATAAACAACTAGGTCTATTGTACGGAGGACGGCTCTTCAAGCTAAAGAATTAAACACGGTAGCATGTTATATTTAGGTAGTTTTAATTATGTACCTACCAATATGTGGGTAAGGTACAACGGTTTTTTTTTCTCTCCCTTTGTCATCCATCCTATTATTATATATGTATGTGTCTATGTATGTATTCATATGTTATTTATGTAATTATTTTTTTTTTTCTAAATTCGTATTAATTCTATACCGCCTACTTTATTCTCAGTTTGGCCCTAAGGTTGACTGGCAGAAAATGCCCAAAGGCATTAAGTCCGCCTTATGTACACCGTTCTATGTGCATATAAGTTTTAAATAAATAAATAAACGGTCGAACGGTACAACGAGGGTACAACCCACCTACACAGTATTTCGCACGTATTGGCTTGCAGTTTAATATTATTGGAGTTGTAATATTTATGTTTTAAAGGTATTGAGGCAATCTTGCCACTTCACGTTAGGCAGACCGCGGACGCAATATGTGGGGGCGGGCTCCAATGGCAATGATAGAATGTGAAGGTAGGGTAAGGTGGGGCACAATGTTACACGGGGTACAATGTTACAATGCATATTTCTCCGTCCCTTTCTATTAGTTGTATGATGTTCAGCGGCTCAGTTGAGCTGCTCTTATGAGCTTGACAAACGTGTATACCAACATCATACTAACTAACTAACTAATAGAAAGGGACGGAGAAATATGCATTGTAACATTGTACCCCGTGTAACATTGTGCCCCACCTTACCCTACCTTTTCTATAGTTCTATGAAATGAATAAATAGTGGAAATAGAGTGAAATAACATGCGCGACCAGACACACATCAGCCGTTTTATTGTGGTGATAGCCACAGTTCGCACAAGCGATAAAATATAACCGCCAAATTATTGTGTTCTCAGAAACCACAGAGATCGAGACAAATTTTACCTACAAATTGAACCATTTTTTATGGAAAATTGCTTCTATTGCAACTATAAAGTCAGTGTTTATCTTGAGGTGCCTACTTTATTCTCAGTTTGCCCTAAGGTTGACTGGAGGAAAATGCCGAAAGGCATTAAGTCCGCCTCATGTACACTATTCTATGTGCATGTAAGTTTGAAATAAATGTGCTGTTGATATTTGAAATGTCCTATTCTAGGACCTACTTATGTACCAACTAGCATCTTCATCTTCGAATCAGTAGCCCAATATCATGGACCCTGGTACGCGTATGTTTGCTATAGATATTATTCTGTGGCTCGAGTTTCGGCTGGCGCGGCAGCCACATAAAAAACCTAACATAAAGCCCGACAAGAGAATATTTGGCCGGACAAGTCCGTAAAAAGCCAAAAATGTCCGGCTTTTGGACACCTGGCAACCCTACACGCATGTCCCCCTTTAAAACACCGCGGGGGTAACAACGGTTTTCCCTAGATCTTAAAATGTCTACCAAATCTAATGAAAATCCATACAGTGGTTTTTGCTTGAAAGAGTACTGCACCAAATTATCTGGGGGCACGGCAGTGCCCCCACCAAGTCGAGCAAAAAAGCGGCACGGCCGTACCATCCTTTTCTCGAAGCAATTCAGGCCATTTTCGACCGCCTGTAACTTCGTTGTGGATANCCCCGATAGTACCTATTTCACATACATTCCTGTTTTCCTATGCATTTACATATTATAATTTTAATGAGTATTGTACGTGACGTATTGTCAATTGATACATTTAACAAAAAAAAGCACAAAAATAAGTATTGCAAAAAATAAACTTCCAAAACCTGAATTTTTTTTTATGTTATAGATAATCATTATGGTATCAGTGTACATAAATATAATATTTCGCACATCACTATTTGTATACCTATACAATCCTCGAATCTATTTTTGTACTTTTATGTTTGTTTTTCTAAATTGTGAAACATTTTTAATTCGGTACGAAATGTTACCGCCTATGGATTTTTACATTATTATATTTGTCATGTTTGTAACGAAAACAGACTGCCATATTAGTAAGTAGTACAGATTTGTAGATAATAAGCAATAATCGTTTAATGTTGGGAGTAGTGGTTACTGTAGCTCCTAGCTAGATAAGGTCGCTCATATCGCCGTCGCTCGTGGGAGGTGTCTTCAATCGTAGTACCTTTATACTTAACATGTTACGTTTACTCATATTATTCATGTTACGATTTGAATTGAGAGATAATGTTTATAAGATGTTTGTAACCGTTCAGTATCCTTCGACCTCTTGCCTTTACCGGAACTGAGAGAGGCTATGGTGCTATACTTGGACAACCATTTAGTGCTGCGTCGACTGATGTGATTACAGTTTGCTGTGATTTGCTTTAAATACTCGCCGCCCGCACCCCGGGGGCCAGCCGGCGGCACTTCCAGTAGGTGTTTCATGCGTTGGTGCCAAATAGTGTAAGAGTAAGTAAACTACAGCGCCGCGTGCCCCCCAGCAGTCTGTAGGTAGATATCTCAGGGAACGCGAGGATGCCTCCAATGTTATTATTGAAATAAAAATCGATTGAATTAAAAAAAAACGCACACAAGTTATTAAAACACGAATCCCTCGCGCCTTTGCGATATCTATAAATTATATTATGTAGCTTAAAAACCCTAGTTTACAGTTCACACTGAGCTAGCAATTGGGATAGTCCTACATGCTTGCTGGCTTAGTGTGTATGAAACTTAATACATAAAATATACGTAAACTTTAGAATACATCAGCGAGGTTGTTAATTCAGAAACTAGACAATAAGACATACGCACAACACGCGTGGTGACGCGCCGTGTCGCGTCGCATCGGCTCGCAACCAGACGCGTTCATGAGTATAGTTTACATAGACAATATCTATAATAGTTTTAAATGATCAAGCAATAAAAATATATTTTTTATAACATGACGTTTCCTTGTTCTCTACCCTGTGCCCATTAAAAAACTCCCAAGCTCGATAATAATGTGTACCAACAATACATGAGTCACAATATCCTTAATACTTATTTATAATTTTTTCACCTGCAGCTGCTGTTGGTTGGTGAACGATTAGTGTGATAGTGTTGATAAGATACTATTATCATCGCACTAAATTCACATTGTCGAGCGCGCTACGGCGGTCGCGCGCGTACCCTGTGACAAAATAAAATGATAAATATTGACGGTAACTTTAACATAGCGTGAATAATTTTGACAATCATAGCATTTGGGGAGCAAGATTTGACTAAAAAAGATTTGAGTACCTACTTTTTTCTCCAATTCAGCGGCTCGATCCCCGAGGATCGATCCACTTAACACCCGAGTGTTAAGTGAAAATGTGCAGTGTTTGAAATCATCAGTGGCGAGCACTGCACAGTGAGACAGTGCGACCGCCGTGGATGAGCAGCGCGGGCGCCCCTGCGCGGCGATGCTGTGCGGCGCGCGCGGGCGCGGGGTCGCGTGCGCCGCGCGGCTGCTGCTGCACGTCAACCTGCTGCTGATGGTGAGCGCCACTTTGTCTACATAAACATTCCGGACTGAGGCCTACGTTCCACCAAAGCGGAGAGGAGAGATGTGGTCGAATAGCCAGATTAGCCAGTCAGATTTCGTTATTTCCACTTTCCACGTAACCTCTCCGCACAACTTCGGTTTGGAAATCTGATTGGTTATTCAAACACATCCCCCCTCTCTCCTCTCCGCTTTGGTGGAAACCGGGCCTGATACTCGGGGTAGGTCTTTGTGGGCTTTGTGGAAGTAGTGGACGTCTTTCGTACGGTAAACAACGAAAGTTTGGAATTTCTATTCGGAACATGTTCAAGTTAGGTAAAAATACCTACTTTGATCGTCGGTCCATTTAGTAGGAGGCCTGCCCACGCTACATCTTCCAGCCCGTGGTCGCCACTCGAGAACTTTCCTGCCCCAACGGCCATCGTCTCTACGAGCTATGGGCCCCGCCCACTGCCACTTGATTTTAGCAATTATGCTCGTTGTTGTCTCGTCCTCGATGATGAAAGATAACTAGTGTAGTCCCGGCTTACATCCTCTGGCGTCACACAATTTTAAAGCTAAAATAAAATATTTCTGAACGCAGTCGTACGTAGGTCCCACCACGCCATCTATTACCTGTCAACTCATTCGGTTTTCCGTGTTATTGGCGTCACGTTTGCGGTCGTGAAAAATTTTGTTATTTATAGTGTTTTTTCTACGAAATATTCGATACAATGGACAGAAAAAGGAAAGGAGAAGATAAACTTCATCTACTGAAAAAGATTCGACGGTTGGAAAAGAAAATAATCAGTTTACCGGAATCCGATGACGAAGGTGAGGTTATGAAAAAATGAAGAATCTGTTCGAGGCTCTGGTTTATTGGTAATAAACTTACTTATAGCAACCATGGGGGTGTTCTGTGGGAACACACGAGGTTGGCGATATAAGTAGAGCACTTTTTTGCGGCGATGTTCGCATTTGTTGCATGACGCAATATGGCGGCAAGGCACGCTACGACAAAACAATACGTCTTGTCTATTTATGCAACCACTGGGGTGTTCTGTGGGAACACACACGGTTGGCAAGAGCATTTTTCGGGAATGCACGTAACTTTTATGCATGACAAGCTATGCGACTATGTTTTCTGTGATGGACGCACACGTTGTCGGCAAACTAACCTCGATGCACCCCGAGGGAATGCATGTACTTTTCGCGGTATAACGCAGCGCAGTACTGGGAGCTACCATTCAATAGTGTTTCTTTTACAGCTAAGGAGATTGAAGAAGGTGAAATTGAAAGTGAGAAGGAGAATGATCATCCAAACTCTGAATTCCTTGATGATTTTATCCTTGAGGAGGATAACAACAAAGAGGAAGAACTAGAGGATGAAGTACTAAATATATTAGGAGTGGCTCCTGCTCCAGCCCCTAAGAAAGAACTATTGCACAAACAAATTGCTGGGAGATGGTGCGAGATCCTGGAGAAAGGACTGAAAAAGGATGAAAAAGAAACAATTACAAAAGACAATCCAGCCTTCCAGAATGTGCCCAAGATGTGTGCTCCAAAACTTAACAAAGAAGTTGCCGCTGCTCTGAATGACATGGCTAAGAAAAGGGATCAAGTTATTGAAACCCGACAGAAACAAATGTCTACAGCCTTGGCTTGTGTAGGCCAAGCCCTACAGATGTGTATTGGAGATCATCAACAACAAAAACTGTCAATTATAAAAAAGCTGAATGAAGCGGGAAGGCTGCTAAGTGACTCCATATTTCTAGAAACAAAAGGACGTAGAAACTTGGTACTCTCAACAATAAATAAAGATCTAAAGGACTCATTATTGGAAACTGAGAGTGGAGATTACTTGTTTGGTGACAATCTGATTGAGAAGATAAAAACTGCTAAGGCAGTCCAAAAATCAGGAAAGGAGTTAAAAGTAATAGTGAATGACAAAAAGAAAACCTTTGTAAGGCGACCTGAAACCAGCGCAAAGAACGACAACAACCGAGCTTTAAACTGGCGGGGCCCTCCTCGGATGGGATCACAGAGGTTCCAGAGGTCAGGCGGGCCGACATACAATCGCCAACAACAAGCCAGCAAGAAGAACGAGGACAAGACATTGCCGAGACGAGGGAAGAAATAAATGCTAAGGTAGGCAGAATTAGGTTTTTTCTCAATAATTGGAAACAAATCACTAGTGACCCTGTAATATTAGATTGGGTTCAGGGATATAAAATCCCTTTCAAGGAGTTACCTCACCAGGGGTCTATACCCCTAAACAACAATTTACCGTTGGCAGACCAACGGCAAATTAGATCAGAAATCAAATTGTTACTCAGTATGAATGCTATTGAAATATGTATGCCTACAAATGATCAGTTCTGCTCTCCAATCTTTGTCATTAAGAAACCAAACGGTACCTATCGCTTTATTTTAAATTTGAAAAAACTTAACACTTTTGTAAATACTGAACATTTTAAATTAGAGGATTATCGGACAGCATGTAAGCTCATACAGAATAATGATTATTTAGTAACTTTAGACCTCAAAGACGCATATTATATGATTAATATACATGAATCATGTAAAAGGTATTTAAGGTTCTTTTTTGAAGGAAAATATTACCAGTTTAATGTTTTACCTTTTGGACTTTGTACGGCTCCACTTACTTTTACAAAAATTATGAAACCTGTCACAGCTGCTCTGAGAGAGAGAGGCTTTATTTCAATTATTTATATTGACGACTATCTGGCCATTGGTAAAAATTATACTGAATGTCTGAATAATATGAATATGACATTAGATTTATTACATAAATTAGGCTTTATTGTTAATAAAGAAAAGTGTGATCTGATTCCCAAACAGTGCTGTAAATTCTTAGGTTTCATCTTTAATACAGCAGAAATGTCAATAAGTATCTCTAATGAAAAGAAAGAAAATTGTTTAAAATTAACTAAAGAGTTATTGTCAAAGGAAGTGTTTACAATAAGGTTCTTAGCTCATGTGGTAGGTAAGCTTGTAGCTATATGTCCAGCCATAAAATATGGCATTTTATACACCAAGGAATTAGAGAGGCTAAAATTCCTTGCACTTACAAAGCATAATGATAATTATGAATGCAAAATTTCATTAAACAATAAATGTAGGGAGGACTTGACATGGTGGAAAAATAATTTAAATGATTCTAAGAATGTTATTAGGAAAAATACTTACATACTAGAGATATTCAGTGATGCGTCTACAACAGGATGGGGAGCTTCATGTGGTACAAGTCGCACAGGCGGAGTGTGGTCAGAGGACGAACTAGGCCTTCATATAAATGCTCTTGAGCTAAAAGCTGCCTTTTTCGGACTTAAATGCTTTGCAACAAAGTTAACAAAATGCCAAATACTTCTCAGAATTGACAATGTCACTGCAATTTCATATATAAACAGATTAGGTGGTATTCAATATCCACATTTACATAGTCTTGCAAAACAAATATGGCAATGGTGTGAAATAAGAGATATTTATATACTGGCTACATACATAAATACCAAACTTAATGTAATCGCAGATTTTGAATCAAGGAAACAACTAGGTAACACAGAGTGGGAAATAAATGACATCTATTTTGAACAAATAACTTCAACTTTTGGAACACCAACTATAGATCTCTTTGCAACAAGGACTAATAAGAAATGTAATTGTTTTGTTTCATGGCACCCTGACCCAGACGCATTTGCAATTGATGCATTCACACTTTGCTGGTCTCAACTGAACTTTTACGCATTCCCTCCTTTCTCCATGATCCTTAAGACCTTGGAAAAAATCATCACAGATAAAGCAAAAGGCATAGTTGTAGTTCCTTATTGGAATACTCAACCCTGGTTCCCTATGTTCATGAGATTGCTAGTTAATAAACCATTAATTTTGAAACCTGCTAAAGATTTACTTCATTTGCAAAATTCCAGAGAGCCACACCCCTTGCACAAGAACCTAAGGCTGATGGCAGGAGTATTATCCGGCAGGCCTTCATAAAATCCGGAATTAGTGAAGATTCAGCAGAGATCATGTTAGCTTCTATATCGGTTAATACATTAAAACAATATCAACCATGTATTGTCGCGTGGACTAAGTATGCAGAAGATTTAGGGCTATCAATAAATAAACCAAGCATTCCAGACGTTATTACCTATTTAACAAAAAAGTTTCATGAGGGATTGTCATATGGTAGTTTAAATTCTATTAGATCAGCATTATCATTGATTATAGGTACTCACCTTGGTACAGATGAAAGAATCAAAAGATTGTTTAAAGGATTTTTTAAGTTAAGACCTAGTGCGCCTAAATATAATGATACATGGGATGTATCCACAGTTCTTAAGTATATTGAAACAGAATATAAAGATTCAAGTAATTTAGAAACTATAACAAAAAAGACTGCTACTTTATTAATTCTAGCCACAGGCCAAAGAGTACAAACATTATCTTTAATTGACATAAATAATTTAATTATTAAGGATGATTGTGTAACAATTAAAATTGATAAATTAATTAAGACCTCTGCCCCTAACAAGTGTCAGCCATTTCTTACATTACCCTTTTTTAGGGATAAAGCAGATATTTGTCCTGCTAAAGCGCTCTGTGACTATCTCGATGCAACAAAGCATCTTAGAAATACTGACAACTTATTTGTATCTTTTAGAAAACCGCATAAAAAAGTTTCCTCCAGCACAATCAGCCGTTGGATAAAGAAGTGTATGACCGAAAGTGGTATAGACACATCAATCTTTACCACACATAGCACCAGACACGCTACGACATCTGCAGCGTTTAATAAAGGTGTAAATATTGATGATATACGTAGAACAGCTGGTTGGTCTGGGGAATCCACAGTATTTGGAAGGTTTTACAATAGACCTATTATAAATAATAGTCTTTTTGCTGAGAGCATTTTTAGAAATTAATTATTTTATAAAATATGAATGTTAATTAGCTCATAAGAAAAACATGACTGTGATTGAATATGATAAGGATAATAGTTATTAATGAAAGTCAGAATAAATAATACTCTTTTATTTAAACATGTTTGTTTAATTTTACAATTTGAACATGTTTATTTATTTAATTTTACAACTTTTATCTTTGAACATCTACACTAGTTATCTTTCATCATCGAGGACGAGACAACAACGAGCATAATTAATAGTCAAACGAACTTACCTGTACGTGAAGTTCGACTGTAATTATGCGAAGTTGTTGTCTCGTCCGAAGATGATGAGTCCCACCCAACCCCTTGGTTATTGTAATAATTAAAAGTAAGTAATTACAAAACACCCCAGTTGTAAAATTAAACCTATGTACTTACTTTAAACTTGAATGAGTTGACAGGTAATAGATGGCGTGGTGGGACCTACGTACGACTGCGTTCAGAAATATTTTATTTTAGCTTTAAAATTGTGTGACGCCAGAGGATGTAAGCCGGGACTACACTAGTTATCTTTCATCATCTTCGGACGAGACAACAACTTCGCATAATTACAGTCGAACTTCACGTACAGGTAAGTTCGTTTGACTATTAATTCTGCGAGCTATGTCGGTTACTTTGGTTCTCCTCTCCTGCTGGTGGACCGACGATCTGGTAAAGGTCGCGGGAAGAGCCTGGATGCGAACAGCGCAGGACCGTTCATTATGGAAAACCTTGGGGGAGGCCTTTGTCCAGCAGTGGACGTCATTTGGCTGAAACGACGACGACGACCTACTTTGATGTGATGCTATTTCAAATAAATCGTGTACTTATTCTGTGCCAGTTTGACCTTGCGATCGTCAGACGATATGCAAGTTATCATTACCGTACAAAATGAGCCCAATTGACGGCGACTCAAGCCTAATCCCCTCCTATCACGAATAATCAAATTGTTAAATTGCTGGTAGGTACTTAAATGCCATATCTATTAACAGTTTCTGATACCCGCGCGCTAAGGCCCGGTTTTTTGATTCGTAGTTAAAATAACCAATGGTCAAATTTGACAGATGTCAAATGACAAGTGGTTAAATATCAGAAAAAAATGTTTTTCGAACAATGGTTAGCTTGACTTTTAGTACATTTTTAAACTTTTAGTTAACATTTTGTTAATATTTAACCATTAGTAGCAAAATTTAACAATTTGTTATTTTAACTATGAATCAAAAAACTGGGCCGTTTGCCGGTCCGTGGAATGGGCGTCCCCTCCCCCAACCGCGATTAAACGCAATTAGCAATTAATGTGTATTATTTTACGCAAATACAAAATTTTTATCAATAGTAATAAATGAAACACATTTTAAATATAGTTTGATAAAGTTATAGACGTTTCCCTTCGAGTGATGTCATAATCGCCAGCGGCAAACTTAAAGCGAACGGATAGTAGTTAAGTATTTGAAAATTTTATAAGGAAGGTTAGTCTTAATCCACTTAATCCATCCATACAATCCATTCACAGGTTCGTGTCATTTAATAAAAATTCAACGTACACATTACTAGACTTGATTATTACTGAAGTTTAAAAAATTGTAACATTCATTTTGCTTTGATAGATAACCTTTGATAAGAAGAGGCGAAATAAATAGGTTAGGTATACAAGGTAGAGCATCACTAGGGTTATCCAAATGAACCACACATGTAACACAATAAATGATTTGATTTGATTTGAAATCACCCCCATGTATGTTCCGCGATTTTTGATAGTTTTCGAGTTATGATTGTTTTAAATTTCTGTGATGGTCAATGTGGCGCGAATAGTCAAGTTACATGCCCGATTTTATTATTATTATTAGATGAAAATTAGGCCTAGCTGATTCAGAAGTATTTACAGCTATAATACGAATGTGCACTTTTTTTTTATGCATAACAAGGCAGGTATTTGACCACAATCGCACTTAGAGCGGCAATACACGGACCGCTTGAAGCAGTCAGGGTCGACAGCTAACTGCAGAGTTCTATGGACACATACACGAACCGCTCGAGCAGTTGCAACTGATTCGGGCGGTCGACAGCTTCGTATGTTGTAAAAAAAAATCATCATTCATCGGTATCCTGTATGTTGTAAAAAAAATCATAACTCGAAAACTATTAAGTCACGGTGATTTGGGTAGCCCTAGTGATGCTCTACCTCTGGGCTTCGGCTTGACACTACTTTTTGGGACAACCTGTATTATAATGAGGCATTATGGATGATGATAATTATGATAATGAAGCATCAACATTATTATTGATTTACAATAGGAAGTAATTTTATATCAAAATAACAAAAAATCTGAAAAACGAATTAAATATGAAATTCAATTGTATAACGTTAAACTACTTACCTACCTACCTACCTATACTGTCTTTATTTAATACGAAGTCAAGTAAGTACTTATATAATTTTTTTCTTTAAAAAAATATTAATTGCTATTTATTTATCAGTTCCAGTAACTTCCACCAGTCCAGCCTAGTAAATTATTAGCTTTATTAGGTAGTTATTTACTATTTTACTGTCCATGCATGGTAGGCCATCGATCGTTTTCAAAAGTGACTGATGAATTAATCCACGTCACTCATTTCTTGTCGTGTCTGGCTGGGTTGATGTTAGGAAAAACCACAAATCATATGATAGACGGATATTGTTATCGCATTTGTTCTATGAACGAATACACATAATATTAATATCGGTAACTGTCGTATTCTGTAACTCGAAGCTATTCAGCGGCGCCGGGCTGGTGATGGCGGCGCGCCTGAAGTGGGACCCGAGCCTGTACGTGCCGCTGCGCGCCGCCGCGCCCGCCGAGTACCGCGCCGCCGCCGCGCTGCTGCCCGCCGCCGCGCTGGCGCTGGCGCTGCTGGCGCACGCCGCCGCGCTCGCCCTCGCCGGCGTGGCGCGCCGCCCGCTGCTGCTCGCGGTACGCGCCCCGTATAACACACTAAAGCCTGGTCCGTGAGCACGTAGAATCCCGTCCAATGACTCCAAGCTGCCCATCCTTGTCGCTCGCACGTAATTATGTTGCTGTCGCGCTCTCACACTCACTGCGGGCGCGCGTCGCACAGTCGCGACAGCAATATAATTACGCGCGAGCGATAAGGATGGGTAGCTTGGGGTCATTGGACGGGATTCTACGTGCTCACGGACCAGGCTTTACATGCCAAATACGGTAGTGCGTATTAGGAATCAATCATCATCATTGTGGGATATGATGTTCATCCACAATAAGGAAGCTTCCTTCCGAGCGGGTGTTGTGCTCGGGGACCAAGGTCCGATTTACACCATCTTGGTTTGTCTATATGTACTTGGCAGGATATAAAACTCCGTCACCGCGATGCAGGTTTGTCATCTGTTGGTCACTAGTTTGTAGTGGCGTATCGTCGGTGTCGCCACACCACTCCCCCCGGAAGAACCGGAGGTGGATGACGTCAGGATGAGCTCAGCAGTCTGTGCGTGATGAGCTTACAAGTGCCAGTGTGCTCAAGTCTGCGGTGAGTCGAGACGAGCAGGTTGCGGTGCTCTATCCACGGTGAGTCGGGATAATGAGCGGAGGCGTCTTCGATGGTCGGGCGTGGAGCTGGGCCAGAGCTGTACCCGTGACCAGTGAAGTGACGGTTGCTTGCTGCCGAGGAACCAGGAAGGTCGGTTGCGATCTGCGATGGTCCCTGAAGGCTGGATGCTGGCTTGTTGAAGACTGGAGCTGATGACGGAGTGGCGGAGATGGTGAGGATGGCGGATGGTGGTAATGGAAGGTCACGTTCCAATCACGTCGGNATCCCATCAAAAACAATACTTGTCAAAAAAACCAAGTCTCGCAACTCAGTTGTTCTACGGTAAAAAGTTGTGAGATCCATGTAATACCAAGTCCAGGCCAGGAAATCTTTAACGTTTTACATAAATTATTGACTTGGCCATCGCATGAAAACACGTGTAAATTAAATTATTTAGTGCGATGGCCAAGTCAATAATTTATGTAAAACGTTAAAGATTTCCTGGCCTGGACTTGGTATTACATGGATCTCACAACTTTTTACCGTAGAACAACTGAGTTGCGAGACTTGGTTTTTTTGACAAGTATTGTTTTTGATGGGATGAGTGTATACCACAAAGTTGATATTTGTAAAAAGCTAGGGTAAAAAGTAAAATTGTTGAAAATAGGCTAGGTACAAGTGCTTCTGCTACTACAGGCAAACTATAATAGGTACTTCCCAAGTTAATTAATATCAAGCTTCCTAAAGAGTGGGGAGCTAATAGCATTGAATGATAAATAAAATCATTTTAGTCATAGCAATCTGACATCATACTGATAAGGAATGTGGCACTATAAATTATGATACTTGGGTTTTGTAAAGCTTTCCAAATGTAGAAAACAATGTTTAAAATAGGATACATTTAGTCCATAGCTAATTGAGATTTATCTTATGATAAGAGTCTTGGTATTGTGTAACTTTTAAACGAGTCAAGTAAAAACTTTAACTCATCAAAACAATGTGGTAAGGGTTTTGAATTCCTAAGTGAAAAATAAATGTCTAAAACCGTAGTTACTTTTTCATTTCTTGTGTTTTATAGATGTAGGTTCTACCAAGTAGAATCTTTGTCAACAAAATAAAATGTGAAGCAGGACACTTGAGGATAGGTATACTGAGTCTGTTGTATGGGGTACAACGGTCTGAATCTGATGATATGAAATTATCACTTTATGGTAAAAAATAAAAATAAATTCTAGCTAGCAAGTAATTTAAGACCATGGTTGGTCTTGGTTTTAACTATTGAGTCCTTTAGATACTCTGACAGTAATTCATGTCATTAGCTTATTTGTGCTTGTTTTTAATACTCTCAGACCTTGGATGCAGGCCATTGTGGAAATCATTGGGGGAGGCCTATGTTCAACAGTGGACATCCTATGGCTGAGAAATACTCTTAGTTCAATATATTTTGTTACGAATATTTTACTCACCTACAGAAATAGAGACTGCAAATAAAATCTGTACAGCATAAATCTGCAGTTTACTAATAGGTTTTGCAGTTTCCAATGACATCCTGGAAAAAATATAAGTAAGTACATGTGTGTATATCATTAACTTGCCCGAAGCAAAAGTAATAAGTAGGTAATTCATAAAACACATGTTTAAAATGTATATCATTTGGCGCCACTAAACTGCTTAGAGCATGCTTATTTTAACATTTTCAATGACTCAATTTCATTGTAAATGCAGGCGCAGGCAAATACCACAAAACAGATTGATACCTATCTGATTTTTCACACAATCATTTGATTGAATAACAAAATTGTTATCATCGCTGCTCGGTGCTTACTTATATGCCTAAATGTTCTTGTTCAACTTCAGTACGATACATACACATTGAAAACAAAGATAAGTATATTATTAACGCGTTATTGTTATTTCACTAAAACTAAAAATAGAAAGTGAAGAAAAATAAATAAATTCAAAATTCAAAACTACGACATAACCTAAAAAAATGTTGTGAAAAATGTTTACAGTTTAGTGATGTAACATGTTCATTCATAATCAATCGAGAAACAAATCGAGCAATAGTCGGTTATATTTCCGGTTGTATTACTTTTCTCTATGCCGGTAACAACAGACAGACTAGAGATGGTTGATGGTTGAGATGATTATACTAAGTAAATTTGATACTAGGTGCACCTATTCCTAGTATTTATTAATACTCGATCCAAATACCTAATCCACCTAGTACGTAGTAATTTAGTATACTTGACGCGATCACGGCGACTAGTGCGGACTAATCCACGTAATATGACTTTAAAATACATTTTTTTTTAAAGATACAACCGTAGGTATGAATAATGTAATTTGAAATTGAATAATAATTCCTCCCTTCATACTTCAACAGGCTTTGGACGGTCAACTTAAAAGTATCAATTTCATAAAAATATTTACATATTTTTTCTTATACATGAATATGGTTTGACTACGTTTTTGTGCGTTTGCTTCGTCGCGCTCAAATTTGTTTGGTAAGACAGAGACGGAGTGAATCTCTACGTTCGCACGTAAGCTTAGCGAGAAATACTAGGTGCGCGTAATACACGACTACGGATTACGCAATAATAACCTCTATTACTTTGATGGTAGGGTCGGAAATCGTGTAATTTATAAAATAGTAGGTGGATCAAGTATTTTAAAAATTGGAATAGGTGCCGCCTAGTACTGTAAAATACCTAGTGTGTGGATCTGTTCTAGTAAATACGTCTCATCTCTAACAGACTATGGGATATCTGCTAGGCTGCTAGTAGAGATGGGTAGTGGGTAAAAACCCATTTCACCCGATTGGGTTAAAACTGGGTGATTTGGGTAAAAACCTGGTTTTTACCCATTATCACCCATTCTGGTGGGTGAAAACAAAAATAGCGTCTTTTAAAGTGAGAAGTGGTATTTGTTGCTAAAGGGGCGTTCTAGTGTTACGTAATGCAATCTGGGGGGCGAGGAGGTCTTGAAAAACGTTACAATGCGTTACAGTGGCGGAAGGGCGGTTCGATTTCAAGTTTTTAAGCAGAAGTACTTTGTAGTTGGTGTTGTTATTTGTAACTTTATACCGTAATGTCATCAAAGAGAGAGTTTGGCATCTTTGGCATCCCCCCCCCCCCCCCCTCCATGTCCATGCCATGATCACAAATTATTGTGTTCCTACTAAATTTCTTCTAAATCGGTTCAACGATTCTTGAAATAACACCATTTTATAAAATAATTGGTCACATCATCATAACGTGATCAATTTTACGATTTGAATGCATATTAGTGTTAAATTTGATTTATTACTTATTAATCAATAAACTTAAATGAGAAAAATTCAATAAAAATAAAGAAAAGATACCAATTGAAATAACTATAAAATTATTTGTTTTCACCCGGTGTAAACACCCACGGGTGGAATGAAACGGGTTTTTACCCTCATGTGGGTTTTTACCCAGGTGGAAACCCATCTCTAGCTGCTAGGCGTCTGGTAGATTATAATGCGCCGCATTATAATCTACCAGACGCCTAGACGGAGCGCATTACGATCTTCAGAACGGGTGGAGCGGAGTTTAGTGAGTCAGCGTAAACTCCCCTCCTCCTCCGGTTCTGCTCTTGCACTCCTGGCTGGCTCATTGAGGCAAGCAAGGAGGTAACGGTCATTTAAGGTACTATTCCAAATTCAAATTTCAACCGCTATCTTTAACTAATTGGGGTCCGATGGTGCGATCGATTTCCCAATCGATTAATGCTATTACATCAACATGCAATAGTGCAACCGCAGTGAGCTAATTTTCTTTGTCCAAAGCCGTTATTCTTTATCAGTTTTTTTTTCATATGTCAACTGTCACTGTCAGTCATATGTCATAACAAAACAGCTTTTTGCAGTTTTAATCTAAGAGTTTTTCCATTTCTATTCCAGTGTGTTTTCCCCTGCAGAAAATAAGTATCTCATGTAAACAGAATGGTTGTTTGTAAATTTTTTCAACAAGGCAACTGTCGTTATGGGCAGAGCTGTAGATTCGACCATATTTACGGTTCTAAATATTCTTATCATGGTAAGCGTCAGATCTCAGTACCTAGCGAATTGCTACATATATATTTATTTTTGTGGTTTCTAAAATTCAAATTTGCAGCCCAACCAGTCAGCCAGCCCGTGCAACCCGGCGTGACAGATGAACTTTTAATCAACCAAGTAGAAACCGATGTCAAATCCGTTCTGAACGGGGGTCAATGGATCCTATCATGCTACTCTCCATTCAAGGAGAAACCCAACTTCCCAGGAATCCCAGATCTCTCGCCGGAGGAAGCTAGACTGTTTATTTATGAGGCCAAAGCTAACAATAATTTGGACCAGGCTGTAAGTATTACATGTAGTAAAACTTCTAATAAATACCTTCTGATACTACTATCTTTCAATTCTGTGCTTTTTCTATTACAGGTATCATACATGAATAACCAGTTTGTAGAATCACGACGCAAATATGAACAGTTAGTGCTTCCAAATCAAGCAATAGTAAAAGTACTAAGAAGTCTGTACAGGGGAGAAACTGTGGCTTCTCCATTTGCAGGTGGCCAAAGCAGTGGATTCGAAACAAACTCTGCAGCAACATCTATATTTCGAAGTGCTGTGCAGGGTACCTCTGTGTTTGGGCAAAACACAAACTCCAGTCCCTCAATATTTTCCCAGAATTCTGTTAACCAATCAGTTTTCGGACAAACTTCACCAAACACAAAACCATCAGTGTTTGGTCAAAACACAAACACAGGGTTTGGTCAGAATTCTGCATTTGACCAGAAACCTAATGTTTTTGGATCACCAACTGCAGAGAGTGCGAAGTCAATTTTTGCACAAGCAAGCCAGAATGTTTTTGGCCCAAGTTCACCCAGTAATGTGTTCGCGCCTTCAAATGCTGATCCAGCGAAATCTATTTTTGCTCAAGCCAGCCAGTCTGCGTTCAACATGAATCAAGCTCAACCCTCTACTAATGCTGCGAGTATATTTAGTGCAGCCTCTCAATCTGCATTTGGCAAGTCAAGTGATCCATTCAACAGTCAACAGCAACCGGCTTCATTTGGCAAACCAGCACAGAATGTGTTTCAAGTCCAGACAGATGAGAGCAGTGTATACAGTGATATTGATATTTTATCGCCAGAAGACATTGAAGCATTCAAAGCTGATGATTTCAAATTAGGTTTTATCCCAGAAATGCCTCCACCTCGTTCACTCTGTTTTTAATTATTGCTCTAGATGATTTTAATTATGTATACTTTTTTATTTTTTATTATGTATACCTATTTAGTTTTAAACTGTTAACACTTCAGTCACAGTATGTCTTCAGTGCCAAATTATTGTAAAGGTGGCTAGAGTTCAACTTGACTTGATATTAAAAATAATTAATAGTCATGTAATATTTATTGTAAAATGTTTTGTTAATTAGATATTACAATGCACAAACCATTTCTTTTATTATCATAGTCTTTCACATTCCCACTTGAAATTGTCCATCTTATAAAATGAGTTTTGTATAAGCACTTTCCTCATAAATAAACACTAGTTACACAGCCTAAATTAATGGTCTATCTCTCCCAGATATATCTGCTTGTCACTGGAAGCAGACATCACAATGGGCTCTGTATGGTGAAAGTCCACATCATTGACAGATCCATTATGGCCAGGTAGCTTGTACAAAACTCGCCGAGATGTTGTGTCCCAGACATATAAGAATCGATCAGAGGACCCTGCTGCCACCTAGAAAATTCACCAATTTTAATTAGTTTTACAGACATTGGTAATAGAACAGGCAAATGCAATCAATTTAAACTCAATCAAAAAATCATTATCACCAAAAATCAAGTCAATTTAACTCTGAGAATCAGACTCAGGATACCTTAGAGCCATCATGTGACCAGGAACACCGCAGTAGATTTTTTTCGAAGTTGTGCTGGTGTCCCGACATTAGCTTGACGCAGCGTTCTGAAGGCGCAAAAGGCCTCACATCCCATATTCTCAGTGTGCTATCCATAGAGTTGGAAAGTAGGTAGGATCCGTCATATGACAGAGCCATGCCTGGAATGATTTACAAACCGTATAAATAACTTATAAAGAATTTATTATTGACTATTCATTCATACAAGGTAAAATAATCTAAAACTGTGATTTACCTGTGATTGTATCTGTGTGTCCTTTAATTTTGTAAGAAATCTGATTTGTTCTAATATCCCAGACCTTGATGATGTTATCAACTCCACCAGAAATGATCTTTTCTGCTGTGTCATTGAACAAAACTGATGTGACAGGGTAGCCGTTATCAAAGGAGGCTATAGGGTTCCGCTTCCGGGCATCCCACAGCTTTATGGTGTTATCATCAGAAGCCGATACTAATAGTTCTGGGCCCCTTCTTGCACCTATAAATTAGAAAATTCTCATGAATGACTCCCTAAAACAATCTTTTGTGGTAATAATAACTCATCATCCAAATCCATCTATGTCAGAGAAGAGATTAACTAACCATTATATTCTTAAAAATTAATGAATATAGTAATAACTAAAGATCAATAAATAAACACCAAATTACCTGATACAGAGTTGACAAAATTAGCATGTCCCTTGAGTTTCTTGATACGGACCCCAGTGGGCACGTCCCACACGGCGACCGTGTTGTCCGTGGCACAGGTGTACAAGTGGGAGCCGTCTGGAGAGAAGCACAGCTCCATGACGGCACCCGTGTGTCCCTTCATCACCATCACATTTTCACATTGCCCATAAACATTCCATACAACTGAAATGTTTCAATATTGTCTTGTAGATGGTAATCGTTTATAAAACATTTTGTTTAAAGAATGATTTGTTTCTTATTATGCATTGTACTTACAAATTTGCCTATCGAAACCAGCAGAAGCTAAATGCTTCCCTTCTGGGTGGAACTTAGCAGTGAAGATTTCGCCTTGATGTCCTTCTAGTAACATAATGGGCGCATATAAACTTGAAGTGCGTGGAACCTGAAAATTTTAGTTATGTAATATACCTGTAAAACCTTAATTATTAACACAAACAATAGTAATAAATACTTACAGCAGAAGTCACTACTGCTTTTTCTCTAGTGCCGACCACTGAAATCTCATGCCTAGTTCTTTTCGATGGCACTAAAGAAAAATCTTCAGCTTTTCTTTTTTCAATTTCAGGCATTTTGTGGAATGTTATTGCACGCACTATACAAAAATAATCTAGATTTTGAAAATACTACAGCCACATAACACAACACATAACCTCAAACAACACAAACAATTGTTTTTTTTTTAAATCAATCAAGTCAGTCAATTAATTACTGCTTGGAACACTGGAAATTTGGAAAAAATACCATAATGACTAGCGCGAAACATGTATCTGTTGTATTTGTGTCCTTAGCCTTACACACAGCTATCATGTCTATGGTTTCGTTTTGACAATAGATAGACAGCTGTCAGTGTCAAATTGACTTGGTGCATTATTTTTCAAATGATGAAAGGACGAAATTTTTCATGAAATTCTTTAAATTATGTTATAACTATACAGTTTTCGATAAGTTGTTATCATGCAAAAGTTACAGTTGACTTTGGCAATCATAAAGCCACATGCTGTGAAGAATCCAGTTGCACTTTCATACATCAGACAGGTTATAAAACATAAGTTTGTTGTGGTAAAAACTAAAAGAGTTTCCTTAAATACAGAAGCTGCTAGCAATTTTTATAAAGAGCACACGGGAAAGTTCTTCTACAATCGCCTCGTAACTTTTATGACCAGGTATTGTGCTAAGCATAACTATTACTCATTTTGTAATGCCATTAGCATGGATTTGGGGAGAACATTAACCTTTATTTGATATTATATTGCTGCCAATAAGCTGGTGATGTAATAGGGGATGAAAAGACTATCTTTTTAGTCTGCAGTTCTTTCAAAATAACTAAGTTGTAATAATAATGCTAATCATTCATTTTATAAATTTTCAGTGGCTGTGTAGACTTGCACATCATAGGCCATGCCAATGCAATAGAATTGTGGAGAAAACTTCTTGGTCCAACAAGTGTGTACAAAGGACAATTCCAGGAGCCATACTGTTTGCGCGGAATGTTTGGAATATCCGACACCAGAAATGTGGCTCATGGCTCAGGTAAAATATCTGAGAATCACATTTTTTAAAATTGTTATGTGCATAATGTTTTAATTATTTAGATTGGTACCCTAAGTAGTAGTAATATCCTATTTTGCAACAAACATTTGTGGTCTGATGTGCTGTGTTTTCTAAAAATAAGCCATAATTAAACTTTTAGCAATACTACATATTTAAAACTTATTATTCCAGATTCAACAACATCAGCAGAGAGGGAAATCAAATTCTTTTTTCCAGACTTCTCATTTTATGAATGGCACAAATCCTCAGAAGAATATTATAGAAAGGGACCTATTATATTCAATGACCATCTTTTTGAACATGTACGAAAACTGTGATAGTATTGGAATTTAGTTTAATTTATTAGCCAAAGCCCATTACCTGATATCTCTAGTAGTGTTTTAGTTGTTAGTACCTACTGTATTATTTTATGTAAAATGTGAATGTGTGTTAAGATTTATCAAGTACCTATTGTGATAGTTAACCAATTTCTTTTTTGTAAATAATGTTTTGCATAGCAAATCTAATCTTATTTGTTAAAACCTTTTGAAGGTATTGCCTGTATTGGTAAATGACAATCATCAAGTTATAAAATATAACTTAGATAATCCAGAATCTAAATTGCATTTTTATTTGATTAAAGAATCAAATCAACTGAAAAGCATATACATATATGTATTTAAATCTCCAAAAAATGTTATAGAAACACTGTAAACCATACAAAATATACCATTATATTAATTACAACAATTCAGTACATAACATACAACATTAAATTAAACTAACATACAAGAAATTAACTTACTCATATGGAGATCACAAGAATTTATGAATTGTATGCCAGCATTGTCAACTTTGAATTTAGATGTAATATACTGGACGTAATACAACTACCCCAGGCATGTGCCCAGGTTTGACTAAAATAACTTCATTCTCCTATCTTGACAAAAACCTTAGGTCTAGAGAAGACTTTGATGCCTTCCTCAAGCTTGGCGAGTTGCTTTTCAAGCTCCATTTTCCTATTCCGCATCCTCAATGTGTCAGTCTTAACTGGCATTTTGTTTAGTTCGCTTACTAACTCGGCAAAACCTGCAAAAAACAACAAAACAGATTAGTAATTCGTTTTTAAAGTATTTTTAAGAAAACAGACATTACAGAAACAGAGGTGAAATTGTGTAAAGCAATCGTTATCATTTGACAGTTCATAACGTACGATTATTCTGTCAAACGCTTTGTTTAACTGACTTTATCGTACGTTATGAACTGTCAAATGATTACGATTGCTTTACACAATTCCACCTATTATGGCGGCATTAATGAAATTCGATGTAATTTTAAAAACTTACTATTTCTTAGCATGCGCAATGTCTCCTTTCTTTCTGTGTCTGGTAATGTCACATGGCCGGGTGGGCATACAGCTTGATCATCATCAGCTTTTGCCCCTTCAGCCTCCTTTGGGATCTGGTCCTTGCGGTCCCGCAAATACTTAGGCAACACACCTTTTTGATAGCCTGCAAGAAACATATTAGTTATAAACAGTGGCTTCAATCAAGTCAAAATTAAACTAAGTTAACTTACAATGAAAAGATAGAAAGTACCTGATGGTAAATAAGGATCTTTGTTGTCTTTCCTTTCTAAGATGGCATTAAGCCTACTGCGATTCCTCTCCATTTCCATAGTATCTTCACTTGTTCGTCGAGGTGAATGTGAAGAGGGAGAACTCCTGTGCAGCCCGGTGTCTCCGCTTGCCTTCATTTTGGCCTCCAAATCTTGGTCTCCTTCTTTTTTTGGATATAGCATCGTCAACTTGGCACTGTCAGCTAGCTTCTGAGCAAGGTTGGACTCGACAGTCTGGCAACCAATGTCACGAAGGCGACCAGATGATTCTGACGACTTAACTTCCTCATTTTCTGATTCTTCCGCTGGTTTCGCTTGTCTCAGTTCTTTTCTTTTTAAAAACTCTGCCATGTCACCTTTTTTTATTCTTACATCTGCATATTTCTTACGAGAGTTAGTAGAACTGGTTTTGCCAACGTTTAGAGAAACTTTCCCGCTTTTGTTGGACGGCGACGACTTGACTTGGCCTAAGGAGTTGCCAGCAGCCACGCCACTGGCCAGCCGCGGCGGGTGGACGCTCTTCAGTGTGAACTTTGGCTCTTTTGGGGACTTCCCCTGAATAAACTTCAGTTGTTTCATGTTTTCCCTGATGAAATTCTTTTTATGTTCTTTTTCTGAAACATTTAGCACAATGAAAAGTAGACGTAAGTACTTGTTTGTTAGAGTCTGTTAGAGTCACCACAACAAACTTTACGAGGTCATGACAACGTAAATGCACTGAACCAAATCAAACAACGAATTTAAACAGGCACAAGACTTACTGGGTTCGGGAAATATTCCCTTCAATGTATACATCCTTGTTATCAAACAATAAAGGTTGAATACAGAAAATACACACTCATTATTTAGAGTTCAATCGAAACTGTACACTCCTAATGTAAACAAATGTTCATCGTTGCACTTTTGGATATTTCAAGGAAAAATAAATTCAGTGATTTTTTGTAATTTGCGCTCGGTTTTTGTCACCTGTTTTTTTCAAACAACTGTCACATGTTGTCTATGGTCAAATAGTTTCTGGCAGCTTTTTGTTTTCGTTTACAATATTGTTTCCGTTATTTACGGTAGCGTCTGGTAGCGTTATTATGTAACAGATTTTATTGATTTTGATTATTGCCCGGGTGATTAATCCGTTGATGATAAGATAAGTTAACCAGCAAGGGTAATGATTTTACGATTGGGGTTACTAACGCAGGATAAAAATATTATACCTGCAATCTATGAAAAACACGCACATTTGAAGCCTGTTTGGTTCATGTTGATTATTTTGATAACTTCTATTTACGTCACTCCATTGTCAAATTTTAATCGGGACACACACAATTTCGAGTAATTTATTTTTGAAGAACTTTTCGTTTTCTATGAACATTTAGCTCCATTGAATATCATGGCAAGCATTTCGGGAGCAATTTTCTCGTCAATCAGCAAGTATAAAATTTCTAGGAGAGGAAGAAAGTTACAGGCAACTGATGACCAGAGAACGTTGGTTGCTCTGCCTAAAGATGTTCCTGAAAGGACGTGGTTAGTATTAAAAAAGAGAAACTGATTAGACCTGTTAGAAATTAAAGCCACTGAGAATAAGAAGAGAGAAGTCGTAGAGGCCTAATGGCCTGATACCCGATGCAGTAATTCCAGGTTCGATTCTGGGATCGTTCGCGATAGCGATTAGGGAATTACTTTTGTAAACTAAAGTGTACCGATTTTCTTAGTGTAAAAACATTAAAAACTGATAAACTCCTATCTTAATTATGTAGGCCTTATTGAATTCGTTTTAATAAATCATGATCGCTTCGCTACGCTCTTAGTTAGTTACGTAAAACATACTCTTTTTTTTCGATTCGAAATCTGTAAAGAATAGTACACACGGCCACACTGTTAACTATCCATTTCCGTTTTTGCTCTCGCTCTCATCAAATGGTGATTCTTTGCGATAGAACGAGAGGACATGACAGGCAATGGATAGTTAACACTGTTGCCGATGATAGGTACATTGAGTTGACAGGGAATTAAACAAACTAATAAATTAGTTCGACTTTAAAATAAATCTACCAGGGCTGAAGTGCTGCAGAAGGAGGAGAACGACCTGTTCATCTTCGAGATCCGCGAGGACATCGTGGAGGAGGCGCTGCGGGTCGGCTACGAGCGCTACATGGACCGGCAGAACGCTCTCTTCACGGCGCACTGCGCGGCGCAGGCCTGGCTCAAGCTCATTGATTGGTAATAAAACCTGAGTGATATTATAACCTGAGTCTTGAGACGATAAGTTACATTCGAGTCATCTCTAGCTATAACGGAATTTATGCAGAGCTAAGCTAAATTAACTTAGCTTAGCTTTTGGTCTGCAACCGGCATTAATGTTGATTGAAAGGGCTTCACAAACGAAACAATGAAGCTTGAGTCGCAGTCGCATGATCATACGCTCAATTAAAGAGTTATAGGAGCTGGATCAAAAACCATAATAGCTTAGATTATTTTGATTAATTTATGCATAATAGGTATTCACTAATATTTACATGAAATGATACGAAATTGCAAGAAATAAAGCATCATAAAGCAATGTTAAGTAATTATTTAGAAGTAAATAACCCCTTGCATCACTAGAAATTTTTTTCTCCTTTTGAATAACGTATCTCTCTGTGATCTATTTACACTTATAATACTTAAGTAGTCGTATTATTACATTTTACTGCTCTAAAGGCACTTCTACCGGCACGATCCCGGCGAAGACCCCAGCGCCCACCCCGCTTGCTTCATCCCCAAACGCCTGGAGTCCTGGATTCCCGACGAGCTTCCCGACCCGTCCCCCAAGGACACATGGTGCAAACAAGAGCTGAATGTGGTAGAGGACACGCCCGAAGAAGGCCTGCAGAAGTGGCCTTCAACCAATTCTCTGGATGTACCTGTTGTGGAGGAGATACCTTCAGAGTATTGGTAAGACAGATTTAGATGTAGAGGTCAAATTTAAAAGTAGAGAACTCAAATAACTACAGTGAGAATTGAAATCTTAAAATTCCATGAACTTCTGTAAGTTAAGTAGGATACCTATATTCGAGAACCGTGGGCGTAGATTCTCCTTTAGGTCCTACTAGGTAGGTATGTGATTAATTAAAATAGTTTTACTTATTACCAAATACTTCCCAAGGTTCCCCGGGAAAGTGAATGTGCCCGATGACATGCGACGTAAACGTGAGAGAGAAGAATCACTTGGTGGTGACGATGTGAGTACCTACCTATTTCATAAAATGAGAAATAAAATGTTATTGATATTGCAACACGTGCCATTGATTAAGAGCATTTATGGCTAATTGGCTATCAACGAGGATTTCTTGAACTAATAAATGTGAACACAAAAGTATGTTCTTATTGAGTGGGTTTATTGAGATTTACCCATGTATCGACGAAAGCTAACTCACTTAGAAACTGACTTTCTAGTTGCTTCGATATAATCATCAGCAGCCGATTATATCGAAGCAACTAGAAAGTCAGTTCCTAAGTGATGGTCAATCTTCTTGCTCTTCTAATCTAAGTCTAAAAATGTGCGTATCTTCAAACTTCCCCCATTTGAAGTAAGTTTCGGAGGAACTGACGTGTTCCCCAGGATCGCGGTCGGAAGAAGCCGCTGGTAGTGGCGTCGAAGGTGAGCGGTGTGTGGGAATCTGTGCAGGACGCCAGCGACACCACCTCGCCGTCCGAGGACCTCGCCACCGAGAGCGAGGTGCTGCAGAAGATCACGGACTACAGCACGGAGGAGTTGTCTCAAAAGGTTTGGATAATTTCATTTTAAAGTTATGATCCTCTAGTAATGTCGTAGTTAAGCAATATCAGTTTTTAAAGGCCAGTTACTCAGAGAAATCGAAATCGCGTCTGAGCAAGAATTTAAGTTTAAGAAGTCATTGTGCCGGGGATTATCACCTCAACCTCAACACTTTTGAATAATAATATATGCTACGTTGAAATAAAATGTAGAGTTTTGTCAGTATGTCTGACTGAAAAGGTCTGCAAATTTTCGGGCTAGATAAATTAGTGTGATAGTCTGAACTAGTTGATTGAGCTAATAAAAAACATCATCGTATCCTTCCCTTGACCATCGTTCCTGTCCAGGATTCAACGTACAGCGCGTTGAAGACAACGACTCCTGTCGACGGTTCGCTGCACGGAGCGGGAGACTCCGTGGTGGACCGTCTGCGAACCAAGCGCCGGCATTCGGAGAAGAGCAAGGTGTTCAGCAAGGCGAGGTGACTGTGCTGACAAATTATAAGTATCTAGCTAGTGGAAGTTGAGGATTTATCACATTCAAGGCACCTGGATGCGAACAGCACAGGGCCAGTTGTAATCGATATCCTTGGGGAAGGCCTTGTCCAGTAGTGAACATCTTTTTATTACATGTCTTCAAGTCTTAAGTTTAATGCAAAGTCTGATTGTTCGACAGCATGATCGGAAGATCAAGAGCGACCCTGCCGCCCCTGGACATCGGGGACTCGCGCTCCCGGATAAGCATCATCTCCGACTGCCGCTTGAGGAACTTGAGGTAAGTGAACATGCTCCATCTTAAGTTTCATCATCACCATTGGGTGAGGAGGTCGACGCCAAACAAAAGACTTCAAAGAAATGACAAAATATCCTTTTATCAGTGGCGGATTTACAGATTTGCCACCCGATCTTATTTGACTGGCCTGGCGAACATTGATGATTAGTATCCGAAATACGTACCTACTTTGTGTATGTAAAAATAATTATGAACTAAATCTGCCGCCCCTTAAAATTTGCCGCCCTAGGCTTCAGCCTACTGAGCCTGCTGGTAAATCCGCCACTGCCTTTTATACTATCCTTTTCTCCTATTGTCACTAGTAAATAGGTACAAGAAAAGGAAAACGGCTAAGTAATATTACATCGTTCGAATTCGAATCGAAATAATTTCCCGAGGCTGACCCTCAGGCACGGCAATTGTTTGCTTTGTGTTTAAAGCTTCCTATAATTGAAACTGTTTCAAGTAATTGTGATCGATTCACAAATGGGTACGTGCGCAACTTGATTAACAACGGAGCGGGGGCGGTTTCATTGGAAGTTTGAAGCTTATGAAAGCACAAATAAGTAGGTTATGAAGTTACCCCGCGGTGGCGTGGGTAAGCTTGAATGATTGTATTGGAAGTGTTCAATGGCAACCAATTAGAAGGTAAGCTTTCTTAGTAATTGACACGAATGTTGGCAAATGGGATACATTACCGATTTCGAAGTTTGTTTTGTGTTGCTACAACTACACTCGACAGCAAATAAATCGCACCACCCGCGACAAGCACTTTCAAACGTATGCATCCCCACTTCACACCAATATTGGTACCATTCAAAAGCCTAGTTCTAAACTTCATTTCATTATAGGAAAGGTTTTTACCCCAAAAATGTTTCTTTAGAAGGACCCAGAGTCACTTCTTCAAAAAATAGATAGTTACGCTTGAGCCAACTTTTATGGCTTTAAAACTGTTAAGTTGGGATTAATCGCTATCCATCTGTTAAAGAGGACACGTGTGATCATTATTTGGTTTTATGACCATAAAATTTGGTCTAATTGATCCCAGAGGTGAGCCCAAAGTGAGGTCTTTTTTCAAGTCACATTTATGGTATATGTTAATCATTTATTAAGAAATTAAATGTGTTTTTCTTTAAGGATATTAATTGGGCTTTCAAATAACACCAATATTGTTGGGGCACCATTATTGTGTCAAAAGAAAATCTTTAAGGTTCGCGTCGCGGGTGGTGCGATTTATTTGCTGTCGAGTGTATTTAGATTATGTTGATGAATCCCTATCTCTATGTCAGTTACGAGGTCCTAGATTATGATAGTAAAAAAATGCAGGAAACAATTTCCTGGAAGGATTTGCATCACAGAAGTAGGCAGTAAATTAGTTAAAATCGAAATATACGGACAAAAGCTAGTCGTCACTGAAACTTTGAGCTTTCTTAAGCTTTGACGACCTCTCACTTTACGTCTAGAGTGAGGGGCAGTACGCAAATCTGTGAGAACTTTTGTTGTGGGCCACACGTGCAGTGGCACAATAGTTCGAGTGAGGGAATGTAATATGAAAGGATTCGCTTGTAGGGGTTGTGTGCTATTTGATATTTTAGGACTAAGTTTTACTTTTCAACTATTTTCTTTCCGTAATGGGCTGAAAGATATCGCTTGTTAGTGATAAGAAAAATCACATATTTTATTTGATTTTTTTAGGTTCAAGTACACGCTTGTTAGACAATTTTATTTAAAAGTCTGGTGCCAGATAGGCAGAAGGAAAAGCCTCTTTGTATCATTTTGCAAATTCCAATGAAAAAGATTTATTACCGCCTGCGTAAAAATACTCTCATTAGGAATTCTTTTACTTTTTAACTCATGAGTTCTCTAAAGGATAATTTACTTAAATTATGATATTTTTTTCTGTTCGTCCAGAATATAAAGTGTACTTTTTAAAATGTATAATTTGATTATCATGGTGACCCTACTGGCGAGAAGGGTCGCCGAACCCGGCTTTGTCTCTTGCAGGCCGTCCCATGTAAATGTATGGAAAGCAAGAATTAATGTGTGGGGGCTGATGAAAAAACTCGTGTTTTATCAATACGTTGTTATGCCGTGTTTTATTAATGCTCGGACACTTGTGAACTTATTTTAGGGTTGTCACATTACTGTTGAGGACACACTAAAAAGTTTTTTTCATAAGAAACTTGTTACTCTTACACCATTGATGGTATTTTGGGTTAGTTAAGGCCCTAGCTACATTTCTCTATCACTATTCGTACTATCTCTATTCGTGCCATTGCATATTTACCTATTCAGGATTTTTGCCTGACATTTTTAATTTTAACATTGTATTCTTTTTAGGCAAAGGGTCAAGACAAATGTTACAAACGAGAGTAGGCAGCAAGTTACTGAAATATTAATTTATTTTAAGTAAGTTGGGATTTCAATTTTTTTTTCAAGTTCTAGCAAAACCCCAGATCCGGGATAGTAATGATTTATAGACCGATGTTCGTTTTAATGATTTTTTTAGTTTTATTAATGCTTAAAGGCAACCCTGTGCCCGGGTGAGTACCCAGGTGCGCCGGGATCGATGGCCGCGCTTTGTACCTTTCATGACGAGTTCACTTGGCTGAAAGGATTCCTTTATTGCATTCAACGTGAATTAACTGTAGTGGCGTTTCTTTGACTCAAAGACTGCGCTCGTCGAGGGCTGTCCTGTTTGCATAGTCTATGGTTGTAATTGATGGGTTTATTGTAGAATGATCTCATTGTGACTTCTACATAACATTGAGCTGTATGAATATCATTGTTGAAGCAGTTTTCCTTAAGCTGATGTAGTTAGTTGACTTTGGTTTTGAAATGTACTCGTAGTCCGAAGGTTTAAACGATGAGAAAACGGTTTGTATAAAAATACAGTTTCTTCTTCAGAAATAAAATATCGGTTTCTGTTTTTTGATGACACTTTTAATGAAAAAAGAGCAATATTAAGTTTGAAAAAAATAGAATGTAATTTTGTGTTAGACTCCTCAAAAATGTTTGAAATATTCGATAAAATCTCGTGAATATTTACAAAACATATCATTAAAAGGAGAACACACAAATATCGAAGGCGCTTATTTGTTTACTACAATAATATTTGCGCACTTTGAGGAGCAGCGTGTTCTACTAGCTAGGGCAAATATTGTTGTTTGCGATACTCCAGGATACTCCTGATGAGGCGAGGCAATCAATACGCCGCGGTGTGACAAGAAACTTTATCAATTGGAGGGAAAAATAGTCAAATTCAAAATCTTTATTATCTACGCCTTTTTCAGGGCATTTCATGTTCAAAATACATACTTATAGCTTGCCTTACCGCCTCTTAGGAACAACGAATCGGTTGTTGCTATGAAGAAATTCAGTCACCTTTGTCAGGAAAATAATGTCGTTTACATAATAAGCATTAATTTATCATATTACAAAGTAACGTAATGTATGTACATACATATATGTTTGGCATGACAGGCAAAAGTTAATAATTATACTGACACAATATTCAAAAATTATACATTATATTTCAATTATTTCTTTCGTCTCGAATTGTCGTATTATTCTTTTTAAATTAACTTAAGCACCATAGGAAGCGGCGGAAATACCAGCATTATTAATTGGCAAGTTAAATGTAACCTAACCAGTGACTACTTCATTGTCGTTGCAATAAACCTGGATAACATGTAAGACCTCCTGATTTTTTTCGAATACGCGTACCTGTTTTGTACCTATCTGTAGAAAAATATAAAAAACAATTTCAGGAAACAAACGTGTATGTATTTTTGGCACGAACACAATATGGCGGCGTGTACACAGCGCGGTTGCCTTGCTAAAAGCTTTTCGCTGGGCACACATTTATATGAATTACAAGATAGGTGGCGAGAGGTGACATCCATTTTTGGATCCCTTTTTGTGACCACCATGTTTGCCTACAAGGGGATTGGGGTGTTTATCTGACAATATATCGACATGGGCTTTTGTATTTTGGCATGCCTGCGGGCGACCTTATAGAGATAGTGGGCTATGGAAGTCTGGAGCCTGTATTTATAAAGCTCACTTAAATATAATTCAATATTTTTTCAAAGCATTTTGACTTAGGTACTAAAGTAATTTAAGCATATTGCGTAACATAACATACATAACATCGAACATCGATATCGACCACTTTGTGACAACATAATAATATGAGAAGAAAACCCTTCGCGATTATGTGTCAAGTTTTTTTTTCAAGTCGCAATGACCACGTAAGTTTTCCTTTATACTGTTTTCACATGTATCTTATTATTTCTATAAGAATCTTTAAAAAATTTGTAAGCAGTAGCTTCCTCAAATATACTTACAAACCAAACCTTGGTGTCAAGCCCTGACGCCCTTTCGCAGAATTGTTTTTCGCGCGTTCCGGGAACCATAATGAAATGCCCGCGAGTTTTCGGAACTCCCCGCTTCCAATAGGATGCGTGACGGGCCCAGTTCATTTGTTAATTACTCCACATTGCATGCTTGTTCTGGGTTTAATGGAGGGAGAGGATTTTATGGTGCATTAGGCCGGTTTTTTAACGACATTTATGACAATTTTGACACGAAATTATTGTATCTCATAAGTAACAGTGAGTTACGTAATAGCTAGGTATGTGTATTAATTAATAAAGACATGCACATTTATGAAAATTCAATTTTCGGATCATTTCGTTACATTATTTTTACGTAATTTTGGAACGTAGAGAAGCGAAATTGAATATGTCGTATAGTAAGTATTTAGAGACATTATTAGTTCAACAAATTAGGAACTATTGATTTTGATTTGACTACAAGAAACTACGGAGACAGAGGTTCGATGACGGTCTGATTTTTAAAATCAATTTTTGCAATTCTAGTAATTCACTGTATAACTAAAACATGTGAAAATGAAGGGTCTCTAGAATAAGGCTGGGTTGCACCATCTTACTTTAATTTTCACAAACGTCAAAAATCTGTCAAACGTAATAGTTACGGTCAAAGTTAGGTGGTTCAACTCAGCCTAAGATTATTCCGGTTAACCCTTCTGTACTTGTTTAGTAAACAGAAAGTTGAACTTAGTAACAATGTTTGGTTCTAACAATCGAAGGTATTGATATTCCTTCGGCTTTGTCTACTAAATTAACATTAATCGTGTTGACTGTCGCCAAGTTGTCCACAATTCACGATGACTACGCAGTGGGGGGAAGGGGGGACATTAACAAATTGGTGTATTGTGTCATCCCTTGAATTTAATTTCACCCTTTGAGCGATTATCGCCCTTAATGGTTTTGGTTTCTGTTCTAAGTAAATACGGTAGTAAGTAGTAAAGTACTTCTTCAGTGATAGGGTTGCTAAAATACCTATAAAGCTTAAAACTTTGAAACTTTTTGTAGAGTTCTGCTTTGGAATGACTTGTCACTGGTAAAATAATCATATTTGGGTAAAGAAAATAAATTACCAAAGTATCATGTCGATTTCTGACTAGTCGTCAAAAGTTTTTTAAATACGACATTTAATATGATGGTTGGCGGGACATAAAGAATAATGAACATTGTGTTTGAATAGAGTTAAAACTTTAAACTGAGGCACCATGTGATAATAATAATAATCGACTATTGTTTAATTGCGGTATGTTTTATAGCGGCATTATCCCGACAACCCTAAATGAATTAGGGCAGCAATGAATAGTCCTTAAACGGACGACAGCTCATTAAGCTTTACACAGGGGGTCTTATTTTGTTGTAATAGGTGCGATTTTCAACTGAAACGTACAGCTTGATGTGCTCCGATCCTTTGTGTCTATGGAAGTGATGGAGAGATCTGAATCGAGGTTCGGGACGCCTGACGACCAACTGCATAAACTTAGAAGCTACCTACTTATATTTGGAAACAATAGGAGTCTTATGCCCGTTTTCACCATCAATCCCTAATTTTTAAGTGACCCATATGAAAACATAATGCCTGTTATGTTTTACCATAAGGGTCACTTTAAAATTAGGGTTTGATGGTGAAAACGGTCATTATAGTAGGTAAAGGCAAGTCATTAGAGTAGGCAAAGGCAATTGAAAAAACATACGCAAAACTCTACGCAATGCAAATCAGCCAGAAAGTAAACAGATTGATGATAAATTACACATTAGAAGTACCTACCCCATTACAAGACAAACAATATGTTGCTGTAGAAACATCTGATATCTGCATCGCTAGATGCCATGAGAAGACTCACGGTCTATTAATTTAAATCAACCCTACAAGTAATTAGATACATAAGATAAAGATACAATTATTTGTTCCAAACGTGTTGAGGAACATTATGTCGTAGACAGGTAGCTTTTTCTTCGTAACGAGATGATTCTGTATTTTTCTTTCTCCAGCACAAATCTCTAATATAATGGACTCGCCCGTGTGCTATTGTTCAGCGCGCGTTTGATGTGTGCATTGGGAATCTGGATTGTTTGTGAGGTTTCACAAGAGCTTTCCCTTGGAGTCCAATGTTTGATATTGGAAACTTCCAAATTGGCCTTTGATTAATATTTTGCTTGTAATTTGGTGGCAACTAGCTGTCATAATATAATTCAATAATGCTTAGTAGTTAATAAGTAAATATTGTAGTTAAATGATTTTCAGTAATTTGTAGCACACGATTTACCTACTAATGGTACCGCTGACCCACTCTACTAAACTCAATTAATAGATTGTGTTGTGTAAAAGTGGGTTCATCACAACAGGTTAGTTTTCCTTGGAAATCGAACTAGCAACATCCTGAATTAACAGTCCAGTGGCGAAACCGTCTGGCTATTGTTGTAACTATGGTAAAACAAAAGATTCTCATGGTATAAAATGATTTTCGCATTATAATCGGGTCGAAGTTGAGAAATAACCATGTTGAATTATTGAAGATGCAAAAGTCTAGGCTTATTTATCTAGTCGATTCGATCAGCCATCAAGTCCAGGAAATCGACTTCCTCTTACGAAACCGCAATCTTTCTTCGTATTCGATGACGTTTGAGAAGTTTCCAGAGTTCCCTCGACCGCGTGTCCCTCGTCAGCGCATCCATAATCAGGGCTGCGCTGGAGTCAATGCCACGGGCGGCCTCTCACCTCGCGGGCACGGGTTCGTCTCCCCGAGTGACCTGTATAATGTATGCCCATTTTCTTAACTCATGTCCTGTATATGAAAGTGGGTCTGTTTTTTTGACTGTCCATCTTTTCAATGACAAAGAGTCAAGATATCCTTATACACAGCTGCAGCTGAAAAGTCATTACGCACAGCTGCAGTCTAAACTAGAAAAACTCCCAAATAATAAGAATGAAGACAGGGTATCTTAAGAATGTCTTAAAGGTTGACCTTTAGGTAATCCTAAAATTAATAACTGATTTCTATTAGAAACAGACAGAAATAACAGACAGCACTTAGATTAAGTTATATACGTTGTAAATATTGATTATCTTCCAGTGTACGTCTTGTTGGTTGTCCTATTAAATAAATAAAATAAATGTTTTCCAAGTTTTCTCTTTTAAAATGTCTTTTAAAAGTTCTCATGAACATCATGGGATTTTTTATCAGCTGAACTGCACGTGCGACCGAAACCGGGCGCATAAACTAGCGGCCAGTTATAATGAATGCATGCGTCTGCTACGTATTTATGTGGTTATCAACTTGATGCCTGAATCCGAATGTATGGTGATGCGCCATGAAAGTATAATGTCTGGAATCGGAATGAGCTTGTTACCTAGGTCGGGGGGTCGCTGATGCTATGGGAACAGAGCACTGACTTGGAAGGGCTTTGGCTTTCTATTCAAAAAAGTTAATAGACATAGAAAAGACTTTAAAAATTGAAGAGAAATAATGAAGGCATGCAGTTGTCCAATACTGATGAAGAGCAAAAGGTAACAAAGATCTACAAAATTAGAGTATTTATAATACTATGGCTATTTAGTGACTTGATTTTATGATAGCTAAACTGTAATAAAATATGACGTCATAAAAATTTTCCCTACGGAAAGAAACTTTTCCATTCCCAAATATACATTAAGAGTCATTGTCATACATCGTAGTTATTTTATGTACATGACTCAAGATGTGTACAGAGCTTGTACCCGTATAATTTTTACAACAAAAGCAAGAAAAAATGAACATGGAATTAAAAGAAAAACATTGCCCCCAAGCCGAACTTCGGCCGAAATTGTCGTTACGTTTCCGTAAAAAACACGCCATTTTTGTGTTATTATTGTCCCTGCCCCAAAAAGACAACACATTAGATCAGCAAACACGATGTCACCAGCACAGTTACCAACACAAACGTATTACACGTATACGTGAGGAAAATAATCTGCTTCGCGATTGTAGTCTATATTTCGTTTGAATAAGAATTATGGCGTACAGTTTTTTGTTCGAGAGACGGTGGCAGTATTTGTGATACTATAAATGGGTCCAGTAGGTACAGTCTCAATAGAAAGAGTCAAATTTTCTCTAGAAATGGAGAGTAGGCACTAGGAGAGAAGTGGAGAGTGAGTAGGCACTTACAGGGCAGATAATGTACCATCCTAGAATGCATCTCACTTAACACCAGTTGCGATTGCGGTCAAATACCTGCCTTGTCTAGCTTATAAAAAAAAAGAAATCTGATTGGTTATTTAAAACACTTCCCCGTTCCACTCCGCTCAGCTTTGCCTTGATGGAAACCAGGTTTAACGAGCTTGCCGAGTCTTTGTACATTGTATGGCGGTACTTACTATAGTTTGTGTAAGACATAAGGTGGTGAATTAAGATAAATGTTTGGTGTTGCAGGGTTCGGTGAGAGTGATGGGGAAACGGCAAGCTTATGGCGTGTTATTTGTCTTGTGTCGAAGCCTATGTAATGGAAAACTATTTTAGATATTGTATCGTTTTTTCTCTTGTTAGATGCAGGTAGAGTGATCGAATGGTGGGAAACATAACGAAAAAATGTCTGGAATTCTTTTCACAAAATTGGGTTTTCATGTAGGATAATAAACTCTACCAAACTTTTTACGTATTTTATCTACCGGATCATCCCGGAAAACGCAGCGTGGGAAGTTCACCCACAAGGTGGTCCGAACCTCATAGAGGTAGCAGAAAGGTGTTGGATATCAAACCGAGCCATGTGGAAATCATTGGGGGAAGCCAATGTTCAGTAGTGGATGTCCTGTGCCTGAAATGATGAAACTTTTTAATGTAAATTATTTTGGAAACCTCCAATTTTTTTTTATTCCTTATACGGAATACTGGTTTTATACAGTTTAGTCAACCATGACTCTACACTAAGGGAGTGTCACATTGTTATATTGGATTAAACAGCCATTGGCCTGGTTCGCTCCGCGGTGGGCAATTTGGCAAGTTACTATCTTAGCCCCAATTGCTTTATTAAGCATTGCTCGTATTTACCACTGTAAGGAAATACCTAGTCGGTGGAATGAAGCAACTCGTCGTGACCTCGTCATATTGTAATAATAAAACAAAAAAAGTAATAGCGGAAATATAAAAATAGAGCCTCTATTCGGTGATTTAATTTTGATGGCGTTTTTTTTAATGATGTATCGTAAATAAAAATGAACATTAATAAAACTACGATTACGATCATAAACTCCAAAATTTTGGATCGCAAAGTCTGACAAGATAGTGATTTCTTTGTCACACGATAGGAAATAAATTAGGAGCTGAAATACATGTCATGTCTGACATAGGTGCTCCGAGTGAAAACAGTTTTTCTTATACGAGATGTTTGCAATAACCTAGGTCCAACTCGCACATAAAGTTAGAAGAATTTGGATTACCGAATCTAAATGGAAGGTCTTAGTAGCAGTAAATAATGCAGTCTTAGTAAAGTTTTGAGCAGCTAAATCTCTCCTTCACATTTCCTCTTGCATAAGTGTCTAAGATAGTTAGGTAGTCACAAATATAGCTAATTTAAATATGGCGGAGATCACGCCATACTCTACATGCGCGCGCGATTATGCGGCCGCATCTGCAAGTCACCTTCAGATTATTTGGTCAGTCACTGCGCATGCTACGCGCCGCTTCACGCTGGACGGAGGCTTTACAGTTGAAGACTGATATTCAGTCAACATGTCTATTTGATAAGTATAGGTTTTTTATGTTTTGTAAAGCGATTGAGGAAAGTCGAAATTGAATACATTGTCTTTGACTCTAACTAAGGATACAGGATTATAAGTGTGTGCTAAGTGTCAAGTGTATTACTTAGGTTACGTAGTCAGAATCTATAGCTTTACCAGTTGGTACTTAGTGCATGCTTTGTTGCGCGAATAAGTATGATTGTAGAGTCTAAATAGGATGTAAGTTTCTGACATCATGAAATTGCCATTCATTTTTTTTCCTCCAGTGAAGTTAAGTTTTGTAGGGTTAAAATCAAATAAAGAATTTGTCGGTTTAAGGTTGGTAGCGAGTGCCTTTGAAGCTTCTCATAGTAAACAGGGGACTTGTGGCCCTGCTAACAATACCGCTTCGGGCTATTCCAACAAAGTTTGACTGAATTTGCGAATTGATTCGCCATCTTCTATAACTTTCGACACTTCGTTGGCGTCTACCTTGGCGGTATGCCAATTTATTCATAAACATTCTGCTTACAAACAAAAACTTTTTTGTGAACTCAGCAGAGGTAAAAGAATAAAGGTCATCGATTCTTTACCTTTCACCGATCCAAATCTTTACCAAGTTGTAAATAGACAATCGTCTGATGTAAAATCCCGGTGATCTAATACAAAAAATGCCCATGGAAATGTTATCTATGTGCTGATTAGCAATGTAAAGAGATCTCAAGGCTCCGTCCAGGAGTCAACGGCTGACTTAACGCAGTCTGACATTGGACCCAAGACAATTTTTTATAATTTATTTATCGGCTATCTATTGTATCTATTTGATGTACAACTTGAATTTATAGTAACAAAAAAGTTCAGACAACTGATTGAGCTGAATTTTCAACTATTAATTTTTATTTTTTATTCTCGTTGTTGTAGACATAAAAAAATATCAAAACTTGACGTCTTTTTGGTCCTGGTCTAAGAACAATATTCTGAAAAAATATTTTTTGACTGAATTATTGGTTTTGTTTGTTTCAGATTAGACACGCAGTACGAGATATCGTCGGAGAAGGTGGACACGCCGCCCGGCGAGACTGTCAAGAGAAAATGAAAGCATTGACAGCCGTGACTGACAGTAGTGTCTGGGTGGCGCTGGTCTATGTTTGTTGAAACAGGTAGGTCCTTTAAATGGAATGTAGCTTCAGCATAAAACCTGTATTTTTGGTAAATATATCATAAATATTGTAAAAAAACAGGTCAAATACTGCTGCTGAGGCCATTAAAATGATATAAAGTATTAACCTTTTATGTCAGGGGGTTATGGGATCTAAATTTTCTCGAAGACCAATCGAAAAAGAGAAAGTTCTAATAATCTAATCACTTATTTCTAGATCTACGAATTATTGTGAAATTCTGCAACAACAAACGACTTTCTTGGCCAGTAATTAGCTAAAAGGATTATATCAAACCTAAAACTTTATTAGTACGAGTAATCACGGATTTTAAAATGTTTATTTTTAAAATCGGATTTTTTGTTATTATTGATAATATTATAATTCAGACCAGCGCCACCATTATATCGGTAGCGTATATTTAGCGTAAATGTAAAATTGCTATGGTAAACTGGGCAGGTATTAATTTTTAGGCATCTTTATTTTTTGATAATTAAACTAAAAGTGTAAAACAAACACTTGTTTTCTTTATTATTTTAAGTAGCTATTACTAATTTTGTGTCTTGATTTAAATAACATTAGTTATTTGTTGCGGAATAAAGGATGACTCTACATAGATTATGCTTGTTACATGTTGTTATACGCTAAAACCAACCTTATTTTTATCAAAAATGAACTTGCTTTAAGGGGCTCTTCAGGTTAAACGTATTTTAACTAAATCAAGTTTTAAACCTATTTTAATACTAACTCTTCCTGATATTCTTCGCTAAAGCTACCACTCGATCTTGTCCACGTTTGGCGACTCAAGCGCAACTGTCAGCCAGGATGGATCGCCGGGTGTTTGTCCGCACTCAGGGTAAGGGACCCCTTTACGGACCTTTTAGCGGCACAAACAACGCTGTTGCCCGATTGTGATTGAACACCTCACACCGTTAACGTTTCTGTTCGAGGGTAGGGACTGTTTTAAGTTGAAATGATTCTTTATTCTTAGAAATTTATTTTTAGTAAAAACTACTACTACCAAAAAGATTTATAAAAATGCTGTATCACAGCACGTCGAAGATCAGTTTCATACCCAATTGGTGCTTTTTGAGAAGTTCGTTATCAACTGCTGGCAGGTATGGAAAAGCTTTCATAACAATTTTAAAATTGACAGCGTGAAAACTAGTATATTAAGCACAATACCGCGCCCCGTATCTGCGTTATTATATTATAATCCGTTTTATTGGCGCTCGTTTATGCGCATAATCATGTAAATATGGCGGAGATCGCGCTGCGTTTACGGCCTCCGCGGCGCCCGGAAAAATTGGAAATTCTTCTATCATATTACTGGTGAGACTCGCGGCTCCGCTTGCTTTCAAAAGGATTGCTCGACATTTCAGGCACGTGCTACAACTTTAGCGCATTTCGAATGATTCAATAATAACGTATTCCTGTGAAGTCAGCTCTGAGCCCCGAAAGAGGCAAATGTGTTTTGTTAACACACTCTTTTTTACCATAAATATAATAACTTTAATCTATTTTCCTACAGTTAAAAAACATCCAAGTAACTTGAATTTGTGAATTGATTAGGTCGTTTTCAGGTGCCTGAAATGGTAAAACTCTTTGTAAGAATAAGTATTTATACCGAAAAATTCTATTCTACTAATGGTTGGTATTGAAAATACATATACTTAGCTCAAAAAATTAGGGGATCGATTCAGAACCGCTCTACAAAGTTCAAGACGTTACTCTTATAAAACAATACGAAATTTTTTCTCTCCATTTGACAATCATCGGTAATTCACACAATGGTTATTCTCTTAACTGCCGCTTTTGTTAACATCTGGGACTGTTCAGAGGGAAATTACGTTATTCAATTTGCTAAATGAATCAACCGCAATTTGCAAGAAAATCAACTGAAGAAAAGAAAAAGAAAAGGAAGCGAAGTCTAACGCAGTATTTCACTACCATTTTGAGTAATTCAAAGCGCTTTTTTTTGCGCAAAAGTTGAACAACGATTGAATAAAAAAAATTAAGGTGATGTTGGAAAATATCGGCAAAGAGCATTCGCTTATGTAGCGACGTTGCATTTTCCTTTGGCACTCTACATGAAGACATTGTTAATAGTATTGAAATGCCGCTTAATTCGCCTATTTCATTTTGGTAGCTCTACCTTGCATTGTGTCTCTTTTGGTAACCCGTTACCGCAAGTTAACTAGAATTTTAATTACGTACCCTTGAATAGGAAACTTTGAGGATTGTAATGAACTATTCATCAGATGTTTAATAAAGTCGGTAGCGAAGTACTTAATTTAGTTAAGTCATTATCGTAATTGGAATCTCCGATCCAATTCTGTTTGGTTCGACGAAAAAATAATTAAGGTTGAAGATTATATCTCCAATCTAATCGAGTTGTTTGTGAACTTGGATAGTTATGAAACTTTCCTTATATTACTTAGTATTTCACTCAGAACCTAATAACTTTTATTGATACTTTCGTTTTCATATAAATTAGCGACTTATTTATTACAGCAATCGATCGATTTTGTTGAACGAGAAATCGTAACAAAGATAAGCTCTGTATAAAAGACATCAGTGTGCTTACCATGAGTTTACGTTAGGTGTGTTCGCTAGCGAGTACCTACGTCAAAAAAATATATGAAGATTCTATTTATTGAAAGTAGCCGCCAGAGGCGCTGCACAATATGTCATACATTTAAATGTCATTTTTTTACGCAGTCGCTAGCGAGCACACCTAACGTAAACTCATGGTAAGCACACAGGGATTGACGGTCTCTACTACGGTAAAAGTTTTGAAAGGGCGTCAGTTTCTTGGCTCTTGATATAGCTAATGCGATACACTTCACGAACACATGAAAAGAAAAAAAAATACATGGTTACCTTTATTAAAAGAAGTCATATCAGCATACACATACAAAAATAGACCTCATAAATAAATAATACAACGTATGAAACGTAACATAAACGGTGTTTCCTGAAAAATCTCAATGCTCCGCCCGTATGGGATCACGTCCCATGTTGATGGTGCGGCCGACGTGACGTCATCTCAACTACCTGACTACGGTGGCATGGCTTGCTCAGAGCATTTGGACGCTCATTATCCTTGCTCTATTGTGTGAATTGGTGTAAATTCTGGAACTGGGGAAATTCAGAATTTATGTCTAGCCCCAAGCTAAGTAAAGCTTGTAAAGAAGAACTACGCTGAACTGTCCTTTATTTGACAGTGACAGAAGGGCGCCACCGTCTTCGTTCAACTACATGGTTTCCACCGTGGCAAAAGTCGGAACCAGCAATCCGCTATTGACGGTGGCCCCCCTGTCAGTGTCAAGTAAAGGACAGTTCAGTGTAGTTCTTCTCTATGGCCTGTATTAGAGATACATGAATTGAATTAACTTCATTATTAAGTAAATTCTCATGCTCACTTGCCTCTAAGACATTAAGAATTAATATTTACCTATTGGAATTGTTTTTCAAAATGGGGTCCCTATAACGTTCACAAAGACTAGTCACCCCAATGAAATTGCGAGCGGAGTTATTCAGGCTACACAAGGGAGCCGATAAGGGATGCCCTGACATGTACAAATACGGACCCGACGACTCAATGCGGTCTATTCCCCGCGATACCCTATTAAAGGGTTTCAATGGCAGGCTATGTGAATTTGTTCATGACAATTTTGCCGAGATTTTACACATTTGACTGGGCAATAGTAAGCAAATAAAAATAGGTACTTATTGATTCAAACAAGAGACAAGACCCGCGTGTAGACGTATCCCTAATTTACTTAATTATTTATGGAAACATTTTCGTTCCATACTGATAACGGTTCATAATCAGAAACTAGCCAAGTGTGTTCCACGTGCAACTGCACACATTTCTGTAGAGATTCTACTTACCTACCCTCGGATCTCGGCGAGGCACATAATAAAGGGCCTGAATACTTATGAAGAATGCACGCAAAGGCATACTTTTTGAACACACTTTTGAAGTCCCTTTGCCAAATGGCTGCCTTTACAAAAATAATTTATTTTTTAATCATTCCTTTATCCTCTTTGTAAAGTCTTGAAACAATACCGAGCGACAAAAATACGCTTCCCGCCAAACAGACCGCCATTTGCTTTCGTGTAACTTATTTACAAAATGGCGGCCATAATTAAGGCGGGCTCTCCCCAGGGGGCAGTTACGCCCTCTCATATTTCTATTTATGAATGGAATTCCTCATTTATGCGCCCCCTAGTGGTCAGCACTGTAATTATGGCAACTGTAACTGCCTTTCTCATAATGCATTAACTTTCGTGTTTTAATTTAAACGGATTGTGGTGTGGCACGCAGAATGAACTATGTAAGTGTGTCGCGGAAAAAGCTCTTTTGTAGTTTTAATGCTACATATCCAACAGGAACTCTATTGTTTGTGCGTGCTGCAGTTTGTTAGAAAATTTCACAGCAGAAAATATTTTTGAACCAGAGCGGCAGTGTTCGCAACTGCGGACCTAGTTAAGAAGTGTGGAGGTGTCTGTCAATTAACTGACCTAAAATCTAGCTCATTAGTTTTGGTCGTCTCTACTTATCGGGAAAAGCTCTATCAAGCGAGTGCCTCTTGTGAGAGAGACATCCGAGTAATAGAGCTGCAGCTGCAATGTCCTTGTTGTTGTAATGGTTTCAGATCCGGGTGTTGGTATGATAGGTATTTAACACTGAAGTCCAGGCCCGGCTGACTGCGTGATTAAATTTTCAACAGCAATTTCATCGTATACAAAAATTAAGCTTCAAATAAAATGAAAGCGTCTGGAAACGAAATAAATAATTCAATCCGACCTCTGGAGGTTGCAGAATTTTTTGTTCCAAATAGATTCGCATCAAGCCGGTTCTTATCCGTCACCGAGGGAATATTCCGGCCCTTTCGGCCCTTTATCAATCTTAAAGCGTTCCCTTTTCATTTAACGAGGTGCACTTGTCGATTTCCCGCGGCCCGGACATTTTTACGGGACAGAAATGTTGGGTTATTTTTGGAATTCCGTTTGATTGTGGACGAGAGAATACTCGCTGATTGATCTATAAGTTATTACATGAATTACCTACTTTTTTCACAACAGTTTACTTATAGTCACGCAAAGTGACAACTTAATATCTTGAAGCGCTTATAATAGGTACCTCATAATTATGTAGAGCAATATGGAGAATTTAATAATAACTATAACTAGCGAAAATATCACGACGTTTTTTAACAAAAGACACCATGACGTGTTATGTTAAGGCTAGAAGTTGGTATAGATGAATTTAACATTTTCACACGTCTCAATAACACGGCGAGCCGGGTTGTAAGTGACGTGTGAAGAGGCCTTTGAAGCCCAACAATATACCCTGATAATACATAATATGTACACGAGTACGTTTTCACTCGTTTCTATAATAAACACAAAGCAATTCCGCGCCTTCTCGTCCCATCTTTACAACGTTTGATGAAGCACATTGCTTTGTTTTTGTAAACAATCTTTTGATGAGAATGCTGCGTATTTTTATTCATAACCTCTTCAGTCCCTTTAAAGTATCGCTTATTGAATTACCTGTGCTCGTGTGTGAGATGATTGTTTTATATGGCAATAAATATTTTTGAGAGAAACCTCTAACATGTAAGAGAAAATTTCAAAGGCAATATGGGGTAGTTACTTGGCATTCTCAGGGGACGCAGGGTCTATCAAGAGTGAAGTAGTTGCGTAACTGATGTTTATTCGGTATCTTCACCTACCTACATAATATGCCGGTTAAAATAATGTATTTGGGAAGCTAAATACGCTTTGATCAGGTACCTTATCTAAATTGCAATGCGTTATCTGCTAGGTATTAATACCTTATCCAAACTCCGAACTATAACATAGGGTTGATCTGATGGACGAGGCAGGCAAATGTTTGCCGTTTGCCGGGGGGTGTCTGCCGGCTATCAATTAACGGAATTGCGTATTCCGCCCGGGTGCCCGGGTATCGGCCGCGGTCCGGTCCGGTCCATTTGATGCTCCGTCTTGGAATGCAATTTGGGCTCGAATTGGATTTTCAATGAGAGGTTTGGGTCAAACTTTGGATGTAGGCACCTACTTGAGAGTAGGCATCGGAATAATTGGATTTATAGAACAAGTATTCCATACGAATTTGTACATTATTAATGGTAATTTATTTCTGAACCTGGAAATAGGAGAAATGAAACCACATCCACATGTCTTTTGCAAGAATAAAGAAGAAAATTTAATACTCATAATTTGCGTACGCAGACACTGGCAGTTGGAAACACTGGAGCGTAATTGCCCCATCGTACCGGAAGATTGGCGAAAAAATACAAACCAATTAAGTTTCCATGCGTTCTGATATAAGGAAAACGAAAAACAGTTCAAAGTAACATAAACTTAACAGAAAAAGCTGCCAATTTTCTGGACTTAACCTATCCAAGATGGCCACTATCAAACGGCCTCATTAAACAGATAACTGACCATCAAAGCCGGCTGGAACAGATAGCTAATGATGCCCGGGTGTATCGGAATCTCCGGTTGGACCGGCTACACCCGGATTAATTACGGATGGAGTCTTAGTGACAAACCCTCCAGCACTATTGATGGCTGTGAAAGCTCCATGCTTTGTAAGTTCGATTTAACCGGGTGAGCATGAATCGTGTATTTGTGAAAGTAAATGATTTAATTAGGTACTTAATATGTGTAGTGCACACACACACACTCACTACACACACACCACTCACACACATGCTTATAATATTATTGTTAAGTTTATTTCAAAAAAAATTTTAATATGCTTGTTAAGTTAAATTGATTTTCAAAATTACCATTTGTGATAAATAACTTTATTTAGTACCGTTCACCGATTTAAGTGTGGGCACTGGCTCCTGTAACACAGGTACATACGCTAGCACAGGAGTCAGGGGTTTCGCAATTTTATACTGTACTTGTTTTTATGTCAATAAAGTTAAAGTTAAGTTATAAAGTTATTGTAGTGTAAGCGCTTGCAAGTTCATTAGCGGATGGCGTATTTGTGTTTTTGCCTTGTCATTTATTTACATACACATTATAATTGCCTAAAATTAAAGAACTCTGCAATAAAAAGGTAAGCGGTAAATATCCCAAAAACAAACCTATTTACATAATCATACGTTCTTTTATCTTTTGGTTTATTCAACCAAAAGCTTCGTTAAAAACATGAAATTGAGTCGTGGAGCCAAACAAGCAAGCAAAATGTTTGCGCATCAAAAGCATCAAGACAAATATTATCGCAGCATCCCCCGGGTGCGCTCCCGGCATTCTGCGCCTGTTTATGGCAGTAGGTAGTTCTTATATGCATAGGGCTGCCATGCGGTCCCGTGACCGCATTTGCATTTTCGGTTTTTGTCTCTTTTTGTCCAAAATTGGAACGACTTTTGTAGATGAAAAACAGGGCATCGATTTTATTTCGACCCAGGCTTAAGAGGAGCAACATCGTTTTGCCATAAAATTTGTCTATCACAGCCAAGCATAGTAGTCCAGTCATTTAAGCTTAAATTAGGCAAGAATCTCGGAATTAGAGATACCCAGCTGTAAGTCTGTAAATACTTGTATATTGACACCCTAAAAGTTGTCTCAAAACCTACATATGGTAGTGTGTAAGCAACTATTAAATTTTAAGGTCAAAGGTCACAAAAATCGGTTTTTTGCACTTTTTTTGGAAATATCTCATTTCCTATGGGTTTTTTGCTATTTGTATTTATTATCAATATTGTAGAATACTAAATTCTCTACAAATTTTGTTTATAAACTTTTTTTATACGGTGAACCGTTTTCGAGATAGAGGGCGGAGAGCGCGCGGTCACTGCATCACTTCAGGTCAACTTAAGCGCTAATTCCCGTGGGAATTTCGGGAATTCCTTGTTGTAAATAAGCTTTAAGTTTACTAAGGTACCTACATGCCAAATTTCAAGCGTCTAACTTCCGTTAAGCGTTTAGATTTTTCATACAAAAGGATTTTCCCGCTAATTCCTGTTCCCGTGGGAATTCCTAAGTAAACTATAACCTGCCCAGGTGTATGAAGAATAATTGTACCAAGTTTCGTTAAAATCCGTCGAGTAGTTTTTGTTTCTATAAGGAACATACAGACGGACAGACAGACAGACAAAAATTTTACTGATTGCATTTTTGGCATCAGTATCGATCACTAATCACCCCCTGATAGTTATTTTGAAAATATATTTCATGTATAGAATTCTGTCCGTCTGTATGTTCCTTATAGAAACAAAAACTACTCGACGGATTTTAACGAAACTTGGTACAATTATTCTTCATACACCTGGGCAGGTTATAGTTTACTTAGGAATTCCCACGGGAACAGGAATTAGCGGGAAAATCCTTTTGTATGAAAAATCTAAACCGCTTATGTAGACCTGAAGTGATGCAGTGACCGCGCGCTCTCCGCCCTCTATCTCGAAAACGGTTCACCGTATAAAAAAAGTTTTTAAACAAAATTTGTAGAGAATTTAGTATTCTACAATATTGATAATAAATACAAATAGCAAAAAACCCACAGGAAATGAGATATTTCTAAAAAAAGCGCAAAAAACCGATTTTTGTGACCGTTGACCTTGAAATTTAATAGTTGCTTACACCCTACCATATGTAGGTTTTGAGACAACTTTTAGGGTGTCAATATACACGTATTTACAGACTTACAGCTGGGTATCTCGAATTCCGAGGTGAACTTACTATAATGACTGGACTATAGGGATCTCTAGGGGTCACTGATTTCCTATGTAATGATTTTATATTATGGTAGCCACCAACAGCGCTGCTAATGCTTTGCCTGCCATTTTCTAGTTAATTATGTTACTGTTTTCTTGTTCGGCCAGTAAAACTTAAAATCAGGACTGTCGAATACTACGAGGTGGTGACCCTACATGCGAAGACATGCGATATTTTCACTATGGATTCTGTGGGACGCGTCGCAATGCGTGTATTTTTTATTGCACTTTGTCTTTCATATTTCTGCTTGGGAGTCGCCGTTGGTCGGAGAAAAAGATTTTATTGCGTTATGGAAATCGCAATAAATAATAATAACTTAATATGATGACAAATGACAAGACTAAGTAATGTCCATTAAAAACTTGAAATGTCCAGGCTTAGACTTAAAATAAATTGATGATCTAGTAGAGGAAAATTGTAAAATACCAAAAAAATATCAGCCAGATGTTCATTTTCCTCAGTGCATACGCGTAATATTTCACTCAATTTTTATCATACATACACGATGCCATTTTCCGAAGCTTCCCGTTGCGATGCCATAAGGGGCGCGCGTGCGGCCGCGAGCGTAATGCGCCGCGCCACGAATTCTGCTCGTTTGTTTTTACGAGGCGTAGCAAGAGTCATTGCGCAATACTGCACATACGTGGTTTACCGTTTAGGCCAGTTTCTTTCGGAAGCTATTTCTCGCTTTAAATGTAAAAAAGAACTGTTGATACTTAATGGTAGTAAATTGAGTTGGTAAACTCCCAGACAGTACACCGTTTAGTTCCGCAAATGAAAAGTGTTTTGACTAGCCTCGATGTCAGATGCAAAAACATGGATAAAGATCAAAACATACTTACTAATTTGAGCTCAAGACTGGTACATTTTCAGTTTGCACCCTTGTGTTTGTATGTGATACACGTGTGTCTTATCTGTCTACATTTAGTTAATATACATATTTTTAGTGAAACGCGATATAGCATCCATTATTATTGTGTTGGAGGAGCAAAAGCTTTCTTACGCACTACGTACGCGGTGTATCAGCGCACTGAACACGCTTGCGCCATCAATTTTGATTGAACTGTGTCGAACGGCCTTTATAATGGAACTTTATGAATACGGAAAAGCTTGTTTTACGCATTATAGCATTCGGAATAAGTAGAAAACATAAATTCACTGTAATGAACATTATTTTTGCTGGTAAGTCTGAAATATTGCATGTATATTGTCATTGATTCTGGTACAGTAAGGAAGCACGAAAATTTTAAAGATGTTTTTACTTTTATACCATTTTAATTCGTTTTGTAGAACAGTTATTATTCACGTAACTAAATACGATTGTTTTCTGCATGTACTTACTTACCTAAAGAAAAGTTTCAAAATGATGAATAAGATTTTGAAACTTTTCTTCAGGTATGTTTGAATTTTTTAATGGTGACATCGTTAAAAAATAAAGGAGCTGCATATGTAGGTACCTAAAGAAAAGTTTCAAAATGATGAATAAGATTTTGAAACTTTTCTTCAGGTACCTACATATGCAGCTCCTTTATTTTTTAACGATGTCACCATTAAAAAATTCACAATAGATGTGAGCTACTTATTCCTTAGTGACGTTTACCATCTCTAACATATGAAAAATGCCTATATCTGGCCTGAAAAAGCTCAAATATTTGTATTAGAAAGCTGGTACTGGTGTGACAGGCAGCCGACATTAGTCGATCAAAGTTTAGGGAGTTGATATCACATTCTGAGGCACCTGCGCGGAAACGAGACTTGTTCCAGTTGCCAGTACACTCCGACCCGAGAGCAGCACTCAACTCGCATTGCGTTGTTGGGAAATGGGTACTTTTGATTGTACTATGGGCTACAGTTTCAGCTACCGACTATCTATCTCAAAAAATCACTATTTGATGAAAGCGAGAGAAAAATCGCAAAAGGGTAGCTGAAACTGTGGTCCACTGTACGTAGTACCATAAGTAATATATGAAGTAAAACAATATTTTTTGCAGAGTTGCAGAGACTTCTGTAAATATAATTTTTCCTGAAATAACTTTAAATCTAATGAAAAATTACAAATGACCGACAAAATCTAAATAGCAAATCAAAATCATAAATCTTTAAGGTATATTTAGTGCTAAAACTATAAATTACATTTCTACATACTTTGTCAAAATGACATTTTAAACCCCTACCCAACGTACTAATGCAGCCGACTGTACCCACCTAATTGCTCTGCAGTAATTTTCCAATTTTCCCTAATGACGGTTCTAAGCGTTACGTACATGGCCTGCGCTGCCTCAAAGCGCTTTCTACAATTTTGACTGCTTGTAGAAACGTGCTCCAAGGAGCACGTTCATATTACAAGTAATATCAAGAAAACCTACGAAATCTTACAGTAATATGTAAGTCCTGCTACTTCTATGTTGATATTTAAATGTTACAGTCTCAAAACTCATAATTTCAAAAGTGATATTGATTGATTTTTGCAGTCAAAATTGGTTTTGACCGATTATGAGTTTTGACTATAACATAAACATCAGCGGAAATAAAATATAACAAGTATCTTTTTCAGTGTGTCAATTGAACTCAATCAGTGCATCAATTTGTACCTACAGAAGTTTTCTTTCAGGTTTAAAGTTTTTGCATGATAAAAGTTAAATCTTTACAAACGCGAATTGCTAACGACAGCTGAGAGAGTAGAAACGACGTGGGCCTTCATCTCGGCGGCGACAACTTACTCGATTCGGATCGAGTAAGTTATTATTCGTATACCTGGTACACCGACTCGCCACTCGACACCTGCGATCGAGCAAACTCGCCTAAATTGGTATAATGGCGCTGGTATAATTTCGTCTAATAAACGTTTCGTTTCACGAGATGATCTCGTTACTCGTACATAAAATGTAAGTAGGTGAAGTAATATTATTCTAGTTTTAATTCCAGACGCAGGTTAGCGTACCATCCCTATATTGTTGACATTCCACCAGCTCGCACTAAGCGTTTCGATGACTCTTTTATAATGCGAACAGCTAGGGACTGGAATTCGTTGCCTGCTGCTGTCTTTCCCGAAAACTATAATCCGGGCCTCTTCAAGGCGAGAGTGAATAAGCACTTACAGGGCAGATATGTACCATCCTAGACTGCATCCCACTTAACATCAGATGCGATTGTGGTCAAATACCTGCCTTGTTATGCATAAAAAAATTTCTAATGTAATGATGAGGCCTCCCCAACCCGTCTGGCCAGCGTGGGGAGTGTAGGCCAAATCCTCCATTTGCGTCTGGTAAATTAGAGAGGTCCACATCCACAAGGTGGACCGATGACCTGATAAAGGTAGCAGGAAGGCGCTGGATGCAGGCCGCTACCAACCGTGCGACGTGGAAGTCATTGGGGGAGGCCTATGTTCAGCAGTGGACGTCCTATGGCTGAAATGATGATGATGATGAAATTAGAGAGAGTCGTACTCCTGCAGTGGAGACTAAATTACCAGATGATGATGATCTATGAGTCAGATTCTGACCTACCTTTTTAGGTTTAAGGCTCTTTTTAATGAATTTTAGCGTATTTATATTGCACCTTGGGAAACGACATAGGCAATTTTATCCCATGGTTAAGATTTACCGTGAGGCGGGTGAAGCCACGGACAAAGGCTAGGACAAAGGCGGTATTAACATTAATAAAGCCTTCCAAGATTAAGTTTGTAATAAAATGTAAGTAATAACAAAAGCGATTGTATACAACCTTTGTGTTTAGGTTTAAAATTTTTCTCCAATAAAAAATCAGTGCTTTCGTAAAACATGTTTTCGTGAAAACATTCTACTTTTACAGAGTAGACGGGCAAAGTCGATATTCCCCTGTCAAGTTGCTTCCACCTAATTGTGTTTGATCCGGACCGATGTTCAATATCCTGCCTAAATGCTATTCCTGAGCAATTTCACAAATTGATTCTTTTTGTCGACCTAGATACTGAATTGATGGCGAGAAAGCTATAGACAGAAATTCTTTTTCGTATCTAAGACTGGAATTAAATAAAACAGTATTGAAGGTTTGCTTTGTGTAATGAAAAAAACTTTTGGAAACGACTGACGAATCTCAAATACAATTAGGTATTAAGTAACTTTTAGAGTCCTTATGATTATGTTTGTTTATTTAATTTACTCGTTGTTCTCTAACATTACAGATTACCCCAATGCGATAGAGTAGATTAATTAGTACCTACTTATTATATCTATATCAGATACATATATTATATTGGAGGCTCGTAAATAAATAGTTAATTAGCAATCCCGTAATTAAATTATTCTAATGTTAGTGACCATGAAAGTTTCAGCTCGGAAGCATACTGAAAAATCACTGTTTTAATTTTTCCATCTGTCCTTTTCCCCCCAATATGAAAAGCGCGTCTGTCATTAACTCCCACTGAAAGCCTGACACCAAAGCCGTGAAAAATGATCCCGTAAAATAAACAGTTGATTCGGTATATTTGACTTCCATGGAATCAGAAAGCGGCCCCATCATTAATAACGGGCGGTGTGTTTGCGTACTACTCTGCGCTCCCAAATCCACGTGGGTATTACACCGTTACATATTACCCCGAAGTTTTGGGCAGCATGGTTCTCTACATTTATTTAATTACACATTCAAAGTGTTTTGCAGCCAGTTCCTCGTTGTCCGATAAACATCATTCGTTAGTTCTTATCAGCCAAATGACTACCACTGATGGACAAAGGCCTCCCCCATGGAATTGTACAACGATCGGTCCTGCTTTACCCGCATCCAGTTACTTCCCGCGATCTTCACCAGATCGACTGTCCACCTAGTAGGAGGACTGATAAACGTAGAATCATTAATATTTTTCTTTTCTCAGCATAAATAAGGTGATTTTTATGTCTATCAATAGTCGAAATATAAATCTCCTTCAAAAATATCTAACTCGATATCTTAAATTTGAGATAACCTTTTCTTGTAATTTCCTACGATCACGGTGTTAGTTACAATTCGGGACTATTCCCACCTCTCGTTCCCACCACTGAAACTCCTGTGTAGCCAGGATCTACAGCTTGGCCGCATAAAAACCCAACCAATGAAGGTCAAGTTTGTCCCGGGGAAAGTTAAACTGTCATTGGACCCGCAACGAAATTAATCAGAAGAACATAGAAGGAGTTCGAAATTAAGGTTAGACTTCTCTCCATTGCATAGCGGTGTTAGTTACAATGTGGGTTAGAAGGCTTCTGAGTACAGAACCCAGCGAGATGAGAGATACAATGCGGTGTGACGGTCGGCTTACGCGAGCCTAAAGGGCCGCATTATTCGCAAGGTCTCATAGGGAAGGCTCAATATAATAAACACGGATTAATATTGAACGGTTCCGTACACCCGCTAATGTACCCTGTTTGACTTTCATGGGTTCCGTGTAAGTGTTGCAGTCAATTGCGACTATCAGGGTTATAAACTGAGAAAATAATGGTGAATTTTTAGGTGTTATGCGCAGATAACTTATCAATGAATAGAAAAGAGCTTTTAAAAGCTTTACTGAAAACAAATAACGTCTCTTATGAAGTTATCACCCTATTTGATACCTACGTTATGTAGATCGCTGGGATTTCGAATATCCTTGCTCTGAAACAGTAGGTATACACTGTCGATACTCCTAATGTCAGTGAAAAAATAAACTTTTGGTTTGATATAATGTATTTACATTGCAGTTCTCTCACAAGTATCAGTGGAGTTACTTTTAGATTGGTTTATGTGATGTGTCGTTTGAATTCAGACAAACCGTTGTAGCAAAACTTGATGTTTATTAAGCGCGCTCTACACTCGCTCGCGATTCCTGCTGTGAATTCACGCCGCGATTCGCACCGTGCACTTCGCGTTTATATGTGTCTCTCCACACTCGCGAAGCCTCGCAGTCTCGTTCGCGGCCTCAATGGATGACGACGTGATTGTCGCTACTGCGGTGACGCTCTATGCTATATCGTATTACAATTACCTATGTATTAAAAATAAGACACAAATAAAAAATGTTTAATGGGTTTATATATTTCACTAGAGCTTGCCCCACTATGAGTGGAATCCTTAACTTTCTTTATATAGGTTCTATAACTGGACATAAGTGAGTCCTTTTTTTTCAATTCACCCACAGGAATATTCAAAATGTCATTTATCCGCGTCCAGGCATAGTGGGTCTTATTTTTATTTTTATGGTCCTTGTATTTGGACTGCCAAAGTATTGGTTTGGATTGAAAACACTCGATAAATTTCAACTCAAGTTCATTATTCCATGTAGTAATCATTTAAAAAAATAGAACGTTAGTAAGTACGCAATAATGCACAACCACTTGCGACGGCGTCTTCTCAGCTACTGCGAAAAACTGCGAGTGTAGTTGCGTTCGCGATCGCGCGCCGTGAACCAAGCGCGAACCTTTGTCGCGGGACAAAAAACCGACAACGAACGGGGAACGGCGCGAAGCGTGAACGTGAACGCGCGAAAGTCCGCGAAACCATCTACACACGCGTTTCGCGGCTTTCGCGGCCTTTCGCGCCGCGAGTGTAGAGCGCGCTTAAAGAAAAGCCATCCTGCCCTCCGCCGTTGCGGTAAAATTCTGACTACGAGGTTTGCCTGCGACATAAGTTGTGGTTGAATAATATTGGGTTGGGGGAGCGTTATTACAGTTCACCATGGATTACATATTTGGGTTATTATAATTTCGAGGGAAACATTAATTTTACGTATTCCATCAGAGTGAATATTAGTTCTCGCTGGGTCATGCAAATATTTTTAGTTATTTCATACTGGAATCTATGAAGTGACGATAACAAATGAAATTCATCTTTTCGAGAGGCATTTTCGTATTTCATGATTTATGTATAAGTTATGAAATACGAAAATGCCTCTCGAAAAAGCTTGTCATATTTGCTGAAGTACCTACAGTCCCCCCTACCGTTAGTGAATATACCTATTTATGAAGTTTAACGTGATGTAATCAAACACTGCTAAGGCTTGCTATGATTTTTTTAGTACTAATTTTCGATTTTTTTTTGTAGACGTATACCTACTACGTGTACTTTTGACGACGTGTACGACTTATGAGTGGACTATTGCAATTTCATAATAAGCAGTTCTTTTACCGGTGCACTTCAGAAGCTGAACTGATTTTTTATCATCAGCTGATAGCAAGAAGTAATAAAACTATACTAGCACGCAGTTCCCAAGCCCGTTGTACCAAGAACCCTCATCATTACCATAGCGCCGCTGCTGCAGCACGGACAGAACAGACAGATCATTCTGTACAGAAAATGTAACTTCATTCGTTTCAAACAAATGAGTCAATTGAAGGGTACTCCACAGCTGGACAAGGGCTTCAACAAGAAATGTCATAACGACTGGTCCTGCGCTGCCTACACCCAGGTGCTTCCCGCGATTGCGTCGATGCCTTGATCCACAGAGTGAACTATTATTAGCTTCAAGATAATTTATGTCTTCATCATCATCATTTCAGCCATAGGATGTCCACTGCTGAACATGGCCTCCCCCAATTTATGTCTTAGTTTTTAGGCTTTTAAAGAAAAGTATTAAGAATAGTTTTGCCAAAGTTATAAGCCATGATAAACGTCTTATATGGATCTATCCGTGTGAATGTAAGGCCTAAAACATACCTACATCGAATTGCTCTTTTATGGAGAAGTTTCTAGAGTTGAAGAATATTTCAACGGTTCATTTTGTGCTATGCTGCAGCAAAAGGAGCTGCTAAAACACCGCCATAGGGCCAAAACCGGTCCACTTGGCCAATAAATCAGCCGAGATATCGCACAAAGCCTTTCCCATTCTCAACCCTACTCCTTTGACATAAAGACTTATGATGTGACATTATTTTCTTTGCTACACTAAAGTGAACCTTAATGTGATAATAATACAGGTGTTTTAGTCAATTTCGGTGCTTTCTAATGATCTGGCTGCGCCAGCGCCGGCGNATATTTTTGTTTGCCATGAGATTCTGGTACACCTATAACCATTTCAAACCTTATAATTTAATGCTAGATGGCCATTAAAACGGCCCAAAAAAAGTGTAGTCTGCGAGGTGACTCTTAACTGATTATTTTATCGATAAAAAAAATCTTGTGCCGTTATTTGTGTGTATTTTTTTTTGGATTAAATGTGGTTTTAAACGTTTTGTAATACAGGGGGCTTAGAGTAGGCGCACACCGTTGATTTTTCTTCGGCCGATAGTTTAGTCGGGCAGTTGATCAGTAGGGGCATGTATGGGAGTGCGCACACTACGCCGATTCGATTTGGCCGATTCTTCATACAATTTAAAATCGGGCACAACTATCGGCCAACTAAAAATCAACGGTGTGCGCCTACTCTTAGTGCGAGTTTACATCACAAGTCTTCGCTCGCGTCTGCGAAAAAAAATACAATAAATGTGTGACGGCCTGTACAGCGTCCCTAGCGGATATTATAAGAACTAAAATCTTCATAGATTTTTGACGCACTTGTTTGACGTTTGATGTTATGATATGCACACAGATCTTATAATGCTGATTTGCCCGCACCATCTCATCGCTGTGTGTCAAGCCACAGCCTTACAAGTAGATTCCTATTTTGTACTTTTCTACTATAAACGTAATGTAAGAAGTAGTTATATTTTGCAATGTTTTTATTTTCAAATTCGTAATGGTTTTTGTGATTCTTATATGGTTTAAATAAATTGACTGAAAGTGCTACACTATTGAGTGTTTTTTTTTTCATCCATTGTAATAGTTTTTGGCGTAGGTTCCTACAGCTACGGGACTATTCCCACCTCTCGTTCCCACTTCTGCAACTCTTGTGTAGCCAGGATCTACAGCTTGACCGCCAATGAAAACGTAGGTAAAATACTATTGAAAATATTAATTGGCTTCATAAATCTGTAGCTAAATGGTTCAGAACAGTCTCCACTCGCCAGGCAAGCGAAATGTCATGGGCTTTATTTCCCACCATATTTCCCACTCCCATCCCATATGGAACAAAAATCCATAGAGAAGATTGACCAAAAAGGATGTTTGTAAATTGACGCATTATTTTCTTATTTTTTATGGAACTTGACAATGTCAGCCATCATTCAAAACAAAGCTAAAAGTAAAATGTAACGTGTCCGCAATATTTTTGTAATAAAATGTAAAGAAAGTCCAAAAATATAAACCAAAAATGGCGTAAGTTATTACAATCATCATCATCATCTCAGCCATAGGACGTCCACTACTGAACATACTAGGCCTCCCCCAATGCTTTCCATGTTACCCGGTTGGTAGCGGCCTGCGTCCAGCGCTTTCCCGCTACCTTTACGGTGTCGTCGGTCCACCTTGTGGGTGGTCGTCCCACGCTGCGTTTTCCGGTACGCGGCCTCCACTCCAGAACCTTGCTGCCCCATCGGCCGTCAGTTCTGCGTACTATGTGCCCTGCCCATTGCCACTTCAACTTGCTAATCCGTCCGTCGTTCTTACAATACTAATTCTTATTATTAGAATTTTGTTTTTATATCAAGACTTCTAAACTGAACTGAAATATTCAATTACTAAGTAAGTATGTGGGCCAAATCCTCCATTTGCCTCTGGTAAACTAGTAACCGGTCGTGCTCCTGCAGTGAAGACTAAATGATATGACGATGATGCCACTCTTCAATGTCCTTTTCGTGCCTACATATGAGCCTAACCTAACCTAGAGTATGCTTCCACATCATGGNTATTTTTTTCCAGTCAAACTATTGGTTTTAGAGAAAAACTTGTGCAGCATTTATTCATCAGAATAACGTAACCTATCGATAGGTATTTTTTTCAAATATAAATTGTGAAAAAAATCGCTATGTCCATAAATCGCAATTTCGCTCCATAGGCCGCCAAGAAGAAAGTGCACGGCGCTAGAACGTAATCGCGTTGCGCTCAGCTTTGGAAATTAAGTGAGCTGTCATATTGATACGGTGATTAAGTGGCGTGTGATTATATGTGAAAAGAAATTATTTGCATTAAAACTTGCTGCGTTGAATCATTAACCAGTATCAGATTTCTCATTTGCGGAGACCGGTAGTGAGAGATTGTCAAAGAATTAATTGCGGTGTGTAAAAAAGCTTTTAAAAAGCTTCATTGCCGAATATGAAATGCTTTTAGGACATTTTGGCGATGTGAGATAAATAAAACTTAATGTAAGTTGAACAGGTAAGAATTCTTCACATTATGTAAACATAAGACAACAAAAGAACAACCTACCTCTGGTAGCACTAGATGAAGTAGCTCAAAATCTTGATAGAGGTAGCTCGCAGCTCCAATTCATGCAATCATATTTCATAACGAAAAAGCACTCCGGAGGACCTGACTTTGATTACAGGCGGTAGATACAAACTGGAAACACAGCAGTATGATTGGTATCAGGCTCCTATTATGAAGGCTCAACGAGAAGAAGAACTGGACGAGTTTCATTCAAGTCAATGAAACTTAACGATGCTTAGAACCGTCTTCTTGGATCTTAATGGACATTGCACTTGGAACTTCTTTTCGAGGGTGTCACTCACATCCTACAAAATTACAAGAATATCGCACTGATCACACTGCGCAACTAAAATCAAAAACTCTAACATCAATATTGACTCTGTTTGTTTTTTTCTATGTATTTTCATGTGGCAGCAAAATAAACGTTTTCATTCTATTCTATCCTATCATGATGGTTATTTTCTACGAACCATAGTTACGTTCTTTATCTGTGACCTTTTCTAAGCGCGGGCCGGATACGTTACAGTTAGCAAAGGGCTCACCCGATTGGTCCTTATTATATCCCGTTAAGGTTCAGAGTCGTTCAGCACTCATCATGCGCAAACGCAGCCTAAGGGTCTATTCGATCGCGCGATTGGGGCCTGAATCTATGACTCTTTCTACTTTCGTTGACGCTGGTAAGTATGCTATTAACTATTTAGCTTAGCTTGAACAGGAAAGACTATGAATGTTATCTTGTGTAATGGTTGGTGTTGGTTTATTTTTTTAACTTTATTCCCAAAGAAAGCAAGCATTTTTTCTGAAACATTTATTCCCCAGTGTTGGTGGTGTTAATAGCAAAGTTTCTCTTGTAAAACTTGAGGACATTTTCTCCATTTAAGTGCTTTGGTGTCACCTGGTCTGTTCTATAATACGGATATTTGGCAGATAAACGCTGATTGATGTTTTTATTAATCGCCCATCGAACATTAGAGTACCAACTACCAACAGTAAAATTAAAGGAATCCCTTCATTTCTGTAGAGTTTATTGTTAGCGATTGATAAAAGTAGAAACGTCAAGTCCACTCGGTTCGTTAACTCTTTCCAATCGAACTGTAATTACGAGCAATGATGCTTACCATTTATGACATTTATAATGATGGTTATAATTCCACTTTTTGTGAACTGTTTGACCGCACTGTTATTTATTCTGCTTGTAGTCTCTACATATTAGACACTTGGTTTTATGACGACAAAATATGAAAAGCTCCTAGAACGACTTAGGTACAGGTTTTTCATTAGACTTTATTAGGTAGTCTTTGTTTATATTTTTTCTGAAGGTCTGTAAGTTACTAACTAGTCATTAATCTAAACAAAAAAGTTTTCTTTGTAGCAGGTTCAGTAAATTACAATCTACTTAATATGTCATGAACAAGCATTTGCGCGTGGCTTTGCCTGTGTGAAAACTCAATACAATTATCGTTATTCTGAGGTAGTTTCATCAAATATTATTCAGTAGTTGTTGCGTGAAAGAAAGATTATTCTATCGCAAACATTAATATTTATTAGCAGGATTTTGATAAGTAGAGCTTAACGAAATGTCGTCTAAATAATTATAAGGACATTAGCACATCGTTAATAAGATAAAGATGTCGCAGACAAAACAAGACACGGTCCAATAGGCAGATTGATAGTATTAATAAAATTCACTTTGGTGAAGATATTGTATCTATCTGCGGACCGGGAAAATTATTTTACTTTGTCTATAAACAAAGTTTCCCTTTTCCGAATTCCATAAGTTGTTTGCTAACGTAGCAAAACCGTGCTACCGTGGATAGAAGACATTTTGATTATGATCTTTCTTTGTTTGTCAAAACAACTGGGCAACATTATGAAAGTGTAAAAATAAGAACCATGCTTTTCCAAAGTTGTTTAAAAATATTATTATTTAAAAACTACTAGCATAATTTTTCTTTTTCCAAGTGGATGAAACCAATATCATTTGAAAACTGGTTTATTCATCATACTTAAATTCATTACATTAACCGACGTTTAACTTTAACCACTCTCAGCTATAACTGGTTGTAAAATATCGGTTTCATAGCAACAGTAAAAAGGTGTCAAGTATTAAATAACACTTTTCACAGCTCATTGGCTCGCGCATGCGCGGTCGCCGCATGATGGCCGCGGTGAGCGCGGTTATGGCTCAGCCATTACGGTTGAGCCATTACTTTGTTCTCCCGTAAATGCGTAATGTCTACGTAATAAGTATAAGTTTATACTACTGGTTTAGTAGTTGAGGTCGGATGAGAGATTATTAAATAATGTTTATGTTTGAGTACTCGTAACTAAATAGGTATAAGTAGCTAAAGCTGCCCGTATGCTTGGCTTTCTAAAACGAAATAGTAAAGGTTTTAAGCAGAGCACTAAAATCATCCTCTATAATGCACTGGTGCGCAGTAACCTAGAGTATGCTTCCACGTCGTAGNTGAGACTATTGTTACACTGAATAATAAGGTGGATTAATTACCTACAAAAATCACAACCGTTACACTGAGTGTGAAAATAATGATAATTTGGCTTAAACAAATACCTACTAGATAAATTATTCGGCACTTAATTGCGAACTTATTAACACATGTCTTCGAGACTACAAAAACTTAATACAATCACACATGCATATTAATCCAAAGGCTTTTTGGAGTTATGTTAAGAGCAAAAGGGGTGGCCTCTCAACAATACCTACAAATATGGAGTTAAATGGTGCAATTGCACAATCTGGTGCCGATGTAGCCAACTTTTTTGCTCAGCACTTCTGTTCTGTTTATTCAGAACCGGTGCCTTCACCAACTGTCGATCCCTCTGCCCTCGGTTATGAATTGCCCTTGAACGATAAACATATCGCTTCACTAAGCTTTACTGAGAGACAAGTACTCAATGCGATTAAAAGGTTGGACGCATTCAAAGGGGCTGGCCCAGACGCTATACCTCCCCTATTCATCAAGCGCTGTGGCCCTGCTCTAGCATTGCCACTGTCAATTATCTTTAACTGCTCGCTTCGAACAGGTGTTTTCCCCAGTACATGGAAGGAGGCCCGAGTCATACCAGTCTTCAAAAAAGGTCGGCAAATCTCAATACTCTCATGTTTCCCAAAGATATTCGAGACTGTGCTGTGTCCAATCGTGTCAGCCTTTGTCGATGACATGCTATCGGATCATCAGCATGGTTTCCGGGCTGGTCGTTCTACACTGACGAATCTCATGCCTTTTATATCCGATCTATGTGAGGAAGTAGATAGAGGCTCCCAAGTAGATGCAGTATACACTGATTTTAGCAGCGCATTTGATAAGGTCGATCATAGGCTTCTCTTGGAAAAACTGAGTGTACTTGGTGTGAGTGGTTCTCTGCTGAACTGGTTTAGGTCATACTTGACACACAGGCACCAACGTGTTGCAGTTAATGGCTATGATTCGGACACATATCTGTCTAAGTCTGGAGTTCCCCAGGGTTCACACCTGGGCCCGGTCCTCTTTTTAATTTTTATCAACGACCTAACAGCTCAAATCAAACATTGCAAAATATCCATGTTTGCCGATGATCTTAAGGTTTACAGAACTGTTGGGTCCCTTGCTGACTCCAACCTTATACAAATAGATCTAAACAAAATAAAAGATTGGTGTGACGCCAACAATATGACCCTGAATCCTACTAAATGCTTTCACATTAAGTATGCCAGAAAAAGAAAGGCGCTTGCTACCACCTATAGGATCGATAACGTAGTACTTGGTGAAGTTGGGGAAATTCGGGATCTGGGCGTTGTCATCGACAGCAAGTTAACTTTTATCTCTCATGTTGATAAGGCGGTCACTAAGGCTGCCCGTATGCTTGGCCTTCTAAAACGAAATAGTAAAGGTTTTAAGCAGAGCACTAAAATCATCCTCTATAATGCACTGGTGCGCAGTAACCTAGAGTATGCTTCCACATCGTGGNTATGACCCTGAATCCTACTAAATGCTTTCACATTAAGTATGCCAGAAAAAGAAAGGCGCTTGCTACCACCTATAGGATTGATAACGTTGTACTTGGTGAAATTAGGGAAATTCGAGATCTGGGCGTTGTCATCGACAGCAAGTTAACTTTTATCTCTCATGTTGATAAGGCGGTCACTAAAGCTGCCCGTATGCTTGGCTTTCTAAAACGAAATAGTAAAGGTTTTAAGCAGAGCACTAAAATCATCCTCTATAATGCACTGGTGCGCAGTAACTTAGAGTATGCTTCCACATCGTGGAATCCATACTACGCCATACACTCTCAGAGGGTGGAAAGTGTTCAGCGAGCTTTCACTAGACATCTCGCCTTCTGCTCCAGCGAATTTTCCCATAGAGCTCCCTATACACAGCGCCTCGACAAGCTCAAAATGTCTTCTCTCAGCGACCGTAGACTTCTTTTAGGCATGTGTTTTTTGCACAAGCTTTTGAATGGTCAGGTGAGGTGCAGCAGTCTCCTTCAGCGTATCTGCCTCTCCATACCATACAGATATCCTAGACAAATAATCACCAAGATTTTCAAGATACCGGCTACGAAAACCAATTTGGGTCGTCAATCTCCTATGTACAGACTCCTTAATGAGTACAACACACTGCAGAGCAAGGTTCGGGATTTAGATGTATTTTACGATAAGCACCCTAAATTTAAAGATAAATTGCATAAGCGTTTAAGTTCTGCGATGTAGGGCACACTTTTTTTTGTTATTATTGTTTTTTTAGTTTAGCGAGTCGCTTTTGTATTCGTTTTAAATCTCTTAAATAATATGTAATTTAAAAGAAAACCGTCTGAATGTTGTGCTTACCCCTAAGTGACATATATATCAGAAATGTTATCTTCATAAATGTTAATCATAAGAGTATAATATATATGTTGTTGGTATGCCATATAAATAAATAAAAAAAAAAAAAGTACACGAAAAATTACTTATGGAGGAAAATGTCCGGTATTTGTTTGTTTATTCAGCACTCCGACACCGCGTTACTTCGGATTGGGTTCGCCACTTTATCGGGCACCTTCGCCGTTTTCGAGGAGGTCGAAGGATGATCACAACCCTCTGTACCTACTCGCCAATCTAGGGAGTTGAAGATGGAAAGGCTCTTATAATGTTTGCGCCAATAGATTTAGTCAAACTCACCAACTAATAAACCAGACTAAACTTTGCAGTGATTTCAGATACAAATCTATGAAAGTTAGAAGAAGGTAAGTGATATTGAGAGTACAAAATTTTCTTTATTATTGTACTTGATTGATGATCATCTCTTACAAATAAAATTGTCACAGTCAATTGGCACGGACTGTTTTATAGCTGACTTCCCTCAATCTCCTTGCGTCCTTGACACACTACACGTGTTCGCGATGTGAACCTGTTTGGATGTTCGTAGATTAACAATCTCACATTATTGGTTAGGTACTTAATAGGTTTTCTAGACAGTGCAAGACGTAGGTACATAAATCAAGAGCTGAATTTGTAGAGGTATTAAGAAAATTATTTCATTTAATTAACTACATTTCTCTGTTTACTTTTACGGTAATGAACTGTATAGGAACGCTCGGTTTTCCATTTCATTAAAGCACTTCAGTGATTTTGCGAATATACCGTCGGCACATTTATACAAATAAATAATTTATCATAATAAAGAACATGATGATGGCGCCTCATGAATCATGCAATTAGCCTCCATCCGTAAGTTAAAGTTTATTATTCCATATGTTGAAATACCGAATATATTCGTACATTTGATTAACCGATGTGCTTCATATTCAGTGTTTGCGAGTTTCCCGAGAATTCTCTTGGTAGCNCGAATGACTCTACGTTTGTTACATTCGGAGTTGTTCCAAGTAGCGCGATTTAGTACTGTAAATAAAAATTTGCATATATACGAGTAAACGGCCGTGGGATTTTATTCGCTTGTTATTTTATATGTTTTTTATTGGCCCAAATGATCGTTTCAAGTTAAACGGCCGTTAAGACAAATAATAAAGCTAAGCAAGAGGAAAAATGCATGGATGGTATTAAGTTTCAATTTAAAAGCACCCTTCACTCGAGACAGTCTTTGTTCTGATTATGTACGAGATTATAAAGGCGGGTTGCATTGTTTTATGGTAGATGCTGTCATGTTTTAGGTTAAAATTAACAGATAAAAGGATTATAAGTAGGTACTAAACATTGGAGTAACAAAATTAAATTAGTGTGTTGGTTAAAAAGGATAACCTAATATGATGATTTCATTTTAGTAAAGTGTTGGTTGTAAACTACTTACTCGTACCATTACTACCTAAAATCATTTGTTGAAAATCAATTAATCATCAAACCTGATATAGATGGTAATTGGTGACCCCGACGACGAACCCGACGATGAAGACGATCCCGACGAAGTTGACACAAATTGCCGACCCCAACGAAGTCGAAGAAGCAGACGAAGCCGACGAACGACGACGAAGATAAACGTACCAAGCCAACGTGATGTGAGACGTAACCTCCATCACCCACCACCATCTTCAGCATCAGCCTCCGCCAGCTTTCATCTGACATGGAATCAAATTGGCTACCCCGATTGAGCAGAGCAAATCCGTGACGTCACTTCAACATCAATCATCGTCAACATGTCAACTCCGTGCAAGTCGTACATCACAACACCACCAGAAGTCGCTGCCAGTACCGCTGTCACATCCGTATTCCCGAATTCTGGAAGGACAAACCTCGTCTGTGCAGCTGGAATCAATTTTGGCACCTCAAAAGATTCAAATCGCTAATATTAGAGAATGCGAAAATAATGAAGTCTCAGCAGTCAACTACAACATCAGCAAAATTCAAGACCAAACAATGGAAAATGTGCTAACTCAGCTATAACATGTGCAATTGAAATAATAATTGTGCCATGACCGTGAAAATTTGCGACGCAGCAGTTACAGGCCAAGGTCGCCTAGTGAAGTAAGAAGATTTTGTTATAATAATTATGTATCAACGTATGCAGAAAAATGTGAAAAACCATGTGATTGGAAACAAACGAACCAAGAAAACTAAAAATCGCACAGCCAGCACGGCTTCTGTGCTATCTACCCGTCTAACCGCCTTATTGTTACCGACTGAAAAAGTGGTATGAGGTTTTTAATCGTTACGGGAGCAACATATCAGTAATAAGCAACAATGACATACGAAAACGCTGACTCTTAACTCGGGATTACAAACATTTAGAAAAATGTGAGTCCCTCCAGAGCGAATAATTTCTTAGGTTATCCGATAACGAGCCAAGGGATCGCCCAACAGAGCAGAAATCAAAACAATCGATGAAAAAATTACGCAGCCGCGTATCGAAGTTGAATACTTTGAATATTTCAAGAATGATAATTCGCCTATCCTTTGGTCTTCAGAAGCCGATAACGCTTATGAAATGTGCAAGGACTCAAGGCATGAACGCTGTGACTACAGCGCACCCATCGCGTAACGCCGAGCTTGCGCGAGGGCAACCCACGACTGTGAAAACGCCAGATAACGAAGAAGCCAGTGGTTATGTTTTGTTATAATCTCATCTTTATAAACATTTCACCATTTTTCATCACATGATTTGTATAACGTAGATAGTTATTGTAATTTGTATTATGTAATTAGCACATTATTTTTATTTCTTGTATGTAAGTATGTAGAGATTGAACATTGAACCTGTATTAACGTAGATCTATAATTTATGTATGTTATTGTAATTAGCGCATTATTTTATTTTTTTCTTATTTAAAGGGGGGGAGTACTGTGCCGGTATGCACAATACTTAATCTCTTCATATCTTATCTTGATCACGTTCACAGTGTCAGCACATTTATCACGTATAATGCTGATGCTGTGACGTCATTTACCTTTGATCTATATCGTATAAATAGTCGCGCAGTTCACATTAATAAACATACTTAAAGCAGAGACTAACAACAACTCTGGTATCATTCATACGGTCTCCCAACATGGCACAAATTGGAGAATGATTACCATTAACCGATCATACATGTGTGGGTCTGTGTTAGTTCCCGAATCCGCTCCAATATATTCGAGGTGCATTTAGGAACTTTCCTCGTTGGAAGCGATCTTAAGCCAAGTCGATCGAACTCGAATTGAACGCATATTGAATCACTTCTCTGTGCCTGTACCAATTAACAACCTTTAAGATATATTTTGAACTTGCGGCCTGCCCCGGCTTCGCACGATTGCAATAGAATTTCCCGGCTTTTCTCTTCTATAATAATGCATGTTTTGTACCTACAAACCTTCCTCTTCAGTCACTCTATCTATTAAAAAAACCGCATCAAAATCCGTTGCGTAGTTCTAAAGATCTAAGCATACATGACAGACAGCGGAAAGTGACTTTGTTTTATGCTATGTATGTAGGTAGTGATGAGAAGTTACGCGTTCATTTATAGAATAGTATTGAAAAGCAGTATAACATGGCAAGCGGAATAGTTTTACGCATTCATTCGATTTTTGATCGTTGTCAACCAATTAAAGTAGATTTAATTCCAGCGACTATAGATATTTTTATTTGAGGAAAGTTCAACTTTTCCCAGTTTGTGTAAAGTCGAATGCTACGACACGAATGCTATCACAATAATCGCCTTTAAATGTAGCATCTAGATTTATCAGGTTTCAAGTAAGTTGGAATTAACTATAATTAATTATAATACCTTTATCAGGTCGTCGGTCCACCTTGTGGGTGGACGTCCCACGCTGCGTTTTCCGGTACGTGGCCTCCATTCCAGAACCTTGCTGCCCCATCGGCCGTCAGTTCTGCGTACTATGTGCCCTGCCCACTGCCACTTCAGCTTGCTGATCCGTCGGGCTATGTCAGCGACTTTAGTTCGGGAAGGCGCTGGATGCAGGCCGCTACCAACCGTGCGATGTGGAAGTCATTGGGGGAGGCCTATGTTCAGCAGTGGACGTCCTGTGGCTGAAATGATGATGATGATGAATTATAATACGAGTAAACATTCAAAGCTTTCCCACTAATTAGTAATTAAAGGTCTGAGGATATTAAATGGCTTGTCAAATTCAATAGCTAAATAGTAAATTGCCTTTAATGCATGTACGAGCGTGCGCAACAATTATCACGTCATCACAAGATTACTACCCATTAATTTAGTTGTTAAAATGGTAAAAGTTGATTTAGTTTAATTGGGTTTCGTACCTACTACCCATTAATTTAGTTGTTAAGGTTAAAAGCANAAATAAATATAAGTACCAGCGGAAGATAATGTGAGGCATAAAATGATCTTAAGTATATTTTTGGATGCATGAAAACTCGATTACATTCATATGGTAGTCTACTAGCATAGCTACTAGTCCCGATTAATTTATTAAGTATGTAACGTGTAGTTGTGTACCAATGTGTCTTTTGTTGCCAAATAAAATTATATTCTGTCATATTTTCTTTTTAATTATAGCAAGCGTGAGGGTCAATTGAAGATTAAAATATTAAAGATGGGTAACTACGCTTTCAGTTACAAAATAAAAGAATCCAAATATCAATATCTCATAAAATACAACACTTAGCAACAAAAATCATTATCTCAGAAAAAAAATCCACTTTTAAAGCAACCAAATCAAATATTTAAGACTTACTCCATTTCGAGCCGTTCGCGTTCCCCGAACTGCAAAGACGTCGAATTTGTCTGTCATAAAAAAGACGTATTTATTTTAGTATCCAAAAGTTTCCTGGAAGTTCGCTCCCGGAAGATATTCCCTTTAAAAATAATGGACAAGGAATAGAATAAACAGACTGTGAATTATACGGGGACGGTTTGTTTTGCGACACGGGAAATGGGAAAGATAAGTACAACTTGTAAAGGATGAGGTTCGGAATAAATATTTGGAGAATAATGTACAATAATATTCCTTTATCCTATTCGAAGAGGAAATTTGTATCTATTTACTCGAGCTGTCTTATTTAAATTCAAAGAAAAGCTTGTAAATACTCGAATTTTATTAAATCCTGCCTCAAATGTTCACACAAACATTTTTTAATCATTTACCAGTTGAATGACTGAAAGTGTAGACTTTGCCATAAAAATTAGAGCTGTTATTGAAAATAGTAAATAAATGATAATTTATTTTGCCCCAAGGATAGTTTGTCCAATAGCAAACTGAATAACGGTAAACGAATACCTACATAAGTACAGTCCCTAGCACAGATTATAACGTCCGTATTCACAAACAATGCTTGCTTAAGTGGCGCAGCATATCGAACGCACAGCGTTGAATAGAGCTCTGTGATTGGTTCGCGTGTCACCCTATGCGTCCACGCGCACTGTGAGACCTCACAGTAATGTTTGTGAATACGGGCGTAAGTCAAAGATTCCTTGTCACACAATGGGACCCAAAAAAGTTGTACAGTTTTTTCCTTATTCAGGCCAGCATCAGCATTTCCCGATAGTACTTCCGTGTGATTTCACCTGGCCGTCCCGTTTATTGCCGTTCCGGCGGTAGCGGAGATTTATCCCGCAAGTTCGGAGCGAATGTATAGTATTACAGCCTTTGTAGCCTGATGTTGGATGAACGTTATTTATGCCTCTTTGTTACGCGCTTTTGTAGTTTTAGAAAAGAGTGGAGGAAACTTGACTCATTTAGGTTATTAGATGCTCCAGCCAGGGCTTTCGGAAAAAATAAAAAGTTTTGGATTTAGATCTGTTTTGCGCTTCCCGTGATAAATATACAAGTATTTTTGATAATAGTTTTTCCTTATAAACGAATCTATCTCTATCATACCAATTTCAACCCTTCAAGTTTTTGTAACTTTGCCTGCCTAGCTCTATCCAAATATCGAACACCTACTTTCCTTCAGTAATCCATCAATAGTAAATCAAAGAAATAATATCATAATTTATGATTGTCACTAATACAATGGCCAATACTATACTGTTACAACCAACAACATAAATTAATTGCAAGTTAACTACTGTGTTTGCTCTACTATTTTGAAAATCATAGTTAAAGCTCTTTTTCTGGCAACATCGCCGCCTATATTTGATTCACAAACATCTATTCTCGGCTAAGTACAAACGAGATAAAAGTGAGCTGTTACTTTTCCTTTACGATTTATTGAAGTGCGCGTGCGCTTGAGGCCTATTTATTTTGCTTCGAGCAGTTCAAAGAAACCCGTAGAACAATAGAGATCTATAAAATGGCGCTGTCCTTTATGGCCGCTAAAAGGTAAGATTCATATTGTGTTTAAAGGTTTCTTAACCCTTTTAAAATTATATACAGTAGTAAGATTAAGGGTTTGTTCCCACGGAGATCGGACATCCCACGTTATAGGAAGATCTCGTTTGTAGTGTCCCGAATAAAACCGATCTGTGTTTACCATGAGTTTACGTTAGATGTGCTCGCTAGCGAGTGCGTCAAAAAATATATGAAGAAAGTAGAGATGGGCCGACTAGTCGCCGACTAGTCGGGAAAGCCGACTATTCGGCATCATTTGTAGTCGGCCGACTAGTGACGACTATTCGGCAAAATATGCCGATTATAATCGGCGTATTTTGCCGAATGAAATAAACTGATAATCACCAAGATAATTATTATGAGGTAGAACAAGGGCGTTTATTTAAACCACTTTTAACTGCAAAAAAACATTAAAAAGTGGTTTCACCTGATTTAAAATTTTAGTAATTAGTCTAAATTCATACAAAGTTAAGATTAGTTAAAATAACCAGAAAATCATCAAAAACGTGTAAAGTTTATGTAATTTGTCCAATGTCCATATAAAATTATTATGACACTTTTATTTTGGGGAAAAAATGCATGGAATTGCATACCTATCCCGTGGGAAAGTAGTAGATTATGTGGGGCTCCTCTCATCGGAAGGATGAGGAATAGTGTGAAGAACTATGGGAATCCGGACAAAGCCATCAACTATCACAGTCCGTCCCGCCAATTGCCCACCTGTATGGCGAGTCCTGCCTATCCGACGGTGGTGGTAGTCCGTGCTATTCAGGTGGGGTACCCCCACGCCCCCAGCTCGCTGATCATCACCGTGGAGGGTGGAGAGAAATCAGTGGGCCATTTTTCCCATACATTTTGATACCGATAGGTAAGTAAGAATAATATCACGGCGCGCATCCTAGCCCAGCAGGAGGCGATCATATTGTCACCTCCGCCGTCGAAAATTATGACATCTACCTTAGGTAGGTACTGTTAGGTGATTGTAATGTTGCTTTTTATTTTTTCTCATATTAAAGAAATCTCATTTCTCAAGAAGTTATATTTATCTCTTTAGAAATCTGGATATTCATATTTCTTTGAGAAAATCAAGATATTATTCTTCGGACAAGTAGGTATTAGAATGATCGGCATTGCCGATTAGTCGGCCGACTAATCGGCAATTTGAAAACCGATTAGTCGGCTAGTCGGTTAGTCGGCAAAGACCATAGTCGGCCCATCACTAGAAGAAAGTACTAGTAAAGTACTACTTCTTGAAAGTAGCCGCTAGGGGCGTTGTACGTACCTACAATCTGCCATACATATAATGTCAATTTTTTACGCAGTCGCTAGCGAGTATACCTAACGTAAACTCATGGTAAGCCCACTGTTCGAATTTGTTATTTGAATTTCATAATAAAATGTGTGTTCACATTCACATGACAGTCCAGTTTTGGGGGATCCTGCATTACTGGATACCGTAAACTGGATTGCCGTTCCCTCCCACGAATCCATTTGTTGACCATTTCAGTACACCCAGTTTCATAAACTAATCAATAAACAAAACAATTACAAGCTCTAAACAACACTCGGATCAGATTCCGTCAATTGTGTCGCATCAACGGGTCTTAATTACAGCTATCGGGCACGTGTCCGCTAATTACCCGTCACAACACACTCTGTACAGTCGGAAATAAAATACTCACAACACGCTCTGTACAGTTGGAAACAAAATACTGTAGGAAGAAGCTACGACTACTTCCGCTTTTCCCAAATTGAGCTTTGGGAAAAGCGGGAGCTTTGAAAGGAAAATGCCAGAAGTTCACTGGCCTAAAAATAACAAAAAAATATTATCTTTGATTTTTTGTTTACTTATTTGAAAGGAAAGTTTTATTTAAATATTCTTGAGGGTCTACTAAAGAGTCCGTTCCGTCGCAAATAGCTTCTGGTCTAATACATCTAATCTTACATGTATTGTAGTTGTTATATTCTCGTTTTGTTTCAGTTTTTCCTAATTATTTCCTCAATTTTGTGAAGAAATATTCTTATACAAAACCCCAAGTTTTCTGACTGCCTGTCCGCAATAGTAATTGTGAGTTTGTGAATGATTAAATACAAGAAAAAAGATTTGGGTCATATAAATAGTGGAGAACCATCGTATGATTTTGAGATATTGTTGGCCGTGACTGTACTAGTACTTATGTTAAACAGTTGCAAGTTAGTCACATAAATAGAGATTAATGTCTAGCGGCCATAATGCGATTATTATAGCCCAACACGCGCCACGAGATAAAAGCTGCGGTTACGAACTCTCTCGGCGCTGCACTGGGCAAAGATAATAATTGTTGAGTTATAATTAATTGTATTCTACTATCAACTATTTGCGTTCCTATAATTTTCTGCCATTCTTTCTGAAATTAACTCTACAATTTGAGTTAACAACACGTAAATTTTTATAATTATGTTTTTCACGAGTGAAAGTTTCATGATCAATGTAAAAAAAAAATTAAATACTCGTAGACAAATAATACCATTACTACCTATTTTAGACATAGGTACATTTTGACCGCATGTAAATAAGTTAAAATCAACTCTGTTAAACATTGTTTTTCGGTTGTATTTGCTACTTAATTTTACATAGGTAGGTGGACAGACAACAACATTATAGTGGTGATAAATAATTCGGACTGAGACCAAAATTGAATAAAAATAACATCTTTTCATAATTTATCAAAAATTTGAATAGTTATTGCCATGTAATTGTTCTTGCCGGTTGCATCATCTCTCCCACTTAGTAAACATAGCCACATGTGCTGTGTACATAGTAGGTATACACACTAGCTACATGTATACAAACACTGCGTTGTGTGCTCCACGTGGCGCGTTTATCTGCGCGCCAAGGCCGCGCATTATGCAACGCACCACTTGTTATTATGTTTGATATTCATTTATATGTTAATCCCATTTATTACAATGCACTAAATTACAGATTGACGTGGACCGTGGACTTTAGCTAAGTAGGTACGAGCATGTATACTGAATTTTTAAATTAAAAAAAATATAAAAGTTATTTTAAATTGTAAAATTGTTCGTCTCTAACCCGTCAGGTCAGCGTGGGATATGTAGGCAAAATTCTCCATTTGCCTCTGGTAAATTAGAGGGTCTTGCTCTTACAGTGGAAAATGATTATGATTGTTATAATGTTTGTCTTTAACATTACTTTTAAATAGCATCCAAGGATAGATGAGAACAAATAGGGACAAATATTATTATACTATATTGAGTTCATCTCTCCGACTCTACACGATCGGGCTCTCAAAATGTATGAATTCTGGTAGGTATAATTGTAGCTAGTACACATTGGGATGTATGAATGCCCTGCTGGTAGGTATAAATATTATACATAGGTATGTCGGCGGCATGTGCTATCAGTGGATGGGCGAGCTGGTAATTGATTGGACTAACATCGGCGTAAATCAGGCGCGACGCCGGCGCATGCCGATGTGGGTGCGTACAGTCAGGCCCGAAAAATATTGTTTACAGCTTTGTGATAGCTACTGCATCTAAGAACTGAACAGAGTGAATGTTGGTGACAGTTTTATCAGTTTACCAACGCTCGGAGCTGTGAAAAAATTAACGTGGAAATTGTAAATTACATTCCCGAAAAAAAAAACATGAGTAGCTTATGCTCATATAATTTTCATAATTGGATCTAACAGTTCCAAATACATTTCTTAAACATGAAATGAAAAATCCATTCAATCTGATTTTTTCTATGATGTGTGTGCTATGAAATTGATAAGATGGTGGAAGATCCATAGCAACTGACGTCTGCCGTAACCTTAAAGCTAACGCTACTGGGTTACGGCAGACGTCAATTGCTCTACATTTGTATAGTTTATAGGTAAATAAATCTTTACATTGGTGTCGTGCATGTTTAAGCATACACATTTAACAGCGAAGTGTAAAGTTTGTCAAGTCAAAGAAGTATTTTTTAATTTGCGTTATTTTAATAATTATGCAAAATAATATTTATGCGGTAAACTATACCCGGCGGGCACACGAGCCGCGCGGGCGTCCTCAGCCGATTGCATGCATCGGATCGCGCGGTAATCTCAACTATTTCTATGGCATGCCTTTCAATTTTACGATATGTTTGGCTGTACCATGTTATTTTGTTTGTTTTCCTACGGTATTTTTAAGGAATACTTGTGATTGCTAGAATGTGCAATAACTAAATAGTTGCAATACTTACAATTCATCTTTTTGATAAAGTCAATGTATTCTAGGCATGTACCTATCAGTTTTATGCAAATCTCAAAACAAAAAAACAGTTTAGTGAGTTTGGCTTTATCAAGTCTTTCAAGGAAGCTTTTGTTAGGTAATTTGTAAAAAAATATCTACACAGGAATAAATACTGTGTCCAGTTAGAACTACTTAGTTCTTGTTTTTATATTACTAACTAAAGATGCATTGTCAGTAGACAGAAGTCTTCTAAGCTTGCATCACATGGAAACTCATTAAATACTCAACATGTATAATTATTTTTCCTGAAACTCCAAGTGGCGAGGTAGCACACTTATAAAAGCCATTTGCGAGTTTATTCGTCACTCGATAAACGCTATTTCTTATCGAAAAATAAATTGTTGGCACATGACCACATGTGGGGTTCGGGGCAGGGGGCAGAGGCTATCGCGCGTAACTTATCAGCAGACGAAAGATGTAGCCCAAATTGAAAAGCCAGTTCAGTTGTTGCTAAATCTACACCTGACATTACTTAATTACCTTGACCTTAATGCTGCCGCATAAAACTGAAGAATACAGTACGAATTCTTTCAGTGCTCGCTAGGTTTTCTACCCCAAACACTGTCGATCTGGCTTTTTTCAAAGCAAGATTGAAAAGACCACTAGACAGGTTTATGTAGGAGGTATTTGTCGAGGCCAGACTTTAGATCTGAGATTGACTGATCTAAGAAGACCTTAGCCCTTCATGGTTTGGACACTATAATCTAAATCACAGGCGACTGACTGAAAACTCAAAGGTGACTGACTGAAATAGTGATGTATCAACGCACAGCGCAAACCACTGGACGGATCGGGCTGAAATTTGGCATTCAGGTAAATGTTATGACGTAGGCATCCGCTAAGAAAAGATTTTACGAAACTCCACCCCTAAGGGGGTAAAACGGGATCCACGCGTACGAAGTCGCGGGCGGTCGCTAGTCATTCATAGATGTTTATACGCTTACCATTAAGTTAAATTAGAGACTCAAAACATGTCAGATTATTATTCTGATTTAGGATCTCACTTGCTGTTGTATTTCAACTATGTCTTTACAGGAGCTTATCACATTCAGACAAGAAGTGAATTATTTTAACGACGCGAGGTGCGGGGCTCATGTCGCTCGATTACGTCGATTTTGCTTGATGTACGATTTGTCAACACTATCTGGTATACCTATTTGTATTTCGGAAATACGCAGTTTAATATCACACATAAAGAAACGTCATCATACGATGATTGCGTTTTAAATATTATTTACTTTGTGATAAACAATTTTGACCTTTGCAATAAGAGGCTTGGGTTGCATTATGTGGGCTATAGCTGAATGGACCCTTAAATTTTTAAACGAGTTTATATTTTGTTTATACATACATATACCTATATTTGATAAATGTTGTACGGATTTAAACGCAAAAGGTCAAAAGAGCAAAATGTACTGTATAAATAAACAGTCTGATGTGAAAGTTTTCGATAAATAGTGAAGTTTTTACTTGTTGAGAGACCCAGAAAAAAATTTACAAAGATGAAAAATATAATGTGAATTATTTTCTTCCTTAAATATAGAATAAATATGATAACATGAAATATTTAACAGAATATTTTTTTAAGTTTCTCACAGTCGTTACACATGACAGGATATTATAAATCCTTCAATTTTGCTGCCTGTTTACCACAAAAGTGCATCTTAATAATAACAAAATAACAAATACAGATGCTTATATGTAGAGTCGACGTTCTCTCTTACAGCGGGCGTTGTAGCGGTACTTACCGCGGCATGTAGAGACAAATGTAATTAAAAATACCTGTACCTGACTATTCCCATCACTGCAATTCTTGTGGAGTCAGGTCTATAGCTTGGTCACCAAAAACTAATGAAGGTTAAGCGAGCTCCGGGGTCTAAGATAAACTGTGAAAAACTTATAACGAAATTAATCTTCGAAGCTCAGGAAAAAGTTGTGTTAAGTTACACGTTTGGGTGAAACGAAAAGGCACGAATTTACAATTTACTTTAATCTTGTATATCAAAAAACTCGATATTTTTCTTTTATGGGCTACTTATTTGATTCATAAAAATATTGTTAACGATCTGAGAGCATCACATTTGAAGATTAAAAACAGGCCTTTAGTTAACTTCACTGAATTGTTTGTGTTTCATTTTGCAAGCTTTAAGGCAAAAGTTTTTCAGCCAAACCAAGGCTCGTACAAAGAGCTCCCAGCGGTTGAAATATTTGTTATTTTATGAAAACATAATTTATCGGCCGCCATGCAGGGATGTTTACCTCGCGTTATTTATTGTTCTTGCGTAATGTAAACACATGGGCTTGTGCTCGGTTGTGTGATAAAGCTTTTGTACTACGTATGTTAGGTAAAAATATACTATTTTTACGAGTGCTTAAAAATCGTATTGTTGACTGAATGATCGAACAACAAAGCCAAAACTACTGAGTCTAGAACGCTGAATGCTACAACTTTAAGGTATATTATTGTGTACAGTACAGTAAAGCATTCTCTAATCAATAAAAATGTATGATAGTCGCGGTAATTCGGAAAAAGTTTTTTTTTATTTATTCTATAATAATATATTTTCAGTTTTACCTATCCAGCAAAAATATTAGTTGTTGCTACATGAACTTTCATTTCTCTCTACAGAAAAAGTTTACTTGACCTCTTCGTGCATATTCAAAACCAGCATTAGTTATTTGGCAGGCCCGTTAAGTGGTTCTCTTGTAAGCTGCTGCAAGTGTCAACGTGGCCCTTCAGAACTTATCTCATTACCATCTATCACGGAGGATTACTTTCAAAAACTTCTAAACTTTCGTGTTATTCTTCAACTCCCTAAGTACAAGAGGACGTTCCTCCGGTCCACTAGTCTGCAAATTCGTTAATTAATTCAAAAGATCATCTGGTGAGTGGGAAGTTTGATCAACAAACTTGGGAGGACATTGAAGGGTGAGGGCGGAGGTATAGAGGGAGCGAGGCGATAGGTGATGTAATGCGATAGAACCCAATTGCTTAGATGGACCCATATAATATTGTTATTAAAAGGGATAGACTAAGAGCTACTGAACGCCAGACCTACGTTATTTTATAAAGGCTGAAAGTTTGTCAGCGCATGCTCCCAACATAGCTAAGAACCATGGCCAAACATGAAGTTTGGGTCATGGTGGCTTTGGCAGACAGACGGTACTAAAGGTGTGTAAAATACCTACTTAATTACGTCAAAGTATAAAGGCTGATTTTTTGATATTTTCTTCAAAATGTTATTAGAAATGACGTCATTAATTGACAGACACCTACCATGGTGGCAGTCCTTAGCCAGACACCTTAAAGTTCATGAAAATGTAGTCATACTTACGTCATACTATAAAGGCTGATATTTACATAAAATATTTGAACTATCATTTGATGAAGTTTCCTTATCAGCCAGACACTTCTGATGGTTCCTTCGCCTTACCAGACAGCTTTTAGGGTGGCTGAAAATGCGAACGCGAAGCACTATAAATATTGTTTTTTGTACTTTTTCTAATAACATTTTGAAGGAAATATAAAAAAATCAGCCTTTATACTTTGACGTAATTAAGTAGGTATTTTACACACCTTTAGTACCGTCTGTCTGCCAAAGCCACCATGACCCAAACTTCATGTTTGGCCATGGTTCTTAGCTATGTTGGGAGCATGCGCTGACAAACTTTCAGCCTTTATAAAATAACGTAGGTCTGGCGTTCACTAGCTCTTAGTCTAGGAGATTATAATGAGAGAAAGAAATAGACTAGCTTTTGTCTAAAATCATTAGAAGGGGTGCAATAAGGGATCAAAGTTGTGGTATAATACCTACATTTAGTATAACTTAGATTTTAAGACCGCGTCTTCCAATAGTGACACGTAGTCACATCAAGTAGTCAGTTAAACAATTTAAATGCTTGATATTATACTTAGTAGAGACAAGTCATCAATTTTTTTATTTATGTCTACTTATTATTCTAACAACATTTAAATATCTCTCTCTGTGCGCAATCCGAATCTCATCTAAGAGTTGAGAGCAGGCCCTCGGCTCGGCGATTAGGCCCTCTCATGAATGTGAAATGCCTCCGGGAGGAGCTCGGCCGCGATGAGCTTGCAATTTCGTTTGACTTCTGGCAGGTGCAACATTTTTCATCTTAGCCAAATTTTGAGCGGCCAATTTGTGTAAGCTAATGAAGTGTACTTAGCGAGCGACAGGATCTGACGTAAGTGGTTTTGTTTATTTTGTTTGGTACTTTTGGAAGTTTCTTCTTTTCATAGTTTTTATACTGTACGTGCTTATGATTGTTTCAGCTTGGTTTTTTTACTATAAATATTCATAATGTGTTTCTGAGTTTTATGACTTTCATTAACATAAAACATAAGCCCACTAAAAATATGTATTTTAATTGTTATTAATTACCAACAATCTTTCGATTTTAAAATCTTAATTTAGCTGAATAGGTAATAGTTATAAATAAATCCACTCGCTCGATAGCATAATCAATTGACCCAATTAGAGCGAATGTGCCTACGGTAACTAATTTGAAAAGGTTACGTAAATTATAACAACAACAACTGTTGATAAGGAATATTATTTTAGAACTCATTTTAAATTATTAAAAGTGGCAGAAATTCAATCGCAATTAAGAATTAATAATGTTTAGTCTGCGATTAAATTAAATTCATGATGATGAAAATCTTGGAACTTTATGCATCATGCATTGTGAGCTTCGTGCGACACAAAAAATATGACCAGATCCGCCAGAGAAGACGGTAGGTACCTTGACTTGTTTCAGATTCAGACAGTGTTCTCAAAATAGAAAGAGAGATTTAGAGAGAGAGAGAGAGAGAGAGAGAGAGAGAGAGAGAGAGAGAGAGAAAGTTGACAGGATTCAGATAGTAAAAAATAATGTTTGTTAGTACCTATAAACCATATCCTATAATTCCCAAGCAAAATACAAAACAAAGAAGATTTACCACGTGTGTAGGTATTGTGTACCTACGAATACGCTTGTAAACAATGTGTGGTATGATGGTGTGTAATTATAAAAATTAATGGAACCATATCCCAACAGAACCTTTTTATCTAGTTAAAACACATGTTAAAGTAATTGGTGTACAAACCAGGAAGTGCGACCTTGTTATTTTCGCTAATGTTGTTTACATACATTCATCAATCGACATTAAGCTTTTTTTTACCCACTCCAAGAAGTAAAATTGAATAATTTGCTAAAAAGTTCTGAGAGGCACGTGTATTTGGACACAAATTTTACAGAGTGACTTGTCAAGCGATTTTTAATTCTACATCAGTTGATATAAGAAACACACTTATGCTAGAGAATTGTAGTTTCATTTGGTTTTATAACCTCGTCCAACTCTAGTCCTTAGGTAGAAGATATTAAGTGTTAAACTTGTGTGTGGAGAATCCTTTGTTTTTATATTTTTAACCGGGTGCCAAGGCCGTGGTTATTATCACTGGTTTATGACACGAGTTATCATTGTTTTGCCAGGGCATCCTATATCCGAATTAATTAGTGGATTTGAGGTAATCAAGTTAATTACGCATTTGCTAATATTTGCAACAAAAGGTAAATAAACATAACCTACATTTTAATCGGGAAACGGAAACATCATTGAAATGCTATTTTCATACTCGTATTTGTATACATAATTAGTAATTGTTGAGTGAAATAATTTCTATAAAATAAGTAAGTACCTATTGCTTACTTTTCATGTGAGTTAAATAAATTTCGAACTAGGTACACCTTTGCTGTTTGATATCGCCTCAACATCACAGGGAGGGAACCAATTGAATTAATTTACTATTGAATTAATTAACACTGTATTTCTTAACTCACCATGAGTTCCTTACACAAACTAAAGTTTGTTTAATTTTGGGACGTTTTTTCTCAAGGCTTATCCAAATTTATTGAAATTTACTCAGTGGTTTAGTCATTGTGACTAAAAACAAACTAACGTTTACGTATCTAGTTAGATATATCAAAGGTATATACATAGATAGTTATTTTTGAACTCATTTGGTGTACCACTGGGGAATAGAGCAGGACATAGGCATAAAGTCCTAACTGATGGACAACTTTAGAATACTTATTACTCCTTAGGCCACCCATCCATTTCATACGGAACCAAAAATTCAAGCAGCAGCGATCCGATAACAATTTACGAGCTATAAACTAAAAACGCACAGACAGAAGAGCGTAAAATATGTACAGACGACGACAGAGCAGCTGAATGGCACTTATGTTTTTGTAAAAGGTTCGGTTTCATAGTAAATTGTTCAGTTTGATATGCTGGCGACTGTACAAACGTACCGGAATACAGAACGAGGTGAAACTCTACTATTGTTCTACGATTTCGGGTCACGGTTATAAAGTTTGGATATGTACTTAAGATCCAATCAAAGGTATAAAAGTACAGTCAACTATAGGCAACAAACCTCAGATTGTGAATTGAATTAATAAGCTTCGAAACGAAACAACAAAAAAGGAACAGAAATGTTCAAGGAACCGTAAATTTTTACCCCAAAAATCACCGTTTTGCCAGCAGCGAACAAAAATCCAATTAATAAAAACCTTCACAATACAAACTCAATTTCGTTTACATGCAGACAAGGGTCGATGATTCACCGTAAACGTAATATTTTTGCTTTATTATGCAAAAAAGCAAACGCCATGAACGCACGCGCCGGCACGGGAGTATCGCATTACACAGTCCGGGGAGCATTTGGGAGAGCATAATGAAAAATAGCCGGAGGGAAAATTTACTTTTGGTTGTAGATTTCCGTTTTTTGTTTGGATTTAAGTATTACTGACGTCATTTTGTTTTTCGTTTGTTTGTTTAGTAAATTCTTACACACTGCAAATTATAGGTACATTGAAAATCCGCACAGTAACACAAGTTCTAGAAACTATTCATGTTTTTGATCTCTACTTCCTAAATCCTTGACACTTTTTAAACAACAGTACAAAACAAAACTATCTTTAAGCGTTTTAAATGTTTTCTTTGGCATTAGGTAAAGTATTGTCTCTAGATTTTTATCTAAAACTTATCTATTAATTAAATAGCAACTCGGAATTCGTCGAAAAAGCTGTTGTAAGACGTTATGATAAAGAAAAGAAGTTATCACAAGATAATTGCATATTTTCAAAAATAATCGATTTATTTATTTGACCGCCTCTATCAATGGCGGTTAAAAAAGCACCCAGTCACATCATCATTTTGCAAACTCCGGGACCATAGCCTAACTGTGTGTGTTTTCATCCCATTAAACTTTTCAGACCAAAAAATTCTGCCAACAGACCAACGCTTAAAGATAACGTGGCCTGCTGGCGGCGGTCGGAGGAGGAGATTGCGTCCGCCATTTTGTGAAATGCGTGGAAGCCAAGTTCTCGTATCACGCCCTGGTTAATGGACCGAGTGAACTTGCTGGGGCTGGCGCGAGTGATACGCGGGGGAGAAAGCAGTAGCGGTAAGAAAAAACACAAAAATATAAAGACATAGAATAGCAAAATAAAATATAGGTACATACGACTCCTAAGATAATAACTGAGGAAAGCTCAACGTAGTCGCGTAACAAACGAAAAAGCGAAGCACAATAACAGATTGTTTTAGAGATTGACCGAAAAATTTAAGACTGAAACTTAAGAATGAGATCAGAAACTTTATCAGGCCCTAGTGAAACTGTCCCTGAATTCCCTAGTAGAATTGTCCTTGAATGTTCCCGTTGAATATGCACCTAAACAGACAAATTATAATTTTCAATGGGACTTGAATTAGACAATACTATCGTCTGTATTAGACGGCAGCTTAAACTTATTCGTAACTGCTACCACTACCATAGCGCCGGTATCTCGTAATAACTACAATATACGGTTAAACTTCAACCTGTGGTTTTAACCTTAGACCACGCGTGTAACGGCGAAACTTTCCAAATCATCATAATTCGGAATAAATGTGCGGAAATTTTGAAACACACACTGCGCCCCTACTTGTTGTTTCGCAGTTCGGAATTAAATATTGCGTTATTAAATTCATGCCCTGGTAACTTTGAACGGGAACGTAGATATCCAAGTTCGGGACTTTCAGAAGCGATGTCTCATCTTAGGGACGTGCGATTCATTTGAAATGTTTATTCTGAGAGACGAAGGTGAGGTTATGGATGTATGGAGGCACAATTTATGTATGGTGCGCGAAAATAGGGAAGTGAATAAATGGTGTGTGTTTATGATTTATGTGATTTATGCATTTATTAGCCTATAGCTGCGTAGTTAAAGGAGAATTTACAAGTTGCCTAGGCGCAGACCACCGATTTTTGTCGGCCGATAGTTTAGTCGGGCAGTTAGTTAATCAGTATAGGCATTGGGCATGTGTGGAAGTGCGCACATTACACCGATTGATTCTTCATATAAATTGGAATCGGGCTCAACTAACGACCGACTAAAGTCGGTGGTCTGCGCCTAGGCTTATTTAAGACCTATGTGAAAGAAAGAAAGAAAGAAAGAAAAATTATTTATTTGACAACAAAACAACAAAGAAACAAAGGGCAATATAAAAATACAATTATAAAAAAAAAAAGTACAAAGACAATTAAGAGAAAAGAGAAAAAAGAAAAAAGAAATGTTGCCAAAAAGGTTACCCACTCAGTATCATCTTGACAGTTGACATTTTACTGCCAAGTGCCAAGACACTGGTTTTCAGTGGGTACCTTGTACGCAGGGGCAAAAAGAATGTAATAAATTAAAAAATATATATATAAACTCAAATCAATTAAAAATCAATTAAAAATTCACATTAAAATAAAATTACAATAACAATTACAATAAAATTAACGAAAAACAATGCAATTACTAATTTCAAATAAACATGTCAAGAAGAAGAAAAAAAAAATTAAAAAATTAAAATTCACAATAAAATAAAAATTATAATAAGAATAAAAATTAACGATAAAAAAAAACAATTAATTTCAAGTAAACATGTCAAAAATAATTTAAAAATTCACATTAAAAAAAAAAATAATTAAATATGAACGCGGCCAAAGAGTCAGGTGACGGACCGTGAAAGAAGAGAAAAAAAAAAGTAACAAGAAAAAGTCACCTGACCTGACGTTCACGTTTTGTAATTGTTCACGTTTGCCACGTAAATCAGCCACGCACGCACAGACAGAATATTATCACTTTCACAATGTACCTATAATAAATATGTGTTTATGTCTACTGTGTTAAAAAATAAATAAATACAGACAGACGTATGGATGAACTCCAACACCCAGAAGCCGTGAACTAATGGTAAGTGACTTGTTGGTTAAGTGTCGACAATCCCGCAAGCACAGTGGTAACAAATATTTTACCTATTTGCCTATTTGCAGGGCACTCATCAGGGAAAAAGACGAAAAATCTCAATGTCATGGCAGTTCCTCGCAGCCACAAAAATCGTTCGAGCATCCCAGAGCCGAATCCAAAAGGGGAACCACGATGAGCAGCGTTCTCAATGCCGGAACGGCACCTCAATACCCGCATATACGACGTGCATACTCTGATGGTACGTCTATCAATAAGTTTCATTTTGCCTAGACAGTAAGTATTTCTTTACATGTATTTTGAAAGAGTGTTTTACTTTCAGAGCACGCAGCGGCGGGGGCAGGTCGTTCCAACATCGAGACGCCGCAAATCTAAACGAGCCTCGAAATGCCGCCGTGCGATGCCTCGGCGTTAGGAAGACGTGAGTAATCACTCTTCTCTCATGCTCATTTCGGCTTGGGGCCTGGACTAGCTTGTCAAAGAGATACCTCGGCCGTCCTGTGTTAACAACGCCAAACAACAGTGTCGCTAAGTGCAACCTTCTACGGGCCTCCATCTTCAACAGATTGCCAGTAATTAGAAATGGTGTTACATGAGCTCGAGGTGGGATGTGGAAGCAGAAACGGGCACATGCATTCTGCACTCGTTGCAACAATTTTGCTGAACTTGCCAATAGACACGGCCCATAAACGGTGTCGCAATAGTTCAGCTTAGACAAGACAAGTGCCTCACAAAGGTTTATCCTTAGTTTTTCACACAAATATGGTCTTATTCTGTACAGGAGCTTCAACCTATAGAAACAATTCCTTGCACACTCAGTTATATGTTTTTCGAATTTGAGATGACTGTCAAGCACCATACCCAAGTTCCTAGCATTCTCAACCCTCTCTATTGACTCCCCGTTTAAGGTGACACATAAACCGTTGATCTTAGCTATGTTTTTAGGTGTCCCTATTAGCATGAGCTTAGACTTTTTTGGATTTAAGGTAAGGCAGTTGTCAGAGCACCAGGTAGATACGCTAAGTAAGTCCTTGTTTATCAAAGCCATAGCTCCGCCCTGATCACAAGGCATAAATGAAAGGTACAACTGTAAGTCATCAGCATACAAGTGATAACGACATTGTGCAATATGTCCTATGATATCAGCACTGTACAAAATGTAGAGGATCGGCCCCAAGATCGAGCCTTGTGGGACCCCACGATTCACTGGTAGAGATTGTGAACGAAGTTTTTTACCGTTGCTCAGCCTCAGCTCCACATACTGACTCCGTCCATGCAGATAACTGTGGAACCATTTGATAGCGCTTTGTTCAAGACCATAGAATCTGAGTTTCGACAGCAGCAGCGACGTGTTAATTGAGTCGAATGCTCGTGAGAAGTCAAGGAGAAGCAACGCAGACACCATTCCACGGTCCTGAGCTGCAAGAAGGTTGTCCACAACATCGGCCAGAGCAGCCGCAGTGCTATGCCCCCTACGAAAACCTGACTGTAACTCTGGAAGTATATTATGCCTCTCCAAGTAAGTGGTTAACTGCTTGCATACAATTTTTTCCAATACCTTGGAGAGGCATGGAAGGATACTGACAGGACGAAGGTCTTGGAGTGAAGCCGGCCGGTTGGTCTTGGGCAAAGGTGTCACCGCTGCTACCTTCCAGTCATCAGGAAACACTCCCTGCTGCAGTGAGCAATTGATAATAGTGGTCAAGGTCTCGAGCGACTGTGGCAGAGTGAGCAGTAAGACATCCAGTGCCAGGCCATCACATCCCTGCGCATTAGATTTCAATCCTCTAATAACCTCCAGTACCTCTTTGCTAGTTACCGCATGAAGTGCAAAAGTAGCTGAAGCATCGTGCCTGTTATGCTCATAAAAAGATAAGGCTGAAATTGACACTTTGTTTGAGCCTGGTATGTTCAGAAAATGCTGGTTTATAGCATTAGGGTCATTAAACTCAGGTGGCAGCTCACTAGTCTTCCCATTGTTAGGGAGTACAGTATTCTTAAGATTCCTCCATAATCTCTTAGAATTGCCTATATTACTATTTATATGCTTTTCAAAATAACATTTTTTCTCCTGTTCCAAGGCCTCCAGTACCATCCCTCTCATTTGTCTGTAACAGTCCTTTAGAGTAGATGTTTTGAGTTTTTTGTATTTATTGTGGTAGTTGTCCCTAATACGCATCATGGCTCTGACAGTGTCCGTTACCCACGGATGGGGAGGGTTTTTAAACTTTTTTGTCACTATTGGGGCATGTAAATCCATCAACCCTATAATACACGTTGTAAAAGCTCTTACTAGTTCGTTAACTTCGTTGATTTCATTAAAATTTCCCCACCGTATGGCACATAGATCTGCGTTCAGCCGGTCCATGAGAATGTTCTTGAGCGGTCTATATGTTACCCATCTAGGACTAGGTTTATCCACTTTAATTTTGACCTCTGCTAGTATCATAGCATGCCCTCCTCGATCCGGCGAATGCCTCACCGTCAGCTTGGGAACCCTAACATCAGTACACAACACATCTATTAAAGTGGCACTATGGTCAGTAAAGTGAGTGGGGTCCTCAACCATTTGAGTTAAATTTAAACTCTCGATGAATTGCATGAAGGCCCCATAGCCGCGACTGCTTTTATCAAGGAGATTGATATTAAAGTCTCCCATCACTATTATGCCGTCAGAGTGCGAGAAAGAGGTGACTGAGTCTGTGATAGCCTCTAGGAACATATTTATGTCTTGCCAGGGTGGTCTGTATGCAGTTCCAACGATTATATTTTGACCGTGTGCGTGAACTTTTAGCCACATCTGCTCGACAGGTGGGATAGATGTAGGAAATTCCAATTGTTTGGCATTTAAACCCTTACGTATGTAAAAACCTACCCCCCCTCCCCGACCCCCCCGAACTTGAATATGTCTCGGAATATGTCTCAAACGATAACCTGAAAGTTTAGGCGCCCTATCCTCCTCTCCCAATCGCAACCAGGTCTCATTTATGGCCATAATGTCAGGAGCGATTTCCACCATCGCAGCGGTAAATTCGTCATGTCCTGTACAGAGAGACCCTGCATTATATAGACCTAACAATAGATTTTTTAGCCTAAGGCCTGTGAATCGGGTAATGTAAATAAACGACAATAGCGGGATGTCAAAGTGTGATTCATAATTATTGATAATAATATCATGTAAATATTGTAATAAATAATATAGATAATTAGATTAGAACATAAATTAACGATTATATAATTAGAGATATTATTATAAATTAAATAAGTTACAGAAATAAAATTAGTTTGAAATAAGTAATACAATAGAATACAATTGTCAAATAGTTCAAACATTCCATGCAACATAGTGAGTTTAGGTAGCAAACGGCATACTATTTCATACCCTTGTACATAGTTAAAACCATCAGTGTAATCAATGTATTTCAATGGAAACATATAATAATATAATGAATTGCAATGATGTTTGTCAATAATTCGGACAGTTAACAAATACATTTGGCGTCTGTACATAATTTCAACAATAAATACTATATCTATTACACAGGAGATTGGATTTATAATTTTCAATACCAAGATATAAGATTCAAATACAGGTATAAAATTTAACATTAATAAATTATTTAACCTTATCATGCTGACACTGTTTTGACCTTTTTTGTTGTAATTGCAGGTCTCATATGTTTGTGCACTGAGTTGAATAAATATTATATTTATCAAAAATATAAATAATCGTAATCTTGATGAACTTCTGGTAACATGTTGGATTTTATGAAATAATCACATTGTGCTGTTTGCACGTTCAACTATTGCTTTTTAATTACTATATGTATAATCAAGCCGCTACTAAAGCATGAAATACACTCATTCACCCAATATCAATGGAAAGATGATTAAATTCGCAGCATGTGAGCAAACATGCAAGAAAACTCATTAATAATACATTTTCTAAGTATTTATCTCATAAACAACTTTGTGTTTCGTAGTGTTTGTACGAATGCTCGGGAGGTGCCAGTTAGTAAGCTGAAGCTTACTCAATTACAGATTTCAGTCAGTAGTGTTGTCTGTCATATTAAAAGGATACGTCGATGAAATTATTTTTAGCCAGAGCGAGGAACGACAATGAGCAAGTGGAGAAAAGCAGTCAAAGATTGGTTTATGGTTTAGGTTAGCATGAGTTATTTTTGTCAATGAAACATCATTTTCTGGCTAAGCACTACCTTGATGTTGATATGAACACGCCCCTGACGTTAACGTCCAGTTTATTACATACATTCACGTAGATGGTAAGAAAATTAAAAAAAAAGCCTAATATTTTGGTTGATAGCGTAAAATTTTATAAACTACGATTTTTTAATTTCGAAATTAACAACTCGATGAACATCCCTCGGAGGGCCGGGAGGGCAAACGATGTCGGGGCGAAAATAAAATAAATTGCTCTCCAATTAATATGGCTTTATTTGAGAAAGGCCGTGAAATAATTGATATCGCTCGAAGATTGTTTCGCCTGAGAAATCTTTGAACAAAATGAAATATGAGCAAGGTGTTCTCGGAAAGTTATTTTGAACATTCATCATTATAACATTATATTTTCACTTTAGCCCTCACATTATGAAGATTTAAGAGTATGAAATTTAAATACTGTGCTGGGAATTTTGCATTTTATATTCTTCAAAATAGAACTTTTGTTTTTTTTAATCTTGGATAACTAGTCGCCTTTGCTTATCAGACGACTGCTTTTACCACTGCAAATTTTTTACTCTATCTACAACATTTTTTCTGTTTTACTGTAAACAATAAGGTAGACCGTTGTATTCTACTACACTACCTACAACCCTTTTTAGTAGCAATTATACCAACCCCGTAACGTAACTATCAGTCCCTTACTTTATCTTAATGAGGTGTCACAACACAAGCGTCGTTTGTTACCCTGACCACCGCAACACGGACAAAGCCGCGTGTAAACTTTGCTATTAACGTATCTCTGAACTTACTCAGGCCAAATATATTTTTCCGGCTCTGCGACCACGCCACACACAGAATAGATCAACCAGCTAAGTTAGGTACCCACCGAGTCATTAATTTTCTCACTGTGAAGGAAATGGTTTGTCATATCATTCACATTTTATATCTCTAAGGTGCTATTGACATTAGCAGAAGATGCACATGCGTTTTCAGTGCGAATTCTAGAGTGACACAAATGATCAAACTTTGATAATTATATGAGTGGGATTATTTGTTTTGCACGTAAATAATATTCTCATTAATTCCTTGTGCTAAGCTAAATAATGCTTGCGTCTCGCGTTCCTCGGATCTTAAGTCGGCCAGTCCGACACCTTCACCGGGCTATTGTCGCTTTTAATTCCGAGTCTGACGTATTAGCTCTACGCAGGCTAGTGACGCAGCTCAAGACCGAACGCGATGGAGGACTGTTGTGGACGCCCTCTGCCCCATCTAGGGGACATAGGACCACAAGTCAAGTAAGTCAGGCTAGTGAAATCATCTGTGCTGGCTGATTTATCCGCGGCGTGGCAGGTGGTCCGGGCGAGCAAGTTAATTTCTACCCTCCCTAATGGAATCCGCCGTACTTCATAACTTCGCGGGATTAATTAAAAGTTCAGAGTAAAAACATCCCTGTGAAGAATTGGATTTTCTCTGAATTACAGCGAAGAGAGGGACTTTGAGTGTTGTTGGTTTAAAAGTAAAGGCTCCAGTTAGTTTAATTAGACCTTGATTAAAGTAGTGGGCTTTGAAAGGTTACTTTTTAGCATTTGTTTTTTTAGACTGGTCTACGGTACTTAACCGATTGAGTCCCAGACGGCATTAATTAATGTCATAACAATTGATTATCTATTGTGTCTAGATTCGCGGAGCTTGAAGGATTAATCCATATCTCGGAAGACCGGGAGACTTATTTTTGAAACATTCGAATTCTATATTGAACCATTGGAAGATGTGTTGCTATATTTTTTTTATAAACCGTACCATATTTTACGCAGAAAAATAAAAATCAAAGAAGCAAAAGTACTTATAGATTTTTCCCCCATTTCCTGTTGCTAGGTAAATGATGCCGGAAAGACGGAAATGTGACGAAACATGTATGAATACTTAATGATAATAACACTACATATTATGTGTGTCAAATTAATATACCTTTCCGTCACGAACTTAAAATACATTTGAAGCGTATTTAGGTACGCGAATTGTTCGAATGCTTCAAAAACACGTCTTTAGGAATAAAACAAGGTTTTAAACATCCGTTTAGATCAATTTAATGTTCAAAATTAGCTTATCGATTCGAATCTTGTTAAAAATTCGAAAAATATTTATCATTAAAATGCTTAAATAATTTTCCAACAATAAACAGTTAAATAATGAATACCGTTGGCGAAACCGATCGCCAAGGTTGTAGTTATTTAAATTTGCACATCATGTATTCAAACACATGGTTTTGTGGCACTTGGTCAAACAAGAACGTCCTTGTTATGAATTAAACCTATTGGAACCGAAAATATGTATAAATAATAATACGACAAAAGATATTTCTTGAACGTGCTTATCAAGTCTGCAAATAGGAGGAAAAGCAAAGAAGTACCCTGTTGTGTTATTCCAATTTATATTTCTTTGCCCAAATGGTGGGTGGACCTTAGGACAATCTTGAGAGATGAAGATACATGTGCTAGGATATACTTAATATGTCCTGAGTCCATGCAAATAATTTATGGTAACTGGCTTTGCGTTTGACATGTGTAATGTCAACTTAGATTAAGGGTCAGACGAATATCAATTGGTTATCGGTACTGAATTAAAATAAAAATTGACTCTAGATATCCTTCCTTAGTTGTTACTAAAACTGTAGATAAATGTCACACAATACCTTTTGCAGACATCACTAATTCCGCTTCTATGCAATTTCCGTTCCCTGCCAAGCTGACAAAAATATGTTTTCACGATTTTCATAACATTTCTTGTTGCTATGTTACGATCAGGGCGTGCTAATATAATGATTGTTATATTTAGAGCGACTGTTACTAATGAGCGCTTATTATTGGTTGTTATGACCGGAAACAACTAGCACTGTTTCCTCGATGATAAATAATATTATAATAATTATGGCTACTATCATTTTTGGAAAGCAACCTTGATAAAGTTATTTGTAAGTTCGCTATTTATGGACGTAGAAGTCCCCAGACCTAGCTTTTATGACAATGGAACATTTTGTTATCGAAAACGTAGAATATGAAGGTAGGTACTAGCCGACATTGTTTCGTTGTCTTATAAGTTTATTCTTGTAATTTGATAGCCATTTGTTATCGATTTGTTTTATTTGATTTGGTAAAGGTTATACCGATATCGACTAAGTAGGATTACAAAAAGGGATGAACACTCAATTTAGATTAGAGTTTAACCTTTTGTAATAAGGGAGGAAGAGCTTTTTTGAATCATGGAAGTGACTATTCCCAATTATTTCGTATAGTTAGCACTTAATTTTCAGTTTCATGTAAAGGGTCTACAAGCATTCTTAATCTACTATGATTGTGCGTTTGTAAGGTCTAGAGGCTGTCGCAATCCACACAGCATAAAAACGTGCGCGCTCCATTACCCAACCAGAACTCTCTTAATCTGCGATTAGACGGGAATTAATGCAAATCCAAACATTCCCTCGCAAATTAAGGGCGATCTTTATTCCGGGGGTGATCCAACGCGGAATTAACCCCACACGAACTCATCGGCAGGATTTCCTTCATAGAGACATAACCGTTCTCGTAAAATTCTATTCCGTAATTTGTATAATTCGAGAGCCTGTTCGGTTCCCGAGAATGCATGATGTAAGATATTTATGCCTTTGTTTTGAGGTGTTCATGCATGGGATATGTTTGGATATGGAGGTGTGTGAAAATAGACTGCTCTGTTTTATTAAAAAATACGGGGTGTGTACGAAATTGTGTGACTTGAGGTTTTAAGCTCCCGATTCGCAGATGCTACTGGGACAAACATTGGCATCGTGAAATGGTGTATTTACATTGGGTCTTATACGGCTCACCAACTCAATTTGTTCCCTAATAATTCAACATACTTCTTTGGGGACAGATTGATGACAGTATTGTCTTGATAACTTTTACTAACATAAAAACGTCAAATACCAAATGTGGTCACTATTACAATTCCTACGCTTTATAATAGGCATAATACATTAGATTACATTAAAATCCTCAAAAACCATGTAAACAAGGTCATTTAGAGCAACATGTAGGCAGCAAGGTATTGGTCAAATGAGAATAGGCATATACAGTGTGTCCGGGCATGTAGTGATCAAACTTTAAGGGCGTAATCTATGGACAATTTTATCGATGAAAATACTTCAAATTTGGGGCTTGACCCATTTCTCGAAAAATTATATCGATTTAAGTTTTTAATTTTTAGTTTACACCTCTTCTTTAAAAAACAAGTGAAAGCGTGGGTAGCTTAACATTAATAGGCAAATATTTTATATCATGCGATAGCCAATAAAATTATCTATTTGTATAAGAAGAAAGCAGACACAAGTTTCATACATTTTATGGGAGTAAGAATGGATTTAATTAGAAAAATACATTACTTTTTTCACTTCTTTTTCAGTTATTTTCCAACACAAGAAAAACCAGGTCGTTAAGGTATGTTTTATTTGCATTGTATTTTTAGTATTTGAGCTATTCTACAAAACGAATGTAAATTTATTAGTCTACGTCTATTAGTTTCGACGTAATTGTTGAACAAAGATACCCCTTCCCAGCGGTTTCCATAGTAATCGGAATAGGTTGTGTGATTCTTTCAGGCAGTGCATTTTCGCATGTCGCGTGCGCTATGGAAACCGCTGGGAAGGGGTATCTTTGTTCAACAATTACGTCGAAACTAATAGACGTAGACTAATAAATTTACATTCGTTTTGTAGAATAGCTCAAATACTAATAATACAATGCAAATAAAACACACCTTAACGACCTGGTTTTTCTTGTGTTGGAAAAGAACTGAAAAAGAATTGAAAAAAGTAATGTATTTTTCTAATTAAATCCATTCTTACTCCCATAAAATGTAAGAAACTTGTGTCTGCTTTCTTCTTCTACTAATAGATAATTTTATTGGCTATCGCATGATATAAAATATTTGCCTATTGATGTTAAGCTACCCACGCTTTCACTTGTTTTTTTAAAGAAGAGGTGTAAACTAAAAATTAAAAACTTAAATCGATGTAATTTTTCGAGAAATGGGTCAGGCCCCAAATTTGAAGTATTTTCATCGATAAAATTGTCCATAGATTACGCCCTTAAAGTTTGATCACTACATGCCCGGACACACTGTATAATTGTGGGCCACAAAAGGAACGATATGTCATAAAAAACTTGATGTAAACACAAAAAATAAATATTGAATATGTTTTTTAAGGAACGGCTTTTAGGTAAGGCTGGTTTATTACTTGCGATACCACGACCCATAACGTTTTTAGCTTCTCGAAAAAACCCCAGAAGTTGTCTTGTGTGTCTTGCTAATGTGGTTAAGCAAAATAAACTATTGAGTATTGAGTATTGTCTGCAACTGGACTAGGCTACTTTGTAAAGCGATTCAAGTTTAGTGACTCTACCCATCGCCAATTGCAACTTCTACAAAGGAAAAAAATACAGATTGAGCCTGAATTCTCCCTTAAAGTAGTTGTACTTCATTACAATAATGCATCACTGGTATATGGAATCGACGGTGTAGTGAAGGTCGCGAAAAGCACCTGGAATCGTAGGACCGGTCGTTGTAGAAATCCTTATGCTCGTTTTCACCATCAATCCCTAATTTTTAAGTGATCCCTTTGGAAACAAAATTCCTGTTATGTGTTACCACACGGGTCACTGAAAAATTAGGGATAGATGGTGAAAACGGGCATTAATCCAGCATTTGACGTCCTCTTGAAACATACGACGATGTGCGTATAATCGCATGTGTTCAGCCAGCCTAAAACAGCACTCGCTTGGCGCCAAACAGCTCTGCTCGATTACCATACAAATGAGTCATAAAAACATCGCGAAGGTCATAAGGGTATTTCTCATCGCCACGGTTCTCATCGTCACCTTCGTGGCAAATTTTATTTTTAACTTATTTCAACTTTTTGTAAACAAAAATTGTAGCGCTTGATGTGAAGAGTGTATTCTCAGTAAATCAGTCAAATAGTGAGTCTGGTTTGGAAGCTTTAACGTTTTGAATTTTTTGATGCCACGAAAGTGATTCTGTACTTCACAGCAATAATTATTTCAAACTTTACTACTGTAAATGACTCTTAAGTATTTATAAAACATATATTTTGTCTTATTTTCATAGATAAATGGCAATAACATAATATAAATAGGTAGGTAGTTAAATACAAGATAAAATTTTACCGATAACGTCACCTACTAAGTAACAAGATTCTACGCAATTGGTTTTAAGGGTGATACTGGTGGCATTCTGAAATCCTAAAGAAGCAAAAAAAAGGATTATCAGTACCTCAATAAAAAAGAACTCTTAACTTATCAGTCCCTCAACAAAAAATATGTTTATTTATTGAGGTCAGATGGCCTTGTATTTTTGTTGTACAACTTTTAACTCAAACTTCAGATTAAATTTATCTTACAAACAGATACACAGTCACATATACAGACATACATACAGTCATACAGACAGACAGACAAAAAAAAACGAGGCCCTTATTTTTTTATTGATGTACTGAACTCTACTTAACACGTATAATTAATTCGTTATTAAAATATTGTGAAAACTTAAACACCAGTCATTATATTTTAAAATAAACCAAAGCAAGAAATCACTTTCGTGGCCTAAAATCACATTCGTGTATAAAACACCACGAAGGTGATGCCACGAAGGTGACGAAAATTTTAGTTTTTTATTCATTATCCCTAAATTTGGGTTTAACGGTTCAAGTCAAATACTACACAAATAAGTCTAACATGTTAAGTTTTCAATGGCCTAAGTTTCAATTAAATTGTTTAAATTTTAGAGGTAGAAAATATTGATCAAGCAAGCGACGGAATGTCTATGGATAATCACAAAAAGTTACGTATTTTTTTCCCGGAGCGACGATCGACTTATCTCACCTCTGCAATGGCAGGAGCGCGACTGACGTTAACCGAATAGAACACAGTGATTGGTTGATGGTGTTCGGTTTAACGGCAATCTTGTATAATTACTCAAAATTCTAGGTACCTAAAATCGTGTGACCAACGTATTTTCCTTCCTCAATTCGAAATAATTATAAGAAGATATTTTTTTGACTATTGTGTGGAAAGTATATTTAATTACGATGATTTTAGTACATGTTACACACAAATTGAATGAAAATTGTAAATGCAGTAACCAAATGTTTCATTGCAACCGAAGGTGTGACACGATGAGAACGCGAAAAATGACCCCGTTTTGTATCGTTTCATGTGATGTTTTCGTATTATTTTTGCTTCTATTACGATAAAATTTGTTTTGTATGTAGCTAAATAGTTATGTTATCACCTGAATTCAAAGTTATTGTTCTAACTTATACCGTTTATGAACTATTATTGTGTGACCATCAAATTTGAGTGTAAATGAGAAGTACCCATAAGATCCCGCCTCCGGCCATATTTCGGACGTTATTAGAAAACTTTGGATGCTAAGTGTTATTTATTGACAGTGCAACATGAAACAATTACAAACTTCGCAAGAATGTGGACTTCGAAGATTGGGGAAGTAAATCTCTTTTGTTATTTTTGGGAACGATACACACTGATACCTATTGAAAAATTAAGGTCCATCATAACGTATTGCATTCTACATTAAAGAGTACATTTTATGCTACAAAGAGATAAAAAAGATCTCTTTGTAGTAGTACGTGCTGTTCTTTCTTTCATTTTATAATAGGACCATCTGAAGCTAAATGCATTATTTTTGTATTCATAATAGTAGCAACAAGTTTACGCAACACTCATAAGTCGAGCCTTGTTTAGAACAACTAAGTTAGAATTATTATTAATACGACGTATGACGTTAAGGGGCGTTTCCGTTGTAGCGAACTACGTAGTGAAAACCCATTTGAGTTGTTTGGACAGCTTAAGATTCCAAACAGGACACAGGTATTATTTTAGAAAATAATGTGGGCTTGGTCAAAACACGATGGCAAAAAATATTTATCTAGCCAAATGCCAAAGTGCAAAACAGATGACGAAACCTTAAAAATCAGATTGAAACAAACTTCCTTATGTAGGTATTAAAAAATATGTTTCCAATATTGAAATACCTATATGGTTGAAATTAGTTACCGAAAGAGCTAGCACTAAGTTCGTACTTTAGGTTTTTACTGCGTCTTCCGATTTGGTTACTACATTTAAAAGGGTCAACGAAGCTGCCTTCTCAAATTAAAGTAGGCACGATGCTCACCAATTAATGTCCTTAATGTGTATGTATTAAAAGAGCCTACATTTAAAGAATTTGAATTAAAATATTCGCCTCTACCGAACTGCCCTGTAAAGAGAAATCCTGCTCATTTGTATTCATCGCGGATCCGCACTCTGTTTCTATACATGTGCCTACATAAGTACACTATTTAATTTAGTATTCTGCCCGTGATCACTTTTGTTTATCTGTACTGTACGTACTATGGTGAGTACTCGTTCGATGGTGAACATACACACCGTAGCTTTATAATTTTACTATGTTGAGAATATTATAGGCAGAATTAGTATCATAAACTTTATGTATTATTGCTTTTAAATGTCATGGTCTTGGTTTATGTTAGGCGGAGAGTATTTGGACATAAATATGAAGCGGATTTCGTAAGTTATTACATTATTAATCTATCTATAATATAAAAATGAATCGCAAAATGTGTTGGTAAGCGCATAACTCAACAACGCTTGGACCAATTTTACCAATTCTTTTTTAAAATGTTCGTTGAAGTCCAAGGATGGTTTTTACGGCGAGAAAAAATCGAATAATCTCCGGGGAAACCCTAAAAACAGCCCTTTTTTCACGCGGGCACAGCCGCGAGCGGTAAGCATAAGTATTAAATAAAAAAGCGTGGACAGTTTGATTGCAAATTATTTGACACTGCATTAGAAGCAAATGTAAAAAACATAACCAACTTTTATTTCTAAAATAACTGGTAGGTATCTGATTTTTCTATCAATAAACTGATTTCTCAAGTCTTAAATAGAAAAATCTAATTATGGTTCAGTTTAATCTGACCTTCGCTAAATTTTAACATTCATGTTTGCGACAAAATAAGTGGCAATTTGTATGTGTCTATTTTAGACCAAACAACCTCAGTTCCACTCAGGGGCGAGCAGTACATAGGCAATCAAGGAAGTGCCTACTTAGCAGACTGTGTTTTCTTAATGAGAAACAGCGGTGCCTATCTGTCAATGTGGAATGGGTAGAGTTTTCGAACGTTTACAACTAAGTAACATGTTGTAAAGTACGAGTACGTGCCTACACTTTGGAGGTGTAATGATTAATGCCAAGATAAGTACGAGTATACCACTTCACTTCCTTGATGTAAAAGACACACTAAGGCCGGGTTGCACCATCTTACTTTAACTTTGACAAACGTCAAAAATGTGTCAAAATCCATACAAAAAGCATCGGTTATTGTCAAAGTTACGGCCAAAGTTGGGTGGTGCAACCCAGCCTAAGTGATTAACGCCCGTATTCACAAACAATGCTTGCTTAAGTGAAGCAGCAAATCTCAACGCACAGCGTTGAATAGAATCTATTCAACGCTGTGCGTTCGATTTGCTGCTGATTTAAGCCAGCCACGGATATCACCCTGTGCGTCCACGCGCACTGTGAGACCTCATAGTAATGTTTGTGAATTGGCGTAAGAAGTCAGATTTTGGTTCTAGTTTCGCAAATGATTGAAATTCGCTACCAAAATAGTTGTGCAGTCTTAAAGTGGGCTCGTGCATGGTTATGACCTTCGACGGCGGCCATGCATATGCATAATTATGAATTTACCTATTCCTCCGACTCGCCATTGGGACCATTTGTATTCAGCGCAAAGCACTATCTAGTGGTTGATGGTAGGCCAGGAGACACGGTGCTGTCAATAAGTAGTGGTTAAAAAACTAGTAATCTGCAATCAATAAGAATTGGTGAATTATTTAGTTTCATCTAAGAGTTTCGCTAAGTTTAGAGGAGCATCGATAGCCTAAGAGAAAATTGATAACTAAATACGAACAGGTAGAACAAATGAAAAGAAAACTGCCTACTTAAAAAAATGTTAAAATTTCCTGAAAAAAGGGCGTTATTTTCGAAGGTTCTTTCTAAAAGATAGTATGAAACTGTGCAAAATTTCTAAAAGCGCTTAGAGTAAAGCTAAAGAAGAACTCTCATACATTGGGTAGGCAGTTAAATACTGCTGTCGATAGTGGTATTAATTATATATCCCTCAGACTACTCGAGTAATATTCGCAAGCCGTCGCTTAACTGCGTTGACTGCGCACAGTGTAAACAATACGCTATTGGCATTCTGCGGCGTTGCGCCTAGACCAGCAGACTATTGTAGTCAAATTAGGCAAGCAGGCGGGTCTTATCGGCAATTTTCAGGAAGGAGCAAGTGCCGTAATAGTGGTAAATGACTAAGGCCTGTAAGCGCAAAGTGCATGCAAGTTACTGAAAATGTGGCTATGATGATTCATATAAAATGCGATTATCTTTTGTACTGCAGGTGGATAATTGAGTTTCGTTCAGAATATCCACGTTATCATTACCTATGAGCACTACGCGATTATTCGATTGTGGTTACAATGCTGGGACATAATCAATGTCAAGTATTCGACATACTCGTATTTGTTGGTAATAACTGTTATCAACCTACTGATTTGATTTGCTGTCAACTACAGATTTGTTTTCTTTACAGGACTATTGAAAATTAGGTTATCTCTTGCATCAGCCCAAATAAAATCATTATTTTGTTTTTAGACGAGGTCAACTAGCTTGTATTTTCAAACGATGACAAACATTCGCTGCGCGATGTAATGCACATGCTCGCACCTGGTAGCACCCCGATTAGCATGCAGGCCGCGTCACTGCGACTGCGCAAGCGCCGTCATAGGTCGCGTACACTGTTGCTATGCTTTGATATGTATCTAACATAGTGTGGCAACTACTAACTGAAACAGAAGATAGAGAGAGAAGTCTAGATAGAGCGACAAAGGAAATGAGCGTAACAACTTTTAAAAGTTAGAGATTTATAAGCTAAAAACATAATGAAATAGGCCTAGTTCAACAGTGGACGTTCTATGGTTGAAATGATGATGATGATGATGATGAAATGGTTAAAACCTAGAGAGTGTTTGTAAAGGACTATACTATGTAAATATAGTGCTAATTACCACCACTATTGATGGTGCTATATTTTGGGTTTGTAGAGAAAACTTTTATTTAAGTTTTTTTTTAAGTTTTATTGTGATATGGACCCCATAAAGACAATCGCTTGACATTGTTATTTCATATTAATGTTGAGGTTTATGTATAAGTAAACATTAAGCTAATGCTGAGAAAAATACGCAGCAACTAACTGAGCAAGACAATAGTACATAAGATATCCATTTAGCTAGTTAGACCATAATGAATGTCAAACAAAACATCGTTGTCTATTATGAACAATTTATTTATTTTCATAAGAAATAAAGAAAATATTATTTATTTCGAGTCACGTTACCCAATATGAATCACCCATGATCTATTCGTCAAGTAAATATTAATTCTGGCAATATATTTTCTTTGATGGTGGCATTTTTTATATGGACTCGTACAATCGACCTTAAAGTAACTGTATACCTAATACTGTATATTCCTTATGTGTAGGACAATAAGGGTTAAAAAATGCTTGCAGGTATGGTTGTTTTTGTGACCTAGTTTTCTGATTGCCAATGTTTGGTCAAACATTAGCAGTGGTCTGTCAATAACAAGCAAACGCTCAGAGTCAAGCAGACCTGTTTTGGGCGGTTATATCACGTAAGAGCCAATATTATCTATTCCAATACTATAATTCTGATTGAAGTGTGTCGATGTTTTTTTTTACCCGACTGCGCCAGAAGGAGGGTTATTAAATACATAGATTACGTTTTTTTATATTTTTTATTTTTGACTTTGAACACAATAATAAAACAAAAATCACTCTACCAGCAGCATTCAGATTTTTTCGGAGCCTACACATTAAATTATTAACTATCATAAAAATCGAAGCTCCAAAAGCTTAATATCTATGTATTTGTTTGTAGAGGCAGTAAAAGTTTTAGGATCTTTCATATAAGTCAAAGTTTTTCTTCTATGAATAAAATTCACGTCATCATCATCATCATTCCAGCCATAGGACGTCCACTGCTGATGTTCGGCCTCTCCCTATGACTTCCATATTGGCCGGTTGGTAGCGGCATGCACCCTTTTTTTTGTTTTTTTTTTTGAAGGGATGCGCGCTGGTAGCTTGAGGAGCTTTTCCAGCTTCACCGGGCAGAGTGGCGAGTACAGAAGGTACTCTAGCTCTAGGATCGTCGGTGCGCGTGCCGACGAGGCCGAGTGTGGGCTTCGCGTCGCAGGCCGACGTTCGCTATCGGGCCGTATCGAAAGCATAAGGCGCCCGATCAGTGGCGAACCCAACTAGAGGGTTGCCCACCGCGGTGTTGGACCAAAGTCCAGCCTACGGTGGGCTCACGGCCTGCATCCAGAGCGCCTTCCTGCTACTTATATGAATCGTCGTAAAATTCATGTAATCGGATCTTTTTCTGACATTAATAAATTATTGTGTTTAAAGGAAACTGATTTAAGTTACTTGTTTTTCCATATTACACTGCGGAACAAAAAAAATAAAAAAATCTGCGGCATCTATTTTGTTAATGGTTTTTGTAAACACGTGTATTAGACATAAATGGTGTGCATTTACTTTCTTTGGATTGACTCTGGTTCTTGAGATAAACAAGACGCAAGAAATCAATGAAAAAAATTAAACGACCCACCCTAAACTTATATTAATTTGATTATACCCCACTAAGTTTATTTTCTACTCATGTATTAGTGTAGTTGTAGTTACAACAATTTAGTAATCAGCTACTAGACCTTGAAATTATCAGTTTGTGTCTTTTAAATTAATTTTTAAAGAGCTTTTTGTCTCAAAAAATATGAGTTCATTATGAAAGCTTTGCGTTTACAACCCCAACAGTTTTTGTTAATATTTGGCTTGTAAACTTACAAAAGCAAAGAAATTAGATCACGGAGGTAGTGATAAAAGCTCCAAGCAAGCATACTTTGGTATAAAACTTCCTTAAAAGAATAAATATTGGGGGTCCAATATCGTCTGCAAGTCTTGTGTAGACTCTTTGCCATACTGGAGCCAAGCTGGACGTAAAGGACTTCAATTTGGAAGGCCAAACATATGAACTGAGCTTTCTAATCACTAAAATGATCAAAAGTCAGCCAAATTAAAGTCCTTTACCTCCTGAAACGTCCGTTTGAATACGGAAAAAATAAATTTGATTGACCGCAAATCCGTACTCTTATAAAAAACACTGTATTTGTAAACCACATAACACAAATTGAATCTGAAGCATGGCTAAGCTTTGTTTTAGTAGTCAAAGAATATTTGGGGAGTCATAGAGCACCAGAATTGGTTGCTAAATTGTTTTAAAAATTTTACACATAAGGAGCTAATTTGAGTATTAATTTTTTTTTTTACAATAACCATTTGGACAGGTTCTCCCATAATCTGGGTGATTACAGTGAGGAATAAGCAGAACGGTTCTACCAGAACATCAGGATAGTGTAAGAATGATATTCACGGTCAATGGGACCGCCAGATGATGGCTGATTACTATTGCCATAATTATTATTATGGAATTTTCCTGACCAAAACCATAACATAAAAGCTTACAGAAAAAGCTTTTTGTAGTTTTTTTTTCTATTATTTGATGAAAAGCAAATATATTTTTAATTTTTAAATCGTTCTTAAATAGGATCTTAGTGTAAATATTTTTTTTTATACAAATTGGTATTTTTATTGATGTTTTTTCATATAAATAGTCAATAGTATTTATCTCAAGATCTAGAGTCAATTTGACAAATCTAATATTTTTCTAGTATTCAGCACACTAGTCGCATACAGAATTGACTCTAAACTACCATGCCGCAAAATGACTGTTCCCCAGTGTTATCTATGGTGAGTCACCCTGTTGTCTTCGTGCTAAAATTACAATAACAAATAGATAATTTATTCTTATTGTTTTGTTTTCCAGCTGAACGCTTTACTATAAGGTATAGGCATTCCACCTAGGTGATTTCATTTTTATTATTAGACAGTATTATGCGATTATTTTGTTTACTACTGCTACACCGTTTATGTAAATAGTTGATGTATTATGAACGGAAAAACAACCATTCTGTTGATTGAAATGAATACTAATTAATTTTCCATGGAAAATATTTAAAGAAAAGTAAATTTTCTTGTTAAAATCGAAGTTATTGAAATATTATTACTGAGTCATATCGTTGTTTCCTATAATCCATTACGCTTTGAACTTTGAACTTCAGTTGAAATTGATGTGAAAATTTTAACACGAAATAAGTAAAATTTGATTTCGAAGATTTGTGTACATATTATTATAATTAGTTACAGGTGCAGCCAATAAAAGCGTGTCAAGAAATGCTTGCAAGATGGAGAGCTTCCTTGGCACGCGCGACCACTTTCCACAACAACCGCGCTTCGGTTATGTTTATTTCCGTGTTAACGAAACGGCTTCATTTACACCGTCATGTAACAATTTTGTTAAGCTGATGATACAAAAATCTTAGTAAAACGTGAACATGGGCATCTGCTCTTCGTATATGAACGGTTAAAAAGCTTTGATAACTGCAATGATACAATCAAAGCTCTAAATGTGTCTAATTTTGAAATTAGCATAATTTTGAAAGGGCAAGGTCTATTTGCTCTTGAAGTTACAAAATAATCCACGGACAAAGTAACTAATATTAATTGAACATGTCAAACAATAGAACAACGTTTAGGTGAGGCCCACGTCCAGCAGTTACTTTTAATTTTGTACAGATTCATGATTACGATAACAACAAACTCGTGCCGAATATGTCTCTGCATTTTATTCATATTATCTGAGAATATAGGACACAGGGCCACTGTTTGTTGCCTGTTTATTATTATGTGAACTAATCCTATGTTGAATTAAATTAGTTCCTAAGTTTATGCAACATGTGGATGCGGTGTGACTGCGCCCATCTATATTTCTGTTGCTAGATCGTTAATTATGTGATTTATGCTCGCTAGGGCTCCGCCGCTTTTACAGAACCCCGCGGCGATCTGCTCCCGTGTCGGCATAATTAGATATCCGACAACATTGTGTAATTAGTTGTTTCATCTAAAGCATAAAACGATGAGCATTCGCAAAGGCTAACGCTGCCTTTGATGAATATGTTGTTAAGTGACATCTAATGGTTACTTTGTCTGGTGGTTGGAGAATTAGAAACATTTGGTGAAATATTTTTCGGTTCCATTTTCACATAGTGGCGAAAATTTACCTGGGTTTGTAATTTAAAAGATTTCTGAACATCAGATTCGGTTCTTGAATAATTAGTCAAAACCAATCATCATTATTTTCCTTCCACTGTTTTTTTGACGTATCAAATCGTCTATTTATTTATTACTGCCTCAACATTGTAAAGAATATAAAACTGTCCAGCAAACGTCGGGACTCGAACCCGGAATCCCTGGTAATCAATGCGGGCTCTCCGCCAAGCGGCTACGAGTGTCGAATACAATGAATGGCCGCTGCGTTGTCTGGCTCGTAATGGGCGTGGATGAGTTATGTGGCGTTATGTAATTTGTATGAGATATTGCGCGTCCTTTATATTGATAATTTTGTAATTATGGACGCCCCAAGGGCCTTTGGCGACTGGTAGATTCGTTATCGACATGCTAGAGGCGTTCGTCTTCTAGACGAGTGACACTATGACCTTAGAGATTGAGTCTCAACTGTCAGAAGACCCGCCTACCTTTCTAAAATACATGTATGAGTTCGATTCCCATAGGAGACACACAGTTTGAAATTACTTTGGATAATTGTAACCAGTTTGGTTAGTTTAGGAGTTTCCATCGTGAATCAACCCTAAATTCGAAAAGATATGGAATAAGTGCTTCTGAGGGTTCGTTAAACCACAGGTGAGGTAAGCTATGTCAGATGCCTAAGTCTGACATTAAGGTGATTCTCGTTTTCTATAGAAGAAAAAGGCTGCAAAATAGTGTTTACTGCCATTAAACTAATAAGGCCCTCTTTACTAATTTTTATAGAGAGCAAAACATAACCGCACCAGCCAACTTCTAATTCATGTACTCAAGCTTATGAAAGTGTCACAAATAGCGCGTAATTGAGCTTGCATCAAAAACTAAGCGAACCTAGCCGGGCTGTCGTCAAAATAGTAATTGTAGTATTATGTAAATACTAGAGGCCGGCTGGAACCGGTGCTATCCAGTTGCGTCAAGGCTGCGCTCTAGTGATGCTGAGGTTTGCATCGATGGAAACAGATTTAGTCGATTTACATAATATCTGTATACTTTGTGGAAATTCTTGGGGGAGGCGATTGTTCAACAGTGGATGTCATTCGGCTGAAACGAATGAACATTATGATCTACAGAATGCAGACTTGATAGAAACGCACAAGTGTTGCTATTGGCTTAAGTTTGCTGGTTCCGATCCCGCTAAAGACAAAAGTTAGTGTGTAGAGGTCGCGCATCATTAACATTTGCTGTATCTAATTAGTCGTCGTAGTGCAAGCTCTGCTTAGTTTGGGAATAAAAAAATATGTCACGATTAGCGCATATCTGTAACTAATTGAGAACACCTTGTTAAAAAAGTAATGAACATGAATATTACAGATAATGATAGTAGCACTGTTGTGTACGACATGATAGTCGATAGAAGGCAATGGCATCACTAGCGATTACCATACACGGCACTCGACAATTAAACAGGAGCGGCCGGCACGCGACGCCTCCACAGCGCTGCGTACGGGCAGCAAGCGCAGATTTTACGTCACAGTAAACAAACAGACAAATCCACTGCCTCAGATGGGTTATGAACCCACGTCCTTACGCGTGCTGAGCGATTAGTACTCTAACTATGTATTAGCAATTTATACTGCTTAAGGTAATTTTATCGTGAATAGATGAAAAGACTCTGCCTTACCATTAGAAGAATAGATGAAAAGACTCTGCCTTACCATTAGAAAAATAGTAAAGTCACAATAAACAGGACATTATCAGAGCCTTATTTGCTTGTGGAGTTCATAAAATGTTAGTGGATTGTTATTTTTCCAGTAATGTAATGATGTTTTACTGAATTACTTAGTTACTGAAAAAATGTAAAGTCATTTCTGCTGTCCGTACAAAGAGTTAGATTTAATTGTAGTCAAATTACCCAGAACTGCCTTGACAATAAGGCAGTTCTTGCCTTGACAATAGGTAATAATTGTGAAAGCTTGATTAGCCCTCCTCCTGTTTTGGAAATATTATACACATAAAAGTCCTACTTGATATCTGCCTGTTAATTTTAAAACGTCCGATGCCTCTTATTTTATCTGTGGTTTAGTGATTGGAGAGTTTTACTCTCGATCAAGAAGTTCTGGATTCTATTCCCAGGGGGGCTACCTTTGAGTATTTTTGTAGGTAATTGCTAACAATTTGGTTTAGTACCTTGGAACGCCCGATATAAAATGTGATTCAGAAAAAAGTTGTGCGAGCATTTTGCTAACTTTTAGAGAAGCAACAACTCTCTAGTTCCAATCCCGTGTGGAGCGAATGCGAGTGTCATATGGACGAAAATCTCTTATGAACAAGCTCTAGTTAGGGGCTAGTTACAAGTAATTAGTACGGTAATTAACCCAAATGCATAATCTAGGGTAATGGTATGCATGTTGTCTATATCACTGTTACCCTAAAAAGCTTTAAGACATGTGTGATTAAAATAAAAATGGTATGATAACATTCGGTTGTCAATTTATATTACTTAATTGTTTCATCAAATTCAACGTAACCGCTAAAGTTTCAAAAGCAAACAGATAAGCGCTTCAATAAAGAGCGCTTCAGGCGATTGAAAAGTTCAAGCATTACACGAGCTGTAATTAAAGTGGGAATCAACAATAAGTGTGAACACGTATCGCTCGTTGCGCCACCTCTCCCACGCGGGCCGTCTACATTGAGCCTCGCACGTACGAGCCTTTTACTATGGGCTGCAGTACAGGTGAGAAAACAGAGTTGTGAACAAAAGTCTAAAGTGGTTCTTCCAGAAAGTTAAAATTTCGATTTGTTACAAAATTGGCACGTTATTATTGTCATCTTATGATCATTTTCTCCACTGTAAAAAATAAATATATGTCGGCTCGTCAGGGATTCGAACCTCAGATATTGTGGGCGAAATAGGGTATCGTGCAATGAGAATGAGACTTGTGTTCGAACACTTAATAATCGTCAAACAGAGTTCAAAATCAGCACTTACTTCTTAGTAAATGCTACAAACGAGACTTCGTGGAGCGATAAACTAGGCAATGGGTCAAACGAGGGACAGTTCCGTGACGATGTCTTCTCTTGTCGGCGCCCGGCGCGAAAGTGAGTTCGATCCGTCCCGCCGTGACCGTTACGACTCTGTCGAAGCGCGCCAAAGCGGTGTTGTGCCGATTCGCCGCTAGGTGGCGCACTTGCGTTTCACTTTAGTGTCCGTACTCATGACCGTCTGCGACACGGCCATCCTGCGTGTCACACGTCCTCGTGTGAACATCTGAAAAAACCAAAAGAACAGCACAGTATCCGCTCGGCCAATCCTATTTCAAGCAACTTATTTGCTTTCAGAAATAAGGAAACTAAACTTTCAGTTCTACTAGATACTCTTTCTACTACTATTTACTCTTTCCACTACTATTTACTCTTTCCACTACTATTTACTATTTCCACTACTATTTACTCTTTCCACTACTATTTACTCTTTCCACTACTATTTACTCTTTCCACTACTATTTACTCTTCCAAATAAAAGCCATCCAAGTAGAAGTCTAGTGTCACCAACTAGTAACCACAATAGCAAATTATTAGAAACTACCTAGCTTTTAGGAATTCAATCACTACTAATCACAATTCCTAATAATTGCTACATTGAAGTCGCCGAGACCATGTGGTACATTATCATTACCAAAAATTACTTAAAAATCAAATGAGCCCCAGGTATCACAATTAGCGGTCCCAGTTTTACTACCCTAGCTCGGGAGCCTAAGTCAATCAACCAATGACTTTATGATCTTAGTTACACAAGGCCAGATCCTACTGCACCACCCAGAAATATAGCACTACCGAATTCCCAGGGACTACTCAGAGCAGATACCGGTTTCTAATAGGCTACGGCTACGATATTCTGATACAGTCTCAGACCCATATGACCTTTGCTACACGGCAAGATCGGACTGTACCACCCAGGACTACCACATTACCGAATTCCCACGGACTACCCCACATAGCAGACACCGATTTCCAACGGGCTACGGCTACAGCATCATCCTGGTACAATCTCCGACCAAACAATTGAGAAACCTGTGCTTGTAATTAACTAGATGGAACTTAGTCATCCAACTCGTTTCCCTCACAATCTCAATAGGTACTGGGCCTTCAGGGGTCTTCCTAACACGATCATGTGAATACTCAATACACGTTTGTTAATTAGGGATCTTAAAACATAACGGTCACCATCATAGATTTCCACAATTTGAAACGAAGGTAGATGGGTTGACTCATTATAAAGTGGGTCAGACATGGCGGGAAAACTCGAAATATTAGTCTCTATTTGCAGTATAGACGTCTATTCCCACAGTCAATTAGAATTTAATACGAAATAATCAACGATCAGTTAGATTTTAACGGATGACTATTCGGAAACGCGGCAGGTGCGATACAGCGAGACACGTACCACACGTACGCTACTATCTACCTAGCGATCGCTTGATACATTATCAAAACACAATAGAGATTAAGGTCCATCAAAACTCAATAAACTACATCATCATAATAACTAAGGTCAGCAAAGCAGTAAACAATACTCTTCATCTCCATCCGATTGTTTCTTACACCATATCACAAACATGGGCTACCTCCATCCGGTACCCGAATACAACACATCATGGGCTACTTTTATCCAGTACCCAAATAAAACACAATCATGGGCTACCTCCCTCCGGTACCCGAATACAAACAATCCGGTGGACACACAGCGATCGTTTACACCTCCCCGCCAAACGCATGCCATTCACAGTCATGGCCGCACTGCTACGGGAAATCAAGCCCGATTTACGCTTACGACTACGAATGCACGGGAGATGCAAGCAATCTGAGTGACTTGCATACTACGATACTGAGAAAAAGAACTTTAAAATAATTGAGCTTTGATCGACTAATCCTTCAACTGGTTTAAGGTCCATCTCCATATGAATGTGGGATGGGGGAATGGGGATTCATTATCATCCATGAAAAAGCAATGTACCTCCATCAAGTACACTCATCTACCAAATACTTTATCTAGCATTTTTGTACTACATTAGACACGTCTACCTCAGGCGTTCTAATTTCATTGCAATCCAATGTTCATAATTACACTACCAATCGCTACCATAATCACTGCTATTAAAACATGAAAGTAAACTAACTCAATTCTAATTATTTTCTAAAATCGACACTTGATACATTATCAACTCTAATAACATAGAAGTAGCCAGGGCTATGTAACATGATCATTAACTTCAACACTTCAATAATCTTAGTCACTAATAAATTCGTAGGACACTCGAGTATCTCCATATGCCACAGTAATCACCATTACTGAAACTGTACCATTAAGTACCATCACAACACTGTGTGCATCACCCACGGACTACACACTACGGTCTACCAAGACCACGTCCTCTGCCACCGTGTGCATCACTCACCGACTACACACCACGATTTACGGCTCAAGAGCAAACTCGAGTTCCCATTACAGAAAAATAATCATCATCACCACAACTGTGATCAGCATGTACCTCGACTTCAACTTTAGACTGGTACATAACCCTATGGCATTCTTCTCAATTGATCATGAATAGTAGGTACGCAAGTGCAAAGTGGCAAGGCTGCTACTTTCCTAAGATGAAATCTTATTTTAAGCTCACCGCCCGTATTCTACTAAACGAGTACCTACAAGGTAAACCGACAAGGAATTCAGGAAGTCTATTTAAGCAATTCTAATAGTTTTAGTCTATTTACATCCGTCACGTACGTCCGTATCGATAATATTCACATCAGTGGTGAACCTACCACCTAGGAACCAAATAATTTACAATAACATCTTCATTCAATGTAAACTCAGCTGAGGTCACGCGTGATTGAGCACGTGACGTAATTTATTGCATGTTCTTAACGGCCCCCTTTTTTTGATACCATTTGTACCACTGAGCCAAACCAAAAATTATTTTGAATTAAGATTAAATTATCACTCGATTGGACGTAATACTAATTGGCAAACAACTACCTTCTACCAGATGGTAAAACATGAAAATTCATCAACTGAAAACTACCTTTGTCCTATAAAACGTACTTTAACGAAAATACTAGAGAAAAGCCAAAAAGTACAAGTGCCTTTTAGTCAAATTTAAAGAAATCATCATGAATAGTAGGTATGTAAGTGCCACAACTTTGAAAGCCATCCCTGTGACTCTCAAAATGAGTGAATGTTATCCCTGTAACAATCACTAGTAATCATCCCTGTGATTACAATTGCAATTATCCCTGTAACTGCACAATACCCAAGTCATCCCTGTGACTATAGGTTTCAAAATAAAGTAATCATCCCTGTGACTACTATTGCAATTATCCCTGTAACTGCACACTACACCCCAAGTCATCCCTGTGACTATAGGTTTCAAAATAATGTAATCATCCCTGTGACTACATTACTAATCGCAATCATCCCTGTGATCACGATATCGTCATAAGTCGAAAGTCTATGGTCCGTCATCAAGTCAAAATTATGTAATCATCCCTGTGATTACATCACACATCGCAATCATCCCTGTGATTACGAACATAGTGGTAGTCATCCCTGTGACTATCACTCAGTGGCCTCTACATCACTAATATCATTACTCAAATCATCGTTATTACTAATCAATCGGCACTCGACTGATGGGCATTCCTCCAATTCGATCGTTAATCATTACACAACATAAAATGTATTCTGTGCTGACTACTTGTGTTTGACCTATACCGGTCATTACAGTAACATTATTGAAACGTCTGCCACTCAATCTTGGCGACAATATTTAACCAACAACAACAAGTATTCAGCAAAAGAATCAAATGAAAAACAATATCGCTCACCCTTGTGATCCAAAGTACTCGCGGGCAACCTCGTTCCGCGCCGCGCCGGTCCAGTGTCCTCCACTTAACCGCCGCCGCCGTCCATTGCTGTGAGCTTGACCACCACCCCGCGCCAGTCCAATGCTGTGAGCTTGACCGCCGTCCTGCGCCGGTCCAACGCTGTGAGCTTGACCGCTGTCTCGCGCCGGTCCAACGCTGTGAACTTGACCGTCGCCCCGCGTCATCTATCCTGATTCTTCATTCTTCTGGCCAGTTATATTCCGGGCATACCCTCAGCTCGACTTTGACACCACTGTTCCGCCCTCAGCGCGGTACTAGCCCACCGGGTGAGACGACATTGGTCGAGGCCCAGTGAACGACCAGCGAGCGAGCGGTTCCTGGATGCCAAAGGAGCTTGCCGGTAGTAGGTATAGGTAGGTATGTTCTTATTTTGTTGGTCCAAAATAGCACGTCGCAAATGTTGGCCTCTTCATTAGCGTGTTGGTTCCAATATCGTTGAAAGTGATCTCAATTGCACGATTCGATCCCAATTCTGATGTCGGCTCGTCAGGGATTCGAACCTCAGATATTGTGGGCGAAATAGGGTATCGTGCAATGAGAATGAGACTTGTGTTCGAACACTTAATAATCGTCAAACAGAGTTCAAAATCAGCACTTAGTTCTTAGTAACTACTACAATCTAGACTTCGTCGAGCGATAAAATAGGCACTAGGTGAAACGTGGGACAGTTCCGTGACGATGTCTTCTCTTGTCGGCGTCCGGAGCGAAAGTGAGTTCGATCCGTCCCGCCGTGACCGTTACGACTCTGTCGAAGCGCGCCAAAGCGGTGTTGTGCCGATTCGCCGCTAGGTGGCGCACTTGCGTTTCACTTTAGTGTCCGTACTCATGACCGTCTGCGACATATATTTGATTTGATTTGTAGGATATCGTGGCATATGAGGGATTGGTCACTCAGATGCCAAACCAATGGCATTAAAAATATAGAAAGCTTTAGGATGCAGCTCAGTTCATATTGTCATGTGTCCTACACAACGATGATACTCGTAAACTGAACAAAAACAAATGCATCCAGCCGATTTCGACTTTGCCTAATTTCCTAATCTGCCTGCGTCACGTATAATCAGTTCTGTGTACGCATGTGCCAGTGCAACACTCAGCTGTTGTGCCGCGGCCTCGGGGTCGCTGACCTGCGCAAAGGTAATGAGCTAGAAAGGACTCATGGATGCTAGTTTTCTGCCTACTTGGTAAACCTTAAGACCTACTGGACAATCCACTATGGGAGAGCTAAAATATAAATTGTTCAGATATCACGTATTCTTTTAAATACTTTAGTTTCGGCATTTGAATAGGATGAACTGCATAACATTTTGTAGTACTTACCTATGAATAGCACAAAATATAATATGCAAACTGATTGATAACTTTAATAAAAAGTTTTTGCTTCACTTTTCAGTCTAAAATACTGAAACAATTTAAGTTTCAGGATCTACTTGTATCGGTAACCTACATCTTTCAATAAAAAACATTAGGGCTGGGTTGCACCATCTTACTTTACCTTTAACAAACGTTAAAAATCTGTCAAACTCCATACAAAAAGCACCGGTTAACGTTATTATTACCGTTAAAGTTAGGTGGTGACAGCATAGAAAAATGCATTCTGAAAAGTTCAACCAAGTGTCCCCTCTGTTTAGCATAATCTTCATGCCCTAGCAACAAACAAGGCGGGTAGCGCGGTAGTTGCGTTGCGCAAGCCGCCGGTTCGATTCCAGTCGGGGCATTAAAATAAACAACTTATTGTTGTTTACGGCCACAACAGCCTCACTGAAGATAACGCCAGTTACAATACTGCTATTGATTGGCCTGTGTTACGGTAACTTTATAATATTGAAATTAAATGTGAAGGAGAAGAAGGTGATTATGAATATATTGAATTTGGATGCTGTTGTTAAATAATTACAATAAAGGCATTTCATTATTTCAAGAATATTACAAGGCGAAATCTTTTTAAACGATATTTACAGTTTTATATTTCACGCACATTAATAAATATAATTAACTGAATGTATGTGTATTCATAACACAAGTTTAATGTTAATTAATATTTATATGTAACTTTTTATTTCATACACATTCATCTCATTTAATTTTATGAATCTTTTTATGTGTGTACAGTTTGTTTAATTGTATATTTTTATGTGATATCTCATCTTGAAGACTGAGAAGGTGCTACTCAAAAGGTTTCAATAAAACACACTAACAAATTAACTAGCGGCCGCCCGCGACTTCGTACGCGTGGATCCCGTTTAACCCCCTTCCCGCTGTTCTGTTGAAAATTTTCCCGAATTTTCTTTGCTATAAACCTCACGGAGCCCGAGACCTTTCCAAAGAATGCAAAACCGTGGAAATCGGTTAGTGCGTTCTGGAGTTATAGCGTCAGGGAGGAAAACCCGACTTATTTTTATATAGTAGATAAGAAGTTAGGGAATCTTGCAGGATTAAACAACATATTAAGCGATTCGCTATTATTTATCAAAGGCCGTAATAAGTAAATAAGCCTACCTACCTATTAAAAAAATATTCATTTATTAATTAAATATAAAGCCATCGATGATTTATTTTCGTCGAATTTTCCACTTCACTCGAATCGTAGTTTGTATTTTGAGAGAATGGAACTTATATTATCTTTGTTGGCTTTAGCCGTGCAACAAACCTGAGAATACTTCAAAAGTAGAGTCAATAAAAGAACTCTGAAACAAAACTTTGAAATTACCGTAACCCAAAAATAGAAGAACAATAAAAATGTGTAACGCGTAGCTTAACTCCATTTTAATCCAATAAAAAGCAGTTCATAAAAAACGTTATCCCTACTTTATTCGTAAAGGAAAACAATAAAAATTCATAAAGGATCCCTCGATTATCCCAGTTCTGAAGTTTTTAGAGATCAGTGGGTTTAAGGGATAACCCGAAGTCGTTAGAAAAACAGTATAATGTGAAAATAAATTAATCGTTGCACCAACACCACCACCATTGTGTAAATAAACCCATGTAGGTATCACATAATAAGATAATGTGGAACAGAAAGACATAGATACATACTTGGATGTTATTTTTGTCAAAAAAAAAGAAGATAATAAGTACATCTACTCAGATCAGAGTCAGAGAGTCAGATTAGTTTTTTAATGCATATTTTTCTTGTACACCCGGTATAATGTCTTAGGTACAAATCAGATTATGGATAAATTGGCTTGGTACTGTAATATAAAGTCATTAGAAAGGCTCGTTGAAAAGATATATTTATTTCCTTATTAGAGGCCGAGGCTTGATAGCTCGTAGGACGGAAACATAATTTACTATCAGATTGAGACAACCACTGCAATACAAATGTATTAGGAATGTTAAATAAATTACCACTAAATAAAATGGTTATAACATTTTAAAGGGGAAAGGGAAATTGTATAAGAGACCAAACCCATTGACTTATAATTCATTAAATATTCAATCGTCAGACGTTGTATAATATTCATTAATTAATGCCTGCAATAAAGGATTATGAATACTAAATTAAACATTTGTATGGAACATCAGTCGATAACAGCGATAACAAGCATTTTCTATAAAGATTATGTTTTTCCGGTTGTTGCATGATTTTTTTGTCTTCTCATTTGTTTTGTAGCAAATTAGCAAAAACAATTAGAATTAATATAGCATTAACCGTCTGTGATGTCTCAATAAATCTGTTTCAGACAATACACCCGTACCCAAAAGTCCTAATTCCTAACCAAACTTGTTTGTGTTACGGAACCCATATCGCCCCGATTGAACTCATCCCTGCCCGCCACACCGCCCCGTTATAGGGTCATTAAAACGATCCGATAAGCAATAATAACGATATTTATCGGATGCCAACGATAAAAACAACTAGCTGACACCCTTCATGGAATAACAATACCACAACATAGTTTCATACAGAAGGCATTGTGCAATTCGAAAAAACGCTAATAAATTCCACGCCTCCATGGTCATAGGACCATAAACTCAGAACATAGAGGGCAGTAAGGCACGTACCTACTGTTTAATCCTGTTCCTAGAAATATCTACCTACATGATCGTTCGTTCGTCCGTTTCAGCCGAATGACGTCCACTGCTGTACAAATGCCTCCCCAAAGGATTCCAACAAAGACTAGTCCTGCGCTGCCCGCATCCAAGCACCACCCGCGACCTTCACTAGATCGTCAATCCACCTAGTGGGAGGCCTGCCCACACTACGTCTTCCGGCTCGTGGTCGCCACTCGAGAACTTTTCTGCCCCAGCGGCCATCAGCTCTACGAGCTATGTGCCCCGCCCACTGCCACTTGATTTTAGCGATTCTGCGGGCTATGTCAGTCACTTTGGTTCTCCTCCTACATAACAGTAGTGTTACGATACCTATAGTTGTGTTATTTCTTTCAATCCGAGATCATGATCGCGATCTTATACACAGATTTAAGCGAATGCGATGCAATTTTATCGAATTGAATTCCTGGTTGATGCCATTTTCAGTTTAAGTGGGAGGTATTTACCTACAAATGTAATAGTTCACTCACTATCTAAAATTTTCGAAGTAAACCTGCTGTTGTCAGCTACACTGTGGTGACAATCGAAGCTTCGTTACCGCCTCCATGCGCCGATCGTTATTTACAATTTAAGCCTGTCTACTGTCTATGGACTCGTTAAAATTGTTTTTCGGTGTTTAACGATGTTTGCTAGATATGGGTCTCTGATTACGTTATTTTAGTTAGATTGATGCGCAATACAAATTAAAGCATAAATCATCAATGGTATTTAAACCAGGTAATCATGCTCGTATAACTTACCATTATTCTGTATAAGTTTCTGAATCATTACGACAGATCAGTTGGATCTCGCTCAATTCAAAGATCTTGGGTTCTATTCTTTGATGAAACCTTTCTAAATGGATTTTGAGGACTGGTTGAACTATGTTAGACTAAAGAAAACTTGTTTTATAACACATAATGGTAAGTTGTAGTTGGTAGAACTCATACTTCTACTCAAGAGTCTATATTGCTCTTTGCGAGAATCAAAGCTACATTATCATAGGCGTTGTTGATTGGAGCGCGAATAACGAGGCTTGATTGACCCATTTAATTGTTAGTGATATCACTTTTATTATACTATACTAACTTCGTAGTTACCTCCCGACCTTTTTAGATACCAGCTTTACGATCCATTTTATTGCTAAAAGAAATCCAGCTTACTTGACTTCATTACCCAAAAGCGCGCAATAAATGAAATCCGACAGTAATGTGTCAATCGGGTCGGCGTCGTCACGGAACCGGCGCGCACGCCACCGCGCACGTAAGCTGACGACTCGGTCACTTTACGACATAGCAAACTTTAGTTGATTGATAATACTGGGGAGGTAAACAGAAAAAGCATAGAGTGATGTATGAGACAGTTGATTGACAAAGAAAAAGCGAAAATAGTGCATGGAAGCCTATGTGAACGTCTTGAAATTACTTTACACTACTGTACTACAGCTTCAGGGCGACACGCGACATAGTAGGCCCCAGTACAGTTATGTAGTGAAAAACTTATGTGCCATTTTGCAGAACAGAATTACTAAGCTTACAGAAAGTGTTTTATACGAGTAAACATTATTTTAGTCACGTATTGCTCTAGCTCTCGGGGTGATTATTTTTTTCATCATTATCAGGTCATTAAGTCTTTACTGCACGATAACCTCTCCAGTAACCAGATGTAAATGGACGATTTGACATTCACTCCCCAAGCTGGCCTTTGCTGCAAACTAGTTAGGCTTGAGTGCTTGACAGAATTGCTCTATCTGTGCTTTTTCATTTCCTAATCATCCCCAAATGCACTCTCTCATTCAAAAAACTAAATGACAGACAACTTCGACCTCTATTAACAGGCAATAAGAACCCATGAAGATTTCTGATGGTCTTAAAATAAATTTGTGGGGGTAAACGCTGCCCCCACTAGGGAAATGAGGATAGTTTGGATGAGGCATAAAAAGGAGGTAAGGACCCCATAAAAAGGTGAAAGTTAAGGGCGGGGTGATAAGTGCGATTTGGTTAGCTAGGCGTTCTAAAGTGGAGATCGGTTAGATAAGATTGTTTACTACGTTTTGGTTAACAATAGGATAAAAATAACTAAATGCATTTGTGTAGATAATTAATGATTGCTTGGTTGATGCTGATGCTTTTTAATCGACACCATAATGCATTGTTCAATTTTTTAACGATGCAATACACAATTTATTAGATTTTGGGCAATTAGATATTTACGCTTTCTTGTCTTTTGGAAGCGATATTTCAAGGCAGCCCAGGGGAAAACAGTTGCTAAAAAAAACTAAATACGTTGCTATATACTATTCTTTGGATTAAAAACCTATGCAATAACAACTTATTTTACCTAATCTGAGGTGGAGTTGGACCAGTCCCGTGACTCTACCTAATCTAGAGACATTAATTCGTATTCCAATCTAGGCTAAGATAATTGTAATGGACTTTTAACGAGCCAATCTGGTTCTATTTTAACAATGTTTTCATATTAACGCAGATAATGAAATAATAACGCGTTGTTTATGAGGCCAATATAATGTTGATAAAATAATGCACAAACGGAAAATGATACGTGTAATTAGTAATGTAGATCTGCTTTTGTTATTGTTAATCTATACTTAATACTTAATAATAATATAATAATATATAATAATAATATTATAAAGCTGAAGAGTTTGTTTGTTTGTTTGTTTGGTTGAACGCGCTAATCTCAGGAACTACTGGACCGATTTGAAAAATTCTTTTTGTGTTGGATAGCCCGTTAGTTCCTGAAGGCTTTAGGCTATATATCATCACGCTAAGACCAATAGGAGCGGAGCACCAATGAAGAATGTTTCAAATCAGTGATTTTTTTCCTTTTGAGAGCTGACGCTGCGTAAACGGTTAAAGTTTCGCAAAAATCATGTATGACAGAATTGTTCCCCTTTAAAAGTTCTAAAAAAAAGTCCGCGATAGCATATGTCTATCTTTTAAGGTTGGCTCATAGTAACCCTTTTTATGCAAAAAGAAATCTGTTTTAAATTAATGCATTATTTGCGCAGGTTTTTTCATAAACATGATATTAATCCTTATCCAAATAAATAAGTTATTCATCACAAGTATTTAATTTTAAACATACTTGGCCTTTACACCATTCGATTTCAATAAATATCTTAGAAGATATCGCAGTTTTAAAATATCATCGCAGCAAAATAATGATCAAGTACTGCGCGCGCCACTGATGGATCAATGCACAGCCTAAACCGCTGATCGTAGAGACCTGAAACTTGGACGGTGTATTCTTTGTAAGACGTAAGCATCTGATAAGAAAGGATTTTCCAAAATTCTACCCCTAAGGAGGTAAAAAGGGGGGGCAAAGTTTGTATGGGATAACGAGATTCCTTCGTTCAATCTACTTCAAATTTCGCATAAGCATTCTATAACAGAATTAATGGAAGATGTGTTTCGTATTTTAGTGAAATGCACCCCCTAACTATGTTAAAAAGGGGTAGAAAGTTATTTTAGTGGTGATTTGCTTCAAAGTTGATATTAATTACTCATTAGTGCATTTTTTTTACAATCATGTCATGTTAAAGACTATCATACTCTAGGGGCCTCCACTTAACCTCGGAGTTGGTGCCCGCTGCGTGCGGCTCGCCTAACAATGCATAGTAATGCATGACGGTCAAGCCGCGGGCACCTGCTTGCGCTGTATACATAAACTCATTTTCGCGCGAGAGTTTTGGCGGAGGCCCTTGAGGTAGTGGGAGTAGTCTTGAGGAAAAGCTCCTTCTCCCACGGCCAGTGGCATGCTAGAAGCTTGGTGATTCTAGCACCTGTAGGAAAATAAAAAAAAAGTTTACCAATAATACTGCGGTAGGTGTAGTTTTCGATTTCGTTGTAAAAAGATAATACCACCGATCAAAGGCCGAGCTGCATATTCATAAAATATAAGAAAATTTTATTTTTATGTTTATTAATTTAACCTTTAAGATTTTTATATTTTATAAGTATTCAAACATTTAGATAATAACGTTAAAAACATTTAAAAATCGAATGAGAACGTTTTCGACTTCTCCGCGGACGAAGTCGCGGGCAAAAGCTATTTGTAAAATAATTAGACTAAATTATTAAAAGTGCCTACCCAAAGTCATTATTCCACGCGGACGAAGTCGCGGGCACAGCTAGTAACTGAATAAAATATATTTACGAGTATGTGCGATTAAAAGAAAAGTACCTAATTAAAGACAAATACTTATGTAGGTACCTATTTTCCGAAATGGATCTGAGTTGAGTGGTAGCTACTTAAGTTTAAATTAATTATCTACACGGATAAAATCATTTTTTTTATCCACAACGAGGAAGCTCTTGGCCTGTATCTCACCTGATGGTAAGTGATGATCAGGCCGAAGGTGGAACGAGCTTCACCCGGAATCCTCAACCATGGAGGAACTAGCTATCTTACCTCAAACTGCCGGAACACAACGATGCTGTTGCGGAACATTGTTGTTATGGCGACAGACTTAGGTAAGATGGTGGTAGTAGAAGTACATCTGAGCAGCATTTACCTATGATATATTATCTTAATATGATGGTAACATCTCTGTTGTCAGATTTTCTTTACAAGATGGTGTCTATTTAGTTAAGGAATAAAACAGTCGCTCTACCTGGATCTAGATTTAACTATGATAGAGTAAGGTCCAGTTGTTTCCGCGTATATTTATACGACTCTCACCCGCGGTTTGACTCGTTGCCAGATATTGCAGTTCAGTATCATTGCAATGGAAGTGTGTACAGTGGGCTCTCTGTGCCTCTAAAATAGTAGAATTTGTAGTTCTGGAGTGGAGGCCACAAGGTGGACCGACGACCTGATAAAGGTAGCAGGAAGGCGCTGGATGCAGGCCGCTATCAACCGTGCGATGTGGAAGTAATTGGGGGAGGCCCATGTTCAGCAGTGGACGTCCTGTGGCTGAAATGATGATGTAGTTCTGGCAGGGTAGAATGCGACCACCTCGTTGTCGTAACTGGCGACTAATACGCGAATAACAGGAAGGGAGAAATACTCGTACATCAGGCGTACAACATCCCTCTGGCCAACGTTGGGAGTTTAGGCCAAATCATTTGCCTGTGGTAAATGAGAGGGTCGTGCTTCTCCTACAGTGAAGAAGAACCTGATGATGACGATGATTTTTCTTTTTCTTTGTCCTTGATTTTTTGGCTAAAGCTCATTTAAATAAGGAGTTCGTTGGACGTTCTAGCACATTCTTTTTTCCCTAAGGGTTCGGCCAAACCAACGCGATCACACCGCGATCAGCGCGCGTGCAGCGATGGCGACCAGACCTAAATGCATTGATCGCCATCGCTGCACGCCGGTTGATCGCGTTGGTTTGGCCGAACCTTAAGCAGTGATGTAATTTTGATGTTAGTAATAGAGTCGGGCTACTACATCTATCTGTGTTATAGCTTCAATCCGAATGTGTGTTAACTGCCGAATCTACATAAAACATCCATGCCTATTTCGGGGTTTTGGGTTAAATTTTAAATTGTTTCTGTTATTTATGATTATTGTGCGATTGGCACACGGCTGTTAGTCGAGCGAAATATAATATTTAAATATATTCACGAGTTTGTGTTAGCCCTCTCAGGGCTGCATTATTCTCAAATAAGATGTATTCTTTAATATATATTATTACTTAGCACATTCGTGTATTCAAATGATTTAGGGCAAGTACACACGGCCATGACAAAAGAATCTTAGTCAAAGAGCCAATATTGGCGTTACTCAAGAGATTACAGCGGCTTGCGCACGAATCGTGAGCTCAAATAAGGGTCATTATGTACTTAAAGGTAAGGTTTATTTTAACTTTTCAAGGATTTAAGGTTGGCTAATATTTATTTGATACCAAAATCTTGGTTTAAGGTACCTCTTATGTGTTCATCTTTGAGTAATAAGCACTACTTGTATTTATCCATTCCGTTGCAACACTCGTACCTATAAAACTTTGATATCTTTAAGGTGGGCGTACACTCATAGAGCTAGCAAACAAAGCCTTTATTGGGCTCTTAATCCCCTCTTTTGTATGGTGGCAAATCAAATTAAACACTGTCTAAATGTAATAGATGCGATTTTGCAACCAAACTTATATGCTGACGACTATACTATTCGCTCATTTCATTATGAGTGTTGATACCTATTGGTACGAGTAGGTACTTACAGACTGTGGGTACTAATATTTCAAGCTATACTTATTTGGCCAAGTTTAAGTGGCAGAAAAAGGACTCGCATACTAATAAAATGAATTAGGATTGAAATTAAACCTACTAATTACTTAATTAACACCTACTGTAAAGAGATTACCAATAAGTAAATAAAAAGTGTAAATTTAGAAGGAATCCCAAACTTTTTACCATGTGCTTTATCATGATAATGATTAACTCATACTATATGTTCCAGTGTAGGTGTTAATTTACATTTATTAATGACTTAAAGAAATTAACTATCTAGTAAACATCAATGAATATTAATTTCACATTCTGGCGCCTAAAACAAATTAAAAATACAATCAAAGCTTGAATCAATTAGCATTTTAAACGACTACATAAATTGAAACATGTTAATACATCGCGAGTAAAGTGAACCCACAGCATTGACACCGCAGCGTCGCTTGCGCAACCAAATCATGGTCTAAAACACCATGGAGTTTAGTAAAAGCCATAAAATTGATGAAATCCGTCGATCTATGGGCATTAAATGACAGCCTGTAGAGCATTATTCCTTCTGCCCACACTTGAGTTCATACTTTATGGTTCAAAAAATAAATTTTAAATCTATGGCGCCTTGATTCTATTTTAGATTTTTGACCTTGTTTATTTATTAATAGGGTTCGGTTTGAAATGTGGAGATATTTATTTTATTTTGTGATCACTTTTGCATCTATAAAAGTTTATGGCTTAATAACGTTTGTTTTGATCTGTTATTATTTAACTTTAGAAATGTATTGTGTAAAATGATTAATGACTCTTGCAATTAGGCACTATTCTTATGGATTTTATTTAGGTAATGACTGAAGTATTTAGCTTACTTAACATTTAGCTTGTGCCATCGCCCCCATCTAGGTAAGACCCTCAAATTCGATCTAGGTACACAAATGTGTGTATTTGGGTCGAAGCCGCAAACTCTGGCATAATAATCCGGTACGTGATCCACTAGGCGCAGAGGGCATTTAAACATCCATAGCATTATGAAAATTAACAAGTCCCTATGAAAGTATGTTCCTGAGTTTTGGCATTCGAGTAAACAAGTGACGTAATGGATATTAAAATTGCTCAAGGTCGCGGAGCAGCGGGTTCGGTTCCAGCCAGAACGCCCTTTGCTGCGTCGTTATTTATTATATTATCTATCAGTGAACTCTGGTATGCAGAATGTAACAAATATTCAAATATTGGTAGCAAATATCATTATTTACTGTCACTTATTGCCATAAGTATTAAATTAAAAACATTACATGGGTTAAGAAAGAAAAGATATTAAGAAAATTGTTCTTTAAATAAATGCTTCAGAAACCAATTTAACTATAATTTGAAGAGTAAGTCAAAATGTGAATTTTATTAGACCAATTTATTTTTTTATTCAATTGATATACCAAAAAAGGTTTCGACATGAAAATTGTTGAAACAATCAAAAAAATTGCTCAGTTCAAAAGCCGAAGAAACTCCCCACTAACAAAAGAAAAAATAATAACCCTCTTTCTGGCGCATTGGGTAAAAACTTTTGCAGCTTTTTCTACGTAGTAAAAAAATTATAAAATACTACATAGTTAGCAAAATGATCCAGGGATTAATGAGTATGGGACCTGTGGCATAGAGCCGTCCCCATCAAAGTCTTATTTCTGTATCGAGTGGCGCGTGTAGCAACACTCGATGTTTACTGAGCCGTTACATCGCGCGCACAGCCCTAGCGATTTACGACTAGTGCTGTCACACTGTTGTGGGACAGAGATTAATTATTATTAACTGGAATTTTAGAGGAATTATAGAAAGAAAATATTTAATTTACAATAAACAGCATACCAGATCACTCATTTTTGTTGCTTGCATTTTTACACATACCTAATACTAAAAACTTCGAATGTAGAGTCTCCAACTTTCAGAGGAGTGGATATTTGACATATATTTTTGTCTTGTCCATGTTCATTTTGAGACCCATTTGTTGAGAGGCTCTTCTAAGGAAATCGAGCATCGACACCAGAAGATTATAGGTCTCAACACTCAATATTCAATATTTTATTGCATCCATTATGTACTTAAAATAAGAACATTATGGGCCCTGTAGGGCACGGCAATTAGGAGAGAGGAGGACCACCCTAGATCAACCGAAAAATGTGTCGGAAGTTAGAGCCTAATAATTTATCATTGAGATACTCACTTAAAGCATAATAGTGTTTGGAAATTAAAAGTTCTCTCTTACCTAAGCACTTGATCCACTTAATGGATAGGATTTTTGAAGATGAGAGGGAATAAAGGTAAAGGGAAGCATAAAAGATCCCTATGGGTTGACGTGCGCTGGCCGCTGCGCTCGCGTGTGGCCCCTACACAAGATAAGATAGTCGCGGGAGGTGCCTGGATGCGGGCGGCGCAGGACCGGCCGTTGTGTTGTGGAAATCCTTGGGGGAGGCCTTTGTCCAGCAGCCAGTGGACGTCATTTTGCTGAAACGAGACGGGATACTAAAACTTTATAAGTTAAAAATGACACTCAGAGTTGTTCCCATGTAGATCGTCCCGTTTTAAAGCAAACTACATCCCTATTCGCGGCCAATACCAAACACTTGTGAGCGCTATCAGCTCGTCATAATGGTAAGAGTAATGGACGCAGATTGTTTTTGCGTCCGCTGCCAGATGCTCATCTGTTCGATTGGTTACGAAATGGCAACCATAACCATTTTGCAGTGATTTGCTATTAAAATACAATTGCGGTTTTTGTTGTGTTTGATTTTATGTCGATCGATACCAGTAATTGTATAGAGTAGGTAGGTAGGTATTGGTTATTTCAGGCGTGGTCTGGGTAATGTGTGAAATACAGTTTGTCTGCCATTAACAATTCGTAGACTAGGCTGTTCCTACATATTTAGGATTAAAATGCTTCATTATCCTCAAATGTGCATTATGGCTGATATTATTATTTTCATTGTTTAAAGGTGTTACAGACATGGGTACTAATGGATGGATAAGATAAAACTCACGCCCTGCTTTTCTCTGAATTTCCCACATCATATTTTCCAAGCCTTACTTTTTCCAGTCAATACTCGTATGATCTATAAATAATATCTATTATATTATTATAACATCTATTTTAAGTGTTCTATTATAAATAACTATTACCTTGAGAAAAAACTTGGAATATTACTCGTACATTGTTCTGGAACTATTTGCTTTGTGTGGTGTTCCATAGAGAGAAGCTCTTTACATACAGCTAAGTTAGAAACATAATAGACGTGAATGTAGTAAGTTCAGTGTGCAAATGAATCCTACTAAAGTGTGTTGGATTATTATCGATTCACAATCATTGTAATAAAATTGAAACATTTTTACTTTTACAGGTCAGACACATCTCGATTGATTTGATTACATTTTTACAGGAGTTGCAGTGGTGGTAACAAGGAATGGGAATTATGCAGTTAGTACAGAAATATGTCACAACAACTCCGTGGTGCAATGGTTATAGATATCGATCTCCTGAGGTACTCAGATCAAAAACTAGATGCAAGTCTTTGTGTCGGTCTGAATGGGATCCGCATGATCAAATCTGAAACTAGGATTCATCATCATCATCATCATCTCAGCCATAGGACGTCCACTGCTGAACATAGGCCTCCCCCAATACTTTCCATGTTGCCCGGTTGCTACCTTTATAATGTCGTCGATCCACCTTGTGGGTGGACGTCCCACGCTGCGTTTTCCGGTATGCGGCCTCCACTCCAGAACCTTGCTGCCCCTTGCTGACACCAGCTTATATAGATATTTCTTGGCAAATGGGCTCGCTCTATGATGAGCGAATATGAATGAATAATGAATTATATGGTCTCCTCGTATTATACCGAGTCTACTGTATGAATGTTCATTATGGCCTGGAGCACGCAGCGAACGTTCGCGTGGGAGTTAATTGCTTTGTTTATCAAAATATCCACCGAATACTTTCACGAAGTTATAGATTTATCGGTATTCTGTGACGTCAGTGCTTGGGAGCCACGAGGAGCGGGGGTGAATGAAAAGTTAAGTAGGTAGATTCAATTAAAAAATGAAAACTTAATTCAAGGTGATGGATTCGAATTTGCTACAGGCAAAGCACAAACATTACTCGTATTTGTTCGGGCATTTTTACGTTGCTGAGATATCGTGGATTGTCTTCAAGTTACGAGCTTTTAAGCTACCGCTACATTCGACTCCGTGACGATAAACTGGAAAACATAATTAGCTTAATTATACATATAATTATTTTTAAAATAAATAACTGATACGAAAATTGGTAAGAAATCAGCAAATCGAATAATATTGAGCTTATAAAATAACCTGCTAGATGAATCTTTTACTGGCTTTGTTATAAGTAGGTAACTAATGTCCACTTAGGCTGAGTTGCACCACCTAACTTTGACCGTAACTTTAACGATAACCGCTGTTTTTTGTATGGAGTTTGACAGGTTTTTGACGTTTGTTAAAGTCAAAATAAGATGGTGCAACCCAGCCTTAAGCATTATGAAATCTTTGTTTTCTTCCAACACCACTTAAAGCACATTATTTGATTAACAATTCATTAGTCCACTCCTCTAAAGAAGGCTGCATTGGCTAATGTTTGATGACACGTGACCTCGCCGGCCCTTATTTCGAACAAGGGCGGCTCGAAAGCTTCCGTTTCCGGTGCCGTACTCCAAAGATAATAATAATATTTGCCCCTTAATTATCATACAAAAGATCGGAGTTTTTTATTTCAAACATTACGAAGAGACGTGTGAAGGCATTTATTTTTTTGTGTGACCTTAAAATTAGATTGTAAATACGAGTATCATGGTGATTGTTGTTATTGAATTTTGAATATGGAAAATAATAATACCTATGACCATGTTAACGTGTACTACAACAACATCTTGCATTTAAGAGTGTAGTAATTGTTTACTTAAAAGCTTATTTAGTGACATTATCTTCTCCTGCCTGAAACTGAAAATAATTTCAGCCGCGGCTACAGCCAGAAATAATTTACGGCCGAATTTTTCAAACCTTTTACGGTAAGTCCACATTCAAGAGAACAAAGAAAGAAGTTATTTGGAGAATCTTTTAGGGTACTCCTGTCTGTAGGTATTTAACTCTCAAGTAATTAATTTTACGCTCCTTTTACAATATAAATAGGTACAAAGTGTATCAAAAATACCCGACTGAAAGGATTGCAGTTGCCTTCTCATGAATCTGAACAGCTTTTTCTAAGAAACATATACATATAAGGAAATTAAGAAATGACTAAAGAAACGTTTATATTATCGATATTATACCTATCATGTAAATACATAGGCCTACTAATGTACAGGCCGATACATATAAATTCGTGAAACGTACATGCTCGTAGGTAGGTACTTACGATGCGATACATACTTACGTAAGGGCTTTTCTTTACTTATCCTTATTTTTGTTTTTAGCAAACATTTTAATATTGAACACGGTTAAAAGAGCGTGTCGTCACGCGGTTAAGGGTTCCGTATAGTTGTTTGATTAAATAGCTAAAGTGTATTGGTACCGACTCTGCTTTTATAATTACGCTAACTCTGACGTCCGAGTTTAATATTTACATACTGTTACTTAAGTTTTGTGTAAAATATTGTACTTTTATTAGCCTGTCTTCAGAATAAGCTACGAGTATGAATGAGTCTATTTTTGTGTACTAAGTAAAAAACAATATGTTTGATTCTTTTGTTCGTTTTCGAATTATCTAAGAAAAATCAGATCCGGATTAAAATATTTTTTTTGTTTTCATTTACGGATCACTAAGGGTTTCAAGGAATTTTTTTCGTAAAACATTGTGTTCTCGACTTCTCCGTTAAGCATTTTCCGTGAGTATACAAACACATAACAAACTCGCGCAACATCAAGCAAAGTGCGTATCGTGTGCCAGGGCCTTAATTTTCTCGGCCGTCGTAAAGATCCTTAAAAATACCCTCGAAGGCTTTATGCAAATTTGATACGCGCCTTAAATAGTATTAAAACGTCAACACTCGAGTGAAGTGTTATGATTGTGCTCTATGAAAGCTGTAAGCAGATTGTAAGCTCGTAGAGGCGCACAAAGCTCTACTCACACTCGAACACATATTCAAATCATTGCTAAAGTTCAAATTGAGTTTTGAGTGTCATTTCATAATGCAAAACTTATAAAAGCTTTGCTAATATCATTTATTACTAGAGCTGTAAGTGGTGGTCAAAGTTGTTGACATAGTTTAGATTTAAGAATGCCCGTTGGATTTGATTCATTTGAAACCATAAGCAATGGTAATTCAAAACAGCAGATAGTTGTCAATTTCAAATTCAAGAAAATCAAATAGTCAAACAACGGTAAACAAACATCAGATAATCCCCAGTGATTTATGAACAACATACTAAGCGAGTATCTACTAATCTTCTCTCTAAAGTAGGTAATACTATAAGCATAGCAATTCACACAGTCAGTAAGACCAAGTTCAATAATGAAAATTTTATTTTCTTGCATACACCTAACCAACCATAAATAAGTTTTGTAGTACTTAGCAATACAAAACCGTTGTGTTAATAGAAAACAATTAAAAATAGCTTTCACTGTACCACAAGCCCAACTTGTACAGCGAGTCCCCCAAGTCTCAAAGGAAAGTATTTTCCGTATCTTTAATTAGTGAAATATGCTAAACAGAGGCACTTGGCCTCTTAGATTTAATCTGGCGGACGGAACAAACAGACGCCGGCACGAACCTCCCGGAGGACTCCACGGACGTATCTATAGCCCGGGCCAGGGTTTAAAGCCTAGCTCCGGCTCGAAGGTCCAAAAAAATAAAACAAAGTTTGCAGAAATCATTGAGGGAGGCCTATGTTCAGGTGTGGGCGTCCTTTGGCTGAAATGATGATGATAATTATGAATTCGAGCCTATTCTTTTTAGTAATTACTGTTTCTATGAAGGTATAAATAAATATTCCTACATTTATTCCTTAAAATTGTCTTGCCAGTCATATCAATTAGGGCATGAATATCGGAATCTCGGAATCTCGTAATATCGGAATCTCGGAGCACGAGATCCGATATTACAATTCCGATATTGAGCGACCCAATATCGTAATATCGGAATCAGATAAAGGTTTTAATTGAGATTTTAAACATAGCGTTTAAACGCGCCACAACCTGCCACAAAGCCCAAAGTACATGATTGACAAAGACCAATGATTTTATCATGTCTCTCACCATCACTTTTTGTCCCACTGCAAATATTTTCTGCTAATGATAGTTAAATAAAGTATCGTTAAGCCTTTATTTCGCCTGAGATACAGGAAAAAAACTTCCTAGTTCAGGCACACGTATAATTTTACCTTTTGTAGCATAAGATTAGCCTAGAGTTTAAACTGTCAAATAAGTTATTCATTAAAGATTTTGTTTATTTATTTATTTTTATTTATTATTTATTTATGGTTAATTTTACTTGTTCTAAAACAATTTTAACACTTGCCGTACTTGGTCTTAGCAATGAAAAACGACATCTCAACTCCCTTCCAAACATTAATTGGACTATGGCCCGTTAGTTCTGCGTACCTACCTACATGTGCCCTGCCCATTGCCACTTCAGCTTGCTAGTCCGTCAGACTATGTCAGCGACTTTAGTTCGTTAACGAAGCTTCTCATTTCTGATTAGATCTCGTAAAGAAACACCAAGCACAGCCCTCTTCATAGCACGCTGTGCAACTTTGAGAGCCCACGTTTCCGAGCAGTATATCATGACTGGTTACACACACTGATTGAAGACTTTCGTCTTTCAGCACTGAGGTATTTTGGACAAAAATATGTTGTGTAGTTTCCCGCGGCCCAGCCGAGTAGGATTCGACGATTTACCTCTTTCTCGAAATTGCATCTATGATCATCTATGAAATTGAACAGCTGAATCGTTTGTCCGAGGTAGACATACTTGTCAACAATCTCGAGAATCGAGCTCCCAACCGAAAATAGGTAGGGCGCAACATGGTCATAAGCTTTGTTTTGTCCATGTTCATCCGAAGGCCTACCTGTTGGGAGATTCAATTAAGGTCTTCGAGCATTGTGCTGAGGTCTTCCAGCGATTCCGCACTAGTACGCAAAACTGACGGCCGCTGAGGCAGCAAGGTTCTGGAGTGGAGACCACGTACCGGAAATCGCAGAGTAGGACTGCCATCCACAAGGTGGACCGACGACCTCAGGCCGCTACCAACCAACCATTGTGAAAATTATTGGGGGAGGCCTATGTTCAGCAGTGGACGTCCTATGGCTGAAATGATGATGATGATGATGATGGCCCGTGGTTTTGTGAGTTGTACATCGATAATAAAAAAGGAATAAATTACAAGCATAATATTCAAGTTTTTTTACCACTACCTAAAATTTTTGTAACATTTAGGTTTAAAGAACATTTATTTCTCATTAAAAACATTACAGTCACTTACATGAGAAATTAACAAATTTTATGTAGGTAGATAATTTACAAGTTGTCCAATAGCCAGAACAAGCAGATGTACTTCTGCGGGAACCGTCCTAACAAACCTGTACTTACGTGACATTTGACTTGAATGACTCTACAAATCGTTCCGCCAGTATTGGTTGATAAAGTAAGTTTGTTTGATACCTGTTTTACAAAAACACTTAAATTCCTTGCTAGTCCATATTGGCCTATTATCAGTAACCAAATGCAATGGAATTGGATACCCATAACATACAAAAATGGTTTTAAATACTTCAATTTTATAATTTTAAGAAGTGCTGTTTTGTACCAAATAAAAGATATTGATTAAAATCATTATTTTACTTGTATACAATCAAGAAATGTTACGAAAATAATCAAGTATTCAATTTATTATAACACAAACTCAATTCCGATATTAATATCGGAATTCCGATATTGAGATCTAATATCGGAAATCAATATCGGAATTGAAAACCTTCCGATATTACATGCCCTAATATCAATATTTCTTAAAGAGAATAGAGAAAAAGATTAACTAGTTTCTGCGATCACAAATCAGTTATTTGTCACAATAATCTAATTACTTTATGAACAAGCTATCTGTAATCCTTGCTTAACAATATCAAACACTAGCTGACCCGGCGAACTTTGTTCCGCCTTAATGGCAATAAATAACGGGACAAAAAGTATCCTATGTCCTTCTCCTGGCTCTAAACTACCTCCCTGACAATTTTCAGCTAAATCAGTTCAGCCGTTCTTGACTTATAAGTGGAGTAACTAACACGACTTTCTTTTATATAATAGATATAGATACTAGCTTTCCGCCCGCGGCTTCGCCCGCGTGGATTTTTGTCTGTCACAGAAAAACTTTATCGCGCGCGTCCCTGTTTCAAAAACCGGGATAAAAACTATCCTATGTTCGTTCCCGGGACTCAAACTATCTCTATGCCAAATTTCATCAAAATCGGTTGCGAGGTTTAAGCGGGAAAGCGTAACAGACAGACAGACAGACAGACAGAGTTACTTTCGCATTTATAATATTAGTTGGGATTTTCAATATAAGTAGCTCTAGCTTTTCCACTGCAATATTCTACTCGATTGTTATATGTCAAATGTCAAGTCGCTAAGATAGAATAAACGTAATTGATTTACCTAACTAAACCAACAAAGTGTGTTTAATCAATCCTTCCTTCTGTCCCTACTCCACTGCATACAAATTTATTAAAACAATAATTTCTTTTTACTTTCAGATCCTGCCAGAACCGGGGCTCGTGGCATAAATACGGGGCAAAGGGCACTTTCTCTCTTTTCCTTGGAATTAAGCAAGTTGTGTATTTTGATGCGCCGCTTTGTTTTTTATAGGGCCTAAACTGGAGACGACGCGCGTAATTGGTAATTATTTAGGTTTTATTGCCATACTTCTTGAGAATTATTTGACAGAAAGTTTAGCTGTATCTTCAAAAAGTAATTAATGTAATTTCATTAAGTTGAAACTCCCGATAAAGTATACTTATTTAGTTTTGATAGGCATCATTTGCTTTTTGTCGTTTGATTTGCAACTCCTGGTCATTAAATTCCTAATAAAATTATATTTTTTCTTCTTCATAAACATTTAATAGCAAATACGCAAATCTATATAAAAAACTAAAAACCTGTTTAAACCAATACCATTAATTATTGCTGACACTTCCTGAGACGTGGCCCAAGTGGGGCACAGATTATTTGTACAGGCTATACCCGAACAGCTGATTTATTATCACCTTTAAGTATATCAGTTTAGAGTCCAAACTCTACATTAATAAGTTTGGAAGAAGATTAGCGTACAGTCCTCACAATGAGTGTGATAAGTTATATTCAGCTTTGTAGCGGTGCTAATAAGAATCATTCTAGATGTTCTAAATAGGTTATGTGCGATACTTTGCGTGGGCGCGTCGATAGGAACGACCTATTTGCGCCTCTGGACTGCATAGAATAGTTGTACAGATGTATTTTTCCTTTTGAGATCGTGAATTCTATTTGAATAGCTATTGAGTTAATTGTTTTCAACGTTAACAACGTTGTTTCAAATATTCGCCGTTTTAAAGTATGACAGCTATTTGATCAAAAATACATTTCAATTCATTATCAAATAAAGAAGTCGAGGTCTGGTCAATACCAGGTCATCAACATCAACCAAGATAGTGATGCCCGTTTTCACCATCAATCCCTAATTTTTAAGTGACCCCATGGTAAAACATAACAGGAATTTTGTTTACATAGTGGTCCCTTAAAAATTATGGATAGATGGTATAAACGGGCATGAGACTTTTCATCATTGCTTTATACTGATTTTGGACTTAAATTAATCTTAGGTAGGAAACTGAGATGTAATGTCACATCTGCGCTATCTACTCTCTAACGCCGATCAGTACGCAACAATAAACACTAATATCGTTGCTATCGTCTAAGAATTCGTGCCCTAGAATTTTAATATTAGCAACGTGAAGTATTTACGTTCCGTGGCACTTAATAGATAAGAACAGCTGAATTCAGGCTTGCCATTTAGAATATGCACTGTAAAAATTGGGACACTGATAAATGGGCTTAGAATGAAAATTAAAGAGAAGAATGCGCGGGCTGTTAGTTTATGCAAGGTTTAATTAAGGAAGGGAAATAAAAAAGCCTTCTTTCTTTTGTGACATTACCCTTCATACTTTTCAGTGCCCGAAAGTTCAATTGGGTTTGAAAGTAACTCTTTACTAAATGACAAGAAAATGTAGTATTGGATTGGGTTTAGATAGTAGAAGGTGTAACAAACTTACGATGTTGTTTATCATTAATTAAGGTTAATACTCTACATAAGAGCTTGTCATTCTTGTAAAAGCATTTTCTGAAGCCATCTGTAATCATCTTTGCTGAAAACGATATACCTAAATTCACTCAACATATTAATCTCCATTTTATTTTATCAGACTAGGGTGTTCATTTTAAATACCTTTGCAAAAACGATGAATGCTGACGCCGCTGTGACGATCGAAATGCTAAATGGAAAATACTGATCTGGAAGTCATTGGGGAAGGCCTATCTTCAACAGTAGCTGACATGATGTTGATAGTTTATGCTAAAAAACCGAGTCCGAGTGTCAAAAAGGGGATTACTAAGGCTGAGTTGCACCACCTATCTTTGACCGTAACTTTAACGATAACCGATGTTTTTTGTATGGAGTTTGACAGATTTTTGACGTTTATCAAAGTTAAATTAAGATGGTGCAACCCAGCCTTAAATTAATTATTTTATCTCCTCATTGAAATTGAATCTAACAAATTCCAACGAGAGTCCAACTCTCTAACACGGAGTTATCAAGCCCATACAACCGAGGGGTAAAAAATGGTTAAATTAAAACCTCCGCCCTCGCCCTTTGCCGCGGACAGGTGGGACGATTTATCATCAGGGAAATGCAATGATAAGGACTGTAGGCCCAGTATTTCGGGTTCTCAAATATTCAGATTAATGGTAATAGCTTTTACCACAGGTTTTTACGAATGTTCCCGAAACCACATGAGTCAGATTTGATTTTGGGTTTTTAGGATCTTATTTTTTTTGCAGACACTTCAGAAATTGCGACTTGTAGTCGTGGGGACATGTAGTAATTTTCGATTAAAATAAATAGGACCTCATAAAGGTAGCAGGAAGGCGCTGCATGCAGGCCGCTACCAACCGGACGATGTTGAAATCATTGGGGGAGGCCTATGTTCAGCAGTGGACGTCCTGTTGCTGAAATGATGATGAATTAATATGTTTTTGCTCGATTTGATAAAGAATTAATGATGTTATGTTCTGAGTCCTATTCAATTTGAAGTAACATGAATTTGCAAACCAAACAGCGCGGTTTTCGTAATAAATACCACTTTCCTACGAACAACGTTTTGTAGAAATGCAAAGACCTCTGATATTTGAATATGTAAGATGTCGACAGCTGTTATTCTACAACCGCCGTTACTGTCAGATCGGATTAAAACGTCTCGCCGCCTACATAATGTTGATTGTTTTGGATTACTCCTGACATCCATGATGGCATAATTCACTTACTACAAGAGTAAGCTCCACATCATTCGTCTTTGTCAAAACGTGTGAAGAACAAGGGAACAAGTTCCCCGCGAAAACAAGAGATGGCGCCGCTTACATATTGGAACGTGGTGGCATGTTCTGTTTAAAGGTATGTGTTGCACAAGTCTTCGCAATAGAAGAATTAAGAAAACTTTAACCTGTCTTAAAAGAAATGAATCGCAGTCGTTAGATAAATATATTCTTACGATCATAGTAGTTTTAAAAATAATATACGAGTAATAACGCATTCTAACATCTATTTTCATGTTTAGTATTTGTAGATAAAAAAGAAAAAACGTTGCATTTTTCAAGGAGACCCATTTCTTTAAAGTTTTAGTAAATATGTAATAAACTGTTTTATCAATGAAGCAGTCGCGCCAATGTGACATAATGTATTTTATTTTATTGGAACAACAACATTTACTTCCTCAACGTTCAGAATCATTGTGTAAAACGACGCAAATACGCAATTGAAAAAAATAGCGCAATCGCCTACAAAAATGTTGGCAAGCTAGGTTAATACGCATATCCTAAGTCACATTAGAATACTACTTTTATAGTTCTAGTCACTCTGTCGAGTGATGATATAATCAAGGGACCTCAAAAAAACGTTTTCGCCGGTTTTCCAAAGTCATGTCTCAAGTCCACTGGCTCTAAATGGAAATACATCGTTATAAAGTTGCTGTAAGTCGAAAAGACTAAAAGCATTTAGCTAGGCGAAACGAAATATGTTTTAGATTATTCTTAGAAGAAGAAATAAATTGTACTTAGGTATAGTTACAGGAACAGTAGCGTAAAATTTCACCCTGTATTATTCTGTACCTATTTAGGTCCCATAGCACCTGCAACCACCATCTGTGCGATAAAAATAACCTTTACCATTTTGATTCCCTGACAAAGACACATTATCAATTCGGCTGACTCGATTGATCGATTATTTCTCCAAAATTGAGTTCTAAAATTAAGTTCAGCAAACAATTTCGATTAGCCTTTTCTCTCGCTTCACAGTTACGTCTGTAATCACTCGTAATTGGCGGTCAAATCGCTACACGAATGGTTTCTATTAACATTTAGCTACGGACTCCCATTTTATGTTGCTTCGACACGCACTGGGCTAACTTCCGTGTTCAGAGAACGGTTTCCATGGATTTGAAATTGATGTCATGGTTTTTTACCTAGGCCCTTTATGTTCGAGAAGATATCACTGGACCACTGAAGGTACCACGCGGCAGAAGGAAAAGGTGCTATCTGAACTTTCAAGAGCCATTTACATCATTACGAACCATGAACTTTGGTCTAACCTTACATAAAGAGCTTTGTAAGACCTTTTATGACTGTAAGATTATTTGAGTATTCTACAGAAAGGTACTTTTAAGGAATTGAAGTAAGTGGCAGTTTTAACATAAGACGAAGACTTCTGCCATCTGCTAACATAACTTCTTAGAAACTGATTAGTATTTTGATCTACTTAGATTAGATATTAAAGTAAACTATTAGAAATAACTTCCTTTCCCACGTTGACGGTAGCGACCGAATGGTTTTGTCGTGTGTACAGAATTAGGGCTTATATACGGAACCTTTGGTTATACCGTCCTACTCTCTTAGATCTTATCCAGATTTCATGAAACACGTGTACAATAGAGTACAGTGACCCAATCTGATGACACAAATAGTGGTAGTGTTGTGCGCGTGACTAACGCATGTTGTGATCGATGACCTCGAAAAAGTAGCCAAATTGTTCGCAATTTTCATCACTGGTAGTGTTAAAAGCAGGCGTGCATCAATTATTTTAGGGATGCACAGTGTTTTTGTAAAAACTAGTGATTTTTCAAAAAACACTACCTAGTTTTTACAAAAAAATATCCATCGCCAAAATATGTGTGTGGCCTTTTAAGCGTTTGACCGTTTGCTGGCTGAGCGCTCTACATTCACTGAAGCACAGAATCATAGTTAAAACAAAAATATTGGATATTTTTATTACAAAATGCTTATCTGTCTCTTACTTTTCAATTACTGAATTTCAATACTATTAAAAGAGAAAATAAATTCAAAACAAAGGCTTTAAACACCTGGTCTATCAACTCATCAATGTCTGTGTGACAATGGCAAGAGATTACTGGCTGTCAATGTTGTATCTGGAAGAAAACAAGTGACAACCAACATTGAAATCGCTTGAAAGACACGGGTCGTAGGTTAAAAATGACAAGTTTTGGAATCACTGTGAAAAGCGTAGTTTATGAAATAAAAGCTTATCTTGGGGTCTAAATATAGATAGGTAGGTAGGTACAATTTTGTAACAAATGACTGACGAAAATAATCACCTGACATTGTAATACGTATGACATTACATACAAATACATAAATATTATAATATGTTATAAATAATGGTCTGTGTATTTTATTATTCGTTCGGTACTTTTTTCCTGACAGAGACTGTCAAAACTAACACCACTATCGACCAAACATCGACAAGCGTTCCCGTCACTAGTGAACTTGAATAATATCTTCGTAATCCACCTAATATACTCGCAGTATCTCTTAAATCTCTCCTCGCAAAATGGGCCAAGTGACATTTTTGCCGGAATCCGTGCCTACGCCTAATCGAAAAGGTCGTAAGTCGCATTTACTATCTTTTATGGGACTTGGCTGCTTATGCCGATTTAAAAATAACCTATAAAAGTACTGCGTCTAATCGAAGAGGTCGATGACCCACATAGTGGGATAGTCGCGAGATTCTGTGACAAGCATGCATATTAATACCACCCCCAGAAACGCTAATATTGGAAGATGTGCTATTTGTTAATGGAGTGTAGGTGATTTTTATGACTCCTTTTTTTACCTATATTGACTCCTACGCTGGAGTGGAGTCTGAATTAGTAATATAAACATAATTTAGCTACCGGAGTCTAGGTAACTATTATCACCTAACACGTTGGCCGGTGTAATATTTTAACTACAATTTAATACTATTGACCTTTATGCACGCTTGCATGCAAGGATTAACACCTTTGCTGCGGCAGTAACTTTCTAATACTTTCCATTCCTTCGGTACAAGGTCAGTAAACCTGGTATTAAAACTTACATTGTGGCGGCACAAGGCTTAAAGACCTTGTAATATTTAAGATATATTAATTTTATTTTTGGCTTCATGTTAATAGATATTGTGTTTTTTTTCTTTGAATATTAATAATAATGCATTTATTGACATACACCTGAAGGCGTTCGTGAATAACTTGTTTAGTATAAAAATTATAGCTATATTCAAAATTACAAGGCTTATGCACCCTGTGCCGCACTGAAGTAGGGAAGTCTGGTGGGTATTCTAGGGATGTGAAATACAAATATCGATAGTTTAAATTAAGTTTTAATAAACATTAAAAAAAGTAACAAACAAAGATGTTTTAATAATTTAGTCTAAATATTTTACAAATAAGACATACGTGCATAAGTACTTAAATAAGCTATATTTAAAGAAAACATATTATTTAATAACATTTAGTTACAACTTCAAATGTTTGTCACGAAAAACATTATTTAAATTAGCAATAAATCGTGTAGCAAATTAAATTATAATCAATTTGCAGTTTTGATTTTGTTTGTTTCTCTTGACGCCATGTCGACATGTGCGTTTCTTACGAATGCGAGGCAACACTGGCTGCACGAAGCTAGCGTGGGGTGCGGTACCAGGTGCGCAGGGTACAAGGTGCTTCGACCTGGTTTCGCATTGTGAAGACATTTTATTACTTCCGTGCGGTACCAGGTCTAAAAACCTGGTATTAAGGTAGGTACATCATTGGATTCTATTTTAAGAATACATCATAGATATATATTCATCACTTTCCTACACCGGACCCAATTGAAGTTATGCCTTTCGCACGACAAGGAAGACTATAATTTTCTTAGCCGCACGGTAAGCGAGACGTACACAAGGTCTATAGACCTGGTTTCGCACTCAACGTGTTAAAGCTCACTCCAGATTAAGTTAAGATTACTTTTAGAATTATTTTTAGTAAAAGATTAACTACTAGACTGCGCTTAAAAAATAGATAATTTAAAACTTAAGTATTTTGAGTATGGAAGAGCTCTACAATGTGCGGTTTTCTTGCATAAAGTCAAATTAACCAATGATAGGAAAGAGAAAACAGCGTTTAAATATTCGATTACTAATAACATTCATTAGTTAGTACCTGTAATAGTTCAGAGGGCGCCATTTACACGATTACATAAATAAATATTCATATAATCTTACAAGTTATTGCAACTCAAGAAATCCAATAACTTTGCATTTACTAAACATATTGGTAAATGTTATGACACCCTGACAATATACGTTTGACAGTGCACGATATAAAAATAATTTCTCCGCCTCCTCGTTAACGAAACCTTTAAAAAGACGAAAACATCGTAAATAAGCGTCTAAAAGAGTTAACACACTCTTTACGATCTCTATAAATTGTTATTAAAACGTACAAATACACATTTAACCTTATTCATTGATGAATAAAGTTGATATTTAGCTGGAGAAATCTTGTTTGTAAGTTCGTGTAAACCGGTTTAGGCCGGTTCGTTGCAGTTCGACTTGCGCCGAGAATATTGAAGTAAATAACGGATTTTAAACTATTAGTTTCGGTCGTGCCCAAAAGTTTGGTGATTAATCGGACGATTTAGTAAACTGCGGAACTAAAGCATGTCACATGGTTATGAATTCGTGGCATATTTCTTGAATATTGGCAAGCATTCATGGCATATTACCACTATTCACCAGTTGGTAGTACATATACTTAGAAAAATAATTGTTGTTAAAGTATAGATCAACATTTCACCCGGCAAGCTTTAGTGAAATAGAGTGATTAGTTAGGGTGTGGTATAAGATATGTATAGTCGAACAAATTTATCATTTTCCTCCCACATTTTTACATTAATTCCACCAAATGACATATTACAGGAACACGCGAACCAGGATATGTAATTAAAAGAGTATTTGGCTTGATGACTCTCGTTATCATAATGGCCAGATTCATTTAAAATACATTGCTTTATTTTGGTAGTTATCTGTAGAGAAAACAAATTTATTGAAATAGGATAATAATATGTGCAATTAAGAGTGTGGATAATTGACAATTTTACAAATTTAAAATTTAAATAATATCTATTACATAAGCGTACCTAAGCAGTGAGTATTTTGAATTTCTATGAATAAAATAACTTTTTCTAAGTAAGGTATTGGTTTTTCCCTTTTTCTTCAGGATAATGTAAACGAGTCATTTTATATCCATATTGGAAATAGATACCTTATTTGTTTCAAAATTCTCTCCAATTCTGTCCGAATTTATTCAATTTATGATATTACACATTCGTTTCAACAAAATCCTAACCCCAGTTAGTCCCTTCTATTTTATCCGTATTAAACAATATTATTCGCATTGAAGAAATGATTTATTTACCGGCAACAAAAGATACGGAAGAGGACATCCAGCAGATAAACGGCAAACTGGCAGTATGTCAGCCATCAAGAGGCATGAATAAGGATACAGTATAGTAAAAACAGTGTGTTGGAAACTGTTTCTCAATGAAGTCATGGAAGCATGCTCTACTAATATTCTACTTACCAGCATAACTCGTACTCGACCTGAAACAAAAAAAACCATTAAAATTAAAGACTTTTTAATTAAAAATGTCTACTTATATTACTTCTTTTTAAAGTAAAATAAAGTCAATACTAGTAAGAAATTTGGCATAAGGAAGACTTGTGGAATTGATTCGCGGATGAGTATTTAGTAGCACTATTTTCCCCATAAAAGGAGAAATTTAACTTAGCAATGTGTGCTTTAGTTTGCACATTTTTTTTAAATCCTTAGCTTTCCTTCAGGCTGAATTACAGTTACTTAGCCCACATGTACTGTGGCTGCATTTAATATTTAACCGACGGTCAGTCCGTTTGTCCGTCGCAGATGGAATATTAAATGACTCCATCAGCTGGCGCGAAATTTTTAAAATATTAACCCTGTTTTAATATTAAAGCAGCCGAGGGGCTGAAATGATTTATCATGCTTAACTAAAAAGAAAAATGGTTTTGTGTTGAGATTTACAGGAAAATCTTTGTGTGAAATGATAAAGAACATCTTGCAATATGAGTTTTGAAAGCTGCTCTGATTTCAATCATTTACAAGCTGATCTCACGATATCGTACGTTATTTAAGAAGAACGTTTTGTCGCCATAGAAGGGTGAATTGAGTTTGTATGGAAAGCTAATAATTTCCCCAGGATTATGAAAATTATATTTAGGATTTGGGAAAAATGAAAAGATGTTTCAGAATAAGCACTACCTAGTGTGTGTACTCGTGCCTCAATTGTTTTCTCTTCCCTAAAACAAATGATTACGTTTTTTGTAACAGTAAGGCTGGGTTGCATCATCTTAATTTGACTTTAACAAACGTCAAAGATCTGTCAAACACTATACAAAAAGCACCGGTTATCGTTATAGTTACGGTCGAAGTTAGGGGGTGCAACTCAGCCTTAAAAATGTCCGACAAAAATCAATTTCGATTGAAGGGGACGTCACGTCACTGCAGCTAAAAGGTGGGGCGGATTGTGACGTCACAGCCACAAGAAATATTAAATCCGTCTTTGAAATCTCTTATAATACCCTTGGGGTGTGATTGGAAAAATACTTTATTGTAGATTTGGAGGAAAATGTGATTTAAGTGATTGGAAGTGTAGGAGGCTTCAATATTTTTCTTTGTTCATTTCACCTGACTCGCAACCTTGTTTTTTTATTCATCAGAGAGTGGAGAAAAGATGAAACGAAAATTGAAATCCCAAAGTTTCTTATAGATGTGATATGAAAATAAAATCATAACTATTAGGTATGCTTTAAATAAAAAACCTGGTGTTTTTGATCGAAAAACTCGCGGTTGACTTGGCGTGATTACTGAAATTCATACAGACAGATCCGTGGCCAAAATATACATTCAATAGCAGTCAATAAAGACACTCCATTTCTGAACTTCTGGTTCCGATTATGAACTTTTGCTGTTCACTATAAGTCCCTTTAAGTCAGTGAGTAAAACTCCTTTAACTCCACAAGTTTTCCGTGAAAAACTCCACTATGACAAAGAGAGTTAAAAGTTTGCGCGGGTCACGTCAAAAGCTTTTTATCATTTTCTCGTTCATTCGTGTCAATTTCAGCCAACCATGTGAGTTTCATATTCTCCCCTTTTACACAGCTTTTACAGCACAATAAAGCCATCCATAATTCCACAAACAATAACAATTCCAAACTAATTTCCACCGTTCACGAGTTATTTAACGATAGCAATCGCAGGAAAGCCGATTAACGAACAAACCCGAAATATTAGTAAAATTAAACGACGTAAGGGGTGGGGTGACAATAAATTACTTTTGTGAAAATAGGATTGTCCTATTCCCATTTGCTCGTTGTAATTCTCTTCCTATACCTTGATATTTATAGGGCGAAGTTTACAGCTTCATGTGAATAAGACAAATTTTAATTGCATCACAGTTCCACTATTTTTTTTCCGTTTTGCTATACATGCCTTACCACGATTTTGCCATCTCTAGATTGTCAAGGACCAAATCACCAACTGTGTACCACTGTCCGTGACATTTGGCCAAGCGTGGCCCCACAGGGGGTGCAACAAGCCACTAATAGCACTTCTGTGTACCGCGGAATGTTGCGAGCCAAAGGGTCGCGTCACTCCTGTCAAGGCCTCCACTCAGCTGCCACTCCACTGGACATTTGTTGCCAGTTGTGGCCTACTTCTACGATACAATGTTGACTCAAGTAAACTTGTGAATAGTTGCTGAAATTATGAATTTGTAATTTATTTCAAGCTACACTAAAGTAACAACTTGCTTGTGAGGTGAGTAAGGTACTTATTATTCACAAACTAACAAATATTATCGTCTTTAAAACAGATTATACGTAGGGTAGGTACCTAATATCTATTTATACCATCATAACATGTCAATTTGCCAAAAGGTTTTGTAAGCCTTGTTTCACACGACGTTCCACAAACACGCACTTACAGACGCCCAAAAAATGTGTGAATATTTCACACCAAGCTCATCTGCGTGCCAGATGCTTAAACTCTTCAACAATAAGTCAGTAGTCGAAGAAATGAAGCCATAACATCATCGCAAGACCCTTCATATCCCTCCATACCGAATACGAACCACGTTTCGCGCGGGTCATCGGACCGACCCAGTTTCTGCGGTTGCCATGCGCCTGCGGTGTATGGATAGATTTCTATTTATAATTATGGTGCGCGACGGCTTTATTTTTTTACTTCTATGGTTAGTTAGACTGATTTTAGCAAGTACAGAAGATTGTCAATACTGACGAGTACATAAGTGTAGTATTTGCCATTGTAGAGCCTGAAAAACGCCAATTTTGCTAAATGATTTGTCAATTTCTGACTAATTTTGAACAAACAACAGGCTGTTCAATTTTTTGGCTAAGTGTGTAAAACGCGATGATGGTGATGAGCAATCATCAGGAAGTAATGTGGCCACAAACCGATTGCTTTTTGAATTAAATTACTGCAAAAGTCGAAGCGCGGGTCAATTTTTCCCTCAAGAACCATAAGTAGCCTTTTTAAATTGCATTGCAGTTGTTTTTTCATGCCTTTCAAATTGATTTGGCATGATTGAGCAAGAACATCATTTTTGCATCCACCAGTGCCATTAATTACTAAAGAAGTATAATTAAGTGTGTCGACACAAGCCCTGCAAGCAGAATAGATCGTTTGAAGGCCGCTGCGCAAACGCACGGGTCGACGACCGCAGCGCCACAATGTACTGAGACACGGTAACTTCTAATTTTACTCCTAAAAAACCAATGGCTTACATTGGAGCCTGACGACATAGAGTCACCAATAAAACAGTAGTCTTATAGTTTCAGTTCATTTTAACACCAAAGGTGTTATGAATTCATTATCTAGGTGCTGCTTGCTGCCTTGTATCAGCTAACTAGGAGTAAGAGTTTTACTTTACTCTGAGACAAGGGATTATAAGGGATAAGGGAAATTAAAGGGTATAGTTGCATAATTCGGTACCGCGATACACGACGAATACTGTGTGCTTAGTGCGAGTTGGCATTGAACGTAGTCGCTAGCGAGTGCGTCAAAAAATCTATGAAGATTTTAGTTCTTGAAAATATCCACTAGGGACGTATACATACATATCCGTCATACATTTAATGTCTTTTTTTATGCAGTTGATATCGAATACGTTTTATATAAACTCACACTACGTCCCCTGTTAATATTCTGCATTAACACGTACTTCTCGCAAAGGCTTTAAAAGTCTCTAAGAAGAATAATAATGCAGTGAGTAGAGCTTTTCCCCCCGCTTCAGTTGTGGCGTGCACTATGAATCCTGTCCATGTGCTGGGCCCAAGAATAACCTCATTTAGCAAGTGTTTCGCTGCTCGTTATTAGCTCTCGGATTATTTAGTTGTGCTTCGATGCAAGGCACGGAGTAATGGTGACAATAATTATTGAGCCATACTTAAAAAAAGCCGCTACATCTGGCATTGACATTTGACATTTTCTATGTGAGTAAGATATTAATTGTAATATTCGTTTGATTGTATGTAAGGAGAATGGGGGCAATATATGGAAAAATATGAAAAAGAATTTCGTTGATTTGAAATCTGTAGGTAGGTACTTTACCAAAGGATTAATGCCCCGGATAATCCCATGAATGAAATATACATCTTAAGACAGAAAAACTGAACTTGAAACCATGAGTTTTCTAAATTACAAAAAATACAGGCATAAATAATTTTGCTATGTTGGTTTCACCGATGATTAGCTAGATGGCGCCAGCAGCTTAAACCGCAAAGGTCGCGTGCACCTGCGCAAGAGTTTATGGGCGCGACTATCGATAAATCCGAGGCACGACGGCACTGATGCAGGAGTTATTGCTCGCAGCCACGACGGTCTTAAACTTAAAGTTGAGGCTTTAACTAGAATCTTAAAACAAGCAGTGTTAAAATAATACTAGAAACAGTATCAAATACTTTTGACAGTTTCAATTTCGTGATCGTTTCATACTTGTAGAGCAAAGCAGTTACCTAAGTACAAAAATCGATGCGAAATGATTTCGAAAATCTGTCATGAATTAATTACCTTCGTCATAAATATGTATACCTTTTCCATCAGACCATATTTTTCGGGCATACTTATTTATTCTCCTGGGTGTATAGAACCAGAGGGCTAATCTTAAGCCAGTTTGCATCCTTTTTAGTGGGAGGCACGGATTTTTTACTCAAATCGAGAAGCTCGAAGCGATGGCAGTACGCCTAACACGAAAAAGGTTCGAGTTCGAATCGTTTGCGTATTCGAATCGCCATCAAAAGATTTAGCACGAAAACTACAACAGCGCCCTTGTTAACCAGTCGTAAAGTGAACTTAGTATGATAAATGGTTGCACGAAACTTATTTTGAAAATCAAAATTGTCACATTATCGTTTAATTCGAAGGTTGAGTATCGAATTTTGTCGAATACTAAATATTGCAAAATTTAATAAGCGGCTCTAGCAAGTTTAGAACCACCGGTTGTTCTGACCCTATCCGTTACAGGAGTTGCCACCTGCGCATTCAAAAACCATGTCCACCACCGTATAATCAAATTAGGGTGACGTGAGCCACCCCTCTCATTAATCAGCTGGCAACACATGTTTGTCCACGTTCGGCTTACCTACGAGGCATTATGCAGACAACTTTCATATTATATTGTTGTCGCTGATTGGTATAATTAAAGTTTGAGCGCCCGGAGTGGCGCCAGCCCGCTTTCTAATATCGACGGTACAGCCGCGATAAAAGCCTTCTTTGGGTTGCGAATGTTTATTGTTGTTTGTTAAGTAGGCACTTAGTAATTTACTAATTGACAAGGCTGTTTTTAGTATGTTTGGGTGCAATTTTAAAGCTGACCAAACCATAATTTCTATGGCACATTTATTACTGTTTAATACGTTGTTAGTGTCCGCTGTACCTCTGCAAGAGTCGCTTAAAGTACAAATTAAATAAACTCCCGCCACCTTACCTAAACCAAACCAAAATCATCTTTAAAACTAACTGAGCTTAAATCTACAATTTAACGTGAAACGAACCATTACGCTAGAGAAAAGGTGTCAAATAGAAGTACAAAGGTCTCTTTAGCCTTGTGTCACCGAGTGTACACGACATTCGGGGCACCGCGGAGCGCGTAGCAACACATCTGCATACCCTTTGCAGCTCCAGCTGAAACCAAGCCTAGAGCAAGCAGCAGAAAAAGGTCTAGTCGCAGCAATATGCCCAAAAAAAGAACACATTGCTCGTGACAGCAATGATGACAGCAGCGACTCATAATGTAAACATTGCTTGCGTTTGCGTAGTACTTTTTTTTTTTATGTGACAAGAGGCAAACGAGCAGACGAATCACCTGATGGTAAGTGATTACCGTCGCCCATAGACACCCGCAGACCCAGGGGCGTCACACTAAAGATTATTCGAACTTTGAGTACTGAGCAGTGGATAATGAGCACATATTTTGATTACTTTGTGTGTGTGAATTTGTAATGCGACACTTAATTTTGAACTCAGCGCATTAGTTGGCATCTCTCTATAATCTCTATGGTCTAGGCCCACTTTGGACTTTACTATTGCAATCGAGTGATCCGTGTTTTTAAAAGATAGCCCATGAAGGTAATACTTTACTGCACGCGATCAAAATCGGAAAGATATGCAATTACTATTATTAGAAATTATTCTTGTGAAAATGCATTTTTATTATTTATTTGATATCACCAGAAAGGAGATTATGATCTCAAACAAATGTTTGTTTGTAATTAGATTAGGTAATTCAACTTTTTTATTGCTTACACAAAAAGTTACTTGCGGACTGGGTGTAACAACCTGTAGTTAAATAATAATAAAAAAAAAAGAGTTACAGGGATTCACTTTCATATTGAGCCATTTCCATTAATTGTTTTACAGAAAATCTATATCCTCTCATTTAAAATAGAATATTTAATTGAAAAAAAAAATTGATCAGCTTTTTTCAGTTTAAGATCATTGCCTGGATCATGTAGAGCAAAAAAAGAGATCGTGTAGTATTAAGAATTTGAACTCCACTAATAGGGTCAAATGCCTTAACTATACGAACATTTAACCGAAAAGTGTGTTATTTAAGTATAAAATAGGTTGTATTGGAGTTTCTCATAGTCGCTCTATCTACAGTAAAAAAAATCAGTTGCATATTTATTTATATTATAATAAGCTTATTTATACAGCTTTTAATGCCAACACGACAGGCCGTGTTTACAACACACGCACGTCAGTCTGTCACTCGCCATGTTTATGAAAGTTGATTCGTTAGAACAACATGACCGGTGGATGTTGCCGTGTATTTTTAACCGTGGTTTTCACGAAAGCCGACGGGTTTGGTGTCCGGTGCATTTTATGGGCTTACTCTCGCCGCGGTTAGAGGGATTTTGATTATAGAAAAACTATCACACAGATAAAGAGAAAACATGGACGAAACGAGAGTTATGGAAATTCAGCCGGCTTAGCCATCAGGTCATTTAATTTTCTTTAATGCTTAAATAACGACTTTTGCATTAATTTATTAAATGACTTAGTTTAAAAAAAATACTAAGGCGAATAAACAACAGTGAAATAATGTGTCATTTCTTTGAAAATCTTTAAAGAGCTATTTATTCACGATCCTGGAAGTGTGCAACACAGTGTGTAGTCATTAGCACCTACGTAACTATACAATGCGATTCGTATCAGTAGGAACGCTCCTCCATATGTGATCGCATCTCATATGCACTTAAAAATGCAGTAAATTGCACTCCACTGCAGGGCCCGTGTGAGCTATAAAGTTAGATGAGAGACGATTTCATAAAAATAATTAGTATAAACCAGAACCTTCGATAAAACCTTGTTCATTATGCAGTCTGAAATAAATACAACAATTTCTTTATAACCAACAGAAACAAACCCATTTTGCGATCTTCTTTAAAGTCAGCAGGTGATGTAGCAGCAACAAGTGATGTATATTAAAATGGAATCTAGCGTCTCCTGAGCCTGCTGCAACCACCTCTATTGCAGGAACTGCTGCTAATGAAGACCTGGCCAAATGAGACTTTAAGTGGATGAAAAACGATATGACGTCACATTCCCAAAAGAGCGTGAAACAAAACAAAATGGCTGCTAAAATTGTTCACTATGTACCACTTGGAAATGCTTATATTTTTAACATTGGGGTAGGTTCCAGATACGGGTCGATGACTTTACTCACAGTCGCACACAAACTGAAATAGCCCACAAACATAACAGAAGTTCAACTGAAAATCCTATTTAAAAGGCTTAAAGTTCATATTCGAACGATAACACTGTTAGAGAGCAGTAAAAGGTAAGTTGGTAGATGCAATAACTAAACGCGTTTTGTGCATGTGTGCGTAATACTCAACAGATATTAGTTAGTGTTGTGAAACGATTTCGAAATCGAAACGTTCTCTCGAAAATTCTAATAAGACGTTAGGTATCGATTCAATCAATGATTTGTTTTGTGATTGCACGATTATTTACTAAAGGTCAGTTACCGGTATTAAATAAATTGTTTTATGTGTTGTGCGTTTTCATTGATTGTTTAATTTAGATATCTTACTGTTACGACCAATGGAAGTTTATGAGCTCCTTAAATTACTATTGTAATGCGTTCTGCCAATGCATATTTTATTGCTTTGTGTGCAATAAGGCTGCGTTAATTGGCGTTAGTTATTGTCCTGGCAACAGAAAATGTTTTTTTGAATCCAGAGTGCTGCATGTTATTCAAATAAATATTCAAAATTATTTTCTAACGAATTATCAATACAAAGATGAATAGGAGCTAATAGAAAGCTATTTTCGTATTGTAATCCATATTTTTGGGTTGTGATAACAAAACTAAATGAATTATTATAATTAGGTAACTAATTTTATTAACTAAATTTTATAGTTACAGTGATGTTAATTCAATGGTAAGTGGTCAGATAAATACTAAGGCTGGGTTGCACCATCTTACTTTCACTTTGACAAACGTCAAAAATCTGTCAAATCCCATACAAATAACACCGGTTATCGTCAAAGTTACGGTCAAAGTTAGGTGGTGCAACTCAGCCTTACTATTATTTTTCGGAAATATGACACACGGTATGTGAACTTTTCCTTTTTAGTAAGAGTCCACATTTATTTTCTAGACTGAATAGAGACTGAACTTACAGACATCGATGTCGATAAACTATCATAGTTACATTAAACGCATCACTACATGGCCAGTGCACTCACCCACACACTCGCAGCCTCCGCTTAGCAACCGAAGTGAAGGCAAAAAGATCGACTGTGAGCTCTCTGCTCTACATCCTATGTTCTACGATGGCTTTACTTCACATTTCTAGTTTTGTTTGTAACTATTTTTCAAATGGGGTATAAAGTCAGAGATGTATAGTGTCTCATGAAGTAGGTTCGAGTAAATACAGAGAGTGGAAACCCACAGTAAGGGTTCATAGAATCGCTTCTATTTTCTAGGTTGGATAGCAGGACCTGGGTGTAGGTTTGTAAAAACTGGTCGACACACGGTCCTACGTCTAAACGGCGGATGCATTCGCCATGTAGGACAAGAGTAGGATTTCTAAAAGGCTAGAAATGGCCTGATGGTAGATCTAGTCGTTTAAGTATGTTGTAATAGTGATTTTACACAGCGCCTCTTTCGAACGTCTGGAAATAGTGTGTCAATCTTTATCGATGACGATTTTTTGATTGGAACATGCTTGATGATTTACAGTCCTTATTTCATGACATTTAAAATTCAATGATACTGTTTTTTCAGTAGTAAATAAATTATTTCAAAACTAAAAACACACTTAAAAAAACAACCTCAAATTCTTCACAACAAGTGAAGGTATACATATGGGCAAATCGTAGCAAACAATTTTTGACCTTTGTTGTCACGGGTTTTTAAATTCATTGTGCCAAGAAACGTCTACTTTTTCGGTTATTAATTTACAGAATAAAATAAGTTGTTAACTTGTTATCCAATACATACAACATTTTAGTTTATTGAGCGTAAGGTGTATAAGGCGACATAACCTTCATGTAACGGAATCCGTAAGAGTTCAATGCTTCTATGTTTCTCTACCCATTAACATACAGTTCTATTATAATATATTATGCATAGTAAGTACAAATTAACCTTCTTCCACACCATTATTGTATGTAGGTCACACGGCAAGCATTATCAGAAATGAATCTCGGTTTTCAATTTGCAACAATAGGTATTCTATAAAAAGTAATGTATATTTGCCATTGTGCGAAAATGGAAACGATATTGAGGATGGTCATGGTTCTTGCTCAGGTTTCATAAACTATTTTATGGCTTTCGTTGTTTTATGCAATATGCACTTTAAAATGAGGGATGTAGGAAACAAATGCATTGTAGGTTTTATGGTAAACAAAGCATTAAAAACGTGTCGTCAAGACCGATAACGAAGTAGTCAAAGCGTGGAAATGAGTTGTATAATTGATTACCTAGGTTTTATGGCTATAGGCTGTTTCAAGTGTACGATAGCGAAACAGGCAAAAGATTAGGTATTGCTGCTGTCTAGTAACTTCCATTATTATTCCTAGGCTGTGCCTGACCTGCCTCAATGTTGGAGGCTGTGTGCTGGGTCACTTGAAGTGAAAGACACGCACCAGTCACTCGCAATGGAATAGATTGGTTATGTCTCCCCAGTTGAACAGCCAACTGGTTTGTAGCTTTCACGAGTTGTTGATTTGGCGGTCGTTGGGCGTGATAGATCGCAAATAGATTAAAAAATGAACACTGCTTGCTAATTCGAATACCGCTAGGAGTCAAGACGTTTACAACATAGGTACCTACTTAGAGTAGGCGCACACCGTTGATTTTTAGTTGGCCGATAGTTGTGCCCGATTTTAATTTGTAAGAAGAATCGGCCAAATTGAATCGGCGTAGTGTGCGCAGTCCCATACATGCCCATATTGATCAACTGCCCGACTAAACTATCGGCCGACGAAAAATCAACGGTGTGCGTACTTACTTCTTACTTTCTTACTTCTAGCTATGTAATGCCTGCTTGATATTAAAACGCGTTGACGTTTTGTACTACTTGCTATCATAGTTCGTGGTATAATAATATAATAATACGTTTATTTAAGACCATTATGATCCATACAGAATTGTGTTAGTAACAATATTATACTTAAAAACTAGGTTAGTAGTAACATAAATCAGTCAAAAAACCGGTTTCTGGATCCATACAAGTATAAAATAAACAGCCAAATATTGAAGCAATCGGTAAGTAGGTTATTTGACTACATTTGTCAACTTCCCATGGATTAGAAATAGCAAAACAATCAGCTTGAAGGCAATCAAAGCAGCCGAAGACAATAATGCTCACTAGCGGATATTGCTCTCTATCATAGTTCTGTTGGCTAATAACACCATAATGGAAGAACACACAGTTCTCTCTCTTTTCACATTTTAAGGTTAAACTGAATTCAAAGCACGTATTTCCACCCCTGTCAAAGCTGAAATGAAAGACAGTGAGAAGTTTACTATCTTAAAAACATTTGCTTGAATGCAAAAAACGGTGATATGCAAATTGAAGAGCACGACATGGTTTTGTTATTCGGGACGTAATCAACTAGACAAAATAGCAAACTGCTGGTTTTCCGCAAGTTTTTCATTCTACATTAACTAAACAATAAATATGTTTATTCACTTAAAGTTGTAGGTATTTTATTTTTCAGTACAAAATAAAATAGGTAACCTACTTAATATTTATTTTTGATGCCAGTCATCGGAAGAATGTATACTACTACTCGTCAAAATCTGTCTGTATGAGTTTTCTGTGTCTATTTATCTTTGTAAGCGAGTGCAAAGGTGCGCGGGCGCTGTCGAAACGATCATTTCGGTTACAATCGACGTTGCGGAGTGTGTGCTCGGCAAACACTATGACATAAAGGCCCATTGTCGACCTTTTGTTGCGAAATACAAATAAATAGGTACCGTAAAGAACAACTTCATCTTAAGAAACTTTTGGGAACCCTCAATCTTGTGTCTTCAGCATTGATATAGTATAAAAAATTACATTATTCTTTTAGATATTGTCTGAAACGTTTCGCTGTTACTATTATTTATTTATTTACTGTTGTCCAAAGAACCTGAAAACCAACCATAAAACTATTCAACCCAAAAAAGGTCGCATCTGAACGGACATTTTGTAATTTCCCCTGAAGTTACGACAGCCCAAATAAAACCAAACACGAACTATTTCCATGCGGGAAAGCTTAAAAAAGCGCTTGACGCCGCTTTTTGCAGCCGTTCTCGAACTACCACTGCACTAAAGCGCTGCTGAAGCGGCTGCGTTTTACGATGTACTGGGTTTTATTGGCGCCACGCCTTTTTGTTGTTGTTGTCTGTACAACAAGGCTCGGTGACACTTAAAGCGAATATGCGCTATATGCGTATAAAAATATGTGAAGCTTTACAAAACATTGTAACTATCATTGATTTGTTACTTGCACATATAAAATTTACTTCCCTATCAGACCTTAATCTGTTATTCAATAACGCTGTAATTGAACCAAAGAAAATCTTCCTTGCCTTGGTGGTGAACTAAACGGAGTGCGCTGATTCAAATACGGGGAATAAATTAATGTCAGTGCGATGAGCACGTACTTATCTGATCCAGGCATTCATGGACGTATTAATGATTAAATGAGCAACACAATTCAGTCACAGTTAGTACAATGATGTATTGCCGTCCCCCAGTTGATCCGTCTAAGGATATCTGCTACTGGACGTGCAGCTTTACTAGTACTTTCGCCACAATCGCCCTCTGTGTTTATCACCCGATCCCGCTTGGAGAATCGGTTATTGCAGTTTGGCAACGTCATACGTACGCACTTTCACTTACTTGGAACTAGTTGAGACTAGCTCCTAAATACTGCAAGATGGCTATGCCTCGATGTCTAGGTCGACGTCTGCCAGCAAAAATAATTCGCAACACCCAGAATAGTCAAAAAGTGCGCAACACGTCTATATTTCAATTGAAATAAGGTTGTGTTGTCAACTTTTTGGCCACTTGCGTCAAGATTGTTTCATTCACGAAGACGCGTCCCACCATTCTTCCGCTAATGTTTGAGTATTATCGGACACGCTAAATCAGTGTTTTTCAACCTGTGGGTCGCGACCCCCTGGGGGGTCGCCAAGCCTCTGTAGGGGGGTCGCGAGAGGTCGTAAAAACTACCTCAGTAAAAGAATCAGTAAAGTTATAATGATAGATTTATCCGAAATCTAATTATCCAAATGCATAATTGTTGTATAGATTGAAATATTCGGTCCCTACAACATCTTTGTAACATTATAAAATGCATGAAAATAAAAAGCGAGCGGTCGGGGGGTCGCGTAATATTTTTTCATACCACCCCTGGTATGAAAGTGTGTATGCGACCCCCCGGTCGCGTCATGAAAAAGGTTGAAAAACACTGCGCTAAATCATCTATGCACTCGCTCACTACAATAATGACGCTCGGGTTGCTCGGATCAAACTCCCCGCACCCGCGCTTACCTCAACCAAAAATTGGTGGGGCGCGTCTTCGTGGATGAAACGATCTATACGAGTATTTGACGCTGACTGTACAAAACAACTCCCAAAACTCGATTATAGCTCGATTGTGGATTAAAAAAAATCTTAAGTATTTGAAATTCAATCAATCCAAGGCATTGAATGGCCTTCAATCTATGATTGAAATTTAATTTAGTTGTGGGCCTCGTTTTATGACACGGGCTTTAGTGTGTTTCTTTTCTTATTCCACCATCTGTTTTATGAACCACCATGTCAATATGAATATTTGCACCATGACAATATGATGCACTTAGTAACATACTTACGCAACAAAAATAAAATGTTGCATTAAAGTTTACCTATAACCATGCCATATTTATTTACACACTATTAATACACCCGTGTAAATTACAAATATTTTACACTGTGTTAAAAATAAACAACTTATGGACAAAATTTCACATAACAATGGCTATTAATTTCCTAAACATTGAATTTTCTTTAACTTTCAAGTAAATTTTGACCGACTTCCAAGTTTTTTTGCTTCCATCAATTGATCATGTGTTTCCTAATCAAAATAGTGGTGTTTAGTACCGCCGAGGCATAAAGCACCAAACCTACAGGTACGCACGCGCTGGCGAGCGTCCAGCGCGTGCTGTGCGCGAGCGCCGATGCTAATTAATTCGCGTATACGGCATGTGGCTTAGGCATGAACAGGGGTTAATCCTGGAATCAGATTTTAATGCTTTTAGAAGTACGGAATCAACCCGACTGGTTGACATGGAAATCTTTTCAGCCATGAAAAATGAAGAACTATGGAAAGTTGCGTGAATTCCGAAACGAGGAGATTCTGGATAAAATAAAGTGATGTGAGAGAAGTTTCAACGAACCGGTCATTTATCTTAGCTTCTGACTATAGTTTAGGCCGCCTGTCCACTTGATAAACAGACGATAGGTGGCAGTAGGTACCTGAATAAAAAATCGGAAAATCGTTGCGTGTTTCCTGTGGTTGAATTGATAAAAAGTACTAAAGTTAAATGCTACTTAGACTGGGTTGCACACCATCTTACTTTACCTTTGACAAACGTCAAAAATCTGTCAAACTCCATACAAAAAGCACCAGTTATCGTCATAGTTACCGTCAAAGTTAGGTGGTGCAACTCAGCCTTAAAGAATTAAAGGAAAAAATTAATATGAACCTTCTGTACGTAACCATATTTAATCTTTGCGTGGTAACACGCGTCAAATGAGCATGTTTTAACAAGAAGCCGCGGGAGCTGTTAGCTGTCGGCGAAGGTAATAGTGCGCGCGCGCCGATTGACGCTACAAAAACAACAGTTTCACACTATGCCAATAAAACTTACGGTGAAGTTACAGTTACAAAAAAAATATTCTTCTTGTTTACTTATTAATTATACAGAAATAAATGTAATAAAATAAATCTCAATTGGATTGGATTATCAAATATGTAAATCGCTAAATACTGATTGCGCTAAGCGCTTGGTTAACCTAGAGCTAACTAACCCAGTGTTTTGTGTCATCCAACCAAACATGAGTGAAATAATCAATTATTTTATTTAGTTAGATAGGTAGGTATTTACTGTTGTTTCTGTTCGTAGCTTTTGGTACTTCTGCAGAAGTTTGTTACTGAGTTTGGCAAAACAACTGCCGTTTTGACTAGTTCGGGAATCTGAGAGTCAGTGGATAAACTTGGCATTGTTGTTGTTTGTCAATACCATTTAACGCTAAGTTAAAGTTATTGCAAAGTTAAAAAATAAATAGGTATTTAACAAAATGACAAGTCGATAGCAGCTTTGGAACAAAAAATAATACATTTTACAAAGCAAACACTGATGAAAACATCGAAAAGGTGATGAGTATATCAAAGTATTTTTGATGATTAGTGATGAACGGGAAAAACCATTGCACTATTAAAAAGTAAACTAGGTAGGTATGCACATAAAGATGTTTAATAAAACTATTTGGTGTAATAAATACAACAACGAAGTGTGAAGGACTCTCTTCCGACCGGCGGTACGCGGAAAATCGATGGAAAATCGCATCATGGTCACTTTAAGTTTGATATTCTGCTCTCGTTCCAACGCCCGCAGTAATCTGCTAACTAGCTTCACACGTCACAATACTCGTGTGGAAATAGATTTATTGAATCTCAAACAAATAGACATTAGCAGAACCACTCCAATTGGCAAGAGATTTTTACCGATGAAATCTCCCAGATAGAAATAGTAAATGAGTTCAAGGTGAAGTTCAAAAACATAACCCTCCTTCTGGCGCAGTCAGGTAAAAAGCTAGGAAAACCTAAAATTCTATCTCCTGAAATAAATGTACATTCAAGTCCTAAGAATATGTTGAATAATACTATTAATGCTCGTACTGCAAAACTTTAACTTTCAAAGTACACCTCACAAGTGTCAGGAGGGCAGCAGAAATAACTATTACCTATTTATAATACCTACCACACGCCCCTATGGACTGTCCTTCTTTCAAGAGAAGAAGAATAAACTGAAATAAAGATAAACAATCATACAATACATTATTAATGGGATGTCTCGAAACGTTAGACGTCTATCGTAAAGTACAAAATGTGATGTTTGTTCCGGAATAAAATTTTGTCTGTTTTTCTTTGTAGCCGTTACACAAATATTTTGATCGCTCGTAACGTTATCGTGTGGTGGAGAATAATTTGGTACGGGAAATGTTTTAGTTGAGTACTAGCGGCCGCCCGCGACTTCGCACGCGTGGATCCCGTTTTACCCCCTTCATCTATCTTACGCGGTTTAGATTTTTTCATACAAATGTTTTTTTCCGCTAACTCCCGTTCCCGTGGGAATTTTGCAATATCCTGTTGTAACTAAGCTTCAAGTTTACTAAGGTACCTGCATGCCAAATTTCAAGCGTCTAACTTAAGCGGTTTAGATTTTTCATACAAATGTTTTTTCCCGCTAACTCCCGTTCCCGTGGGAATTCCTAAGTATACTATAACCTGCCCAGGAGTATGAAGAATAATTGTGCCAAGTTTCGTTAAAATCCGTCGAGTAGTTTTTGTTTCTATAAGGAACATACAGACAGACAGACAGACAGACAGACAAAAATTTTACTGATTGCATTTTTGGCATCAGTATCGATCACTAATCACCCCCTGATAGTTATTTTGAAAATATATTTAATGTACAGAATTGACCTCTCTACAGATTTATTATAAGTATAGATTTCAGTTTTACATAAAACTGAAAAATGTTTAAGTAATTTTATTGATACTTATCGCCAAACTGATTTTCATAATATCTCTATAGGTAATATGAAGAATAAAAGTACCGTGAGATGCTCTGCTCTGCTTTGTTAAATGAAACTTTGTAAAACTTTTAATATTCACTATAAATGCTTAATTTTCTTCTATTTGATACTCTATTACTACTCTCTACCTATATTTGCGTACATCTACCTAAACACAAGGAAAATATACTTCTAGTACTAAATAAAAATACACCGCTTGTCAAGTCAAGACAGCGAACAAATTATGATAGTATACAAAACAGTGACTGCATTAACGATATGCATTAAACACGTGTTTACATTAGAGTGTTTTATCTCAATTCCTAGCACTAATGGCCCAGTGTGTTCAGTGTGTTCAGTGCTGCCAGCACTCGACACGGGAAATATGTATTTTTATCGCCCACTGAAATAGAGTACTAAATTAAACTCCACGGGTTCGGAATTGTTTGCGCGCCGCGTGGTGCGTTGGCGGCCATCTTGGACCGTTTGACAGGAGTGTGGACGATTAATAAGATAATTATCGATCGATGTAAGAAGCCAGAATAAGATTATACCTATAAATTCAGATTTTTATTTATTCCATCTTTCTATTTTCAGTGCGATATTTATGAGACTGTTTGTTGTACCTAAATGAAGTATTGAAACTGTAGTACTGTTCCAAATGAAGGTAAGAGCACCAAATTAGGCACAAAAGCGTTTCGACATAGGTCCTAGATCAAAGTTCAAAGATTAAGCCCAAAAAGGCAATCGAAACTATTGAATAGGTAAGTTTGCGGAATTCCGTATTATTTCGAATTCTCTGATAGCCATAATCGCAAATTTCTAGCGATTGCGAAAAGAAGGTATGTAAAATGTTTATTTAGATGCAACAATGTTTGTTCATTTAAAATTAAATAAACACAACGGATAAACAAAAGTTTTCACAGTTTCTTATTCTAAAACTTGCCTTTGAAAGACGGCAAATTCAAGAGATACCGACTTCTGTACAACAAATCACACATACCTCAGATGTCAGAATTCATCAAGATTAAGACATAATATATCTACAATATACCTATTTACCAAAGTATGTAAGGACTTATACATAAAAATAACTCTCCTTTCCGCATCCAGGCTGTGCACGGGCAACTTTTTCTCCCCAATCCTACGGCAAGTATGAAATTTGTATAACGAAACTTCCTTATTGTTCCTAAAGTAATATTGACAGGATGTTTATGGCTTTTATTTTTGTTTTTCTCGAAATAACCAACTTTCCTGTTTACGTCCTGAGAAGTCCTTATTTCAGTGAAACTCGTTGAAATGCTTATGGAATTAAAAGTTATTGAAATCGATTCCGCGGCGCAAACCAAAACGTCTAGGGTACTCGGAATCCTTTAATCAGGTGTTTTCATCAAAATAATATAAGACTTCGGGTTCCTTTGTTCCTTGGAGTGAATAAATAGGAATGTTTAGTTTGGCACAAAATTTCAATACAATGTAGGTACAGACTACAGCACATAAGTACAAGATGCCACAGGTTATGTGCCATTATTTGTACCAGAGTGACATATAGATTTCAGAGCTTGATTAGCAATGTGTTTAAATCATTTGAGAATATTTTCATATGCCTTTCATCATTATGTATGGATTTACAAAATAGAGTAGGTACTAATGAAAATTAAAAATGTAAAACAGTGAGTTTCCCAAGAAAGTAGACGAGTTTCAATCCAAAATGGCTAATGGTAGAATACCTACTTACAGCCACAGACTACAACCTTTTGGCCGCCAATTTTTTGGCTGGCCTATTAACATTACACCAAGTTGTTATCGGCCGATTCCGTATACATACCTACAACAGATTAGAAGTACACCTAACTATTGGCTGACAAAAGTCTGTAGTCTTCAGGGTGTCTTAGTATTATGCACCTGCAATTGGAATTGAACAAAACATCAACTACGCCTGATTCAAATCACTCACCGTCATGAATTATTGAGTCGCAAGCGCATAGATACTTGAATATCAAATCAGCGCATTACATACTATGCACGCGAGTGCAAGGACCTATGCACGTGACTTGAAAACTAGATTAAACTAGATAGAACCGGTTTAAGCCGGTTTGTTTGGGCTGTCGGTAAACTCAAAGGATTTTTGGTGATATTGTTTAACAAGGTGATGAATGTTTGATATGCTCACTAAAATATTAAAACCATGTGAATGCATTCACACAAAATGTCTAGTGACTGAGATTTTGCCAATCTACATGTCCTGGGTTCGATTCACAGATGGGATATGAAAATTAAAAGTGACATTTAGAATCCAAGCAGAAATAAAAATCCCTGCTTAAGCTATCATTAAGGAACAAAATATAAACAAACGAACGACCTTAAGGTGTAGCCTTATCACGTACTAATACCTAAACGATTAATAAACAACTCAATACAAAAACACATTTCCACTCTCTTGAAATTTCGATCAAAAATTGGTTCCGGAGGAAAAACAAACACGGCTTCCTCAACCTTCGAATTTGCGAGCCCTGCAAGGGTCTACTCTGCGTAACAGACTCTTCTTGTCCTACTTTATTTTGAGATCAATTTAGAGAGAGTGAAAGAGATGCATATAGCCGAAAATATTGTTTGTTTGACAGAGTAGGGTCCGATAGCAATCGAATCGTACTCTCGGATATTGTGTTCACGATTCAATTTCATAAGTGTTTTGTGTACGAATGGGCTGGATCTAGGTCAGGTAGGCTTGTTTATCCAATCTGCCTGAGAGTAAACAAAGAGGGGAACGAACTGGTAATGCCTATGAGCACTTAGTTCGTAGATCAAGGAATTTCATTTGTTTATCGGCAAGCTGTTTATTATATCGCAAAGATAAAGCCTGACTGACTACTTACTTAGTATGCCATTTGGAATTAGTTGTTTGTTAAGAATTGTCATTATTTTGTAAGGTTCTTCATGATACATTTGGTTTAGGATGTAGTTTAAAATTGTCGTGATAGGTACATTGCTAAAATTGAGACTATTGAGTGCAATAGTTCGAATCCAAGATGCAAGCCTGTCAATATCATACCAAGTTACTAATAATAATATCATTGCTCAATTGCATGATAGTTTAAACCGCCTTAAAAGCCCAGGTTCGACTCCTGGTAGGATAATGGTGAAAAAGGATCGTTTCTAACTTCGCTCACTATTTCAGACCTTATCGTTGAAAGTACATACCTAATAATGGTAAACCTATATGTAGATAAAAACATAAAAGAGCTCAAGGTCACGAGGTCGCAACCCGCGATGTAGCCCGAGGCCGGCGCGCGCGCATACTGAGCATCGGCGCTATGCGTTAGTTGTGCCGCCTTGAACCTAGCTCTATCAAGATCAGTTACAGTAGGTGGAATAGTAATACTGTTCATATGCGCCCCATTGCACTTGTAGCTGCATAATTTATAAATCCATTTGATGCAGATGCATTAGTTAGATACCTACATTGTTTTTGAGGCCGCTACCAATCGATCAACATGGAAAGCATTGGGGGAGGCCTATGTTCAGCAGTGGTCGTCCTATGGCTGAAATAATGATGATTGTTTTTGAACTCAGTAGCGAAACGGCCGTGCCACATATTTTGACTAAGGTTATTATTAAGTTATATCCTGAAGAGTTAGACTTGACTCTACATGAGATCTGATAACTTTTTCACATATCTCTTGTCTGGGCGACATTTTAGATGACATGTTTTTGGTGGGATCCAATTTAACATGTATGAAATACTCGTACATATTCCTATTGCTTGAAACAGACCCAAATCTATTCATGCTAGACATCGGCAAAAGACTTGTAATCGTAAAAACTTTCTAGAAGGTACAGTCAGAAGCACATCGGAATATAGAGGTACAATTTTGTTGCAAAATCGCACCTATCACAACGAATTAAGATACCATAGCTCGCTTGACATGCTGTCGCCTGTACTATCGCTATGGAGCCTATTCCTTCACACTAGATGTAGATTCGCCCAACTCTGCAGGCCGGTCACGCGGCGGGCGATGGAGGCACGTGCGCTGCGATTGTATCGATATAATCGCTCGCATCGGTTACAATCAAATGCATATTTAATACGAGTACCTACTAGTATGTAAGCACTATTCTGCACAGCTGTAGCCTTACTGAGACATCTGTTAGGGCACTCCAGCAAAATGGAGACACGCAAAAGGTAAAATGACCACCAACGCTCTGCCAAGCGCGAAATAAATAAGAACAAGAAAAAGTATTGTAAAATATAACTGACTGACTGACATTGTGATCTATCAACGCACAGCCCAAACCACTGGATGGATCGGGCTGAAATTTGGCATGCAGGTAGATGTTATGACGTAGGCATCCGCTAAGAAAGGACTTTACGAAACTCCACCCCTAAAAGGTAAAATGGGATTCACGAGTACGAAGTCGCGGGCGGCCGCTAGTGACCCATATATCTAGTGGGAGTGGTTATTATGTAAAATGCATCATATAAACTGACCTTCCTGTGATATTATCATCATCATCATCATGAGAAAGACAGGCACGATGCAAATAAATAACTCAAAATCAGACAGACAGACGTCTTCTTTTCAGTGATAAATCAGAGCTCGATATACTTTGCTCTACATGTTCTATGTAAACCTAACTATAAGACAGTAGCATTATGTTGAATACTTATAGACAGTATATGAGTAAAACGACTCTAAAACTATTACTTGCTTTTTTATAAGACAGCAACAACACGGCTAATATTTAAAATCGTTATCAATAACTCGCTTGATAACCACGTCATTGTACAGTATCAATAGAAAAACAACCACACATCTCATTCCACGCTCACTTATTATTATTATTGGTTTTTGGGCCTTTACTTGCGCCAACTCGACCAGGTTTGATCTATTGTGGGCGAAACAACACACATCTCATTCCACGCTCACTTAACATTTTACTCAAAAATATGCATCGAAAAAGTTAATTGTAAATTCAATAACGTCTCAAAGAAGTTGATAAAGCACGGCACCCTCAGGACCCTCGAGATCCCAATTTGGGGCGAGGGTCGCTTATTAGTCTGCTATGCATTTTTGGAAAACTTTGGAAAATGGGTGCTTAAATATTTATGGGGGTTTTGATGGAACCAACAACGGAGTATTTTTAGCTGCTTGGAAGCATATTTATGAATTAAAAACTTTGGCAGCTTGCAATCAAACACCAAAAGAAACTTAAGTAGGTAACTGTTCTTACAACAAAGTCATATTTTTAAATGGTGAACTAAAATTGTATTGGTGTTTAAGTATTATTCCGTGCAGAACTACCTATCTAGAAAAAAACTGCAGTTTTTCACTAACTAATGGTTTAGTCACTTTTAGATTTCAGCGATAGATTACGTCGTAAGTGTGAACGAAGCTTACCTAACTAAAATTTTGCCAGAGGATTTTTTTAGTACGAGGAAAATGTTTTCCGGAGTTTCTTTAAACATGTAAGCGTGATATTAGCACTACGCTGTGCGTACAGTCGTATTCATAAATATTTAATTCAATTTATGCCGTGAATACTGACACCAAAATAGGTATCTTGGTTCCTTAAAAGCGATGTAAGGAAAAGTAGGATAGAAGGTTTGATTCGTATTACATTCGTTAACTAAAATCACTACCATATACTCTTCCCTACTAACATTATTCAAATATGTAACCCGTTTCGTAGCAGGTACAGTATTTTTTTTTTTACAGTTTACGAAACCTACCAAGTAATATCCACTTCATTAAACAAATAATGTTAGATTAATTTCTAAATCCAACTGTACAACTCACACGCACAGTTTAACCTATAAATAACGAAACGTCCAGTGATACGATCGTACGATAAATGTTTTTGCAGCACCCTCGTGGCGATGAGAAAAACATGTTTATGTGAAACAAGCCAAGAGAGAGTGACACGCGCGTCATAGCTTGTCATTATGACATTTGGCAGCGGGCTGCGCTCGGGCAGACGGGCTGGGGACACGGGCTTTAGGGCCAACTTACATGATTTATTTCAATATGCAACTAGTGTGCATTGTAACGTTAAAAATATGACCAACCGTATTTTTTTTTATTAATACTACAACACAGCCATTATTTCTTAATAAAAAATTGGAGTGATAATGTTGCTACAATCCGTGAAAAATAAAAGGATAAAAATTGGAACAGGACACATGACTGTCTTCTCTATAGAAACATTACGAGACAAACTTGATCTTCATTGGTTGGGTTTTTATGGCGGTCAACCTGTAGATCCTGGCTACACAGGAGTTGCAGCGGTGGGAACGAGAGGTGAGAATAGTCCCGTACCTCTCCATTACAAAACTTGTTAATTTATTAATATGTATTAATTATTCTTTGGAAAGATTCTCCTATGATTGCTATCTGATAATACATACGTTTGTTTTCTGTTATTTTTTATAGACCAAGTAAGTACTAAACTTGCAAAATTCTAGTTTTTAAAATGACAAATGTAAATTGCGACCTAGAGACAGTTGCCAGAGGACTAGAGCATTTTTATCGGGCACAGCAGAATAAATCAGTGTTATACGAACATGTCGTAAATACTCACGATTACCCGCCATGATGGATCTCATAATACAATGTCAATGTCAAGAGCGCGGTCAACAAATAGATCTATATGAAGATTCGTTTTGGCGGGCGCAGGCAAAGTTTATTCGATTTTAGAATATCCCAATGAAATCAAGATAAGATTCAGGAATTACCCCGGAAATTCAGTCACATACTTAGTGATTCTATAATTTGTACAGAAAGAAATATTAATGATCAGTAGAACGAACTATGTAGGACTAAATTCTCGCTAGTAGGTTCAGGGAAGCAGTCAAGCAGCTGATGAACTGTACTACGCCTCTTTGTTTTAATAAAAAATGTTCGCACTATCACACCATTATATCTTATCAATGTAGTTTTATATGTATAGTTGGGCTATAAAGTAAAACTCCCTTTTTTCAGTGCAAGTTGTAGGCGAGCTCATTTATAACGCGCGCTATCGGCCATCGCGGCGGCGTGACCGCGGGCGATTTTTCATCTTCTTTCATCCCGTAGAATGTAAATTTCACCGCTGATAGGGAAGGTCCGGTCTTTTGGCCGAAAGTGATGCTTTTAGTACAGGCGAGCTTAAAATGCGATCTTGTTTTAGAAAAAAACTGTTTGGGAAATATCATCATCTATTTTTCGCTAAATAGGTAACATGTGTAAATAATTCTATTATCTAATCATTAATGTAATAATAATAATTACTGAAAAAAATGTTTCAAGTTCTTAGGTGTAAAAACTCGGATATTGCAGAATATAAAAGCTAAAAAAGTTTTAGTGAATAAGTCAACCTAAAGTAAAGACACTTAGCACATTGTGTAAGACGCTCACTGTTCGCTCACACGTCAACGGAGTGACGTTCAAATTACTGGATGCAAAAAGCATGAATATGTATAGGAGCTAGGGAGGCCTACCCAGTTATATGCCCAGCTGTAACTTACATAGGGCGAAACGACCTACCTAATTTTAGCCACAAACTTAAGTAGAACTTATCTCCCCGAGCGTCTGCTCCTTTGACCCCGGTATCTGATGTTCCGCGCGGGCGCGTAATCGCTGAGTAGTGGCCGCTTTATCAATATTCATCGCTGCGGCCCGCGTTAGGCAGGGCAATTCGATTCTCGGACGGGTCAGCTTAGAAATAGAACATTTAATCCCAGCAAAATTTCATAAAACATGTTTGCAAGCTATGGCTCTCACTATGAAAAAGGTATCAGATCTCATGTACAGTCAAGCTTCTAACTCTACACCGTCAAAACAATATTTGGAACAGGCGTTTCGTTGCTATTATGGCCTAAGGTGAAAAATTAATTCACTGTTTATTTCCTTAGTTCTTGTAGTAACGAAAAGGCTAAGCCACATACGATTATTTTGACTGATGTGTAGAGTAAATAAAGTCAATCCGTAATTGATAAAAGAAACTTTTACAAACGACGCAAAAACGACGATTTTTTTAAATAAACAAGGATTGCTCTGTCCCATCAAACTGAATAGCCGGCACTAAAAATAAGACGAAGACCACTTTAAAATTCTTCTACACCCACTTAGATAATGAGACAATTCGAAGACATCATTAGACCTTGAGACTTCTATTTGCTCCAATGTTCAATTTTATTATTGTTAGTGTAGGTCGGAAGAACTAAGCGCAGTTATAGCCGATAAATAATACCGTACGTGTTTTATTTCTATTCTCATAATATTATGCGTTGTTCTTCCTTGGGCTGGCGCCACATCACAATACTACACTAAGCCGCATAATACAATGGCTACACGATCATCAAATTTATTGCCCTGAGAGGATTTGTATCCGCAACTACGGCCAGCTAGCGGTAGCTGGCGTGGTCTGGTAGTTCTCATACCACATTATTATCACAAAAATAATAACATATGTTACTGTAAAAGCTCGAATTGCAGTAAATCCTAAGATATTCCAGTAAAACCTAAGATTTACCAATTCCTAATGGTAAATGTCCCAAAAGGTTATGTGATTCGAACTCTTACCACCATTTCGTTGGTAAATCTTAGGATTTACATTAATGGCACGGTAAATGTTGAAAAACAAAACATGTCAGCCGTTTAGAAGATGTAAAAACTGCAAATAACATTAAAAAGAAGGAAGCTGTTCATACAGGCGTATAAAATGCTATGATATTTTGACTATAGGCGGCGAAGAAAAGCTAATTGATATGATAGAGATTGAGATATTCAGAGATACCTATACGTTATGTATTTTTAGGGTTCCGTAGCCAAATGGCAAAAAACGGAACCTTTATAGATTCGTCATGTCATTGTCTGTCTGTCCGTCTGTCCGTCAGTATGTCACAGCCATTTTATTCCGAAACTATAAGAGCTATACTGTTGAAACTTGGTAGGTAGATGTATTCTGTGAACCGCATTAAGATTTTGATGCAAAAATAAAAAAATATTGGGGGCTCCCCATACTTAGAACTGAAACTCAAAAATTATTTTTCATCAAACACATACGTGGGGCGTATCTATGGATAGGTCTTCAAAAATGATATCGAGGTTTCTAAGATATTTTTTTTCTAAACCGAACAGTTTGCGTGACAGACGCTTCCAAAGTGGAAAAAAATTGGTCCCCCCCTCCACATCCAAAATAAGAAAATGAAAAATCAATAATTTCATAAATCAATGGTACGGAACCGTTTGTGCGTGAGTCCGACACGCACTTGGCCGGTTTTTCAAAATAATTTAAAGAAGTTAGAAAGAAAGGAAGAAATATAATTCATTGAACACAGTAAGCACAAATTATAAACAATAACAACACAAAACGAATATAAGAAGTTGGTATTAGTTTGTAATTATTACTATCAAATCAAATCAAATCATATGATACCTTCATAATACTATGTACCTGTTTTGTCTAATAATTGATTAAAGTAAGTAATTAATAATTACTCATTCTTTTATTCCTAAAACCAACATCTACCAGCTGACGGAGGTAAAACCTAGCATATACTGAATTCGAATGGTAAAAGCTCGAAAAAATCGTCGTATTTTCAGAAATTCTTACATTTACCAATTGATGTCGGTAAATCCTAAGACTTCCACTTAAATCTTAAGATTAACCATAGTTCGAGCTTTTACAGTAACACATACATGATAATCCTTACAATCAGAATTAATACAGGGTGTGGTTTTGTAAAACAACGCCCATCTTAGGGGTGGTAGTATACACGACACTGATGCCAAAAAAAAATATATTTTTCTTATAATTACTTTCGTGTGTACTACCACCCCTAAGATGGGCGTTGTTTTACAAAACAACACCCTGTATAAATTGTTTAGGAATTCATATCCGAATTATGACTTCGATATGTCAAAAATACGACTCCAAGAAGTATCACGCGAAGATGTACAGACAAAATTACACATCAGTTAAGAAGAGTCTCTAATTTATAAATAAGTGATTGGAAACCAAATGTAATCCGTTTTAAAATTGAACGCATACTAGGCCGACTGTACGCACAAATGTGTAAATCATTAGCAAAATTTACCTTCCTCTCCCAAAACAGAAGCTAACCCAAACATCGCGAAGTGGGTCAGCACAACAAACGGTCTATTTTAAACCCAAAATACAGTGTTTGCTCTATGTGCGTTCAAACAATAACTTTACTAACTGTGATTTATTCTGAAATTTTCCACAACGGAACATGGTAGGTACTATTTAAATCGCACAGGTGAAAAAAAGGTCTTAGAAACCCGCATGAAAACGTAGAGTCGTTATTAATAGAGTTTAAAAGGAAATAGAGCCTTTTGATAGACAGACGACAAGACAGCATGAGACTGATAGTCCTGCCCAGTCAATTTGGGAACGAAATGTTGAAAAATAGTATTAAGTAGATGTTGTATAATAAAAGGCACAACATGTATGATCACAACCTGCTAAAAAGCTTTTAACGTATTGATTTCCTAACCGTAACAAACTAAACGCAAAGGTATTCGTTTCACTTTCCTCGTTGCAAAACGAACATTTTTCTTCGATCCAATTACCATAACAAAACAAATCAGTGTGTCATTAGCTTATTAAACCTTCATTGTCTAGCGTCAGGTAATTATCGGTCAACAAATAAATCATTTGAATGCCCCACAACTGCTTTATGATGGCCATAGCGCGGAGGTTGCGTCAGACGCCCGCGCCGTATCAAGGCTGGGCCGCAGGGGTGGGCCCAGGTGTGTTGTGGGGCCCCGAATAGGATAATTACGAAAAAATAAGCCCCTTAACAAAAAGGTGATAAAAAATAATTTAGCCACTCTTCAAAACTGCTGACTCACAGCTACATTGTAAGTAGAATCTAGAATATCCTAGTACAAGTACATATTTACTAATCCCCATTTGGGGGTGCAGAGAATTGCTACTTAGGATCTATGTAAGTAGTTTATTGAATATTCAAGTATAACATGAGCCATTATAGCAATTTGTGGAAAAGATATGATTATTATGTTCCCTTATTTCCGAAGCTGTCAGCAGCTGTTAAAGTATTACTTCCAACTAAAGGCCCTTTCGCTCGACCTGAGTACGTCCCTCCCGCTTGCATTGATTTGTTGCGTGAAAAATAACCAACCATAATAGGGGCTAATGCACTTTTTAATTACAGTGATCGTTTCAAGGTGTTCCTAAGCGCTGTTCGGTCAAATCCTTGGCTGCAACGGCCTGATCTGGGAACTGATAAATTTAGATACCATTGTTGTGTTAATGTTTATTATTACGTCGTTTTTACGTAATTGTGTCTATTGTACAATTGCTATTAAAAATAACTATTCTGAAAACGATTCTCAGACGAAGGTCTTAGGAAATAAAAATACATAATAACTATTTTGGAAAAAATATTAAAATTCAATAAGCCAACTCAATAAATAGCACAATTTATTTCGATGAGTGTTTAGACTCGGTCCAGTGAGCAATGTCAGACATTCAATCAGTATAATGTGGTAGGAAACAAAAATATAACTTTAGTAACTACATACATTCACAGTTTTATTGTAGACGTTTTCGCCTTACATCCTTCCAGATTTGAGCCCACCGAAAATCGAAAGTCAACTCTTAAATTGGTGTGCGCCTACTCTTAAATTTAAAAAAAAAATTAAGAGTAGGCGCACACCGTTGATTTTTAGTTGGCCGATAGTTGTGCCCGATTTTAAATTGTATCGGCCAAATCGAATCGGCGTAGTGTGCGCACTCCCATACATTGCCCATACTGATCAACTGCCCGACTAAACTATCGGCCGACGAAAAATCAACGGTGTGCGCCTACTCTAACATACAACTAAGCTATCGCCCCGAATATACATATATTTCCAGTTACGGACCCGTCCGTTATCGGAGGTGTCATTCTGGCGATTTGGGACCTGAACAGACCCAGGTCGCTGACTGCACAAGAATCATAGAAATGGGGGTGGGACGGACCCCTCACCTCAATAAGGTTTGATGGAGGTAGGTTTTGTACCTGGAGTTAGGAATTCGTGGAGGATTCAAACACGTTATGTGTGGTAAGACAACAACAATCTAAGCATTGCAAACATGTAGCTGCATTGGTTTGTTCAGTGCCTTTTTCTCACTTTTTATATTATTTCTGTGCTATTGTTTTTGCCGCCTATACCTATATAACTGATGTCTAAAATAGTTATATATTTGTTCTTACAATTATTTGACGATCTCGTTTTTCTCTACTATGAGACTTGGCACATGTAGCGCTTTTCAATAGATAGAGAGATGAAAAACGAAAAATTGCTGGCACCCGTTTGAAAAAATACTTGAAAATGAAAAAGGTGATGATAGTAGACACAATACTACTTCACTTCTATAAATAAACTTGTGCCCCACCACGATAACACTAATATAATATGAACTGATTAATTGTTATTTTAACCAAAATTATAATTTTTCATCAAAATGCCATATCCATGTCATCATGGCTTCGAGTGACCTTAACCTGTCCCGTGCGGCGCCCGCAGCCCGCCAGATCGCTGACTGGCAGCGAATGTTTTACAGGATATCTCCGTGGTTGTAAACTTCAGCAACATTTGCTTAGGTACTTTGTAAGCCCACAGGATGTTATACATATCGCCCCGAAAGATACTGAATTACCTAAAAGATCCAGGACTCGAAAGCAAATTTTAATATGTATAATGGCGATCACAATAGATCGTCACCAGAGTGTGCTTACCATGAGTTTACGTTAGGTGTGCTCGCTAGCTAGTGCGTCAAAAAATTATATGAAGATTTTAGTTCATGAAAGTAGTCGCTAGGGGCGCTGTACAATTTGTCATACATTTAAAGTCATTTTTACGCAGTCGCTAGCGAGCGCATCTAACGTAAACTCATGGTAACTATGGTAAGCACACAGATCACTGCGGTTACTACGACTCCAATAAATTAGAATATGGGTACAACAAAAAAATTGCTACTTGTTCCACCACAGCTCCGATGAGTAATCGACTAACCATCAACTGTTTTCTCGTTCAAGAAACTTACAAAAGATGTAGATCCCGTGTCAGTAAAAGAGAACTCTCTGCGAGGATATATCTCTGTATGACAGTGACAAGAGCTATCAAATATTTCTACAACACTCGCCACGAAACCAAACATAAATAAATCATCTGGAAGGTTTTGTTGACTGTCAATGGAAACCCAACTCACATTCTCGACTTTTTCTAAGCACTGCATACTCTATTATGGAGCTTTCAAGGTGACCCTTGAATCTGAACAACTACAAAGTGAGTTACTTGTTGGGCACGTAAACGCGTATGGTAGGGTGTCCAAGCGTGTTATTTTGCAGTATTTTTTTCGTATTTATGGTTGACGATAATGGTAATTATAGTATCTCCTTATGAATCAATGTCATCTTTACTCCGTGTTTTGCTTTACCACAGGAAGTTATAGAAAAACGACTATATGCCTAGATAGATGTAAATACACGCAATAAAATTAAGATCAACATTAGACAGGAGAACCGGTTGAGCTGTAAAATAACGTTTACAAACTTAAATCAGAAAAAAAAACAAGTAGTTAGATAAATAATCATTACGATTTGAAAGTCGCGAGACTTTTAAAAACCTAGCTAGTCTTAGACTAAATAATGTCCTAAAATATTGACCTGAACTTGGCCCTCCTTCTCGTACACCCTACAAGTCTGCCACGAGCCGATGAGCTAAACTCAATAACACCAACATGTTTACCCACTTTTACTTACGAACTATTTACAAACTGTAATGACATTTGTGTGACCGCTGGAAAAACACCCAATGAGAGGGTTGGAATCGAGTTTTAGTTTCGCAATCAGATTAAGGTAATTTGATATTTTCGGAGTAATATGAGTGGACAAAGTAATGGCACTTTGGTTTTTCGTACTGTCAAATCAAATAATTTTACCGTGAAATAGGGCTCTATATTTCTAGTTATAAAAGGTTTTTCAAGGCATTCTTAATTTTAAACTTTCGGTATGGGTAATAAATACATGAAAATTAGCAAATATTTCACAGGCATCCAAATCCTCAGGCTCTGACTGAGTTAAACCTATAGCAGTAAACATTACATTCATGAATAATTTATTTTACCATACTATGTAGATCACGACGTTCGTTGGACATAGCCCTCAGTTTCATATCAATTTCAAATTGAAATAAATGATGCTTCCAAAAGTAACATCAGAATGTCTAAATGAAAATGCAGCCCAACTTGGCCTACTCTGCCGTGCACCCGGCTTTAATTACAAAGTCATAATGTAAAAATCATTTTCCTATGCGTGATTACACTGATATCGTGACTACGCATCGTTTTGTACAAATTACGTCCTATTGTTTCGGAACCGACGAAATGTGCCTTATAATTTGCCGGCTAAAGTTTGATTTCGTTAAAATTTAATCAACGTAAAGGATGCCTGTGGCCCGTATCACTAAACTTTTACTTTCATCTTAGAAATTATTTAAATATCCAGGCAAGTAAAACATGCTCTAGGCGGACGCTTGACTGATTAAAAATACTTAATGCTAATTTTATTCAGTCATGCTTATAATTGAAAAATATGGTATACGATAATACAATAACCATCTACCATTTTTGAAGTTTATTATTGTTACTGTAACTCACATTGAATAGTCTATTGGTGTGGTAGAAGCGTACTAAATAGATTCATTCTACCTACTCATTTTCCTCTAATATGTGACTTCTAAACTGTCACCAATAGAAAAAACCAACTCTGGAAATAAATAACGTATCATTTTTTCAGTAAGTAGTTTGTAAATAATGTATGTGTATGTCTGTACATCGTTTCGGAGTTAATATTATGAATACGGGCCATAGAATCTCCGTTTATTAATCAAGGCTTATTTTAAGGTTAATTTGGAAAATGGCTAGGTTTCGGATTATGGGGTTTTAAGGGCTCGTGAAAGCCGCCTAGGGGCTCCGCACAATTTCATGGCGGCTAATTTCCATTGCTTCGAGTAATCACGGTGGAACATAATACACTAATTAAATTGTGGAGAATTCGGCTCATTAGAGATGCTGTAAACAAACATGACGGGGTAGATTGTAATGAAAACAAATTTTATTAATTGGCGTTAATTAGAAATTAAGGAGCCACATGAAATTAATTTGTGTTTTCGTAAATAACGTGTTGTTTAAAGCCAGCTTTTCTTTAGTGTTAAACAGTTTTCAAACACCGTATACTATTCAGATTGAACCTATTATCTCCAATTATACATATTTTTAAATGTCAGAGAGATTAAATAAAGCATACCTACCTAGTGAGATGAAACTTAAGAAAAACATGCATAAGTAGGTAGGTACTTCTACTAACGTTTGGTAAAATAAACTTCGTTTCAATTTTGAAAATAAGGACATTTTATAACATTTATTTCAAGTTACAACTAAATCTTTGTGTCTTATTATGACCCATTTAATTATTCAGCCAACCACCCGCTGAAAAAGAACTCACGAACAACCACAAAAGGCAAGTGCGTCCAAAATATTGTTCAGGCTTTGTTTTCCACAAAGAATTACGGCTGTTATTAACTGCAGCCGGAAGTGGCTCGACGTTACACCGCTTCCGGTCTCGCGTGCTTTGGGACGTTACCGTAAACTTTACTCAGTACAATGGCGGCCGAGGAAAAATATAAAGATTAAAAAATATATTTATCTAATATATTTTTATTGAACTGGTGATGACGAGAGAATCAGTTTTGTTATCTTCATCATACGTCATTATGTCATTCACTGTAATCGATCCGAAATTGTTTTTATTTAAACAAATTCCATTTATGTAAACACATAATCAATAACTTGCAATAATGGAGGTGGTGCCATGTGTGCTTTCTCCAATCAGTTAATCTGACTAAAAAGCAAATGTACTTTTACCCAATTTGTAAAACTTTACGTGAAATTAATTCTTGAGGTAAAAATATCAGTAACAACCGTAAATAAGATATGCCCATTCGGAAGTATTTAAATTACAATTATTGTATAGGAACATGTTTCTTCCGGAATAATTCCATATCTTCAATGCTCATTACATTTTATGGTTTAATGGCGCCTGGCAATAAGAGGCGAGTTTATTTCCGTGTGGAAGTTTAAACTTGATCCGTGGTAACTTGTAGGTTATTCCCGTATCAGCATGTTTCATTTGGGTACAAAACGATTTTAACTCACTATTCAAATTCAACTTACTTTTTTACCATACTGATGGAAATAGGGAAGTAGGAAGTGAAAGCATGAGCTTGCTTCTAATTCCATATTCTCAATTGCTTTTTGCAAGTTATGAATTGAAACAGTACCTATTCATAACTTATCTAGATCTCTACATAATTTAAACTTTATGTTGGACAAAGTAATAGGTCCCAAATGAAAGTGTGCATAAGTGGCAATTCGATTCCAAATCGCGAATTTGTTTACAACTTGACTCCAACCGGTTTAAGGTCGTAATACTCATTGGCTTTTATTTCGGGCGTTTTCAAAAATAGCCGCCAGGTTTAAAAATAAACTTCATTTTTGTATCATTTTATTTTGGTTATACGCTTGTCTTTTAGGCTTATGTGGGATTCTGCGGGTCGGCCCGAAACATGACAAATGTGAGTTCTCGTCCAAAAATGTTGGGATGAAAAGATAGGAATGCCTAAATGTTTTTGGAAGTAAATATTACTAGTGGCCGCCCCGGCATTACGTGAGTCTATTTGTGAATATGGGGCTCCCCATGCTACTGCAGAAAATTCCACTGAATTTCAAATAAGGGTTGAATCCATTGTTTGCATTCATAGAATATGTTATTTGCGTTTGAACCTAATCCGCGATATAAACACACACATAATGCTCTTGCTCTTGGAAAACAGACAATATTAAGATAATCTACTTATTATTACTAAACTTATTGGTTTTATTCAAATTAATATAAAACATTACACAAACACGGCAATATTTTTGTTTAGATTAGTACCCACATCGTTGTCCTGCATTGTAAAAAGTTCAGTAGTAAACATGGCCAGCATTCCGCGGACATACGAACAAATAAAGAAACTACGGCCCCCGCGGCCACAGTTCTACTTTTGTTTTAAATTTTCATGTTGCGGCACGAGTTGAGAACTTTTTAAGTATGCCTCTATAGTAGGTACCTCTATATTAACTGTTCGGAGAAAGTATAATAAGGCAATGAAAAACTTTCAGCTTGTGATTTGTTAAAAGCTAGCCTACTTACATTATTTTTGTGTATTTTTAATAACGAAAGACAACATTATAAGACCTAGTTACCTGCTTACTCACAAAAACAAAAATCGGTCAAAAAATCCAAATGAGCCATAGCAAGACTTTTTACCAAGCTTTCATTAAAGTAATTCTAATCTAATTCTAATACTCGTAAACCATATTATGTCAACAAATAATCCATGTCCATAACTCTTATTAATTCTGACCCTTCAGAATAACATTTCAATAATATAATAATTAACTCTATTACCACTTTCTGGTTCGTTTCATGTCGTAAACACCGGGACAACCTGCGCTTTGCCGTATCACGCATATCAGCTGTAACGCGACAATCAGCTGTCCAACACCCGCGTTTCCTCACTCTAATTGTATTGCATATCCACCGCATGTCAACCTGCCCATTATCTGGGGGAGCCTCTAACTGGACTTCATCACGCAAATGATTAAATCTATCCGCACCAATTAAGTGTTAAGACAGAACAGGTCAGAATGACGTAGAAGGCGTCCTGCTCGGCCTTACTAACCTCTACATTACGTTCGCAGAGCGTGGTCGAGCTGACAAATCGTCAAATATTTAATAAAAATAACAGACAGATAAAAAACCTTAGGGAGGTTTATTGCTCTTAGGTAGCCTCTACATCTTTTTGCCCTACCAGCGCTTCGAAACCAACATTTGATAAGTACTGAGAAGGAGCACCGTATTTAACAAACTCAGAACCTACAGAACCACTTTTTATCGTTTAGACTACGAAATATTAGTATCGGCCCAGACTGCTTCATATTATAAGGAAATTGATAAACAAGTTAAACACTGTGGTAATGAAACATGGAAAACGATTTACTGTATTCATTTTTCATCTCAAAACAAGAAGCTATTTAAATCCCAACTAATATTATAAATGCGAAAGTAACTCTGTCTGTCTGTCTGTCTGTCTGTCTGTCTGTCTGTCTGTCTGTTACGCTTTCCCGCTTAAACCTCGCAACCGATTTTGATGAAATTTGGCATAGAGATAGTTTGAGTCCCGGGAAAGAACATAGGATAGTTTTTATCCCGGTTTATGAAACAGGGACGCGCGCGATAAAGTTTTTCTGTGACAGACAAAATTCCACGCGGGCAAAGCCGCGGGCGGAAAGCTAGTATAGGATAAATCGTCTCTCCATCTCGATCCTTCCAATCGTGTCCCGAGCAATTACTATAGAGGTAATACTTTAATGATCGCATAAATTTATCGATTTGAATACGATCCATAAATAATGGTTTCGCAAGCGATTTGCGAGCTAATCGCCGCAGATGGCGATTGTTTTGCAAAACCCCGTCAATTGCAACGTAAACACAAGTGATTTAAAATCACTTTTAATGGCGGCTGTTAATTACGGATATTAACATGCTTATTTGATTAGTATACGGCATGGAATATGAAGACACGAGCATTTGACTTTGGTTTGGAGTATTTAAATCTAAGATTTTTACTTGTATGTATATTTTATGTTAATCAAAAAACCGAGAAAGTAAAATTTAGACTGTCATTTTATGCTTACCCTTATTTATCAAAAAATCAAAGAATTCAAACCAGTGCAGTGGGATAAGCCAGCTTCAGCTGCGTAAAATATGACGTAAATGATATGCAAAACACTTAATTACTGTAGTATCACAATATCCTGTTGAATATAATATTATTGAAAAATTCGTCGCACATTACGAAATTTTCGAGCACTAGTAACTAAAGTGAAAGCTACTAGATTTAAATTTCAATAATTAAAAAAGTACATTCATCTCGGCTACACTCAAATTATATGAAGAGAACTAAAGTCGCTTATGATGCTACGATCATATTTCGTAGCAGTTACGACGTAGCAAAGCAAACGACCTGCGTACACCGCACGAAATGTCCATCAAAAGAAGTTTTAAGATACCCATTTTAAAACTGACTACATTTTACTTAATTAATTGAAACTTGATATATTCCTCGTATTTTTTTTGCTTATCTTAACATTATTATTTTGTTTTGTGGTAGTACATAACATGAATGCAAATTAATATTTTATCCATATGATTATCTGATGTGTTTGTCGTGTGTGACAATTTAAGTATTCTAGAAAAGATGTCTAAGTACTTAGTTTTAGATTATTTTTCCTCATAACTATAGACATTTTTACTGAAATACGTCTAATCTAAACATCTAAACGTTAGATTACTATGATCTAGGATACTTGACTACTCGTAATAAATAATGTCAATTGTCATGCAAGGTGTTGACACGAGCTGTTTGCTTGCTGTAATGCCACAAATACCTATAACGCTTCCTTGTTTTTTATGTAAATTCGTAGTAAGTAATTTACCGACATTTCCTAACAAAAATATTTGTATTATTGCACCAGACCAAACCGCCTCTGTGGTCTAGTGGTAAGACCACCTGCTTCAGACGCAGAGGTCCCGGGTTCGATTCCCAGTGGGGGCAGATTTTTCTGTTCGGTTTGGTTGGTGGTAGGGCTTGTTCTAAGTCCGCCTGGCTAGCTACCACCATCTTACCTAAATCTGTCGCCATAACAACAATGTTAACAGCATTATTGTGTTCCGGCAGTTAGAGGTAAGATAGCCAGTTCCTCCGTGGTTGAGGATTCCGGGTGAAGCTCGCTTCCACCTTCGGCCTGATCGTCACTTACCATCAGGTGAGATACAGGCCAAGAGCTTCCTCGTTGTGGATAAAAAAAAAAAAAAAAAAAAAAAGAATATTTTGATAGAACACTTCGTATAAATCACTTTCTTAACATTCCCTGGAGAGTTAATGAATGTCGTGCCCTCCCTTTCTTCTCTTTAATTCGGCACCGTGGCGCCATCTGTGTCCCTCGGCACGGCCTTAATGAAGACATTTTTAATGTCCGAAACTCAGGACGTTTCTATTGGAGGGGCTAGCGCAAAAGTTGATAAGTCGCGAAATCACGGTTTAATAACCAAAGTTCTGCTGAAATATTTTTATTTTGTTTAATTATCTTAAATAAAATTTCAGGCTTTTACTATTGGTTTGACGCATTATAATAATACTTATTTACTTAAGAATTACCAGTGTGCCTACCATGAGTTTACGTTAGGTGAGCTCGCTAGCGAATACGTCAAAAAATTATATGAAGATTTAATTTCTTGAAAGTAGCCGCTAGGGGCGCTGCACAATATGTCATACATTTAAATGTCATATTTTTACGCAGTCGCTAGCGAGCACACTTAACGTAAACTCATGGTAGGCACACAGNTTTACCAGATCGTCGGTCCACCTAGTAGGAGGCCTGCCCACGCTACGTCTTCCAGCCCGTGGTCGCCACTCGAGAACTTTCCTGCCCCAACGGCCATCGTCTCTACGAGCTATGTGCCCCGCCCACTGCCACTTGATTTTAGCAATTCTGCGAGCTATGTCGGTTACTTTGGTTCTCCTGCGGATCTCCTCATTTCTGATTCGATCACGCAGGGAAACTCCGAGCATAGCCCGCTCCATCGCGGGAAGAGCCTGGATGCGGGCAGCGCAGGACCGTTCATTGTGAAAAACCTTGGGGGAGGCCTTTTTCCAGCAGTGGACGTCATTTGGCTGAAACGAACGAACTTAAGAATTATAATACATACACTACCTCAGTTACTTTTTGTTTAGTTTTGTTTAGTCTAAGTTAAAAATATTCTAATTATCTTAAGAGTTTAATAACTGTTAATTGCCATGTACCGTGTGTCCTCACTATATTTTTATCAACAATTATATTGTTAACCTGTGTTACTTAAGGCTGCCGCGACACAAGCACAGCTTAGTGCAGCAGCCGCTAGATAAACAGACTGTAAATTTTTTTGCTGGCAAATAAAATACTTTTTACTTTTTACTTTTTACTTTACTTTACATACTAGCTTTCCGCCCGCGGCTTCGACCGCGTGGAATTTTTTATGTCACAGAAAAACTTTATCCCACGCGTTCCTGTTTCAAAAACCGGGATAAAAATTATGCCAAATTTCATTAAAATCGGTTCAGTGGTTTAGGCGTGAAAGAGAGACAGACAGAGTTACTTTCGTATTTATAATATTAGTATAGAAGTATAGATAGTATAGATTGCTTTAAAGCATTATAATACCGTGCTGTAATTTGTAACATGCTACGAAAACTTTTTAATGAATGTGGTTTTTACTTTTCGGGTCCAAAAATCTAATTTAGTTTGAAGAACGTACTGAAAAAGCTGACATAATTCGACATGAGCGCTGGTCTAATTTAACAGAGGTGTTCCTTATTTTCAGGAAAAAGGGACTTACGTCATTCCACTTAAAGGACGCTCCAGTTTAGTAAATTGAATTCTACAAATGTCCGTAAGAGCTTTGTTGAAGAGTTCACGGCTGAATTGAATAAACTTCATTAACCAAACTTTTAATTGATAATTGAGTAAAAGTTATACAAGTTTAAGAAACAGATACAAATACCTGCGGTTCGAGTCGGAATTTTAATGATTTTGGTTAGTTATACAAAAAACTAAGGGAAGGGTAAAAACATTTTGTTTCTACTTGATTTTTTATGGCGACTAACTAGTCAATTACACAGTTCACCAAATTCGCCAATATCTAGGTTCAGAGAGTCAAGCCGAAATTCAAAATTTCTCTCTTTGTTTTAAAAGCTTTTAAAAAAAGGGCAGTTATATCAGTACATTTTATGGTGGATTATATGAGCAACGCTGCCGTATTCATACACAAGAGTTAAATTGGCACACAATGACGTAATAGAAACATAAAAGCTCTATTAAAATAATATATTCTATCAAAGCACCATTCAATATGCATATAGGCCTTTACTTCCATAGTTTAAATGTAAAATTAACATAAATAGATGAATTGAGCCAGATAGCTGTAATTTATTTCATTTTTTGTCACCGCTTTACGTTGGACTTCCGTTTACAATAAAAATGACCATTAGAATCGTGTCCAGTAGGCTCATTACTCAGTAATGAACATAAAGTTCGTTTAAACTATGCGTTGATGTACCTATTCTTACTCCAGGTGAGGTCAAGGGTTACAAGAGGTCATAGGACATTTTTAAAGGTATGGAAACTTACGAAAAAATCCAGTTGTCAAAGATTTTCTACAATTTTGTTGATGATATGAGCTTTATTTGGTGGTCAACAATCGACGATTGAAGTACTACAAAAGATATGTAGGTACTTTAAAGTAAAGGTATCTTGGTACCATAATGGTATTATTTGTAACATGACCAATAATTGTGTAAGAGAGCCTACTGAACCTTAGATTTTTGGGTCCGAAATGCAAAACACTTGGTAAGCGGTAAATTATATGGCATTAACACAGTTTTTTAATCTGCGGTAATATAGTGATGTTTGACACAAGGGGCGCTGCGTTGCGTTCAAAATATAATTAAAGTGGTAATAAACAAGTTTGAAAAAACTCAAATAAGTGTATTATTAAAGACCTTACATAAAGTTCTCTCAAAAAAATAATATAATCGGTGTGATATTTTTTGTTTTGTGAAGCACTAGTCTAGAACCTAAGATAAAAACAATATTCTCATCGATGATCTGTCTATTCTAGACCTGTACTTCATGGTCTAGAATCTAGCTGGATGATAGAAAGAATTTAAAAGTTGGAATGACTATCGCAATAATTCGGGGTCTATTCGCGTTGTGTTTGACTCTCATACTCTCTGAATTACAACTTCTATCTGAAGACAGATTGGTAAGGATTTGTTCACTTTGTCCTTATTTAAAAGTTTTCAAACAGTACCTACTTGGTTAATTTCCGAATACTGTAGCCGAGCAGTAAATAAACTTGTCAGGTTGTTACCGCAGGACGGAGCCACGCGAGCGCCTTCTGGAGTCGGAAATGAGAGATGGCGCGATAACTGAGTGTCCGACAGGTGATACGTTTTTTGGCTGGAGTGATTTTAATTAGTTTGCTAGATTTATTTCGATAAAAAAGGTATGTTAGATAAGTATTGTGCTTGTAATGTAACGGAACACAGTGTTTTGCTGCTATGGTGTACTCATGTATGTAGTACCTATGAATCCGTGTGGTATAAATAAAGTTACAAAATTTAGATTTTTTTATCTCGCACGCCCTAGTTTGGATTTCAAGATGGGACAGACAGAATGGAAAGCTCTCTTGTTTTCCTTTTAGACCTCAAAATACATCGGTACTGAACTATATTCCCACAGTCAGAACAACTTATTGAACTACCAAGACGAACAAACTTTCAGATCTTAGTAACAATACAGAATCTCATTGTCCTAATGACCGGGACAATGACGCAAACTTGTACAACATAAATCTACCGATCCTTTGTGAACAAAACAAAGGCTTTCCATCCCTCTCACACACCCCACGAACCCTAGCTGCGTCTCTTTCCCACGTTAATTAGAATAATAAATTATAGTTTAGCAGTAAGTTATGAGTTTCTTGGGTTATAAATTAATTGTTTTAAGAAAAAGCGAATAAAAGACGCATAAATCAGTTAGGATTAAGGGTTCAAATTAAACTGTAATTATGGAATTTTCTCTGCTGAAAATAAAGGATTTTTTCTAAGCCTACTCTGGCGTGGTGCCAAATTGTAAACGTGAGTTAAACTTAATAAATTATATTAGAAGAAATACGGTTAATAACGGCACAAAGAGTCAGCAATTCGTGCTACTCTGAGATCTTTTAAGTGTTAATGAAATCAACATTTAGTTACCTTTACAAAAAATATTTTCGACTGAAAATGATCATCCAATGTGATAGATCTGATCAAAATTGTAGTCTTGGTACGGATTTTCTCTATCTCTCACATGAATGAGTCTCTATTTAACAACTTTCGTGCCCCACGAGTCTCATGTCAAAATGATAACTTTATCTCATTAAGGGTTGATGGAAAATGACCCCGTGCTTATAAACACGCCACTTACCCGCGACCTTATCGGGCCTACGTAACGGCAGCCTCCTGCAGATCGCTCAGATAACCAACTAATAAACAGTTTAGCACTAATAATCTTCGCGCGTAAACGAAGGGCTAGGGAGGGAAAGGGCTTAAATATTCAGTGACATTTGATATTTCAGAGGTCACGTTATGTAGGAACCATAGGAATCAAATTTGGGTGAGTTTTTTCGGCTTTCTTTTTATTAAGTACTAGCTTTTCGCCCGCGGCTTCGCCCGCGTGCCGCGGTTTTTCGGTTTTTTATATAACCTATGACACTCAGCAATAATGTGGCTTTCTATTGGTGAAAGAATTTTTAACATCGGTTCAGTAGATCCCGAGATTACCCCTTACAATTTAACAAATTACAAACACACAAACTTTACCTCTTTATAATATTAGTATAGATGTAGTTCGCTACTTTTATTGCAAACTTAGGTAAGTACTTAATATTATAAAAAAAAAAACCGACTCCAAAAAACATACCTACACTAAAAAGTAGAAAAATAATTATTAATTAATCATCTTATTTATTAGGACGAATTAATATTTATGTATACCATGATTGATACTTTTGGAGTCGGTGCAGGCAAACTTCACACGTTTCATAATCTTGGCACCGACTCCAAAAGTATCAATCATGGTATACATAAATATTAATTCGTCCTAATAAATAAGATGATTAATTAATAATTATTTTTCTACTTTTTAGTGTAGGTATGTTTTTTGGAGTCGGTTTTATTTTTTTTTATAAAAATTACCTTATTTCTTGCTTTTTAGTTTAGAAGGTAGGCAGTACATTGAGACTATATTCATCATGTCAAGTGTAAAATAATAATCCCTACAAAATACAGGTTACAATATCGGCAACCTAAAAAGACCTTAAACCGTCAGCCCACCTTAAAAACATGAAAGAATACAACTGTTGGTCTATTTGTACCTATAATATTTAAAGAATTATCCTCCAACTCCTAAGCGTTAAGGAATTGTACGTACCATGACCAGTTCATCATGATGAGATGATGACTATCTGATGCAAACACTTGAATAACTTTAGAAACTATACTTATCTATAAAATTAAAAGAATTATCATCCAACTCCTAAGCATTAAGGAGTTTTACCTTCTATCATCAGCTCATCAATATGAGATGATGATTTCCAGGAGCAAATACTTGAATCACTTAAGAAAAAGTTTGAAAAACGATATACGTGCCTATAAAATTTGAGGGTTGCCCTCGATTTCCCTAGGATCCCATCATCAGATCCTGACTTGGTGACAATGGGACCACCTCAGAAGTGTACCCTATCTAACAAAAAAAGAATTTTGAAAATCGGTCCACAATTGACGGAGTAATCGGTGAACATACATAGAAAAAAAAAAAACATACATACAGTCGAACATATAACCTCCTCCTTTTTTGAGTCGGTTAAAAATACTCCTATAATAAGAAGTCTTTATGGAACATATGATTGCCCTTTAAAAGTATTATTCATAACATAATAAACGTTGAAAACGACATTTGAATACTATACCTATATTTTTTTTTGAGGAAGTTTTCCATGGAATGTTATTATTTATAAGCCAGCAATTTTATATGGCAATCAATTTATTCAATCGCCTCAAATTCTTTTTGATGACACTATCACATGACAGCTCCTCGTTCCGGCACATCACTATCTGTCGTTGAGTTTAACGATTACCGCATCGAATCGTTATAAGCGATAGCAAAACGGTCCCCATAAAATGTTATGGGCCCCGCGAATTGGTTCCTGAACGACTAAGTTCCTCCGATATTAAGTTGACTGCGAAATTAATTAACTGTTTTGCAAAGATTCAGGTCTAAATAATGCTAAAGTCATTAGTAGGTTATACCTCTAGGTAGGTACACGATGGCATAATATTTTGAAATTGCTGAGCAAAATTATTTTGTCAATAAGGCAACCATAATGCAAGCTTTGCAAGTTTGTGGTTAGTAGTTGCTGATATTATCATAATATTTTGTTGATAGAACATTTTGTTATGCACATTAAAACTAAATTATACCTAATAAATTCTTAAACTCTACATCACGTTACGGCGATAAAACCTAACGCAATATTATCAACAATAATTATTGTTTTTACTGTCACAAGGGGTACCTAACTAAACCCAAACTATTCGTCTTTAAAAATAAGGATAATGGGGCGATTCGTCCGTGCTTATATCCATAGAGATAGACACAAACACAAACACTCTACACATTATATTTTATAAATCGAAGCAACATCAAGCACCTACTCTTATGAAAAAGTAATTCCATAAGAAAAGTAGAATGGGTTTATAAGTACGAATTCACTGAACTCAACTCAGCAACGGACTATTTTTACTTCAAACGGATCTCCGAACAACTTATTGGGTCGTGAAGAAGTCCCATTGAGTGTATATCGGGCTGAAGATATTAGCATTGTTGCTATGAATCCGTCGCATGGACGGTCCAGTTGGCGGACTTATAGTTAATATTGTACCTTTGTAAGGACATAGGCACGTCAAGCTAACAATGTCGCGTCTTATGTAGTTGGAACAAGTATGATTTTGCAACAAAACATAATAGCTTGATGTGCTGTCTACTAATGTAAACTTGTGGAAATAGATTTGATGTATGTAGTGCCATTATTGAAACCCAACTCCGCCTAATTTCCGATCTAAATTTTGAAGTTACGTACAAAACAGTTTAATCGAAACCAATATGTCCAAAGTTCACTGTGAAAATGAGTTGTTGATGCAGAGTTTATGTAATAGTAGTTTAAATATACTACTTAGGCTGGGTTGCGCCATCTTACTTTACTTTAACAAACGTCAAGAGTATATCAAACTCCATACAAAAAACACCGGTTAAGGTTATAGTCTCGGTTAAAATATGGTAGTGCAACTCAGCTTTAATGTTTCTTTGCCTAGTAAAATAAAGTAGGCAGTTATTTCGATAGTTGAATTAACCCAATTTCTTTATTTGCTATTTCTTTTTGAAATACCCACTACCCTGTAATTTTTCACGAATCCGACCGGTGTAGCGATGCGTCGGGCGACAAATCGCGTTTGCCAGTCCAGTGGCCGGCCACAAAGGTGCTCGAAAGTGGCCAGCGGACTGTATCTCCGTGTGGACACGTGTTCACGGACCACACGACACGGGTTAAAGTCGTCAACGAGAAATATATCGTAGAAACGATTTTCAATAGTTGTCCTGAAGAGTTAGATAGACCTGGTACTCTATCTAAGAACCAGAATGTCAGATATACGAGTATAACTTAGATCAAAAAATAATTTGAGCTTACCCGTGGTTCACCTCTCTCGCTAGTCTGTAACAAACAAAGTAAAGAATTAAGTAGCCTGTAGCTTAGTAGAAGGAAGAGTACTTCGGCACTTGAATGGGATTTCATGCAATCATAATAATATTAAATTTTGTGTTGCTAAAATCGCTTATAGTTGAAACGGTCAAGGTCTAAATTAAAAACTTGTAATAAATCAACGCACAGCCCAAACCACTGGACGGCCGGGCTGAAAGGATTTTACGAAACTCCACCCCTAAGAGGGTAAAACGGGATCCACGCGTACGAAGACGCGAGCGGCCGCTAGTATTTCATATTTTTAATTCAAAAACGTTACTTTTTCTGCCCACTGACCACACAATGGAAACGCGCGTATTTCCTCGATAACTATCGCATAACAAATGAGAGTTTCTGCGCTCGATAAGCGCCGAGCGATAATTCAGGCTTTTTCGCTCCCGGCGCGATTCGGCTGGAGCGTAATGGATGGGCTGTATGAAATATTTACGATGGAAGTAGGATAGCTCGTCGGGGTTTATTTTGATAAGCTTTCGAAAAAATGCTAGAGTGAAATATTACTGAAATATCGTGAACAAACGCGTAGAGCTTTAAAAGTCAACTACCGATGAATACGAACTAAGCGACTCGGTTCTATCGCCCGTATTCTCAAACATTACTATTAGGTCTCCAGTGCGCGTGGACGCACAGGGTGACACACGACCCAATCACAGAGCTCTATTCAACGCTGTGCGTTCGTTTTGCTGTTTCACATAAGCAAGCATCGTTTGTGAATACGGGCGTATGTTGCTTATGTGGCGGTCAACGTAGATTTCTAAACTAAATATAACTTGCGTTGATCTTCCGATACTCCTACACTCTAAAATTAGGTAAATAGGTAAATGAGTGAACACTAAGCGTGTTCTATCTTTAAGCTCGTAGTATGAATTCTTATTTGTACAACAAGACGAATTTTGACTCTAATTAAAAACAACTACATGGTTCCGACAATAATTCCCTATTAAATCAAATTAACTAAACAGTTCCAATGATGTCCCTAGTAATAAATAATTCCAGCAAATTGCCTCTAACTGTGGCGACACAAACGACCGCGAAGACAAAGCATCGGACGGAACTCAAATGCGTTTTTAACTGGCTAATTGAACCCGAGTTAGTGGACGGTTTAACTATTTAGAGGTTGGTTAACTTTGTCTTGAACGAATAGATTTGTAAGTCAACAGTACAACCGACATGAATAATTTAGTTAGGTACAATCACCCCGTAAAATGTGATACCCATTTTTCGTGGGTAGGTCATTTAAATTACACTGATTACGTCAGCATTCGGTTCTTAGCTTATTAGAGTCCAACAATAGTTTTATTTCTAATTATGTTTAATTAAAGTAGGCATAAAGCTAGATAAGGTAAACTTTTGAACTTATTGAAGACTAGCTTTCCGCCCGCGGCTTCGCCCGCGTGGAATTTTGTCTGTCACAGAAAAACTTTATCGCGCGCGTCCCTGTTTCAAAAACCGGGATAAAAACTATCCTATGTCCTTTCCCGGGACTCAATGCCAAATTTCATCAAAATCGGTTCAGTGGTACAGGCGTGAAAGCGTTACTTTCGCATTTATAATATTAGTATAGATTTTCTAGCCGATTTTTTTTCTTTGCGGTCAAGTGTACAATTATGTTACTTGTCCTATGAACTCGTAAACTGTAATAGTATTAACTGAACCTTCTATTTTGTTTAATTATGGCTTGATTGCATATCTGTGTACAACACATTTTCAATTCATGACCCCAACAGTTAAAATACTGTATTTTTGTTGGCGTTCGTGTTTTCACTGTCCACTGCTAAATGAGTAGGCACGTCCAACATCTAAATTACAGCTTTAACAGGCAAAGCCGCAGATAGAAGGTAGTCTTAAAACAATTAACCCAATTCTCTAAGTGGGAATTAAACGAGGGACGTACGGACAGTCATTAGGTGGTTTTATGTGTATACTCTGTGTACACAGTATACTTTGGACAGATAATTGATTTTCGCTTTTGAAAGCTTTTAGAACACTTTAACCAGTTAATTTCAGAGGTTAATTTTGAATTTTTACCTAGTTTTTATATTGCGTGGTGGGTTGTAAATGACAGCGTCACAATCAGAATTCTCTCCGAAGGATGAAATCGTATTCTTTTACAATCTCCCGTATCTCGTTTCACATTTAATCACTTAACAACCGTTAACTTTTGTTATTTAATTGTATTTATGCAAATAAATAACATTAACTGGAATTTTATTTAGCGAACTAGTTAAACCGGTGACCTATGATGTCACGTGCACTTGCAATCGCAGCACATTGAGATTTATACAAACACCGAGAATTTCAATTTATGACAAGTTGCTCACGACTGCAGAATAACGCCGGTTCAGTGAGATAAACAATAATAATGTAGTATCTCGGCCAGTGACGACATTTTGTTGTTGTTTACTAAAATACACTGTATTATAAACTAGGTAATTTATAATAATATTAATAGATATTTTCACAAACTGAAACCACAAACCATGTCATATGATTACATAATGTAGAGCTTAAATAATGCAATATTTAGGCAGCCCTTTTGTAATCTTAAAGTAACTGTATTAATCGTAAATTGAGATAAGTACTAGACTTTTTTATGTTTATCTTACGCCTGTTTTCACCATCAATCCCTAATTTTTAAGTGACCCCTATGAAAACAAAATTCCTGTTATGTGTTACCATAGGGGTCACTTAAACATTTGGGATTAATGAAAACGGGCATTAAACTCAGAAGTTTGTGAACCTCATTATCACTGTGCTAACCAACCTACTTGTAGAATTAGTTTGTTTCCTGAAACACCCATCCACTATCTAGTACTAACTTAAACCATAACTATTTTTTATAGAAAAGAGGAGGAAAACGGGTTCTAGGGTCAGTAAGCGAACCAGCGCCATAGAAATTTAACGCAACATAAATGTAGCGTCGGTGCTTGTTTTTTAAATATTTTCGACTCCGAATAAACCCGACGAAGATTCAAACCCAACCCAACCTTATCAATGACAATTTCTCGCTCCAATGTTTAATTTGATCCAGTTTATCAAAACCCAATAAATTTAATCTCATTTGGAGTATCCGCTCATCCGCCAATTCCGCCGCAAACTCAAACATAACGCTTCCAAATCTCACCTCTATCTTATTTACCTCCACATTAGAGGTCCGTGGGGGGTGATCCGATACGGTAATGTGTTCATCCCCCCATTAAGGGTTTATGAGCGGCATTTGAATAATCGGGCCGATCTCCATTACGGCGGTAACTATGGCGCTTAATTGATACTATTAGGAGCAGATTAGAATAAAGTGTGGGCTTGTTTGGCAATAAACAAAAGGATTCGGCTTTAGCCACATGTTAAACTACCCACTCATTAGTGAGATGTGAGGTAACTGTAAACTCGCTTTTACCAAAAACATAAAGCTAAAAAGCCAGATTAATAAAGTTACAGTAAAGCTGTGTTTTACATTTTGGCATAATTTTCGAGTTCATGTTTTAAAACTCGTTAGTAGTTTTTCGGTACTAAACAAGGAATACTTTGAAATAAACAAAATGAAACAAAATGACAAGTGGAAAAAGCAACTACCTAACGTATTAATAGTAGGCTTGAATTACACAAGTTTCATCAATTGCAAAGCTCTTATATCCAGATAACCTAAATTACGTTTTTATTATTCATTGGAATTTAATTCAGACGTGAATCTGGAAATCTGGATCAATCGTTTACGTTGCGAGTTGGAATCATGAAACAAACAGGTAACGAAATACCTACATAATAATCTTAATTAATTTGCGAATATATTTTTCCCTATTTTGCAGTAATCAGCGTTTTACCTCTAGATAGTTATTTATGTTATTAAATTGCCATCCTGTACAGCCATAGTCACGTATTTTCGGCATCGTGTAATCCATGTAAGGCCTTACCGTTTCCATTAAAGCTGTACTACAGCGTTTGTAAATTCACGTCGGCAATTTAGACCATAGTCGTGTATCACCAGTTCGCAGTAAAGGTGGCGGCTGATTTATTGTCGCTCGGAAGCGGCTTGCGTAAGCGCAAAGTTCAGCGCGACCTTTGCAAATGTCGGGCCGCGGATAGCGCGATCTGAAGGGTTAAGTAGGGCTGTATTTGTTTATATCGACAGACAACTCGCGGCTCTTTCATCGCATCAGGTTAAAGTGGGTAGGGCCGCCCTTCTGGCGAGGAGAGTTCCATATAACTCACTGGCCGTCCCCATCGGTTAAGTATCAGACAACGCGGTTCCTGAGCACACCATCGGTTAAAAGTGGGTAGACCCCGCCTTTCTGGCGAGGAAAGTTCCATAACACACTCACTGCTGGCTGGCACCGCTGGCTATCCCCATTGGCCAAGTCTTTGTCAAGATTTTGTCGCATAAGTGCTTCCTTGGGTCCCTTTATCGCTAACATTCGTGGCGCATATCTGCACAGTACGCCTAAAAGAATAAAAAGAATAGAAGAAAAACTAAGACAAAATAGTAACAATGATTACTCATAAGAGTGCTTTTGGTTCCACTTTACAATATACATTAAAATTGTCATAACTATCGATAAAGTCTATATTTTCGTCGATAACTCCCTCAACTTAACTAGTTTCTGATCCCCAGCAGTTAAACGCCCCTTGTTTTAATGGCGATCGCATTGTTACGCCATTTGATGACACCGTAAATGTCGATATTAATTGTCGACACTGCCTTATCGTCATTTTTTGCCTTAACGGTAACACTGTAATGCTATCTGTGCCTATTCTTGAAGTAATCCCATATGGTTAGGACCAGTTGCATAGTTGTCATGTGACTGATACCAAGTCTTTATCAATGATAGAGACTAATGAGATTATATGGTTGCCATTAATGGGATGGTATTAGAATTATCCTGATGATATGCATATTGTTATACATAATTGGAGAATATTGACGATTGAATATGCATGAAACCTACAGGAGTAAATTGTAACGCTTAGATGTCACTCTAATAAGATGAGGCTAAACTATACGTTTTGATCTTTGTTTCATAAAAAGTATTTAACTTTTTTTTTTAAATAAATTCGGTTGGAATCTAAGTTTTAGGACTTTCAAAGAAAGCAATGTTGTGGATTGTGATGAATTATAAACTTGAATTAGATAGCACACAAGTTTCCAGTAATATGTACTCATGTTCTCCTTAAAATTTAAAAAGATTTTTCAGATTCTTTTGAAAAAAAGTGTGTGAACTCAATTTTCTTATTTGAAAAACTAGGAATCTACACACTTTACTTAAATATCTTAAAATACTCAGCACAAGCTAAACTGAAACAAATACAATTAAATAACACCAATTACTCAGGTCAAGCCAGGCTCGCGGTGAGGCGCGAACGTAACGCGGCAATTAACATTCGCAATTAGCGAACTAAAGTTACGCGTTTGCTGCCATGGCAGCAATAACCCATGGGTTATTGCTGGAGAGCAATTGGCCGGCTTCTTACACGGTAGTTTGTATCGTTGACTCGTTTGAAAATACGTAACCTTACATCTTAACATTCTTACTTTGAGTTCGAGGCAATGATTTTTATTTCATTTGTAGCTTGTGAGAATTTCCGCAGATAAATTATGTTAAGTTAGGAGATTTAGGCTGAGTTGCACCACCTAACTTTGACCGTAACTATAACGACTACCGGTGTATTTTGTATGGAGTTTGACAGATTTTTGACGTTTGTCAAAGTTAAAGTAAGATGGTGCAACCCAGCCTTAGACAACATGCGAGCTGCAAGTGAGATTTAACTAAAACACCAAGCTCTAGTTCTAGGGTGTATTTTGTGTTCTATTTAGTACAATTGAAGTATTTAGAGTAGGAACAGTCACTCGTAAGTTACTTACACGAATGTTTTGGTAAAGACTAGCACAATCTTTAGGCACATAGACGCCATATCACGTTTGGACTTAAACCCCATTCATGACCAATAAGACTGCAAACCGACGCATTATTTGTTATGTTATGTAATGCCCGGTTACCCAATGCAAAGCAAGCATAAAACTCGTTAAATAAGTAAGTGATATAGTGCACAATTACTCATTCACCTTGAATTTGACACCGTTGAATGATTGTGTCGTGATCTGGTAGTTCTGTTACATAATAGGAAATTAAGTTAGTTTGCACTTTTTTGGGTTCAATAACTATTAATTGGACTTGTACTTCCTATTCAATAATTGCAGTTTATTTCATATTACGCAATGCGTTATGACACTGCGTGGATCCCATTCGGGAATTGAACCCTGAAGTCCTCCGTGGCAAGACATCCCGATTCCCGACCGTCTTACACCTATTGTTTTCATGTAAAAAGAACTAAAATTATTCTGTTTCAAAATGTTATTACTGTCCTATAGTGAAGGGGCACGCAGAAAATGTAGATTACCGGTGAATCAATTATGAAACGATTTTTCTTACATTGGCTAAGATCTTTCATCAACTAGTTAGTAAAATAGCTCAATCATATCTCATTAAGCACAAAATGCATGATAATTGCTGTAAATTATTTGTAATGACTGTTAAAACAGCAAGGAACCAATTTGATATGGAAATTGCTGTTGTATCACGAGATAATATTCCTTATGCAATCCTTTGTGCTCAACTCATTTCAATAAACAAACAAAAGGCTCGATTGCATAAGCAGGATGTCAGAAATCTCTTTGTGGAATATGAAAGTAATAAATATATTTTTAAAGCTCCGTAGATGCCTGCAGGCGAATCCTTGGCTGTATAAAATGAAATTGAATATGGATTTTAAAAATGTGTGTGCATTTCAGACGCTAGCTGAGCTTTCGTGTATTTTAGTGGGGTCTCTATTAACCCCTGATTGAATTACAGCCTAGGGTATGCGTAAATTTTAGAAGTAAAAAAATGTTTCATCATCCTCATCATTTCAGCCATAGGCCACTGCTGAAGATACGCCTCCCCAATGATTTCCATGATGATCGATTGGTAGCGGCCTGTAAAAAATGTTTGCAGTGTAACTTTTATAGAGCCTAACAGTACCTATTGGATCATGGTGTTTTTTGTATCGAATTCCTCGGGCGCAGACGACAATACAATACATTATACTGCACTTTTTAAAATCACCCCTATTCCCTATTACAACTACAAGAGACGCCGTACACAAAATGATTAAAACATGGCGGAGTTAATTTTCTCCTTATAGTTTGGTTTGTCCTTATGCAAATAGAGTACAGATCAAGTTGCTCTCCTCAGACTGCGTCATCCAAATCTGCCCTTTATTAATTCAAGTGGCCGTAACTCATGGCATACAGCGGCCATACATTACGCGCGGACAGCGGGGGCGATTTATGGTGCCATGCATCGGTGGGCCGCGCTAGGGCGCTACCACAGTGGGGCAGGCTGCCTAGACGTAGGCCTAAATAAGACATCAAGAGGCTAAGAGCAGTTTTAGATTGCCCTACTAAACTAACTAAGACATAAAGAGTCATTTGTTTTAGCAAATAGGCTTTAAAAGCTCTTTTAAACGTCCCAGTTCCCAGTGCTGAGAAGCATCGCAATAATTTCTGTCGTTATGAGGACGTGCTATGAACGTAATGTTTCGAATAACTATCTGAAACTTTACCTATCGAGGACTAGTGAAATTGGCTCTTATTAAATGCTAAACTAAAACTTTAATAAGTCAAGTAATTTATACTTATGAGTTGGGTTTTTTTTAATTCTTACAAAACATAGGTAAATAAATAACTTTACGATATAAATTAATGTTAAGTTTAAATAGACAAATAGAAGAGAGATAATGGCACATTATTGGTAGTTAATTCAATGATTTCTTGTTCATTTAATCATTGAAAGGAGATACACTGCACAGCTTTTAAAATTAAATATATAACATGCTACTTTTTTACCAAAATTCTTGCTGTCGTAGTGTGTTCTGCCCCTAACCCACTATAACATCACAAAGCGTGCCGATTAAATTCGAAAACAATAGCCACAATTTTATTGTGGTGCCAGGCTTTATGATCCCGCAGTTCGCTCGTTGTTGTTACCGTGATATATATTCTGATGTCTCTTTCAAATAATAATTGTTTCGCAGCATTATCTTAATTTAATGTTCCGTGTCGATGACGCCGTGGCTATGGAATATTCATAGGGTTTTTTGGTATTGTCATTCATAATTAAACAAGTATTTAAGTTTTTGAATTGGTTTAATGGTTCGTAATAACAAACTAAAATTTAATTAATAAATGATATAATTAATTTTATCTGCATCTCGTAATTACTAATCAGTGTGGTAATCGCGTTTTTGAACTCGGAAAATGAATTGATTGATTCTTCCTAATTAAATAATATTTGTTTGAAAAAGCCTAAATAAATTCGTTGGTTTCCGTTTGATGACGTCAGACCCTTCGTGGATGTTACGATATTATGTTGCGTTGTTTTGCCGCAGCGGCATCGATCAGATAATCCACCGCATTATCTGTTATCGTGCTCAGCGACCACTTGTAGTGTCCAAAGTCCTCCCGGCATAAACATAATGTTGCGATGCTTAAAAGGAAGGTCCACCACTGTTTGTTCTTTCTATAGGTGCCTACCTACTACAAGTACATCAAGACGTCATCATCATTTCAGCCATAGGACGTCCACTGCTGAACATAGGCCTCCCCCAATGCTTTCTATGTTGATCGATTGGTAGCGGCCTGCGTCCAGCGCTTCCCTGCTACCTTTATGATGTCGTCGGTCCACCTTGTGGGTGGACGTCTCACGCTGCGTTTCCCGGTACGTGGCCCCCATTCCAGAATCTGCCACATCGGCCGTCAGTTCTGCGTACTATGTGCACTGCTCATTGCCACTTCAGCTTGCTACATCAAGACGTAAAATTTTAATTTTTAAAATCAAAAGTTCTCAATGGTTTGCAAAGTCAACTGTTAAAATGCATGTTGAAAATTACCCAGCTCATTTCCCGTTTTCATACAAATAACTCTACCTTCCCGAGAACACATTAATGCGGGCAAAAGTTATCTTATAAGGCTTCTGTTATTCTGTTGTTTGTCTTACCTATGACGTAAATGGCGGTATAAAATCGCCAAAAAGCAAATATAATAACATCACAAGCGTAATTATTGTAACATAATACCTGTTTCGGCTTTCGCTGACGGGGCAACCAATTTCCTTCTATCAAAAACAATGCATTACGTAAAGCGACCCAAAAAGGTTTGTTTACATAAACGGTATCACGCCACCATCCGAAAATAAATATTATAAACTAAGCTTAATCCAAAACTTAATCTGCGGTTATTACATAAGTTGTAGACACATTCAATTATGTATTAGGTTAAAATTTGGCCCCAATTTTGAATATCCAATGATATTGTGCACCACACATTAGCTCCAACTAACTCCAATATCCCCTTCCCCCCTTTTGCATCAGTAATTATTATCCCACCCTTACAGAGGAAGGGTGAATTTATGGTGAATGCAAACCTCTCATATTACTAGTTAGATCGTGTAACAAAGTTAGTAGTGTCGACCAAAACTGGCATTGACGACTGAACATAAGTATCATTGTGTAAATTGTTAGCTACTACTCTATCTTGCAGTTAAGTTATAATTTTATGATGTTATTCATATAACCTACTTTTAGAAGGACTTTAACCCTGAAGCATTCATTCCAGACTCTAGTAACCGCCCCACTTCTGGCGAGAACATGAGGATGACAGAGGGCTATACTTACGAATAACATGAATAACATGACGGTTAAAACATGTTTAGTTCGTCGTTTCAGCCAAATGACGTCAACTGCTGGACAAAGGCCTCCCCCAAGGTTTTCCATAATGAACGGTCCTGCGCTGCCCGCATCCAGGCTCTTCCCGCGACCTTTACCAGATCGTCGGTCCACCTAGTAGGAGGCCTGCCCACGCTACGTCTTCCAGCCCGTGGTCGCCACTCGAGAACTTTCCTGCTCTAACGGCCATGTTTAGTTCACAAATAAATAATTTCTATTTTAGTTAAATAATCTCTGTCACTACGAAGCAAACACTATTTATTACTTTCTGATACCAGTTTACAACTTAGATAAAGAAAAACAGTAAGTAGTTTAAACCAGTTTATACTCGGCAGCTGACGAAAACCCTGTTTATATTTCACAGTTGACGATCAATCATAATATAGTATCTTCTCCATTAATGTCTGTCTAACCTATAACCTACATTAACGTCTAGCGTCTCATACGATTTATGCATCCTACAAAACAGATGATAAGCCATGACACTATCAGACTGTTGCCGTCCATTTATCTGCCAGATACAATGTTGCGTATCTTCGCCCTTCTGTTGCTGTCGCCGTTGTTGGCTAATTTGCACGTAAATCGTGCCTAAACACGGTGGAGATAGCTACAATGTCCATATTTATACGTTGACTAAACTTGCCTTTCCATGAAACGGCGGGCTCTTGGAGAGATGATACAACGTAGAGCGTAACATGGCAGGAAGAAATTGGATGATAGCTCAAGTCCCATGTTTGACATCACATCAAGTTACATTCTTGCAACTCACGAAGACGAGTGAACTATACTTGTGTGTGTACGTGTACATGCACATCATCATCATCATCATCATTTCAGCCACAGGACGTCCACTGCTGAACATAGGCCTCCCCCAATGACTTCCACATCGTANGATTCGACAACTCGAGCTGAAAGCTCTCGGGGCAGTGAATATGAGCATTAGAGGGGCGGAGCGTAGACTTCATCAAACGGGACCTCTCCAGCTTGACGTTAATGTTTAGTATGCCTCTGACTATCCGGTGATCACTACCGGTTTTCACCCTGTTGATCACGGAGACATCGCTAAACATTCGTCGCTTTGTGGTCATAATGAAGTCGATCTCATTTCTCGTGGAACCATCGGGACTCATCCAGGTCCACTTCCTGTGAGGCGGCTTCTGAAAGAAGGAGTTCATCGCATAGAGATTCTCCTTTTCCAGGAACTCGGCCAGCCTCTGTCCCCTGGGGTTCCGTCGCCCATATCCATATTGCCCCACTCTCAGCTCATCATCACCTCGCATGCCCAGTTTAGCGTTGAAGTCCCCCATAACGACATTGAAGTGGGTTTTAGTTGCATGTATGGCCCTACTTATGTCCTCATACATAGCTTCCACTTCTTCATCTGGGTGTGTAGAGGTCGGTGCGTATACCTGGATTACCTTCAACGAGTACCTTTTGGATACTCTGAGTATCAGGTATGCAACCCTGCTCGACACACTTCCGATGGTGATGATGTTGTTAATGAGGGACTTGTGGACGAGAAACCCGACACCACCTTGGGACAGTTGTTCGCCCTCCCGGTAGTAAAGCAGGTTGCCGGATTTCAGGGTTATCGTGTCCTCGCCCTCTCGCCGGACTTCCGATAGCCCTATAATACTCCATCGCAACCTACTTAATTCATCTTCCAGCTCTATAATCTTTTCGTCGGACCTCAGGGTGCGGATGTTGTGTGTTACGAGGGCCAGTTGTCGTTTGTGGTGGTAGCTATTCCTCCTCCGGGGATTCTTAGCACCCCCCGCCCCGTCGTCACCCCAACCGCTACCGTAGTCAGGAACAACGGGGCTGCCGGAGACTGGGGGCCTGGTTTTAGCTCTGCCGTTCATCAGGGGGGGGGAGTTGCCAATACTCGCCACGCTTGGCAGGCGGGTTGGCGAGCGCAGTTTTTTATAAGGTTTCGCACGTAGACGCTGCTGCCCATCTCGTGCTACAGGATTTAGTCGCCTCTTACGACACGCCTCCTGTTGGCGGTGGGGAATGGTATTCTTTACGGCCGTCCCCACACGGCACCTCCGGCTCCGACCTTAGTCAGAGTCCACATCCATTAATAATTAACGCGATAAACATAATTTAATTCCGCCGCTTCCTGCTCTAACTGGGTCACACATTGTGCGGCGAATAAATAACCATTGTTTGTAATTGCACTTTTTGTTTGTTCACGGATCTCGCTTTGAATACTCGGCACACGCTTGCCGTGACACGGCGGACGTCGACGATGGGCCTGATACGTGACTAATTGGGGTAAAACAATCGGGACATATGCGCTAGTTGGTTTTTTGCAGCATTTTTATAAAGTTGACAAGCAAAATGTCAATGTTATTAAAAACTGCAAGTTTTCAGAACAGCATAGCAGCAGCCTAATGATCCGAAACAAGAGAAATGGCCGTACGAAGTGGGGCAAGACACCAATATTATATGTTTAAGAGTATTCAGTCGAATGTGATGCAGGCGTAGTCACTGTAACAAATTAATGTTACAAATATGAATAGAAGAACGGACATATTTTTTAAATTACGGTACGGTACAAATTAAGGTATTGTATTCAGGCCGCAATTGTGCCGCAATGGAGTGGCACGTGTTAAATAGTGGAGATAGAGGCTGGTTTATAGTGATCCGTCACTTTAACTGATAGTGTAAAAAAGTATGTGTCAAAATTTAACGCAACTCAAGTAACTACCCGTTACATAACAAACTAAAACGTATAACAAATTATACTTCCAAGCTGTTTTTCAATGCATGCTATCATCGGCAGGGCTGCGAAAAGCGCGCCAACCGCCATGTTTGTGCGCGCGCGCTGTTTGTGCGTTTATTAATACTACTTGTGGTTAGGGCTGCCACTTCGTAACTAGGCACTTCCTTTGTATGACCTCAAATGACGGCTAACATCACGTCGTTAACCCTGGTTGCACCATCTTACTTTAACTATAGCAAACGTCAAAAATCTGTCAAACTTCATACAAAAACATAAGCAATTATAAGCCTACGAAACTACTTTGACTGGCGTTATGCGTTATTCTCGCCTAGTAAGTATTTATGTAGTGAAATAGCGGGCGAGATTCAAATTCAAGTTTCCTTGATAGAGCACTTAAATTGTGTTTATGAAAAAGGTTCACACGGGTGTTTGAGTTTTTCTGTGATAGACATAAATTCATGCGGTCGAAACACATTGCAAAGTCTAATGATTTTGTATTTATTCATAATTATTACTGTCGTAGTGTACGATTTAGCAATAAAAAGTATACTCTGTAATAAAATACATAGTTTCCTTGTGGCAGCCCTAGCGCTTAGAGTTATTGACCTGCCTCAACGCGTGCGCGCGCGCACGTATCACACCAGCGGTAATGCGATTGATAAATTGGACCTATTATACCGGGCTTATCACTGCTTTGTGGGCCGATGCCCTGGGTTCAGACCTGGAGGAAGCTGGTAATTTATTTATTTATTATAATTCCATTTTTATTTAAATTTAAAAATTATACATAGCATTAATAATACATACATAGTTATTTGTGTAATTGGTACAGGCAGTTTGCCGCTTGCCTATTTTGGCGCAAGAATCAGGACCAAAGTAACCAATGTAATAAATGTACCTTTTGATACTCGTTTAATAGAATATCAAAAAAAATAAAACCGACTCCAAAAAACCTACACTAAAACGTAGAAAAATAATTACTAATTACCTACTTATTTATTAGGACGAATTATTAATATTTATGTAGGTATACCATGATTGATACTTTTGGAGTCGGTGCAGGCAAACTTTACATGTTTCATAATCTTGGCACCGACTCCAGAAGTATCAATCATGGTATACCTACATAAATATTAATAATTCGTCCTAATAAATAAGTAGGTAATTAGTAATTATTTTTCTACGTTTTAGTGTAGGTTTTTTGGAGTCGGTTTTATTTTTTTTTATAAAATTTTACTTATTTCTTGCTTTTTAGTTAACTAATTATTACCTTGATGTTACCACTGAAGGTAGGCAGTACACTGAGACCAAAAAAAATTGGTTCATAATCGGCGGAGATATTGCGTATAAAAAAGTTCATCCCCAATTTTCCACCCTTGGGGGTGAAATATTTTCTTCAAATTCGCATGAAACCACCCTTTTGATAATACCTATTCAACAAAAAAATAATCGTTCAAATTGGTTTATAATCGGCGGAGATATTGCGTATAAAAAAGTTCATCCCCAATTTTCCACCCTTGGGGGTTGTTTTTTTTATTATTAAATTTAAATGGGACCACCCTTGAGGTATTACCTATACGCCGAAAAAAGATTTGTTCAAATCGGTTCATAATTGGCGGAGTTATCGCGTAAAAAACAAAGAAAAAAAAAAAAAAAAAAAAACATACGGGTCGAATTTCCTCCTTTTTTGAAGTCGGTTGAAAAACACTGGAAGAGGATGCAAAAGATTAAACAGATATTAAAATAAATATTAACGTTTCTGCTTTTGATAAGAAATTAAGTGCTTAAATCACCGTGACACGTGATAGCACATTCCGTGGCAGACTGACACAGGCGAAGCCGCGGGATAAAGATAATAAAATGTAAAAGCCAGTTTAATTGGATAATATGATAAACTGATACACCAAATTGACACTATTCTCCCTCGAAAAGCATCAAACATTTTTTCAATTATAGTTTATTTAATAAAACATAACTTAAAACTATTATCTGACACGACCAACAAGTGTCCGAAACAGTTGAATTACAAATATAATACAAGTTATTTATTGTAGCTATCACAACAAAAACTGGGTACTCCCAGAGGAGATGTTTTTATCAAAACTTTCGTGTTTGGATAAAATACCTATTCTGATTAGTGTTCCGTAAGTGTTTAGAAAATATAATAATCACTCACTCATATTATAAAGTCAGATTTTTCCAAAATATAGAAATTAGAATTCAAAATCCAGCTGAAAATTACACATAATAAATAGTTTTCTACATGTTTATTTGTCACATGTTCGAATAAAGTCTTTGCAAATCGCCGTCAAGCCACTGAATGATTAAAATGCAGTAAAAATATGCGTATGATAATGTACGGAACCCAAAAGTATAGATCGCACTTGACAATTTTTTTAGTACTTCGATCGAAGAAAGCGTGCGTGCGTGAGATCAACGCAATTAATTCGTAAAATTAAATTTACACGATGTTGGATTTGTGTGCATTGCCTAAACAAAAACATTACTCAATGCTACAAAGTTTAATAATATACAATGTAAGCACATAAGAATACGCAGTTTTTTTGTGGTTTTATTGCAAAAAAGAGCTCTCTAAAACTAAATACGTGAAGATAAAGTCAGCTGCCTAGTCATTATTTTAAAAAATATTCTTTATGACGCTTACAGCTAAGAGTGGAATGCTCTGTGCAAGTTAGTGTTTCCGAATGTTTACAATCCCAAGGTCTGCTAGTGAATACCCAGATACTTTTTGGACAGGCTTGCCTGTGCCTCATCATAGATCGCATCATTCAGGTGATTATACCTAGCGAGGGCCAACCTACTCAAAGGATACATAATTGAATTGGTAATTTGGTACCAATACCAAATATTGGAGCAAATATAGCCAACATGTGGTTATTCGATTGTCCACGGTTGGCTCTCGTCCAGCGCCCGCATCTGCGAGGAGGTGTCATTGAACTATAATTATTATCTGTTTGTGTGCAAAACCAATACAATAGTTAGGTACAGCTGGCACATCAAGCTGGACACGGTGGATTCTTATGCGGTTGGAATAGGTGATATTTTGCACCAAAAATGTATGCTGACGACTATAATATCTCGATAAACTTCATATCACTGTCATCTGCTGATAATCTCGGCCTACGTTCTTTGAATACATAAATGTAAGGGTTTATTATTTTCAGGTGACTAGCATGCAAAGTTATGGTACTTATAAAATTCACTAATTTTCATCAATAAAATATCATTTATCAAATTTCGCTCCTTTGGTAGTATGTACCTACTATACGTATTTTTAGGGTTCCGTAGCCAAAATGGCAAAAACGGAACCCTTATAGTTTCGTCATGTCCGTCTGTCCGTCTGTCCGTCTGTCCGTCTGTCCGTCTGTCCGTCTGTCCGTCTGTCACAGCCGATTTACTCGGAAACTATAAGTACTACAGTGATGAAATTTGATGGGAATATGTGTTGTATGAACCGCTACAAAATTATGACACTAAATAGTAAAAAAAAGAATTGGGGGTGGGGCCCCCCATACATGTAACTGAGGGATGAAAATTTTTTTTCGATGTACATACCCGTGTGGGGTATCAATGGAAAGGTCTTTTAAAATGATATAAAGTTTTCTAAAAAACATTTTTCTTAAAGTGAACGGTTTTTGAGATATCAGCTCTCAAAGTCGTAAAAAGTATGTCCCCCCCCCTCTATTTTTATAACTACGGGGTATAAAATTCTAAAAAAAATAGAGGTGATGCATGCTAATTAACTCTTTCAACGATTTTTGGTTTGATCAAAGTATCTCTTATAGTTTTTGAGATAGGTTGATTAAATTGACATAATAAGTTTATTATATTTGCTGCTACGGAACCCTTTGTGCGCGAGCCCGACTCGCACTTGTTTTTATTTATTTTTTTTATAATTACTATAACTTTATATAACGTATAATTAATAGCTGTAAACATTGCATTGCATTACCAGAGAATTAAAAAGATAAAATAATATAATTGCTCTTGATAAGCGAGCTCTATCATAGGTAATAAATACCCTCATATCAGTCAGAGAACAATGACCAAGGGGCACCTCTACAAGCCCATAAATACTTATTTAAAAAAGTCTACAATTTACGAGTAAGTAGGTAGATGGAACTAGCGGCCGCCCGCAACTTCGTACGCGTGGATCCCGTTTTACCTCCTTAGGGGTGGAGTTTCGTAAAATCCTTTCTTAGCGGATGTCTACGTCATAACATCTACCTACATGCCAAAGGACATTGTCAGAAACCGCCTTAGATTCCTGGGCACAGCAGTAAAGTATCAAAATTAATCTCTTACTTTTTGAATACTTAAATATTAATTAGATTGTAACGGACACTTGAGGATTAAAAAATGAAATAATAAAAGTATTTTATATGTATTCCATAATACTATGACGACATCCGGACATTTTAGGGCGTGGCCTGCTCCATATCCTATGAAGTTCCATAATTTGTGTCGATAAAATCTATGTAAAATCGGCACAAGGCAATGCCGTACTTCATTGTTAGGAATCCATGTAATAGTGATGTTGACTGCGGTCATCATAGACAATAAGATACCGATCTTGTAAATAAAATAAATCGTCCAAATTGCTACAGTATGACTAGATTTTAATTAAAAGTTAAAAATATATTGCACGATACTACAAGAAGCTATCTAATGTGTCCAACTGGTCGAAGGTCATGAATAAAATAAAAAGAATTGTGATCATAACACTGATATAGACAATGACAACAATATGGGATCATCTTTAATATATCTGTTACAGTTTCAAAATTCGATGAAAAATCCAATGCCGCTTAAAGTGAGAGAAATGTCTAAAGTTCTAATAGAATTGAAAGTTTTATTCGCTCAAAATGCTTATAACAATAATTGGTAATACATTTCAAATATTAAGTACCTTTATAATGTATCGATAGAACCAAAATGATATCCTCTCAGCTTGGAAAGGGAAAACCCAGGATTGGGGGAGCGCTCCAGGCAATTTTTAGAACATTTCATAGGTGGTAGTAAATAATATTTATTTTATTATTAAAATTGAATATTTTGATATTGATAAAATTGAATATATCTTTCGATTCAAATACCGAATATTTTTCAATCGATAATAATTATCGAGAATTGTTAATAATATTCAATTAAAAGTTGTTCAATCCCTAGTCATGCATAGACTAAGACGGTAACCATGGAGATAGTTAGTTTGGTAAGTCACGTGTTAAATGTCAAGAGTGGAAAGTAAACATAGGATTCATGTTATTTATTTACGTGCAAAATGTAAGTAAGTAAATCATAAAAGTGGAACGCCGAGCTATTTCCAAAACCCGTCCAATATTATAATACAATTTGGCTGCGACAACTACAATACAGAACATCTCCCAAATCGATGTGCATCTATATATATAAAAATGAAACCCGTTTCGCGTTGTCACGGCATCACGTGTGAACGGCTGAACCGATTTCGATAATTCTTTTTTTTAAATGTTTGTGGAAGTCCAAGGATGGTTCTTACGGAAAAAAATATTAAGAAAATCTCTACGCTAAGGCGGTACGAAGTTCGCCGGGTCAGCTAGTAAAATAATATAATACAATACTAGTAAGTAAGAGGTTATGATAACAATATTGCTATCATTAAGTTTATAGAATTGGTCCGCCAGGAATAATTGTTCTTACATAAAGATTTGTGTCATTTAGAACCTAGAAAGTATTATTTCGGCACTGTTGATCTAACGGCGAACAATGTATGGAGAACGAACATTGTCCTTTCAGCCCGATCCGTCCAGTGTTTTGGGCTGTGCATTGATAGATCACTATGTCAGTCAGTCAGTTAGTCAATCAGTCACCTTTGAGTTATTTAGATTTTAGATTAATAAAAATTAATCATTATCATCATCATTCAGCTATAGGACGTCCACTGTTGAACATAGGCCTCCCCCAATGATTTTCATGTTGACCGGTTGGTAGCGGCCTGCATCCAGCGCCTTCCTGCTACCTTTATGAGGTCGTCGGTCCACCTTGTGGCTACGTTTTCCGATACATTAATTCAACGTCATTGTTATGATGAATGATTAAATTATTTAAGGCGACGATTTTATAAAAATCTTAAAGGGGACGTGCAGATAATACTTACCTAAAACCCTAAAAAAAAGTTTCTGTATGTGGAGGTCTATTAGGGTACCTATTGGAACCCTAAAAAATATTTTCTAAACATTATCACATCGCTTTTCCAGAATATACATATTATTATACTCTGCTGCAGATTGCATGGCACTGATAGCGCCTGCGCAGTCACTGACCTACTCCAAGGATGCATTTGTTTGTACCTACTCCATACTCCAAACAATTTGTAACTCTATAACAACAGATGAAGATACGTTTTACATTAGCAATCACTGACTGCACTTTATATTATTATGGTAAAGGAATTTGAACTCAGTCATGTTAGAAATAAGGTATCAATGTAGAGTCATGTTAGGATTCTAGGTTTCTGTTTAGAATCCGTTGCAATAGGCAATTTTGTTCGTAACTAAAAACTGTGACGAATTTAATTCTGTTCGGTTAATTTGTTGATTTTATGTATGTTCCGTGATACTTCATTATACAATTGTTCTAGAATACTGTAAATAAAATTTACGATCAACGTGAAACTTCTCACTCATAGTAAGTCAATAAATAACGATAACATACTATTGAGCAAATATTCTTAATAAATGTAAGTACCTACCTACATACTTAATAGACTTCTCAAAGTGGAGTATAGAGAGTTCTTAAATAAAGAAAAAAATCTCAATATCAGCTGTTCTGCTTCCGAATTGGAATCGATTCTATAGGCAAATATTTTTTTGTTTTGGTCTCAGTTAAAGTAAAAAGCTTCTGTCAGATTTATTAGTTTCTCTATTACAGATTATGTAAATATTTAACCCGCTTAAGGGCCGATTTGTGAATTAAGAGTTTTGTATTGAGAGTGCTCATCTTCTAACGAAGTATGAATTTTTCATAAATTTATCCTTGCGTAGATGAGCACGCTTAAGCTGGAAATCTTAATTCAGAAACTGGGCTAGGTGCTGTAATTGTTACTATACAATTATTTTAGCTTCTCGTACCAAAACAAACCAGTGCACAATAAACAACTTGTCTTACTAATCGACGCAATCGAAGTTAGACTGGACTTCGGCTGGGTTGCACCATTGTTAGGGTCCTAACGAATATTAGTAGAAATAAAATAGTGGACTGTATTAAAATAGGTTACTGTAATTCTCGCCAGCCTAATTACAATCAATTATGAGAGTACGCGGTATTCGTGCGACGACGGTGGTGTCCCAAAGGCGAGTGTGTGACCCGAGCGCAGCCGATGATGACGCTGTCGGCCCGAGGTGACGTTAGTCATCGTACGCCGCCCGCACGTCTCCTCCCGCGCGTTGTTGGGTTCCCAACAACCATCTTACTTTAACTTTAACAAACATCAAAAATCTGTCAAACTCTATACAAAATACACTGGTTATCGTTATAGTAACGGTTTAAGCTTGGTGGTGTAACTCAGCCTTAGTATTCTAGGTCTAATGTAAACAGGCCCAACCTGCCGCGGTCGCGGCCTTCGAGACTATTACAATACGCTAAGAGATAAATAATACTATGGGGTTAGGTTTTATAGCCACTGCAAGATAAGACACAATCAGAATTACTTGTTTATTTTATTGTTTAGAGACCTCATCATGCAACAGAGATTACAGAGATTTTCTTTAAAAATCTTCGGTCTACTCGTATTAAGAGACTATTCCCAATTTACGTTCCCACCGCTGCAGCAGCTGTGTAGCCAGGATCTACAGCTTGACCGCCAATAAAATCCCAAGCAGTGAAGGTATTTTTTTTCCCGAAAGAACCCTTTACGAAATTAATCAGAAGAATATAGTAGAAGTTCGATCTTCGGTCTATTACTGTACGAGTTAACTGTGGGTTCTCATGAAGGGTTTCCATCATCTATTGACGCGCTGGCTCTTCGGGGACATGAATGACCAACAGCCCCCTCTTTGGTAAGCATAATTTAAACCGGTTTCTTTAAAAGTTCTGCATAGTAGAGATTTGAATCATGAACTCAAGATATCCTGAGATGGAGAGATCAAGATCCAAGAATGTAAGAATAAGAATAAGAAATTTATTCATAATGTTCATTACATGTCAAATTTTCAATATATTTTCTTATTAATAATAAAGAATTGCAGTATTAATAAGAAAGAAATACACATCATGTCCAAATAAATTAATAATACAAATAGAATTAATGTCAATTAAATGTCAAAATAAAAAATAGTGGGTAAACAGTGTCAATAATAATTAAATTCCAAACAGTTCGTCAATTTTATAGAACGCCTGCTCGATCAACCACTTTTTTAATTGAAATTTGAAAGAATGGATTGATACCGCTTCTTTCACTATTTTAGGCAATCGGTTGTATACTTTATGTACAATAAGGTACGTTTAGAGACAAGATGAAGTCTTGATGAACAGTTATCTTGTTTAATTTACAGAATTTAGCTCACTTTTTAGTGTGCTACCAGCCTGCTACAGACAGCTGAATATTTTATCTTCAAAATGTATTTATTAGGCAAATACTAAACTAGCAAATATCAATGCGGTTCACCTTCGACTGATTTCAGCCATAAATCAGGTGCAGCAAGTTATTGTTTTGTGGAAGCTGGCATTTGTTATTGTCTGTGCCGATCAACTGCATTCGTCTTGGACGACCGATGTTATTATATTTTGCCCGTGTTTTGACTAAAATGATGAGCTCTCCGGTAAGTTTAATATTACCAGTGATAAATATGACATGTTTGCATACCATTATACAATTTATTATTGAAAGAGTTGAAATTCGTTTTTGACACTTTTTGTGGCCATGTAGAGTTGCATCTTTGCAGCCACTGGAGCACTTAAGTGATACAAATAACGAAGCAAATAGTCCATTTTTTAGGGTTCCGTAGCCAAAATGGCAAAAACGGAACCCTTATAGTTTCGTCATGTCCGTCTGTCCGTCTGTCCGTCTGTCCGTCTGTCCGTCTGTCCGTCTGTCCGTCTGTCACAGCCGATTTACTCGGAAACTATAAGTACTACAGTGATGAAATTTGATGGGAATATGTGTTGTATGAACCGCTACAAAATTATGACACTAAATAGTAAAAAAAAGAATTGGGGGTGGGGCCCCCCATACATGTAACTGAGGGATGAAAATTTTTTTTCGATGTACATACCCGTGTGGGGTATCAATGGAAAGGTCTTTTAAAATGATATAAAGTTTTCTAAAAAACATTTTTCTTAAAGTGAACGGTTTTTGAGATATCAGCTCTCAAAGTCGTAAAAAGTATGTCCCCCCCCCTCTATTTTTATAACTACGGGGTATAAAATTCTAAAAAAAATAGAGGTGATGCATGCTAATTAACTCTTTCAACGATTTTTGGTTTGATCAAAGTATCTCTTATAGTTTTTGAGATAGGTTGATTTAACCGGTTTGTTTAAACTAATTTAATTACTTGAAACATTGCTTGTGATAAAATACTTGAACTAATATTAACTACTTGAATGAAACATTGCTTGGGCCGCTCACGTTCAAGGTAGCGTTATTTTTGTCAGTCAGTAGTTTTCTCCCTACATCTTTGTATGCAGATCCTCTGGATGCAGACATCCAGGGCACAGCATAAAATTCGGGTGTTGCCAGCGTGCGCGCCTCACGTGCTGCGAACACGTGCGCGCGTCACGTTCCGCTGAAACGGCGTGCTGTTTTACTTCGCGGACCATTTTATTCAGATTCCGCTGTTGCTAAGTAAAGGTATTTTACATGAGATTCGAGTTAGGCAAAGATTTTGTATACGCTTGGTAGCTGTGTTGTAACGCTACCACGCGTGGTTAATTTTTAAATTTGCACATCGAAAGGTGAAAGATAGAGTCTTCCAGTGACTAGAATGATTTTTTTCACTAGAATGAATTTTTAAATATTTTTTCTTCCAGTAAGTAGTTTTTATTAATAAATTAAACACCAAATCAGCAAAAATCTACTCTAGAATTTTAGTGGGCCTAGTTGCTGGAAGACTCGAAGATGGAGATGCTTAAAAAGCTGTAACAACTACTGTATGTATGTACTTAGGAAACCCATTTTCGCAAAAAAATAAAATTTGATTTGATAAAGACTAATGCAATTCTTATTCGTCTTATCGTGTGAGCTGCTGTTTTGGTCAAGTACAAAAGTAAGTAGGTATAACGTCATATTACCAGTATTATGTTTTGATAAAAATATTTATCGCGGCGCAGGCCGCTACCAACCGGGCAACATGTAAAGCATGGGGAGGCCTATGTTCAGCAGTGGACGTCCTATGGCTGAGATGATGAAAAATATTTTCAAAGTTGTTTGATAATAAGTACGAATACTTCGTAAAATGCATGGCGTTGTACTCGTATCTATATTTTCGCTTTAAATTGTTTTTGTTTTTCATATCAACATCGTAACTTTTCACGCGATTAAGATAATTTTACGCTATTTTGACAGTCGCTTAGAGCAGTTCATGAAGACTGGCGCCAGGGCATTTAATTTTGTCTTATAAACATTGCAGTATCTTCAAGTGAACGTAGTAAGGCTGTGACAAACAAACAAGTAGTTGTACTGTAGTCGTGTGATATAATATCGCACTGACCCGGGCACAAACGTGACTCGACATGATATCTGACACATAAGTTATCGCTGCAAGCGGTATATTTAGATTAGAAGATAGTTTATCAATAAAATTGCTAATTGGATCCTAAGTTACGCGTCCTAATAATCAATTAAGCTAGTCTTCATTCATTTTCTAGCACTCATTTGATACGTTTGATTGGTATGTTTCAAGCTGTTTGATCCTGATGAGTGAAGGAAAAAGAGGAAGTCGAATTGAGAAACCTGGTTGACACCACTGTTACATACAAATCTGACAAGATCCAGTGAAATTGATGAATAAACATTAAGGCTGGGTTGCACCATCTTACTTTAACTTTGACAAACGCCAAAAATCTGTCAAACTCCATACAAAAAGCACCGGTTATCGTCATAGTTACGGTCAAAGTTAGGTGGTGCAACTCAGCCTAAGAAGCCCTTTAGATAGGAGAATAAACTACCTGGATGCGGGCAGCGCAGTACCGGTGGTTGTGGAAGTCCATGGTGGAGAAGACACACACACAAGACATAACACAGAATAGCTAATACATTATATGTTGCCTTTTCATCTCAATAGTAAATCTTGTAGCTCAGTGGTCATCTTGATAGCTCAGTGGCTGTTTCTTTAACAGCTTGATAACAGAAACTGACAACATTAACTAAAGCTGCTTTCCTTCTCCTCTACACCAAACCTCTTATTTGTCCCATAGTTCAAACTTGGGAAGTGTGTACGACGTACGTGCCTCATATAAGTCACTAGCGGCCGCCCGCGACTTCGTACGCGTGGATCCCGTTTTACCCCCTTCATCTATCTTACGCGGTTTAGATTTTTTCATACAAATGTTTTTTCCCGTTCCCGTGGGAATTTCGGGAATTCCTTTCTTAGTGCACCTCTACGGTACCTAAGCTACGTCCCTTCCAAATTTCAAGTGCCTACGTTTAGCCGTTTAGGCTGTGCGTTGATCTGTCAGTCAGTCAGTCAGTTTCTCCTTTTATATATTTAGATATAGAAAATAAACGATATTGTTTTCAGGCTGGTGCCATCTGTACATTCATACATTGGCAATATTAGCCCAAGTGCGCAGGAGTTGAGCACTCGTGGACGCGGCGTGTGCGAGACGCCATCGCATAAACATTTTTTCCATATACTGATAAGTCCGAGGGTGTGTTAGTTTTACTATCACGATATGATGAAGCACTAAACTATAAATTTTACATCACAAAGTTTTCATTTAAATGTTTTATAGGATGAAAGTTTTTCGTATAACCAGCCTCCCTGGACAAGTGGCAAAACGAGACAGATTTTATTTCGAAGCCTTTGCTCTGGCGTTTTTTTTATGGAGTTAGCTCCGTGAAGGAATTCGATTTTCGGAGCGATCAGAAAATGCCACATGCCTAGGACCCGAAATATAGGCACTAGACATACCCGAATGCCAAAACTATAGTTAAAATATTAGTCATCGTCTTGCTATGAGTTCATTTATTTTTACTATTTACACTTGAAATAATACGGTTACTGTTTGACATTTATAAAAAGTTAACAATATTAGTCATACCTACTGTTGGTGTTTTTAATATACATTATTTTTATCAATGTACTTATCGTTTTCTTGTTATTTCTGTTTGTTATAATATTAAACTATTGGAAAGTTTTCCAGGCTTTCACTTTGTTATTTAGTTATATGTGTACGTACGTAACGTACTTATGTATAAGTACACATACCAGTTTTTAACCAACTTCAAAAAAATTCAATGTTCGACTGTATCTTTTTTTTATTTGCTCGTAAGCCACGAAACGATGTGGAAATCATTGGGGGAGGCCTATGTTCAGCATTGGACGTCCTGTGGCTGAAATGATGATGATGAAGCCACGAAAGATCTTTTTCAGTAGATAGCTTTAGGCAAAATTGTTTGCTAGTATGTAATTCATTCTTATGAAAATAAGTTTTCCCAACGTTATTATCAATGTCAAGAAACAGACAAGGTTAATTACTTTATGACAAATAAGATTGTAGATTATTTCTGTATGTTTAGAGTTCCATTTTAATTTTTAAATGGTACTATTAATGGTTATAGGTACTTGCTTAGTATTATGGGACTAATTTTGAATTTGAATTTTGGGTAAAATGTAAACTTTTTCTATCACACATTATGCAATATAAATTAAGATCATGTGAAGCGATAAAAATGTACAGAATCCTTTGTTCACGGCTAGCACTGGAAATTGGAAGATTATATTTTATCTAAATAATGTACGTACAGTCAAGACAAGAAAATATTTTCGTTGGAATATCGCACCTATCACAACTGTAAAAGGTCAAACACCATTTTAAACTTGATGTTGAAAAGATTTTCATCTGTTTGCAGTAAGAATTGTCGGAAAACCCATTTACCTCAGTGCAAAAACAAAAGTTATGTACAAAAATCATCGTCATCATCTTCAGCCAGAGGACAATGCATCTAAAACTTGTACCTAGACCCTCCTAAAGGTCGTAGACCTCTTTTCACTAGACTACACGGAATTGTTTGGCTCAGCATTTATTAGAAACAAACCAATTCATTTCTTTATTTTGATCAATTTTTACTTTGCTTACTTGTGCATTTGTCATCAGTTTCAACCACACGTTTGTCTTAGTTGTAACACGTGATGACGATTGGAAGATTCGATGTAGACAAACACGTGATCGATTTAATAATCGGTCAATGATCGAATAGTTTCACTAATCAGCAAAAGCTGAGCAAACTCATTAATCCCACAAAATCATGTTCGTTAGTTCTTTTGTCTATCGGTTACTTTTAATCAGTAAATAGAAGGCAAATTTACCCTAAGGAAGGCTAAGTTACCCCTTTAGGAGTTGAAACTAACGCCAAGAATGGTTTTTACTATACTTACCTAACCATGCTAATTTTCTAATTTTTTACAATTAGTATATTTTGTAAATGTAAAATATGCCATAGACAAAAAAATAATGAAACAAAATAACTACGAGTATTATATTGTACCTTACTAAATAAAATAAATGAGACAGGTAACTTAGTCACAAGTTTCAGTGTTCTTTATGGGAACTCTATATTTTAGACATTTTTTCTAGCAAAATATTTTTGTAATAACTTACATCGACCTTCATATAGTGTGCTCTTGATGTTATCGCCTTTGTAGTAAAACAAACAGTATTATTTGAATTTTCCAGCGAACCCTAGAACATTTTCTTGTCATTTGTTTTGTTAAATGAATGAATTCTATAATTAATCCATAACAATAAACGCACGGTGACTTCACCCCCAGTATGTGCAAACATGGAAATATGGTTTCACTGTGTACAGCTGTTTATGAGTGCATATGTACTGCGGTACAGTCAGACACATGGGAAAGTACGTTTATGGGAAAATGCATGAAACTTTTCAATAAATTACCACAAACTTTAAAGCACATATTAAAAGTATCATAATGAAAAAGGGCCACGTAAGGTTGATGATTGTATAAAAGACAAAAATGTTTGCAATGTTTAACTACCTAGCTCACATCAATATTCATAAATATGTGTATTGTAAAGTCTTTATGAACCCTAGAAAAAGAGGCTGACAATAGTGACTGAGTTTCTTGCACTGCTTCTTCTCAGCACTGGGCCATTTATTGTCCCGAAACAGTTGTAGAGTAAAAGTAATACGAAACGTGTAAAAGAGCATTTTAAAAGCCTATTTGCAAAACAAATTAATTTCACACCTGATATTTTGCGATGTTTCCGGCTCCTCAAATAAGTAACGAGATATGACTGTTTTTCTATGGGCTCACACCAATTAAAAGCACCTTTGCAGAATAAAATCAAATATAGGGTTACACTAGTTTACAAAAAAAATTTTTTTCTTTTACCCAAAGATAATTCATATTGGATGTGTTTTCTACTAGCCCCCTTATTACAAAAATATATGTCTCATATTTTTATCACGTCAAGTTTTTGAGATATCAACATACCTAAGTAAGCTGTTTTGTTAGCCGTGTCGGAGTTTCTACTTCATTTTAATTGCGTTTAAGTATTATTTTAACATTTTCACTTGTTTTTAAATGTCACCAAGGCAGTGTAAATTAAGCCCAAATAACTTTTGCTAAGTTTGTGGTCAAATTATATTGTTAAAAAAGAAGAGACCAATTACTGAGGCCGTAAAAGGGCCTATTTCTATTACTTTCAAATCTCGGTAACAAACCTGATAAAAAATGGGTTCCTGGTGTAGTGTGCAAAAATTTGAGAAGTATACTATTGCACTAGGCTGCAGGAAAATGAAAACATAAACGATTCGGCAGCCCAATGTTATAGAGAGAACCAACAAATCACACTAATGACTGTTACTTCTGCCTCACTGAAACTACAGGTTTTAACAAAAAAAACCAAGAACATACAATATCCTGATGTTGCATCAGTCACAAAACCTGTGCTAGAATCTCAAGGAGTCCTTTATCCGTCATTACCCAGCAATTCCTATAAGGGAAAAATGCTTGGTATTAATTTAAAGCAGTAGTGAAAAGTTTCATGGGAAACTATAAATTTATCTGAGTATTATGTAGAAATTGTTTCCAAATTATTGAGGAATTACCTAAGAATGTGTGTGAATAAGTCGTTAACAATTCATTTTTTACATTCTCACCTGGATTTTTTTTCTGAGAACCTGGGAAACGTGAGTGTTGAGCATGGCGAAAGTTTTCACAAGGATTTGAAGGTTTTTGAGGAAAGATACCAATGAATTTGGGATAAAAATATGTTAGCGGATTGCTGTTGGTCTATAATAAGGGAAACTGATACTAATCAGTATAAAAGAAGGAGCAACACGACTCATTTTTTATTGTTTTTAGAGATAAATGTATAAAAATGATAAAAATTAATATAATCAATATTTACAAAATTTGACGTCCTAAATTTTTTCTAAGTTCAGTTTTTAAGTAAGGGTTAATAGCTCTACCGATACATATCAGTTTCATCTCTGGGTAAAAAACCTTGTAAACTAGTGTTATTAATAGATGATATTCTTAGAATAGTACCATTATTTCCATTTTTACCTACAAGCTTCGCTTAATTTGGGTGTGGTTTGGGGCATAATGGCACTGTGTATTTTTTTTTTTTTTAACTGGTATTTTGCTACCAGAATCAATTTTTTTTTTAATTGGATGTTGTTATTATTAGGTTACTTTTATTAAGTTTTGAGAGTAGGATAGTTTCTCGCAATTTTCTACGAGCAAACTGAAAAAGACATTGATGCGAGACAATATTTACAAATGATGATGATGGTTATATTTGCAAATGATGATGATAGTTATATTTACAAGATCTTTTTTTTTTTTAATTATTATATATTTTTTTTAATATACAGGGTGTCCCGTAATGTAACGTCAAGCCGGAACTGGGTGTTGAGGCAAGTTGTGCTGATTATCAGAAAAATATAAAAAAAAATCTATGTGGCATATTTTAAACATAATAGGCATTTAAAAAAAATCAGAAAATTCTACTCCAGGTGACGGTCCTTTTACTCGTGTTGCCACAAATCTTCACTTTTTCCAAATTTTTTTTTTGTTATGTAACCCTGAATAATGCTTCTCTAAATTGTTATCAAAATTACAAAATGAAGTCATTGCGAAACTAAATTTTGTTATTACTACAAAAATAACTTTTGATAAGAGGGAATAAGAAAAAATATGAATAAAATTCAATAATATTAGCGTTATTTTTCAAGTTTATCTCTATTATCAGTTTTGTTATGAGTAACATCCAGTTCACAAGTCACTTTTTTGTGTAAACGGTAAGTAAACGTCACAATACGGTATTTTTTACTCAGGGGGGTTAGATACTATATATTTTCAACATGATCATGAAAGTTTTCTTTTATTTTAATTAGAGTATACCTAATAGCCTAGCTATTTGTCATGCACAAAGCACCTTTTGTGTATGATAAGGTGATTCATTATTTTATCACTGAATAGTTTTTAAATAGAATATCAATTTACATACTTTGTATAGCTGTAAACAGTTCAATGGAAACTATCGTTTTATACATTGAGGTAGGTTTTATACAAAGTTATAGTCAACGACCTAAAAAGGCACTCATATCCGATCCTGAAAATATTTACCAAACAAAGGAAAATTCAGTAACAAATGAAGAAGCCAAATAGACGGTAAGACGTAGTGTGGGCAGGCTTCCCACTAGATGGACGGACGATCTCTATGATCTGGTGAAGAACGCAAAAGTACCTGGAAGCTGGTAGCGCAGAACCGGTGGTTGTGGAAATCCTTGGAGGAAGGCTTTTGTCCAGCAGTGGACGTCATTTGACTAAAACGAACCTACTTATTACTAGCTTCATTTTAAGTTTTCTTATTAGTTTTTCTTTTGGGTAAAGTGTTTATTTATTAATAATAGCTAGTTTATCTTTACAAGCCCTCGTTTGTTCGTTCGTCTCAGCCAAATGACGTCCACTGCTGGACAAAGGCCTTCCCCAAGGTTTTCCACAATGAACGGTCCTGCGCCGCCCGCATCCAGTCTCTTCCCGCGACCTTTACTAGATCGTCGGTCCACCTAGTAGGAGGCCAGCCCGTCTTACAAGACCTATAGACACAGTTATTTTGAAACAAGCAAAAGCCCTAGCAACACGGCCGGCAGGTGGAGCTACATGCGATCGCCTGCGCAGACGCCGCGGCAACAATTGAAATCTATTTCTTATTCGCGGGTAATCAGCTTGACCCATTTACTATCGCATCGGGCACCGATTACGTATCATGGAGATTTGGCCGATAATCTTGAAGGAAACTTTGTACAGACTCTATATGGTAAAGAGATTCTACAAAACATTGATAAAGATCCACAACTGATGGTAAGTTTTCTAGTCGGTACTGGTTTAGTTTTAGCTCTTGGGTTCGAGAATTTCGGAATTTGATAGGATTCTTAATAATTTAAATACATTACTAAAAAATCAAATCCACAACAAACTATGTTTTTTGTTTTGTTTTGATCCGATCGAGTTCAGAAACGTGGGTGATTCATACATAATACTTGACATCTGACATTGGAGAGATTCTACCAAATGCCAATCACTCATGCCTAAAGATGATCCAAGTGATATACTCGTAGTTCAGTGATACAAGTAAGCAGTGAGTTTCAATTTAACATACCTAGTTTATTTTGTATATAACATAAAATGCCCAAAGCTAAGCTGAAAAAACTTAGCCTATAAAATGGTTTAATGAGCGCTGTTACTAACTGCATGCAGATAAATAATGCATAAACGCTTTGATAGCTGTTTACGTAATTATTTAGGCACAAACAATCGCTTGCAATTAGCTTTGTAATAATTACAAAATGATTGATGTAATTAAATACCTATCAACATGCAAATTATAATGTAAATTGAAACTAGGTTTTTTAGTATCCGCAAGTCGCTATCTTTCCACAAATCACTATTTTTATTAGGTTCGCTATATTTTTATCGCTTTTAGATTTTAGGTCTACAGTTCGTAATAGGTCCAGTTTGAGTCGAACCAGATATAACCAGTTCGATCAACCTAGTTCATTATCTTCCTTTTTGCAAATCGTTTGCTATATCGCATAGACTCCTCTACGCGAAGTTAACACCTAATTCTTGGTGATAAAGTTGATTTTTGTTTGTCAGTGTAAAAGGTGAGTACGTCTGTTTGCCACTAAGAATTAATTTATTCAAATAATATTATATTTACTCCGGCAATAAAGTAAATGCAAAATGGAGGTCGCCGTCTACATGTTATCTCAAGTGGTGGTGTTGACTCTATTGTTTTAGGCATTTGTACAGACGAACTGATATTTTTATATAATAATAGACATGATGAGCAGCATTGAGAAATGTAGGTATTGTGAGAGTGTAATTAATACCTGCATTTTTTAATACTTACCTATAAATAATAGCTTACGAATAAAATATGTTCACGTCCAATAAATAATATGAGCTTTCATTTCATAATTTTAGAGTAAAAAAATATTATTTAACTAGTTACTACTGACAGAATGATGATGATTAGAATTTTAATTAATGAATAATTTGTTGCTAGTTTACTGACAACGTTACATAAAATTATCTGTGTTAAAAAATAGACAATTAACTGTTCATTAGGTATGTGTGATATGTAATTAACCTTCTAACATAAAAAAAACATTGTTTTTAGTACATAGGTAAACATTACTCGTTTGTTACTAAGACATCATCTACCTAAGCATATCTAACACGGCTTGGATACTTAAACGATTTTTCAACTTGTGTGTTCCAGGACTTCAAGACTCTAATGCAGTCTACAACCCAAACTCGCCGAACCGTCGACATGAGACAAGTCGTCAACATGATTATTTTAAAATAAAGCCGTCGATACGTAGAGTAATTAAGGATCATCATCATCATCATCATCATTTTCAGCAATAGGACGTCCACTGCTAAAACAAAGGCCTCCCCCAATGATTTCCACAATGGCCGGTTGGTAACGAACGGCCTGCATCCAGCGTCTTCCCGCTTTATGAGAACGTCGGTCCACCTTAAGGATCGGGGGAGATCAACTCTTTGGTTAATTTTAACTGAACCACAGAATTTTAATGGTACCTACTACCGACTGATCAGGGGCATGTGACCTAGACCTAACCTAAATAAACCTGACATTACATTATTTTACTACCGATAACGTTGTTTTCCGACATTTGGCGCTTATTCAAGAGGCCTTGAAGCTGAAACGTGCAGTTATCAATGCGGATGGTAATTAGGTTAATTACTAAGCCCACTTCCGGTTTAGGCACAGATTTGATTGCTGAAAATTTATTTAACTAAGGCGTTTGAGGATCGTAAACCGCTAAACGGGACGTTATTATGTACTATCAATTAAGAATAGTACTTAGCTCTCTACTAAAAAAATACTTTAGGTTCGCCTTCCTAATAGAAAAAAAATAGGTGTTTAGTGCTTCCGAAGCAAAATATCCAATGGCGAAGCTATTTCAAAATAAAACTGGCACGAAAGTTATTTTTTCTAAGCCGAATTTAATAGGTAATGCAGCAGCACTGAATTATATGATGAACACTAAGTTCATCATGAAATTCAGTCCAGTGAAGTGAATGATTAAGTAAAAGAAGGAAGGAAGTGAAAATTTCAACTGTCTATTTATTGCGATTTATGAGATGTAAATTCAAATTCAAATTCAAATTGTTTATTTGCCTACTAAGTGTACATTAAAGGTCTTATCACTAATACATGTGTGCTTATTACTTAGTTACCTAGTTAAGGCATTGCAAAGGTTTGATGGGAGGGCTACATTATTTATTTTTATAAATAAGTAAGTATTGCTAAAATCAAGTGGCAGTGGGCGGGGCACATAGCTCGTAGAGACGATGGCCGTTGGGGCAGGAAAGTTCTCGAGTGGCGACCACGGGCTGGAAAACGTAGCGTGGGCAGGCCTCCTACTAGGTGGACCGACGATCTGGTAAAGGTCGCGGGAAGAGCCTGGATGCGGGCAGCGCGGGACCGTTCATTGTGGAAAACCTTGGGGGAGGCCTTTGTCCAGCAGTGGACGTCATTTGGCTGAAACGACGAAGTATGAGTGTTACATTAATATTAAATCAAATATTCTATTGAATATAATATATTATGTTATATAATATAATATATTTGCTAAAGACTCAGAGCGCCATAATGAGATATTTTAATAAAAAATTAAAAAGTTTAAAAAGTTAGTTTGTTGTATTATTTATATGTTGTTTTATAGGGTTTGTTATTTAAATATTCGTCTAGTTTGTAGTAGCAGTTATTTATTAAGAATTGTTTTAGCTTGTTGTTAAAAATTGTGTACTTTTGTTCGTTTTTTATTTCCAGTGGTAATTTATTGTATAGCTTGATGGCCATATAGTATGGGCTGCTATTCAGCATTTTAATTCTCGAGTATGGTAGGCATAGTTTTTCTTTATGACGAGTGTTTACGTTATGGGTGTCTTGCATTTTTTGGAATGAGTTTATGTTTTTATAAACAAATGAACATAAATCGTGTATGTATATTGATGTTAGAGTCATTAATTTGTATTTTTTGAAATATGGTTTACAGCTTTGTGTATTATCTATTTGGGCTATAATTCTTACACATTTTTTCTGTAGTAGAAACAAGTCATTGGCATTTACGCTGTTGCCCCATAGCATTATGCCATATTTCAGCCAGGAATATGCGTACGCGTAGTATGTCGTTAATGCTGTTTCTGTGTTGGTGCTGTGTTTGATTTCGAAAAGGGCGTATGTGAACTTTGATAATTTAGTTTTTATTTGATCGATAGACAGACTAATGAACAGCGGTGATTGAGTCCATTAGTACCCTTTGAGTACTTACCTTAAATACTTCATTAACTCATCTTTATCTGTAGCTTTATTCGTAACGAAACTTCAACGCCAACAAAACGCTGAGTTGTTGTGAATACGGATTTAGAACTGTTTTTCAATAGGACTACTGCTAAACGTCAACGAGGTTTTGACTGTGTTAAATTAAGTGAATTAGGCCACTGGTCTTTTGTAATCACTACCAAAACGCTTCCGCCGCTAAACCCATAAGCTTTGATGAAATATTTGATTTTACCTAAACGGCGACCGCAACCAGGTCCCAAGTTAGGCAATAGCCCCATATCAGGGCAATCTCCTAAAATCCCGAAGGTAAACCGTGAGTGTAACATATCATAAGCGGCGAGCGCCCAAATATTGACTCAAGTGCGCCCGTACAGTCACGTGCAAGAATAAATAGCCGCTCAAGTTATTGCATCAGCAATCTTAGCGGAGATACAATTTTGAATCGGTAAGAACCTTTTTATTAAAGAGGTAACGGTAACCTTTGCAATTTTATTGCCTGACCTTTAGAGAAGGGAACTCGGGAATACAAGACGGTTGGGTTCGAAACTTGACGCGGAGCATGTTTGAATTAATTTATTAAACTTACCTTCTGCCACGCAGCCTTCTTCGTGTTTCCATTAAGATCTTCTAATGACATCCATATCACTTGAAACGGAGAGCTGAAAATCCGAAATATGATATTAATAACAAAAATTAACAACAAACAAAGAGGAAAGATTTCTATGTTTGTAAGAAACTCAAAAACTACTGGACAGATTGTAAAAATTCTGAGCAACATAGGCATTGGTATTTTTTTGCCGTGCGAAGATGGGGCGGGCCGCTAGTCATATTAACGATAAACTGATGAACTTTCCGTTGCTATTTACATAATTATTCCCATATTCATAGACGTCACGATATTGAAAAAATAAGAAATAAAAGAAAACACGTCGATTTTCTGTTGTGGTGGTACTATTATTGAGGTCCCTGGTGTCAGACCTTACAGCTAACGGCTGTTTTGCCTTCGCAAAGGTGACGGCTGCCTTTCCGCGCCCGACTTTACTCGCACACTTAATTGCGTGTGCACAAGTTCTTAAACGCGACACGTGTACGGTTTCCAGCTTACGCCCCAGGAAATATGTCGAATGGAAATTGCGGCGCTTCTGCTACCGAATTGCTGTTATTTGTTTGCGCACGGTTTGAATATGAATAAGTGTCAGAGCAGCAACTGGGAAACTGGGGGCCGTCTTAACGATTTTGCTATTTGTCACAAAACTAAGTCGTAACACTCGTTCATGTTTTTACTAACACTGAAAAAGCTTTTTAACACGTACCATTGACTACTTTGAGACAATAACAATGCCGGATGAAGAAGATTAATAAATATAAAGACAACAGCAACATAATGCAAAAACAAAATTATTAACTAAAATGATTGACATAACCTTGAAACCAATTTCCAAACAATAGAAGTAATCTACTACGAATAATCATGAACCAATGAACTGTCACAATTAATGTAGGTAATAAATCCACCATTCATTTATACCTACGTGGTATTTAGTTCATAGTCATTGTTTTTGCGTGTAGCTGTAATATGTACATAATACCTGTATGGTAGGTACTGTACTAGAGCCCTAATATTGGTTGGTAAATTAGTAAAATAATCTACAGACAGCGGCAAGTTCTTGCAGAGCCAGAGCCAGAGCGAAGGATGTTACGTCACGCGTTACATAGCGGCGCGCGCGCACGTTTCTATTTGCCGAGCAAAGAAGTGGCCTCAGAGGCGCCGTGCGAGAGCCTTTGAACTTATTATGCACGGGTGACCATCGGTCTTCGAAATCGAATTCGTAGGCTGGTGGAAATAACATAGCGCCATGTTTCGCTTAATTATTATTAAATTAGGGAGTGCAGCCTATAAGTAAGTACCTTCCTACAAACAAACAGTGAATGTGTTCTTAGGGCTTCATCCAATTGAAAAATAGTATCAATAATGCTAGTTTATCTAGGGGCACTGAAAAATGCTATACGTTTATTAGACCGTAGGCACTCTTTTTGCTTTGGTAAATAAATATGGCCGATCGAAATTCGAGAATGAAAATGACGCCATCATAAAAAGCTTATTTCGTTTCAGTCAAATGAAGACCACTGCTGCACTAGACAAAGGCTACACTTCACAACGACCGGTACCGTGCTGCCATCCAGGTAGGCAGGTACCTACTTACCTACTTACTTCCCGCGAGCTTCACCAGATCGTCGGTCCACCTAGTTGGAGGACTGCCCACACTACGTCTTCCAGCCCAGTCCGGCAAAGCTTATTTAATCAGTAAATATCGTGAAATTATCCCTAAACGAACACACGCACAGTCACCCTACACTTTCTTGTCTATTTACGGCGTTTTGAGTTGGTCGTCTATTTCGCAACTTTCTCTAAACCTGCTTTTGTCCTCTGATATAACAAATAAGCATCGAGCCCGCCAAATAACACTGGCAATAAAGTTAATTAAACAAAATCAAAGGTTATTTAGCTCCGTATTTTGTAAGAAACAAAACCTAACCTATAAATTCAGCAAAATATTAAAGATTTTTCCATTATTGATTTGATTGAAAGAGCACGATCAACGAAAGCAAGGCCCAAAGCTTTAGAATAAATTTTGAATTTCGAATTTGATTGTACAAAATACTTGTAATTTACTGACCTTGAAATTCGGCATCTCGATCGAATAAACATTAAAATAAACAAAACACTTTGCAATGAGCACAATTAAATAAAGAGTCAAAGCTTAATCAACGATTATCATACATAATTTCCACAAAAAGAAAAGCTGCACATCACATCACATCACAACAAAACAAACAACTGATTTTTTAATCTGTCATCAATGTCAAAGAGTTTGACCTTGAATTTTTTTTTTTTCGTTCAAGGCATAAAATGGCATACTGCCAATACTCACAAATAGTACGTTTTATTGAGGTCGAAAAAGGGTAGAATAATTGTTTTATAAATCTACAACGCCACACTCCGCTGATTAGAACACTAAAAAGTATTTTAAATTATAAAAATTTCACTCGGGCGTAGATGATTCTTAATCTGTGGTCGATGAAAAAAAAATCCCAACCGCCCCGTTATGGGGGCAGGATAGTTTATTCCCGTTGTCCCCACCAGTGTAGACAGCGAGAATTTAATTAAATAATTAAAAAACGATAGTCAGTAGATCGTTCTTACGTAAACTTTATGCGTAGATTTCAAATTTGCTATCAAAAACCTGGAAAGCGGGGTTTTGCGGTGGGAAATAATGTCCCGTTATCGTTCTTCACTCTGCTTTGCTTGTCATTTTATGAAAAAAAAATGCAATACTAAATGAAACAATGATAGCTTTTAATAGTTTTAATTACAAAATCAAATAATTGCGTATTTATTGTATTGTTACTTGTTACTGTCATGGTATATGAAAAACAACTATGAGTAAAATAAGTATTCTGAGTTGTAAAAATATGTAAAATCTAAGACTAAATGTAGCAATAATAACTAACATAACTTTAAGATCAAGAACTTTTGCACGTCGCATGCGACAGAATATGCTGGAATTAACTAAATTAACACCAATCTGTAACCATGTTCTTGCAAATAAATGATTTTATTATTTATTATTATTATTTAGCTCTTCCATTAAAAAATACATACTACAGTTTCTTCGAGAGTTCTTATTTGGTTAGGATTATGGATTTCTTCTCTGTAGTTGGTATTCTTAGGTATTATAATTCAGGAGAAAAATAAATTGTCTAATCTAGCCAAGTCAAGCCAACCAACCATATTTCCCTCGTAGGTTTCCCCGTATTTGATTAAAGTTAATTCAATTCCCACCAGTGCAGTGGGCACAAGCTTGGTGGGGACAACGGGAATAAACCGGCAGGGGTGAATGAATCTCATCAACCAATCGACTTAGTACTGGGATGAAACAAAAAAAATATCTTAACAGAAATATACTAGGTGAATTTAAATCGCCAAAGATTATTTTTGTCTGTTTGTTTTTTAACTTCCAAAGTTTTACTTGAAAACAAGTTTTAATTTTCCCATTTCCCCCCTATAGGTTTTCCCCGAATGGGGAAGATGGGAATATTCTTGTTATCTTCCCATGATTGTGACTTCAGGGAAAGAAAGAAAGAATGCATTGTCCAACGAGGTTTTTTTTTTTCATTTTAGTATCAGTGATTTTTAGGTTTATGCTATATGTGGTTTGAATGAAGTGAATTCGAGTATTTTTTCAGAAACAACGATTGATTTGTTTAATAAAACAAAAGCTATGTATAAAACGCGTTTTAAAATTATTTAAAAGCAATCTTTTGTTCCACAAAGTGAACGATTCTGGCCTTTTTTTACCACAAGGCCTGTCTATGTTGGTTTTCCGTTCCAAATTTAAACATAAAGGTGCGCAACGTCATCAATTACTTTCAGCCTAAACGGCATGCATAGGCTTTAATATTATGTGTTTTAATGTCTTTGCGTAATTTAAATTTGAAAATTCTTAAAAAAAATTAAAAGCTTTGATTGTCTCTGGTTGCAATAGCGAAGAGTTAAGTAGTGCGTGGAAAATGGCGGTCCGATTATAAAGCGCTATTTTATAATTAGTGGCAAAACTTATTGGATGCAGTGGTTGTGTTGTGTGCTTTTTGTGTAATAATGGGTGTGGTTTTATGATGTGTTGTGTTGTTTTAGTGTTGTGTCTTAAGTGTGTGCCCTAGACCAATGTCGGATTTCGATGAAAATACCTGCGTTGCAACTTTGGTAAGTGCATTTTTATTCTTCCTTCCTAGGTACTTATTAATGTGTATGATGCTTAAGATGTTCTTTACATGCGCCTGAACTTGATGACTACTATAATTACTCACTATTTTGATTTAGATAGGTAAAGTTCTACTTGCGAAGTTGTGTATGTAGGTAGTTTTTTTTTTTAGTTCTACTACACATTTACATTTGCTTTGAACAACGTTTTGGCTGATTGAAACATACTTTTTCTATTGATCACACGGTTGTCGAGTTGGCAATCATCATTTCAAGCTTGTAATAAGTTGTAAGCTCGTTTTAACGCACGGTAGCAGCGGCCGCGGCACCGCCGCCATCGCGGCGCCACTGCACCAGTTTTATTCGGATTTGTATGGCACCCGCCGCGCACCGCTGCGGCGTAGTGTGTGAACTGTAAACGCGCTATTTTTTCGTAAATTATTTCCTAATTATTAGGGAACTAGGTACCGCAGTGGTTTTTTTTTATTACAAACCACAAGATAGAGATGATTACAGTGGGCTGAGTGTGAGTTTACATTAAAAAAATGTATGAAAATTTTAGTTTTTGAAAGTTTCCCGCTAGGGGCGCTGTACAATCCGTCATACATTTAATGTCATTTTTGATGAAAAAAACTAACATTAGGCCCTCAGAAGACAATCTACCATACAAAGTGCCGCCGTCAGCCTTAGCGCGACCGCCGAGCGTAGGTAGGTAGGTATGCGAAGTGAAGTAGGTACATACGTGCGTGTGATTGTCTTATGTTCATTTATATTTTGTACCTAAACCTAGGACCACCGGGTCACTAATTGATATAATTATCTTCTTTGACGTGTTAATATTCCCTTTAAAAACTGACGAAATGTTAAGTTCTTGATTATCAGATCGTCGCTCGCCCGCTTTTTCTCTCATTAACATACTTGCCAAGATAAAACCCATTTACTAGATTACACGTTTACGCTCCACAGCCTATCAGTGGATCGCATCAATTTTTGTTCAGCCACCAGGAAAACGCATTCAAATTGCTTTTTATTTATGCGATGAAAATTGGATCACACACGTAGGTTCCGGTGGTTTGTTGAAAGTCCCTTGCGTTGTCTTTTTGAGGTTTAATTTATTGCATAGGTATCAATAGTTAATGAATTACCTAGCGTTTTACAACAATTAAAATGTTCACGTTCAATAATGTTGTGTACCGGAAAACATAGTGTGGGACGTCCCCCACAAGATGGACTGATGACCTCATAAAATTAGCAGGAAGACGCTGGATGCAGGGCGCTACCAACCGGGCGATGTGAAAAATCATTGGAGGAGGTCTATGTTCAGCAGTGGACGTCCTGTGGCTAAAATGATGATGATTGTGTGTTAGTCGCGTAGTTATATCGCGTCCGAGGCCCCTTATTCTGTTTAAATTATCGTGAGGCTTAAAATACGTTACAAACTTTCATTATTCACTGAAGTTTTTACACGGGTCAATGAATTAGTGGGCGCGTCTTTTCGAAACTAATTTCAGAACGACACCTGTGTTTGTTCTAGTAATGTAACCGTGTCACAACGAGCCTCGAACCCGCGACCCTCGCATTGTATGCTAAGCGGCTGAGTCATCACTCCAACGGGTGCAAGACACAGCACGAGGCTGTTTCAGTAGCACTTTTTTTTAAGAAGTTTTTTTACAGTTTTACAAGCAACTAGATAGAGACCGAGATACTTAAAACTCATGTTGCGTGAGTTGGATGGAACCATTCTGAATTATACGATTTAGCCAAATGAAGTTCACTGGTGGACAAAGACCTTCCCCGAGGATTTCCACAGTCCACATTCCACAACGACTAGTCCTGCACCGTCCGCATCCAGGCACCTCCCGCGAGCTTCACCAGATCTTCGGTCCACCTGGTCGTTCGTTTCAGCCGTAAGACATCCACTGCTGGACAAAGGCCTCCCCCAAGGTTTTCCACAAAGACCGGTCCCGCGCCGCCCGCATCCAGGCAACTCCTGCGACCTTCACCAGATCGTCGGTCCACCCAGTTGGAGGCCTGCTACCTGGTCAATCAATATTTATATGAAGAAACTATGTTAACCACTGCTGCGCTGCCCGCATCCAGGCACTTCCCGTGCTCAGTTTCTAGTAAGTTTTAACGAAAAAACACTACAGTAATTTAAAATCAAGTAAATTCAAGTTTCAACTCATTGTGAACAGCAGTACCGGTATCTTGTTCCTTACAATGAATACAGATAGACAAACAATCGATCGTTCTGGAATCATGTAAATGCAAATAGCTGAAGTAAACATCTGCACCGACCTTGTGTGTGGTAAATAATGTTTCAGACTCATTGATAAGTCGAAGGCACGGCGATTGGTGAATGCTGTTTCCATGTGGATCCTAACTACACGGTGTTGGTACAGTGGATGTGTGAACAGTAACATCGCTCTATAACATTGAACCCAGATTTTTTTCAATGGACAATTTGACACCATTCTCCAATAATTTGAAATCACAACTTTTCTAAAAAGACACTTCATTCTGGTTTTAAAAACTTAATTAATTTTAAATTACCTGTAAATCACGATTTTTGGTTGAAAAAAGTAGTTTATTTGAGTTGACAAAATAGTGACGTCACTTGCTTGTAGTTGCATACAAAATCTATGGGAGAGTTTCGTTTTGACAGTTTTAAAAAGTACGTCAATTGATTGGTGGTGTCAATATGTCTATTGAAAAAAAAAAGATAAATAAGTAACGTTCAAATTATTCATTTCCACTCTTTATCAGCCAAATGACATCCACTGCTGGACAAAGCCAAGGGTTTCCATAATGTTCGGTCCTGCGCTGCCCGCATCCAGGTACTTCCCGCGACCTTCACCAGATCGTCAGTCCACCTAGTGGGGGCCTGCCCACACTACGTCTTCCGCCACTCGAGAACTTTCTGTTTTTGTAATAGGAACGATTTTGCTATAAAACTTTGGTTACTTAGTATAAATGAAATTAGTTTCATCAAATTCATTTACAAGATTATTTTACTGAGCTGGCGTGAGGCAATACCTCATATTACGAGCAGCACCCTAACCAGTGAGGTCTCTGTAAATTTCTTCACTGTATTATCGGTCTGCTGATAAGCTAATTGCGTCAGTTGATAACGTATCGGTGATAAGACAAGCCCTGAATGGATACAATATTACCTAACTTGGAGAGTTAGGTAAGCCCACATTAACCTATTTACGTTTCCTATGTAACATCCTATTATGACTTTTTGTGTTGAGCCGGCAAACTTATCTAGGCATTTAAATACATACTTATTTTATCTACTTAGGCCAAGTTACACCACCTAACTTTGACCGTAAGTATAACGTTAACCGGTGTTTTTTGTATTGACAGATTTTTGACGTTTGTCAAAGTTAAAGTAAGATTAAAGTAAGATTGTGCTATTGTGCAACACAGCCTTATTATTCGTTCGTTAATCATTATTGTTCAATACCGCAAGTAATACTGCTTTCTTACAGTATTAGCTACTTAGCTCGGTGTGGTTTGGAAAACCTGCAATGTCTCAAGTCATTACCTAACATGGGACTAATACACGGTTAAATAGCGATAGGTAATTCAAATTCAACATATGTATTTCAAGGCACGAGGATATAAAAAACAACAAAGTAACAAACAACTTTGCCAACTTCTAACAACGTAATTCCTTCTAGAACAGTACAAGTATTTAGCTAGGAGCATCATCCCGCATATTTTCGCCGTAATATATAGTCTTGTTTGTGTCGGACCAACGACCTTTCCACATGTGTACCATCAGGAAACATGGCAAATGTATAAACAAAAATATACTTGCATACGTAAATGATCAACCTTGACTAAAAAAAGTGGGTGGGCTGAGCGAAAGTGGACTTTAGGTCGTAGAAAATAGAAAGAAGCTACCCGAAAATTGTAAGATTGGTGTGAAATTTGATAAGGGCTGTCGATGTGTGAATTTTGTTAAGATTTTTTATTGATTAAATTTTATCGTTATTTTGATGGTAAACACTCAACTCATTGGGGTTTTTCACCTTCACTAATATTTATAATTTTTTAGGATTTATTAACGAGTACACTCGGATTTACACTCGGACTTATTCGGTTTTTGCTGAGTCAGCACGTTCAACGATTTTGTCGGGAGACTGCCTAATTAATTTCTTTACAGCTTTGATCGGGCATTGTACCTGAAAACAAAACGAATAGGTAAAATATATTGGTTGTCGTCTGTCTCAACTTAATTATAATATTGAGTTAATTAACAAAATCAACATCTTTAACTACAAGTAAAATAAAACGGTTGGTTGACTTGGAACTAAANGTAAACGCTCTTAAGACATACTATCTTTTTTAGAGCTTGAGTGTGCCTATTTGAATAGAAAATATTGCCACGTTCTTTGGAGGTCACACAGTTAAGTTGATACGATTATAAGAAAGAAAAATAATGTATTTAAATAATTCAAAATAGTCATTTTAAACGCCTATAGCGGCTCATCAAGTCTGACACCAGACACATTATTTCAGAAGAATAATAGTATTATTTTAGAGTTAATTAGCGTAAATAAATAATGGGCCTTAACTGACGCTACAAGGGGAAGAATAACTTACTTTTCTTTTTCTAATTAATTTTGTAAAGGGAAATAAACATCAAAGATTCCATGCTTTAACAAAGTCTTAATTTAAAAATGCTATAAAAATATTTTGTATTTAATATCTTGATAATCCCAGCCCTTTCCTGCCCGTTTGTCCCTATGTCTGAGAGTCCTCCGCCTGGACTTGAGCTACATGTAAGAGTAGGCGCACACCGTTGATTTTTAGTTGGCCGATAGATGTGCCCGATTTTAATTTGTATGAAGAATCGGCCAAATCGAATCGGCGTAGTGTGCGTACTCCCATACATGCCCATACTGATCAACTGCCCGACTAAACTATCGGCCGACGAAAAATCAACGGCGTGCGCACTCTAAATCTTTAAATAGACTTCGGAGCGGACGCAGGTCGGCCGTAGTAAGGACAATCTCTTCAGGTGGGGATTCTCGGATGGCTCAAACTTGGAGTGCAAGTGTGGTTTTGTTCCCCAGTCGACGAAGCACATGATGTCGTGCCCTGCGTGCCCAAATAAGTGCACGCAGGAAGATTTAATGAAGGCTACTGACAACGCCACTCTTGTGGCGGAGATTTGGGCTGACACTGTGTAGGTTTGTTTTCGACACGACAAGAAGGAGATCCCAGCCCTTGGCATCAGTTTACGATCACTAAAAATCCAAGGCTTACTAAACATGAAAACTTCCAACACCTAGGCACAGTCGACAGCGCATTTAGACTCTATATTTCTCTTGAAAAATAGCACTTATCACCACCGCATAAGATTCTAGTGCTTAGCTCGATGTTTGGCCTCACGCCCGTATTCACAAACGATGCTTACTTAAGTGAAGCAGCAAATCGAACGCACAGCGTTGAATAGAGCTCTATGATTGGTTCGTGTGTCACCCTGTGGGTCCACGCGCACTTCGAGACCTCATAGTAACGTTTGTGAATACTGGCGTTTGTTTCGTGTCCACTTTTATGTAAAGTCGTAACCCAATTTTAAAACGTGGCACCTCGTTCCGAAGTAAACGAAGCACATCAAACCTCGGTTAGACGTTCCGTAAGCAATAAACGAATGTCATACATAAAATATTTATTACAGCTGATGTTATATTACGTGGGCCATCAATGTCTTTCATTATGCTGTAATGATTTGGGTGAAATAAAAATAAATAGCTGTACCTATTCCACGTTCTCCAAAAGACAGTAAAACTAGCCTAACGCCTGTACGTGGGACACTATTTAAGTTATGAGCCTAACTATGAAAACAAAGTAGTTTATTATTAAAATGGTATTGATTGCGTTTATTGGTATTGTCTTTTATGGTTTATGTACTTTTTAATGTGTCCGAAACACTTTTCATAGCATTTTTTCCACTCAGCTTGAGGCACCTCCAAAGCATGGTTTTTGACCGACCGCATTTAAAATTTTAATATATGGGTACCAAAAGAAGTGTTTAGATTCCAAGCAAGAATTTTGTAGCTTTGGACCTGTTAATTTCATATTTTGAGTGTTCAAATAGACTGTTTTTTGACGAGACGTGTAAAAACTTACATTTTCGTCACGAATGGCGATTCAACTATGCTGGTCAGTTTCCCTTATTAAACTGAAGACTTTTGGAAAAAAAAGTGGCTGTTTACTATTAAGAATTAACCATTCTAAATTTCCCTAGTGACGTTTCTGTCATATAATCGGATATTTCGGAAAAATAGGCGACCGTAAGTTTCAAAGTGTTCCGAGCGCATGGGACTTTTGTTGGAATTGGTTCATCTTAAAACACCTCCATAGTCGATAGCTGTTTATTTTCAGGATCATTATGCATAGATCCTTAATTCGTCAACTGTCATAATTTTAAAAACGGCTTTTAAAGCTTTTTAAACATATTTATCAAACATTTCCAAGGACTAAACGACACAAGCGTCCTATAGAGCGTTTGAAAAATTTTGTGACATCCGTAAAGAAAAAAACGTATTAACCATAATATGGTCATACAATATTTTATTACTGCTAGTGGAATTAATGCTTAGGATTATCTCAATCCTACAATATATCACATGACGAGGTTTCTCTTCCATTTTTCTGACAACATCAATGTTTTCCGCCACTATTAGTCATTTTGGACGACTTTTGCAAAGTTCACTGGTGAGCCAATGACATACAATATTATACTTCTTAAACTAGCGTTTTACAATGGTAAAGGACAGATCTTAATAACCAAAAGTGAAATTTAGCTGACCGCTTCAGTTTTGTATTGATTAACCACGTCGAAAGTCACAATAAATCTTCGCGCGAAAATTTCCGCAAGTCAATTCCATGTTTTTGTAGTCAAGATAATTTTCAATTCAATGATAATAATACAAAACGTGCTCAAATGATAAAAAGTTTTGAATAAGGTTGTAGTAAAAAATGTCAAACTTTTCATTAAAAGTATCAGATGTCGTCTAACAACACGTTATGTTGTCGAGGCTCACAACTTAAATAGTGCCCTAGTATTTACAAACATTACTATGAGGTCTCACAGTGCGCGTGGACGCACAGGGTGACACACGAACCAATCACAGAGCTCTATTCAACGCTGTGCGTTCGATTTGCTGCTTCACTTAAGCAAGCATCGTTTGTGAATACGGGCGCTAGTTTACTTTGCCCTCGTGAATCACATTTTCATTTTGACGAACTAATTTTCTCGTCATACGAAACCTTATTTGGACTTCAAAGAAAATTTTAAACAAATGAAACAAAACAGTGCAAATAAATTTTAATTCTCTCAAGAAGTGTGAGGTCTCACTAAAGGGGCACATCTTTACTGTAACTGAAAGACATATCTGATCATCTTTTATTATTATTTATCATTCAATCATTATTTGGATCTTATTTGAACTTTATAATTTACTTGACACTGGCTGGATACGCAAACTGCACGAAGCCATAATTGAAAAAAAAAGTGATGGGTAATATTATTTTTTATTGTGGACAATAGGCATTTTTTTCTAGCCGGCCAGTGACTTCATTAATTTGAAACATGATCATTTGAAATCTCTTAGGTTGTATTTTTGACACAATTTAATGATTGTCACTTTTTTATTTTTCAGTAAGAAAAGTATAACAGAGTTTCAAGTTTTCAACTCAACGAAGCGTATAGTTACCATGAGCTTCTCTCAGATAAAAGTTGCGTAACTTAAGTAGTACCAGGCCCGAGGTAAAGTGCCGGTAATATTTTTCTAACGGTAGAAGCTGCTAATATTACCTACTTATCCGTATTTTCAACCGACTTAAAAAAAAAGGAGGAGGTTCTCAATTCGACCCGTATGTTTTTTTTTTCTATGTTTGTTACGCGATAACTCCGCCAATTATAAACCGATTTGAACAAATCTTTTTTCGGCGTATAGGTAATACCTCAATGGTGGTCCCATTTAAATTTAATAATAGAAAAAACAACCCCCAAGGGTGGAAAATTGGGGATGAACTTTTTTATACGCAATTTTTAGTTTTTTTTGTGTTCACGCATTTGAAGTCGGTTTTATTTTTTTTAAAAGTTAATTATCTTTGCTCGTTCAAGTAAAAAAACAAAGAAAAAGTATTACATAGCAGGAATCCATAGTAGATTGTTCGAAAGAAAATGTATGAGTAGGGGAGACCAAGGTGAGTTGTGAGAGAGGAGAGTTGTGACATCGTAGATTTTTGGAAACATAATAAATCAGCGATATAGCTCAAGACTTGAACTAAAAAACGTCCACTGTTACGAGCTCGCTAGTCTATATCTATATGTACCTACTTCTATCCTATACCATAATATTATAGATGCGAAAGTAAGGAACTCTGTCTATCTGTCTGTCTGTCTATCCTGCTTTCACGCCTAAACCACTAAACCAATTTTGATAAAATTTGGCATAGAGACAGTTTGAGTCCCGGGAAAGGACAAAAGATAGTTTTTATCCCGGTTTTTGAAACAGGGACGCCCGCGATAAAGTTTTTCTGTGACAGACAAAATTCCACGCGGGCGAAGCCGCGGGCGGAAAGCTAGTAGGTAGTTAATAAGTTCCAAAAATTTACAATATCACAACTCTACTTTGTTACAATTTACCTCGGTCTCCCCTAACAGGGAATTTGCGAAACTATTCTTAAGACTTGTCAAAGTAAGAGGATTTATTTTCTATGTTTTTTTTACTCTCTTGTTTTCGTAGAAGATACACAGGCACAATCGGAAGGATATTCAAGAACTTTTCTATCCAACGACGATCAGATCTTTGCCCTACTTACGTCTAGGTAGGTACCTACCACCACCATCATAAAGCTACGTCGTTGAGCTTTTTAAGGTATTATACCTACTAACTCAATATGTAATACTCTTATGTCCTATATCCATACTATTAATTAACTATAGAAGCACTACTACTTTCAATAGTAAGCTTACCGACTCAATTATGACTAAAAATCAAGTGCATATTGTAGAGGCCGGATTATATTCAACATAAAAAGCTTATTATATGCATAAAAATTCTTGAAATATGCACGAAAATTGGCAAAACATGCGAAATTAAATAATATATTTCAGGAACGCTAAAAAAGAAGAAAGTAAGTTTTCATTTTCAACCGACTTCAAAAAAGGAGGAGGTTCTCAATTCGACCCGTATGTTTTTTTTTTTTTCTATGTTTGTTACGCGATAACTCCGCCAATTATGAACCGATTTGAACAAATCTTTTTTCCGCGTATAGGTAATACCTCAAGGGTGGTCCCATTTACATTTAATAATAAAAAAAACAACCCCCAAGGGTGGAAAATTGGGGATGAACTTTTTTATACGCAATATCTCCGCCGATTATAAACCAATTTGAACGATTATTTTTTTGTTGAATAGGTATTACCAAAAGGGTGGTTTCATGCGAATTTGAAGAAAATATTTCACCCCCAAGGGTGGAAAATTGGGGATGAACTTTTTTATACGCAATATCTCCGCCGATTCTGAACCAATTTTTTTTGGTCTCAGTGTACTGCCTACCTTCAGTGGTAACATCAAGGTAATAATTAGTTAACTAAAAAGCAAGAAATAAGTAAAATTTCCCTAATAATAAGTAATAAAAAATCTCTTTGATATATTTCTAAAGCGCCCGATGTTCCAAAGTTATAAAAAGAAGTCACATTTCCGCGCTTTGTAAAATATCTTTCGAGAGTTTTAAAAGAGCTGAAAATCTTTTCAATGGCTGCAAAAAGGATCTAAGTAAGTAATAACATAAGATTACTTCTTTAGTGGCTTTATGAAGTCAATTTTAACTTGCAAAAAGTATGAATTAATAATTTTATTAACTCCGTAATTAAAAGGGTGTAAAGGTCAGTAAGAGATCTCAATATTATTTTAATGATAACAAACCATTGATTATGAATTTTCGTTTGTAAATTAATTCAAAATTGTGTATGCAAATTTCATCAAATGTATTCAAAGTATTATTTTAACATCTAGCGATTATCCCACGAGTTCATTTACTTGAATAGACTCTCAAAGGGCTTAGATGTCTAGACCGATAATTGGAACTGTTAATGTTCGTAAATTGGAATGTTAAGGGAGAAGAAAATTAAATAAACTTAACGTGTGTGACGTCAAACAGCGATGCTTAGGCTGAGTTGCATCACCTTATATCTAACGCTAAACTTAGGCAGTGCCTGTGGGTCTAGACAAAGTGCAAATTATAATCGCAAACCAGTCGAAAAGTGGTCGAAAAGCCCCTTTTTTGTATGGAGTTTTGACGGATTCGATTTTCGATTCGATCAAAAAGTGCGTTTTGTCTAGGGGGGCTGAGCTGTGGGTCTAGACAAAGTGCAAATTATAATCGCAAACCAGTCGCAAAGTGGTCGAAAAGCCCCTTTTTTGTATGGGGTTTTGACGGATTCGATTTTCGATTCGATCAAAAAGTGCGTTTTGTCTAGGGGGGCTGAGCTGAACTACACAAGGACAAGAGGGTGTTTTTGTAACGTCAAACGTCAGCGAGACTTCAGAATTATATGCTTTGTCACGTCACAATCATAAGGCTGGGTTGCACCATCTTACTTTAACTTTGACAAACGTCAAAAATCTGTCAAAGTCCATACAAAAAACACCGTTATAGTTACCGTTATAGTTAGGTGGTGCAACTCAGCCTAAGTGTCGCTTCAGGCACAGACTGAGATAAATTCTAGACCTAATAACATTAGCTTAGTCGGTGTTTTTGTATGGAGTCTGACAGACTTTGGACGTCTGTTATAGTTAAACTAAGATGGTGCAACCCTCCGCCGGGTATGGGGATGCCCGGCGGGCGCCTAACGAGACCCGTGGCGCCGGCGCACCAGTGTCCAGGGCGCCGTTAGCGGATGACCCAAGGGGAATCACTATTCCCCTCGAAGCTAGAGGGGCTCGCCCAAGAGCGAGCTGTAGCCTGAGACGGAGCCGCGGACGAATGTCCAATAGGACAATAACTCGCGGCTTCGTATCAATGGCCCGGAGGACACCGTCGGGTTTTAGTGGGTAGGCCCCGCCCTCCCGGCGGGGAGAGTCCCACATAACCCACTGACTGACTGTCCCCATCAGCCAGTGGGCATGCGCAAAGCATTTCCCGACGCAAAAAAAAAAAAAAAAAAAAAAAAAAAAAAGATGGTGCAACCCTGGGATAGAGTTAAATATAAAAGAAAGAAAAGAAATGTAGGATTGTAACATCAAATTCAAATTCAAATTCAAATTCAAATTCAAATTGTTTATTACATGAAACACGGTACATCTATGGCGTAAATACTCTTTTGTCTTTTAAACTCTTTGGATGAACGCACGAGTGTGAGCGAGACGAATGTACGGAGAGTGAGTGAGAAGGAAGGAGAGGGGGCATGGCGGCAAGACGGTTAAGAGTAAAGTGTGGCTCTGTATTATAAAAAGAAGAATAAACTTATTGTTGGAAGAAACTGATTTTCCTTGCGAAGCCCCGTCCCTACAGAAATGAAAGTTCAAAAAGCTGTGACAAGGATGAATTTGCCTCACAGACGCCACTCGATTCAACTCAGGCAGAATGGCGAATATTCTGCTGATTCTGTGTAGCAGGGTTAAATGAAAACTATAACATAACAGAATATTGACTCTTATGGCTGTGGTCTATTGTGGTTTCCAAGACACCTTAAAATACGTCATATTTTTAGCCCAATTAATTGAAAAGAGGTGAAGAAAATCGGCAGGACCTGGAGCGAGATCAAACGCTAAGCTCAAGACCGAACGCGATGGAGGACTGTTGTGGACGCCCTCTGCCCCATCTAGGGGACATAGGACCTTAAGTCAATTCATTGCCAACTACCCAAGGTTCTGGAATGGAAACCAGCAATTCGTAGTAAAATTACAATCTTAAAGTTGTCTACACAGCTTATTGCTCTGGGCAAAGAAAGGTAACAGAGGACATACGTCAAACGCCCCAGGGCAAGCCTGAGAAACGAGCGGATTACTCGTTTATCGCCCCGTTTCCTGTCCGTGGACTGATGACAGCTATAAAATATTTAAAAGTACGTTTATTTTCATCGATTCGGACAAATAGAGAATGATGACGTCATCGTCTTTTTGTCGTATTTGTAACCGGACATAGTCTGGAAATGAAAAGTTTGCAATTTGATTGAAATTAATAATGAATTGATGTTGCCTTCGTCTGACTTGTATATAGACACTGAAGAGTTAAAGAACTACACAAAAAATTTTTCATTGTACTGAAAGATATAATGGATAATGAAATACTGTTGAATATTCTACACAGTTCCATTTAATAACAAATGAAATACAATTTGAATGTGAATCATAAAAAGCTTTATCTATTAATGTAACGGGTAAAGCTTGCTTCCACCTTCGGCTTGATCATCTTACCATCAGGTGAGATACAGGCCAAGAGCTTCCTCGTTGTGGATAAAAAAAATGGCACGTTTTAAAGCCTATTGCACTATAAGTTGTAGGTAATTCTTGTCATTAAATTTGAATCTAGCCTAGTATCTGCCTTAGCCACAAACCACACACAGAAGACCAAAATGTTTGTCTGAATTTACGTACCTCTTAAAGTAACGCTCCTTTCTCAAAACTCTCACACAGATTTAGCGGAAAATATAAAAGAGTTTTTACTTGGGCATTCATTTAATCCATGAGAGAAAAAAATATGTAGCTTCAAGAGATTTCTGAGCAGAAAGTTGGCGAATGGCGTTTCACTCGCGTGGAATCTTTAACTAATCCCCCGGGAACTTTGGCCGGGATAAAAAGTGGGCAAGACGGAATTCTGGATCCTCAAAGCAGGGGTTTTATGGATACTAGCCCAGAACTCGCGTAAACAAATATTTTTCGTTGTCTTGCTTGCGTCAAATTACGTGATAAAACGTTGCGTTTGTAAAAAATGCGGGATAAAATTGGATGTATCTTGCAAGAGCGTAGCATACTGCTGCCTCTTTCAATTTATTTACTGTCTCTTTTCCTTTATATTGTTTTCAAGTTGTACTTAATTTACCGATATTGCACCATGTAAGAATTCTGCCATAACACAAAATTAAAAATAAATCTACTTTTAGACAACACAATCGCTTGCGTATTTCAAGTTGGTAAAAACTCGTACATTGAATCTAGTCTATTTAAATTAATTATTTTAATTTAAACAGCCATTCAACTTTTGCCACAGCAGCAACCATTAAAACCAACTTTTAAACAAATTAAGCATCGCAAATATTTGCCAAAAAGAGTTTTTATGAAATCAATTAAAATCAGTGAACTGGCCACTTCAGATAAAATTGGTCCGCCAGACAGCTTCGAAAAAAGTTATCATTCTGTATTTGAATAAATTAACTTTTTTACGATTACTATTGAAGAAGTTTTGTGGAAACGCGGCGCGGCAAAATTATACATTAGCCTGTTCGGACATGTAAAATACAATTTTTAAGTATTTTTAATTTACTTTTAGACTGGGTGTCATCACCATAATTAACTTTATGAAACGTCAAAAGTCTGTCAAACTCGTCACGGTTAAAGTAACTCTTGGCTTGTTTACCCATTCATGTTACAATAATTTATTTCAACAACAAAGACGAGAACATTTGTTTTGTAGCATTATTAGTCTAGGTTTTGAACCTGCGACTAAACTACCCGACTGCGTCAGAGAGGGTTATCAATGTTCCGTTCCCAATTTCATATTAAATTTCATTCTTTTCAACATGCGTCGAATCAATATTAATATACTGAATCATCTTTATAGGGTTCCGCTTATTAATATTATCTTACATCATCTTCGATTCTGAGAAATGAGGCTATGGTAATTCGAATATCCTTGTAAGAATAGAACAAAGTACCGGCACATCAAGTGAAATACTGTGATGCTTATGCAGTTGAATTTAAGAGTGGTTTTGGCACAAAATGTTACAGTACTATGTGGTAGCTGTACCAAACTGCCAAAGCCAACCAAATTGAAGTCAAAGTCGAATTAGATTATTCAATTTAGGCTTTCACAAGGTCTCATGAAATTCAAATGAGCTTACTACCGCTAAGGAGGTATTTAAAACAAGATAATGTTTACTCTGACTTGTGGGCGTTGGAAGGTATGCGAAAATATTACACGATTTTGGAACAACTCTGTTTGTAAAAACATAAAGATTGAAATGCTTTTCATCAGGATATGCGCCGTGATAAAATCTTATCGATGATTTTAGACGACAAATGTATGGGCTTATCGCGTAAAATCTATAATATGGCGTGATAAACTCTTATCGCGGCCGCATGCTAGGTTTCATCATTTCAGTGGCCGTCTCACGCTGCGTTTTCCGGTACGCGGCCTCCACTCCAGAACCTTGCTGCCCTATCGGGCCGTCAGTTCTGCGTACTATGAGCTAGGTTTATGCATCCTGGTTAAACTATACCTACTACGAATACTTTGGTTTCATTTTTTAAAGACAATAGTTTGTAGAGCTATAAGTTTCGTTTATTCAGTATCTTTATCATCATCATCATCAGGCCATTACAGGAATACATTACAGGAATATGAATCTCTCTAACTTACCAGCGGCAAATGGAGGACTTGGTTTGGACTCGCCAAGCTGGCCAGATGGGTTGGGAAGAACTGATGTTCGGATTTTTGTCCCTTAGGCCCTTTTACGACATCTATGGAAAGACCGCCACCACTTTCACGGTGGTATTCTAATCTGCCGGGATCATACGGCCAGTAATATTCAGTAAGCTGTTACTTATTTTGATCACGTCTATTGTCGTCTATGATTCAAAACCTATAGAGTTCGATCCGGCATGTAAGATTGAATTTGTACCAGAACATAAACAAGAGTAGGTATGTGTATTGTGTATGGGCTCTATGAACGCTACTCATTGTCAAACCAGAACCATAACATGAACAAAAATGTTATCTATAGGCCCTATGCACGCTACTCATGCCATTGTCAAACGAATCAATAGGCTTAGTACACAAGTTACTTAGTCAGCGATTGGTTATTCCCGTTTCAGATATAGAGCGTCACTAGTTGATTTTACGACTGCCGAGATCCGTCCACTACCTGCAGGGCTACTCCGAAACGCTTTACGAAAAGTCGGATATATCTGTCACTGTCGCTCATGCTAGTATTTCGCTTTGTGTGAGAGGGATGGAAACATTCGAACATCGGATTACGTTTTTGGGAATAGATTTCTGTTCCATAAACGCACCTAATACAAGTACGTAAGGTCATAGTTTGCCTTGAAGTGCTGTCTGTACAGCGCTAAGCCTCTTACGTACCTAGCTTTGTGACACTTGGATGTGCGCAGTGTAGTCTATGCTTTACTTGTAAGGACATAAAAACTCGTAGAGAAAAATATCAGTGTGTACCCACTTAGAAAAATGTTTTATAGTCTAATTGCAGGGCTTTTTGAGCTTCAGCCCAGGGCCCCGTGGATTCAAGGGGCCCCCAGCTAAGTCAAGTCAAAGTCAAAAATAGACGATAATGCGAAAGAGTATAGTTAATAATATATGCATTAGCCCAGGGCCCCCTAAACTCACGGTCCGGCCCTGCTAATTTGATATTTATCCAAGAAATCATACTAATTTTTACTTTACCCTTTTGTATTTTGTAATCGTGTCAAATAAAGTTTTTCTATTTCTATTTTTATTTAATGACCACATAATACACAGGGTGGAAACGATAAGTGATCTCACTCGATTATTTCTAAACTACACAAGATATCGAAAAACTGGTTACTGATCCTGAAAGTGCTTCATAAGCTCTTTCAAACAATACCAATAATAGGTTACAGAATAAACTGGAATTACCCCAAAATTCAATGTTTCTATATAAGCTTCCATACTAAATGTATGGCGATGACACAATATTAGAAGTGTAATTTTTTTTTTGTTAAATAATCAACTTAAAAAGTCGGTTAAATAAACTTGTGACTTGCATCTTATTTAAAATTATTTGTGAAATACATTACTTTTAGGTTTTACTTGCTATAAAATTATCAAGAGATGAGTGCGATAGTACAAAATGTATGGAAGACGGAAACATTGAATTTTAGAATAGATCCAGTTTATTCTGTAACTTGATATTGATACCGTTGGATAGAGCTCGTGAAGCACTTTTAGGATCAGTAACCAGTTTTACGATATCTTGTGTAGTTTTTAAAATTATGTAACTTTACCAAATGTATGGAAGCTGGAAACATTGAATTTTCGGACAGTTCCAGATTATTCTGAAACCTATTATTAGCACCGTTTGAAAGAGCTCGTGAAGCACTTTCAGGATCAGTAACCAGTTTTTCGATATCTTGTATAGTTTAGAAATAATCGGGTGAGATCACTTATCGTTTCCACCCTGTATTATAGTAAAATCGAGAGTCTTATACCTATTAGAAAAACACCTTCGGTATGTAGACAATGGAGCTGTCGGCATTGGATATTTTCTATGTAACTATACTTAGTAACTTTTGCTCCATCTCGGATCATTTTATTTCGATTGAATATTACTCATAAAACACAGCATATTCATTAATACATCCAATAAGAATTTAAAAGGTCTTGAATATTTGATCGCATTTCAAAAATATGAATTCTGAAAGGCCCCTGATTTCTTTCTTTGTAACATCATCCACATTTCAATCGAGTTGGTAAATATTGAACAAAATTTTACATCAAAGAGCGAATGAAATAAAATGCTGTTAATGGTGAATAGGTTTATTCGGCTCGGCTCGTAGAGACGATGGCCGTTGGGGCAGGAAAGTTCTCGAGTGGCGACCACGGGCTGGAAGACGTAGCGTGGGCAGGCCTCCTACTAGGTGGACCGACGATCTGGTAAAGGTCGCGGGAAGAGCCTGGATGCGGGCAGCGCAGGACCGTTCATTGTGGAAAACCTTGGGGGAGGCCTTTGTCCAGCAGTGGACGTCATTTGGCTGAAAAGAAGAAGAAGAAGAAGGTTTATTCAAGAAATTAAAGGTGTTAAGGAAAATATCTTTTATTTGAAGTTTTTGTAAATTTAGTCGTCATCATAATAATAATCGTCATAATAAAACCCTTTATAGGCAGTGGGGGTATTACATACCTACACCTAGTTTTCTATAAATTTCTTTGTAGATTATCTACTCGTAGGTTCAACAATTTAATTTTTCAGGGTGTCTTATCTATGTTATGATTTTTATTAATAAAGTTAACTGTAATGAAAGATATAAAATAAAAGTTGAAAAATATACCTACGAGTATGTGTAAAATAAAATATTTGGGCTATTTTTTCATCCATTTGAAGTCGGCCTCCAAAAACAACAAAAAAGATATTTTAATCCCAATCCCAACGCATATAAAGAAAGTAAATTTATTATTTATAACTTTTTTGTTTCCTTAAAACTGAACGGATAACAATATTTTTATGAACCATCAGAAAACAGAAGATTTCGAAAATAACTCGCCAATAAGATTTTACGATTAGTCTTTTCTTTGCCTCTACTTACTTCAGTTGATTTAAAACCTTTACTCTAAAGACATTAATTATTTAAGACAATAGTCGTTTTGACTTAAAACATGAATGGGCAATTGTAACTGCTCATCATCATCATCATCATCATCATCATCATCTCAGCCATAGGACGTCCACTGCTGAACATTGGCCTCCCCCAATGCTTTCCATGTTACCCGGTTGGTAGCGGCCGGCGTCCAGCGCTTTCCTGCTACCTTTATGATGTGGTCGGTCCACCTTGTGGGTGGAAGTCCCACGCGGCCTCCACTCCAGAACCTTGCTACCCCATCGGCCGTCAGTTATGCGTATTATGTGCCCTGCCCATTGCCACTTCAGCTTGCTAATCCGTCGGCCTATGTCAGGGACTTTAGTTCGTTTACGGATCTCCTCATTTCTGATTCGATCTCTTAAAGAAACACCGAGCATTCTTCTACTTCTAGAGAAACTAAAATTGTAACTGCTATGACGATAATATTTAGACAATAAATACTTGAAGGCATTGAACTTAGTAGAATTAAATTGTCTGATATCTCTAGAATAATACGTTAAAATCATTTTAGAAGTAATAAAGGTTAAATTATTATCATACGACTACACCTAAATTCAGTGCCAAGAGACTGATAAAATTGCGAAAACAACCCCTATTTTGAGTGTTAGTGAAAACAGTTTGATAATTTACTTGCGAATTTGAACTCAATTTACAATGTATTAAAAGATAGAATCATTCATTTCTATGTGAGCCTTTAAAGACTAATTTTAAATGTTCCAACATAACTTTTCCAAATTAACCCTACCACTGCTTCAGGAATATAATGTAATGCCAGCGTGAAAAGAAGCAGGGCAAGAAACTTATTTACGGACGACCGTTCGTACGAAAATAACTCTGTAGGTAATCTTTTCACGCTTTTAACTTGAAAAATCGAATGGCCTAAGGCGGGAATCGAACCCACGACCTTCCATAAGAGCTACTTAGACATTGGATGATTTCACGCTTAAAGCACTGAATCGATTTTGATGAATTTGGTCACGATACCGCTTGAGAGCCAGGGAGAAATATAGGATAGTTTTTTATCTCGGTTTTTTGAAGAAGAAACTTGGCGCCATAGTTTATTATTGACAGACTGTAATTAGCAGAAGCCGCAGGCACAATCTTGTGTTTTAACACGTTTGATTAAACTCTCGTTTATTACTCATTAGCGCAGTAATGTAGCATGTCATCAACATACGTACCAAATCATCTAAGCAACATAAAACAAAGCAAAAACATAACGAGTTCAGAAAGTTCCGAACACTTGGTACAAATGGCGCGTTTCGAAGACGTAACACACAAACTTTTGGTATTCGCTTGTAATATACATTCATTAACAAGATACGGTGAGAACTGGCAATATGGCATTGGTAGGGTTGGCTTGACAGTGAAAATATCACTCTACAAGTTAAGTTCCGTATATATCGCTTCTCGGCCTTTTGGCTAAGATCAAAGTGAAGTTCCGTATATTTTGCTCAAATTTAAACAGAAAAACTATTGTAGCTTGGGTCCATATTCGGTTGCATAAAAAATATTGTTATAATTTAAGAGTGCATAAAGTTTTTTGGCATACTCATCATTTCGCATAACGTTCATACAGAATAATTCATAAGGCATATTTTTTTTGCCATAACCACTTTTATTAAATACTAGCGGCCGCCCGCGACTTCGTACGCGTGGATCTCGTTTTACCCCCCGATCATCTATCTTACGCGGTTCAGATTTTTTCATACAAATGTTTTTTCCCGCTAACTCCCGTTCCCGTGGGAATTTTGCAATATCCTGTTGTAACTAAGCTTTAAGTTTACTAAGGTACCTGCATGCCAAATTTCAAGCGTCTATCTTACGCGGTTTAGATTTTTCATACAAATGTTTTTCCCGCTAACTCCCGTTCCCGTGGGAATTTTGCAATATCCTGTTGTAACTAAGCTTTAAGTTTACTAAGGTACCTGCATGCCAAAATTCAAGCGTCTAACTTAAGCGGTTTAGATTTTTCATACAAAAGGATTTTCCCGCTGATTCCCGTTCCCGTGGGAATTCCTAAGTATCCTATAACCTGCCCAGGAGTATGAAGAATAATTGTACCAAGTTTCGTTCAAATCCGTCGAGTAGTTTTTGTTTCTATAAGGAACATACAGACAGACAGACAGACAGACAGACAAAAAGACAGACAGACAGACAGACAGACAAAAATTTTACTGATTGCATTTTTGGCATCAGTATCGATCACTAATCACCCCCTGATAGTTATTTTGAAAATATATTTCATGTACAGAATTGACCTCTCTACAGATTTATTATAAGTATAGATTTTAGTATATATTTTTTCTGTATACTTGTTTTTTTAATAACGATTTCAAGGCATAACATTTATTGGCATCTAAACCAATGCCATAAATATTATCATTCATAATATACAAAATACCATAATTTAAACAAATATGAAATATAAAAATGTTATAAGTTAACAAATATAAATAGACAAGCAAGCATGCAAACAAGCATGCAAGCAAGCAGCAAGCATGCAATCAAACAGCAAGCATGCAAGCAAGCTGCAAGGAAGCATGTATGCAAGCAAGGATGCAAACAAGCAAGCCTGCAAGCAAGCAGCAAGCAAGCAGCAAGCAAGCAGCAAGCAAGCATGCAAGCATGCAAGCAAGCAGCAAGCAGCAAGCAAGCATGCAAGCAAGCAGCAGTTGTAAAAGAAATGTGGACTGTATAATATGTGCGTTATAATAGATAAGAGGGATTCAAGATCAAACAGAATGTAGTTTCACGAGCTTAAGTTTTCTAAGAAACAGGTCAAAAATTAAGAACAAAAATGACAATGATACAGAGAATTTAGTTTTTGCAAATCTATAGGCCGAAAGAGTATAAAGGTGGAAGGAGGATCGTTCGCAACATCACAAATACATAATTATTTACTCTTCAATGTTGGTTGCTCTTATAGACAATATTTATGACTTTAAATGTTCTACATAATTAAATTATGTTTATAGTATTTTATTAAAAACAAACTTTATGTATATAAAAAATATGTTCTTTACATTTATGATTATTTAAATTATGGTATTGAAAATTAGAGAAAGTTATTATTATGCCTAAGAAACCATTATGCATTTAGAAAACTATGCATATCAAAGTTTATGCGAAAAAACTTTATGCAAATACTGTTATACCAAACTAAATTATGATGAAAAATGTTATGCGTCTAAGAGGGCACCCTTGTAGCTTAGGCTTTGGTTCCAGGTAACACACACATTGTGGGTCTGTCTGTATTTAAAATAGTAAAATGGAAGTTATTAGGTACGGTATTATCTACTTACATAACTAGATTAAGAATAATAGGATGGAAAGACATGAAGGTAGAGACGACATTACAGAACCTTTAAAGTGCGAGCCCAACTCACTCTTGACCAGTTTTTTAGCAATATCTCAGCGGTCCGAACAAAATTTCTTATACCTAATAGTCCGCACCAAAATAAAATGACTGTTACAGTGTCAGTTACACGTCTATAGATCAAATTTAGAGTAAAAGTTTTTGCAATTTGAAGTAGGTAAGTAAGTAAATATTAAGGATGAGACTGCTCAAACTCTCTGAGTAATTTTTATGTTATTTCATTTACAAAACTGTCAGTTTCAATTAGCATGGACTATACGAATGATACTCGCTAGCTATACAATGAATAACTCGGCGGACTGATAGACCGATCGCTTCACCCCGGTGACAGCCCTGCCCTGGGGCACAAATCGGGGCCAAATTTTAATCAAGCCGCGCTACGCAATGAATGGAGATACAGAATCCGAACGTAACCATATTAGTGAGTGTACAACGTTGCGAACTAAGCTTTTTTAGGTATACCTACTATACGATATGGCGGCTTTTCGGTGATTGACACGCGTTTTCTCGGTACGTGTGATCAAGGCTTTAGATAGAATCTTGACAATTTTAACATGTTAATGTTTTAAAATAACCACATCAAGTTTTTTTTGGCTCAATGAGAGCATTCGGTCGTTGTGCGGAATAAAATATATTTTTGTGTAACTATAGGAATATGCGAACATCAGACCTCCCCAACCCGTCTGGCCAGTGTGAATCTCCATTTGTCACTAGTACATTAGAAAACACACAGTTAGAGGAAAAGAGAAATGGTCTTAATCCATAATGAACTGGTTCACAGGGCATATTAAGCGAAAACGGGGAAGGCCACCAAGAAGATGGGTGGATACTAAGCTGGAGGTGGATGGACAACAGTTGCAGGAGATAGAGGAGAGTGGAAATAGTTGGAGGAGGCCTTTGCCAAAAAAGCACACAAGTCAATTAGAATAATATTATACTCAATATTATAATAATAATAATAATACGTTTATTATCAGACCATTATGATCCATACATTGTGTTAGTTATGCTCAACAATGTAAATTATTAAAAAAAAACTTATTATTATTACATTAGAGAAGCTGATTCTGCAGTGAATGGTAAATGACCTGATGATGATGATGACGATGAGAAAACTATGACTCTCCTGTGATTCAAGATAAAAATTTTCAAATATTATGCCGGTGATCAGTGTGCTTACCATGAGTTTACGTTAGGTGTGCTCGCTAGCGACTACTTGTATGACATATTGTGCAACGCCCCTAGCGGCTACTTTCAAGAAACAAAATCTTCATAGAGATTTTTGACGTACTCGCTAGCGAGCACACCTAACGTAAACTCATGGTAGGTGCACAGACATAGACCATATTGTTTGGCTTTTCAGAATTTATAGACATAATGAAACTTCATTATCTATGTCAGGTTAATGTAACTCTACTTCAAAGAAGGTTTAACGAACAAAACAAGCAAGTTTCAATGCTTGAAAAAGGGACTTGAACAATCTTTCTTGGGTAAAGGGAAAACGACATTGTCGTTAAAGGGACCCATTGGATGCAGGGTGACAGGGACCTTTGTTACTGCGGATTAATAAGGGCTACCCTGGAGAGGTCTGTAGCCGCCATCATGGCGAAATAATATAAATGATCGGTGTAACCATTTAAAAAACTCTATTAAGCTTAATTTGTAAAACATAAGCTTTTGCCTGTGCTATTAAATATTTTTATTTTCATGTAACGATGCATGAAAATCGGACAAGTAGGATAGAATCTATGATTGAAATAAAAATACGAAGCAAATTGAAAACCTTGTTCACACACTTCACATCACACGATTAAATAACACAACTTCCGCAGGCTGATAAAACTTTATTAAACCAGTTATGCAAAACACCCTATAAAGTCAGAAAAAAATCAAATGTTAGCGCGAGTCAATTACGGTCAACGCCATCTATTAACGAAAATTGGAACTTAGTTCCGCGCGGGGGTGGCGCTACGAAAAGCGCAAATACATTTTNTTGACATGAATAAACAGTGGAAAAAGACTAAGGCCGGGTTGCACCAACTTACTTTAACAAACGTCAAAAATCTGTCAAACTCCATACAAAAAAACATCGGTTATCGTCATAGTTACGGTCAAAGTTAGGTGGTGCAACTCAGCCTAAGAGAACAGGTGGAGTAAAGAGAAAGATAAAGACGGAATATTCAAAATTTATATTTGGTTTAAGAAATGCAAAACGTGTTCCAAAAAATGATACTCCTCATACACAAAATACAGTACAATCGGTTGTTGTGTGAGCCAAGCACTAAGTCAAGAAGTTCCGTAGAANTACGTTATACAGCATGAAGGTGAAAGAAAAATGGTAATGAATATCACATGTCACAGGAGAGATATGTAAAGACCATTTTGAAGAGATTTAACATGGAGGACTGTAATCCTGTACAAACTCCAATGGAGATGGGAAAGATAGCTATGAGTGGCAAAAAGAAGGATGAAGGAGGAAAGTCTTTTCCGTTCCGAGAACTCATAGGGGCACTTATGTTCTTGAGCGTAGCGACTAGACCAGATATCGCGAAAGGATATAGTCAACAACATGGTCTGGATTACTTCAAGACATTCGCCCCAGTTGCTAGGATAGCAACGGTTCGTCTATTGATTGCTTTAGCAGCTGAAATGGGCATGGACATAGATCAGATAGATATAAATACTGCTTATTTAAATGGAGATCTTGATGAGAATATTTATATGAGAATTCCAGAACTGCTGAAAGAAAGTTTAGAAAAGCTGATAAGCTTGGATGGCAGAAAAAGCGAAATAGGCAAAAGAGCTGTGAAAATGCTTGAAAATATGAAAGCAGGGGGTGACACCTGTCTTTTGAAGAAGTCGTTATATGGTCTCAAGCAACTTACACATACGTATCGGTTCGTAGTTCGAAAACGGTTCGAAATAAAGCTTTGAAAGAATTGAAGTCGGGTTTTTTTATTCGACTTTAATTTATGAGATATAAAACATTGATGTAGCTTAAATATTTACGAAGATACAGATGTGTAAGCTGGAGACACGGTACTCCAGCTCGCACATAGTTTTTTGATCGTGGTTTTAACAGTATTTGAGCTAAAGTCTTGAAAAGTGGAAAGCCTACTATTTGGATTCGACTGTAATTTTTGAGGTATAATACATTATCGTAGCATAAATATTTACGAAGATACAGATGTGTCAGCTGGAGACACGTGTCCTCAGCTTACACATAGAAAACAACTCATAGTTATGAAGTTCTAATGGCTCTAATTGAATGACTGAGAGGTTTGATGACTCTAATTAGGCTTTTATTGATGGTATACTTGGAATTGCTCTAGGGCCAATGAGGAAGTTGGAGACATTCAGGTTCAGATATGTGTTTATGTCTGAAGTTAGAAGGTTGACAAGTTTTCCTGTGTTTGTCACAATTTTCTTTGTTCATTCTTTGGTGAATTAATATCTAAGAGTTCATCAAAGAAATTGATGTACCTAAGTGAATACATTAAAACCTAATTTTAAAAAATTCAAGGACGTACGTCTGACTTAGTGGTTTGCATATCAGGCTGATATTTGTCTTAAACAATCTCGCAGAAAGTAATTTCACCGATAGCTGTTCTAATGCTTTATTTATTTTTAGTTCAAAACTAATCTTCTATTTGGAAACTCTTACCCAGGGTTGGAAGTCATTAGCATATAACAATCGTCAATAGTCTGTCGAACTCCATACAAAAACACCGATTATAAATATCCATGTAAATACTTAGTTATACTTAGTTACGATTAAATTAAGGCGATGCCACTCAGTCTTAAAATTCTCGTTTTAATATGGAAAAGAACCTTAAAACTAGATTCGAACTCAAGTCCACATCTTGACTGGTAGGAATTTAATATTAAGACCAAAGAATTCCTTTATTCCAATTTATGCAACGTTTCGAAATTCAGGACAGTCTTAACCAAACTCTGACTTTGAGAAACCATTGAAATATCCACGTTGTTTCTGTTTCAGATATTGTAACTTAACGTAGTTATTGTGAAATTCTAAAGTACCGCTACTTTAGTGCAGTGCATGACAAACGTAGTTGGTTGCTTATTATTAGAACAATATCTAGGTACGTATTGTTACACAGAAATACCTATAGTCTTAGATTAATAAAACCTAGATGGATAGTCTTCATACAAACGCTTCGTCAAGAGTGAGGCAAAAATCTTATGTCATTAGTGTCAATTTTGTTGGGGAGTGTAGACAGTGAAGGCGATTTTCCCGAAAGTAGGGAAATTTTTAATACGTTTTTAATTATTTTATAACTAACAAAAACAAAACGCATGATGTACTTACTTATTTATTGAATTCAAAGTATCTACCTAATTACAATAAGATAAATCGACTTAAAAGTCTCGATTTCATAAAAAAGGAAGTGTATTTGTACGGCGAACAATTGGGAAATAAATTTTCTTGTTACTGGTATCATTCCCGTATTTAATTTTTGAAAGCCAAATTCAAGCAAAATACGCGTCGAATCGTAGTACTTACTTATGAAATGTAACACTGGTCACTTTCTTTAGTTTTTCTGATGTATTTAGACACCCTTTCACAGCACAAACCGTCATAATTAATTAAAAGTCGTCGGACGTGTTTACCAATTTTTCACTTTGACAGTTCATGTGACGTTTACGAGTAAGCCATTCTGGCTCACTAAAATCTGCCTCACCTTTCGTGCACTGACTATCTATCTAGGTTTTATTAATCTAAGCCTATAGTACAAACTTGACAATAGATATTGTTAATTGTGAAAAAAAAGGTTAAAATAACGATATCGTTATAGCCAATGAGCTGCTGTCATAATGACATTGAAGTAATGTCAATGTCACACTAGAAACATCAGATTAGAGGGACGCGCGGACGATTCCGCGCGCTATTGTGCTAAGTGATTAATTGTATTTAATTTATGGCGATATAACGAGAAAGTTATGTATTCAGTGTTTTATTTATGAGAATAGATCAATCGGCCTCTACTAATATGTAGTACTGTAAATATAACCAATAACTTTGAAACTAATTCTAGTTTAAACTAAAATACAACTTTAAAATTGAAAATTGTTCTACAATCAAAACATTTTCTAAACTGTAAACCATTCAGATATAAAATATACACAGATTGAAACAAAGTTAGTGAAACGTTTTTAAAACTTTTCAAACTAGCAGTATCAAAAAATGACGTTAAAAAGAATGTTTTTGAAACTGATATGATACGTGTTCGTTTTCGAACACTAAGCCAAAATGTAATCTCATTGAGTATTCCGAAAATTCTGGTATAGTACCTAATACTAATTACATTTACCTAGAACTGAATCAAATTATTTGTTTAAATTGTACACTTGAAGATTTCGAGAGACATATGTAATAAAAACTCTTTCCAAGAAATAAAACCTTATCACCTAAAATTCAGCAAAATTATTATTAGTATCCATGGACGTATAAAAAAAGGCTACAACAAAACTGTGACGCAAAATTTTGGCATTTGTCTATTGTGTGAGTGAATTTAGGGATGCCATGTTAGCCAAAACATTTTACCCATTTATTTTAAGAAAAATAAAACCGACTCCAAAAAACCTACATTAAAAAGTAGAAAAATAATTACTAATAACCTACTTAGTGCAGGGAAACTTTACATGTTTCATAATCTTGGCACCGACTCCAGAAGTATCAATCATGGTATACCTACATAAATATTAATTCGTCCTAATAAATAAGTAGGTTATTAGTAATTATTTTTCTACTTTTTAATGTAGGTTTTTTGGAGTCGGTTTTATTTTTTTTTATAAAATTTTACTTATTTATTGCTTTTTAGTTAACTAATTATTACCTTGATGTTACCACTGAAGGTAGCATGGACCTATAAAAAAAGGCGGACGGAACTCGCGCTACAACAAAACTGTGACGCAAAATTTTGGCGTTTGTCTATTGTGTGAGTGAATTTAGGGATGCCATGTTAGCCAAAACATTTTACCCATTTATTTTAAGAAAAACATAGATCGGCAGATGTTACTTGGAAATGTAGACAGAATTATTCCGTGCCATTTTAAAAGGATGAAAGGTGAATGCGTTGAGGTAGGCGCGAAATTTTCAATATTCAAATGTTCTTACATTGTTTGCAAGTCAGTGTGTCAGGGTATGTACATAATGTTGATCAAAAATGATTCACGCAGTTACAAATTACGAATCTTGTGTATCTACATTATAATCATAATCTTATGCATCATCAATATAATATTATTATTATCTCTGATAGATTTTTTTAAACATACAACCTGACACTGACTTGCAATCCATGTAAGAACATTTGAATTTCGCAGTTCCACATTTTTGGGAAGGATCAAATTTGCCTATGAAAATATATCCCATTAAAACACAATTATTATGATAAATTATTTTATTTCCATAGTATGCGTAATAAATAACTAAAAAGTCCTAAAATTATTATTAATTTCCCATATTTCGGGTAATTTTCCCACGTAAATAACTGAGAACACTGGTCTTTGACGTATTATTTTTTCGAGTGAATGACGTTTGATTTCAATTAAGTAATTTCAATATTTTAATGTCGGGAAATAAGTGATTGTATTATTATTTTGCCTGTGAAATGTGATTCCTTAATTTTTGTTTGTTCGAATAGAACGGTTTTTACACAATTTCATCACACAAGACATGTCGTATTCGTGTTGTTTTTTCGCTGCTTAAATGTGTCAACTGTGTGAAGTTTGCACTCGGAGTGGTGTATCAGGGTGTGAATGTGTGCGTGCCGGCCTGTACGTACAGGCAAGCTGGTGTATCCTAATGTCACAGTATTTTGTTGATGAGAATCCGTCCGACTTTTTTTATAGGTCCATGTTAGTATCTATAAAACCAATAATTATAATTATTTATGTATTTTCAATTTTATCTAGGTGTAAAACGCTCACCATTTCTCCCCAATTTTTTTTCTCAATAACTCATTAAGGTAAATTTCTGGACTTGTACTGAACAACTGCTGGAACTATTTTTGTGCTAGATTGCACATTTATCGAGGAAGGCTTTAAGCCGTTACGCTGCAACCAAAAGGAGCAGAGCATCAATGAAAAATGTTGCGAAAGCAAGAAAAAAATCGATTCACAGCTAAGTAGTTCGAATAAAAAGTCTAGCAAATTAAATTCATTTTTATTTGCAGTCAACAAATTTAATATTTTTTTATTATATATTTATTATTAATATATACTTATTATAATAATTTAAATAATAATTAATAATAATAATAACAAATTTAGTCTAAATAAACCCTAAGGTAATTTTTCAAATATCACAAAACAGTATCATAAACAACATAAAGGCAGGTCAAAAATTAACAAATCCCAAAGCGTTCCGGTGTTAAAATAGTTATTATTAATTCACTACGTTCTCCTTTCTGGGTTCCGTCGGCAGCTGTTTTTCCGCTTTGATTAATTAAACGATGGTTTTTGTGGAAAACGGGACTGAGGGTCGCCAGGGTGAAATAGAATCCTGTTAGGTAATAAATAAAATAACAATAAACAACTAAGTGCTATTGTACAAAAACGTTTTGTATGTAAGCTGAAAGTAAACCTTAGGTACACTAAGCTTAAAATGACAAATACGCGACTAGGCGTCTAAACCTCTACATATAATACACTACACTACGTGCCGTGGACAGTAGTAGTAGTAGTAGTAGAAGTAGTAGTGATTCCTTTCACTAATACACCAAACACATCATTGCCTATACTTATCTAGGAGATAGTAACTTTAGAAGAGGGTAAAATCACGAGCATTGGCTTTATTCTCTTTTCGCATTTTTTTCTATATCGATCAAAGGTCATGGAGCAAGACGCTTGCTCACAATCGCAAAATCGACCTACTAGGAGGTCTGAGCCTATAATAATATGTTACGTTAACAGGACATGATACTATCCTTACCATAATATGCCAATTTTGGGAGACATGTTTCATAAAACTGGCAACCCTCAACTGTGAGGTTGACGGTTGATTAATCTCCAAAGGATCAAAATTTTCCTCTGTTGTTGTGGTTTGTGACAGAACAACGCAAATGGTGAGTCCTTTATCCATAATTAAGACAGAACTATTTCGAGAGCTATTTCTGTCTACAACTTTGGATTACAATATTCTTTTACTACCAACTGTCTGGAATTTTCAGTCGTTTTGAACGAAAGCAATATTTGTCTAGCGCAGACGCTATAAGGTCGTCTACACATATTTTCTTGTTTAGTACCGCAGTTTGATGTCGTAGATTTGCAGTATTTCTTAATAATATTCTTAGACTGGAACCCGCTTCTCAAATGGCCTGGCCAGTGTCCAGACACGCTGCCAGTGTCTAGGCTCTAAGTGAGCAATTCGCCGCCCTTTAGAACTAATCCACTTAAAACGTGATCCAAACGGGATCCAAAGACTTCATAATTTCTCGAAGAGGAGGTGGACGAAATGTATCAAATTATATTGGCATAGTATTACTTCGACCAATTAGCTTGATTTAGAGTCTCGTAACTTTACAAACTGATCTACTTATTTGTTTGGAGAAGCGGCTGAAAGATGAATTCCCAAGTTTCAGTGCTGTAAGTTTGGTACAATTTATTTTGGCAATTTGTTTTGAGTAATTTGTATACAGTTGGAAAGTTACACAATAGAGTCATTTAAGTAGGTATTCTTTGCAATAATCTTCATTTTAACATAAAAAAAAATACCTATTTAAGTAGTTTTTAAGCACCGATGACAGCATATTTATGAAACTGTCTGGTATCTTAAGTTAAGTACCTAAGTAAGTACCTAAGTATAAAAGGTCCTTTTGAACAGAAGAGTAACAGACCTACTTTAGCCCGTTTAATTGTGCAGCTATAGAGATATCGGTACTTAAAGTTACTGTTAAAAACTACGTGAAGTCTGTGCAACTGAAAAACTTCAAAAAGTTTCTAAGCTAGATTTAGGAGTAAGTAAGATTAATTCCTTAATCACACGTACATGCGCTTGGCAGGCCTATAGAATTATGAAGGAGCTCCTTGTTCCTTGGCACCGCAGGACGCCCTGGACCCTCTCCAAGATCGTAAACTTTGCATACCCGCGGGAACCCCCGAAACACATCGAGCAGAAAAATATATTAGGTGTACGTTCCTGTTTATCTATATCGCATACTTTAGGAAATAGTGGGTCACACTTTTTCAAAGAATTTTGATTAAAGACGCCATAACGGTACCCATGATAGATATGGGTCGTGCCAAGAAAGGGATGGGTCATTTACATATGAACAGGTGCCGGGGAAAGTGGTTATAAAGGCGTCAATGGGTTAATGCAGAAAAAATGGATGCATCAAATGATTGAACTGTTATATTATCAGGTTATGCTCTTAGCATCGAAAATGAACAAATTTTTGACCACTAAAACCTCCTTGAAATAGTAATTTTATTACGTAATTTCTTCACGAGTGTTATTTTATTAAATTTAATGCTCATATTTAATAATATTTAATTAATAAATTTAATATTTCATTAAAAATTCTATGAGTATTGGATATCGACTGACGTCAGATCCAGCAACTCGCTTCGTTGATTCACTCACTCATTCAAGTTGTATTACTCACTCGGTCGTTAACTTCAATGTAATTCAAGCACCGAACAGTCAGTCGCTATCCAACCTCCGCTGTGAACAGACGTCTCGAGGAAAGTTTGTGAAGTGTTTTTAAAGTGTTTAGTGGTTGGTGGAAATACAGCTCGAGCAAACCCACGTAAGTTTTTATTTATTTATATTTTTTTGTTAATTAGGTATGTTTTCATTAAACTGTGTTTATATTATAATACTTTATTATTTACACCATAGTCGTTTTACTCGTAATATAATTCCTGAGCTCCTTTTACTAGTGTGTTTTTGTCCTACTTACTTATCTAAAGAAGAACGGTCACGCCCCATACAAAAAAAACCCAGACCCGACAGAAACGAGACATACCTCAGTTTTTTTGTCATGTCTTAATTAGTTAAATTATATATTTTTTATATTCTAAATCCATGTATAACACCAAAATATTACCCTTTGTTTTTGTTTAGGCGTTATACAAAAACTAATACAAAATGCCTATTTATCACCAAAATTGGTAAATGTATGTACCTAAATGTCTATTACAGCTGCTATGGAATGTATCTAGGTGACCTGGAGATACAGCCGGATTATACAGGGTGGTTATACATATGGAACGATAAGTGATCTCACTCGATTATTTCTAAACTATACAAGATATCGAAAAACTAGTTACTGATTCTGAAAGTGCTTCACGAGCTCTTTCAAATGGTACCAATAATAGGTTACAGATTATGGAAGCTGGTAACATTGAATTTTTGGATTTTGTAACTTCTCGTTTCCACCCTGTATAATCCAGGCTGTATCTCCAGGTCACCTAGATACATTCAATAGCAGCTGTAATAGACATTTAGGTACATACATTTACCAATTTTAGTGATAAATAGGCATTTTGTATTAGTTTTTGTATAACGCCTGAACAAAAACAAAGGGTAATATTTTGGTGTTATACATAGATTTCGAATATAAAAAATATATAATTAAACTAATTAAGACATGACAAAAAAACTGAGGTATGTCTCTTTTCTGTCGGGCCTGGGTCACAGATGACCGTTCTTCTTTGTTTCTTTTTTTTTTCATTAAAAACAAATAGAATCTTGCGGCCAGTAACAAAATAAATATTGAATTAATAAATTACCACTATAAATCTTGAAGAGCTGAGCTATCACTATTTTAAATTACTTTAGTAAAATCTAAAGTGGAGTGCTAAAATAAGATCTTAAGCCCTAGCACTAATTGCTTCGCAAATGAAAATCTAGATCGGATTCTTTTAGCTCTTGTAAAATGCATAGCTCTGAGTTTTCCAAGCTTTCAGCTTATCTGCCTTTAGAAAATAAGTTTATTATTAGGTCGAATTACAAAATGCTCATAGAATTATAAAAATGTAATGTAAAGTTAGAATTATTATTCTCATACGGCATAGACATTGTTTAAACCTATGACATAGCTGTCAATCGTGAGCGCGGCGTCACAAATGACTTTGATTAATGATTTTACACACAATGTGTGTCGTTGACATGTCACGATGTCAGTTTTGAATATTCAAACTCTCATTGCTATTTTCTAGAATCTATTTGAAACAGTCACTGACATTGACACTAAAGGATGCGGCATTAGGGCTGTCACGGCAGTGTCACGTCCAATCGGAATTTATTTACACGCAGCGTGTTCACACGTGCGTGTCACGTCACTGCGGGACGCGACGTGTTTGCCGGGTCGGAACGAAAACAGTTAACCAATTTGTAAAGAACGTCATCTTGTTTTGTTCGCCATTTTGTGACTGGTTCTGTAGTGGTTTATTTATAGTTTATTATGTGGATGTATTCTTAGGACCGACGATTCCTCTAAAAATTAGGTAGTATAAGAAATATGACTTTGATAATGAGTTCTAGAAATAAAAGCGCTGTATCTAATGACTAGGTATCCTCAAGTTACTGTTAAAAAAGAAGTTTGTGAGATTAGATAAAAAAAGGGATAGATTTTGTTCTTTTTAGAGGGGATTACTTACACCAAAAAGCTCAGCTCAGGCCAGCTCTGAAATTCATTTTAACTAGATGAAAATATTTTGATTCAGGTATCATTTCGAGTCACCTTGTAGATGAATCATCATACACGCCACCGCTGTCTTAAGGTTCGGCCAAACCAACGCGATCAGCCGGCGTGCAGCGATGGCGACCAGACTTCAATGCATTGATCGCCATCGCTGCACGCCGGCTGATCGCGTGTGATCGCATTCGTTTGGCCGAACCTTTACAGAAACGCATAGCGTAGATCGCAACGAAAAATAAAACGCCCTGTTGACTGTCTAAACTGCTTCAAACGCTTTGATAGTTTTTTTATAGCTACTAAGATAACTTTCCATCCTAAAAGGCATTAGGGTTGTTCCGTAAGCGTAACGTCCAAATCGGAATTTATTTATTGTGTACGTGCGTGTCAGTCACCGTGACACGGGGCGGAACACGACTAACTCGACGGGAGTCGGGACTTAGATGATCAACTTGTTGTTTTAGGACTATAAAAGTGTAAACCTTTTAACTAAAGTGCATTCCCTAAAAATCATTAATAATAGTCAATATACATTTTATTCAGATAGTACCAACCTACCTGTTTATTCTCGAAATAAGTAAGTCTTATAAAATATTATTTTGTTGTTTTCTGATTCCTCAAAGAGACTTAACTTAAGTTATTTCAAGTGTTTGTGTTATTAACATGTAAGAGAAATTCTTCGTAAACATTCTGAAAAATTACTACATAAAAAATTTAATAACCTTTGTTTTTTCCCTGAGTTAATCTCACAACCCTAATCCAGTTCAATTACGCGAATGACAGCCGGTTCACGGGGCGGATACCGCTACAGATCCGGGAAATTGGTTAACATTAACCTAATCGTAGATGGCTTTGTGTCAAATTGTGTTGAGTTACCTATTTAAAGCGTTTAATTAAAGCCCGACTGAATTTGGATTCCATTTTGTCACGCTGTTAAGTTAACTAATGCTGGTTAATAAACTGGCGATAATATTTTAAACGGATGATTTTGAATACGCGTTAATTTTGTTAAGTGGAGTATTTTATTAAGGGACCGTAACCTATTAAATTAAGTGATAAATCAAGTTTCGTTTCCTAAGAGACTTATGTCCGTTTTCACCATCAATCCCTAATTTTTAAGTTACCCCTATGGTAACACATAACAGGAATTTTGTTTTCATACGGTTTAAGAACTTTATTTGTCATAAGAATTAACAATAATTCACTTCCTGAGAAACATTTCAATTTAAATTATTTAAACATAATGAGTGTACAACTAATTACAAACAAAATCAAGGTAACTATCAACATTAACCAAAAATAAAAATAATGTGACGGTACACAACAAAAAACTTCGAGCCCAAAGCATAACGAGTCGCCACACGCCAGTCAACCACGGATGTAATGCGCACTGAGCGAACTTTGTAAATTGGATGCGGCATATTAAATGGATTTCATAGGGGTCACATCAAAATTATTCTTGTTATATATTATTTATTTATATAATTATTATAAGCTATTATTCTCGTTTTGTTTCGAGCAAAACACTGTCCGTGCTTAAAGCTGCTTTTTTTGTTTTCTGATTTAGGTATCGTATTGTATGAGTTTAATTTACATGCTGATCTGATATGCAATATGTATGAAAATAGTCAGTGAAAAACTGTTACTTTCATTGATGATGTCGATGTCAAATTCAGCTAACTTACCTGACGTTTCAGGATTTGACAATGAGGAATATAACAGCAAAACTTACCTGTAGAAAGAGATAAATTGTTAAAACAATGTGTTTACATTGATACTTAAACCAAACTTAATTAAAGTTTTTATCGGCGAGTAGTTCAACAGGTTTCACAGTGCAAAAAGTTTGTACTAGCTCGGTTTGGTGGCTAAGTTACCGAGTTGATTATTTTTAGATTAAATAGTCTTTCTACGGTTTGAGTATACATTTTTACCTTGTTTCTTACCTATTCTCGTGGTTCTACGTCAATGGGAAGCATCTTTAAAGTTACGATTTATTTCTGAATGTTTTTACGTACCTATTTGGTATTGATTTGATTTCAAACAATAACTCTAAGTCGATAGAAGGACATTAAAGTGATCCTATGAGAGTTTTCTCTCTGATTGCCTTTTTTTCTAAAATTCGGTTTGAAGTATCTTTATTCATAAGAACAATGCAATCCCTACAGAAAAGTGCATAAAAACGCTTTATCAAAACCTATTTGCAGATATGACTTTTAAGGGACAAAATAGTGATGTTATAGAGGTTCAGCTTTCAATTTCTCAAAATCCGCGTATCCGTTCAGTGACACATACAGCAAAAGAAATAAAAAACAGGATGGGCCAGTAACTAAACTGGCACATTCAGATTGAAGCCGGAAACGAAAAAAGTCGAGCATTCGCTTTGGCGTTTCATGGACTTACGAGTCGATGACGTTCTCTTGTTTTGAAGATTGAACGAAAATCAGGATTTATAGTTCCGTTTTAATAATGTTCGTGACATAGGTTTTTTGCTCGTCATAATATCAGTCATAGAGGTTTCTAACGTATTTTTAGTGTGGGAATCAATAGTTGGAAGATTTCAAAAAATCTCTGTACCTAAAAAAGATTCAGGTAGCTTTCATAATATTACTTAATAATTCTCTTTTCTTGCACGTGAAAATATTTTTGGGACGCCCTCAATCTATTACATAATTATTTCTACCAAAATATTACAGGTACCTAAACATATTCAGAGTCAGCATACGACATCTTACGACATACTAGCTATAAAACTGGGGTTAAAGAACAATCCTGTTTGGCCCCGTAATTTTAAAAACCACAACAAAAGAAGTAACAAAAAGAACAAAATATTTTTCCTTTGCCACACGCGTTTCAATTGTTTCACCTACAGAGGGATTTCTTTTTAATTGTTCGGGCCTGGGGCCTAAATTCTGGCCAGGGTACCTAAATGATAAAATCTGTCAGATTGGTTAACATTGTCAAAGGGATGGAACTCGGCAAAAAATTGATGTGTGCTGAATGCTGAGAGACAAAGCTGTGAATGAAAGCTTTGACAAATGAAAAACAAAATTGTAGAGCCATAGTGTATCTTCTGTTGCTAACAAAACTTCTGGTACAGGTTTCATCGACGATAACAAAACTTGTTGACAGATTTGGTACCTATAGTACCTACCTATCTATTAAGAAAAATGTCTATTTAGATAGAAACCTGTTCAAATGTCAAAACTTGTTTCTAGGCCCTAAAACGTATTGGAGAGTCGCATAGTAACAGAAATAATTACCAAAATACAACAAAAATCTACTACCAGACAAAGGCCTCCTAACTTATTTTTTGTATCAGACGTTTTTCATACAAAATCGGCAACAGTTCAGGTCTTTGACCGCTTCCAGAAAAATAAAGGTGTCTTTTTGCTTTCTGTGCCAGACTAACTAATGAAGGGCGGATTGTGGAGGAGCGCTCATTGTGAATGGCCTATTTTGTGACGAGTGTTAGGGCGGCGATAGCAAGTCTATCGCGACGTTTGTGAGAGAAAAATCACCTAAGAGCCAAAGCACACGATGCGTTGCGGTGGTGCGACGCTGGAGCGGTGTCACTGCGTCGTCTTACATAGAATAGGGATGATGACTGGGTAATGAAATCGAAAATCTATTTAGTCCGTCAGACAGATATTAAAAAAAAATTTGGACACGTCATGTTCTTTATTTTTTTTTTTCATAATCGAATAAATTACAATATTATATTGAGTTGAAATGTCGCGTGACGTCACTTTTGAGTAAAAAATCTAGACGTATCGCGCTATTTGTAGCACTGTTATTCATTATATGAAAGAAAATAAAAAATATGGGTCTAATATTTTCTAATTATCTGTCTTACGGACAAATAATTGAAATTTTGTCATCTACCCTATTATCTGTGGCCGCCAGAGTAGCGATACGATGAAATCTTCGCGGTGCGGCGCCGCAACGTATCGTGTGTTTTCGCTCTTAGGGCGACGATAGACTGACGTTTGTAAAAGAAAAATCATCTATTGGTGTCACTCGAAGGTAGCCTGGACTCGGTTAACGTTTGTTCGAGAAAAAATACCTAAAGGTGTCAATAACCTTTTTCAAAAGGCCAACGATAAGTAATATGGATGAATCAAAAGACTAGATCAAAGTTTTATGAAACGTTTTCAATGGAAAGGCTTTATCCAACTCAATGGGGCTACTAAAGAGTTTAACTGTTTGCTATTTTCAAGTCTATCTGCTGCTTTTATTCACGTCATCTTGCTTTGACTGTGGAAGATAAAGGATACAATCATATTTCTTGACGATAATATTCCAAAGTACAACTTTTCTATAATAATTCTGATAACATCTCAGTTAGGCCTTTAAACCAAAGGAATTTAGATTTTTGGTTACTGTGATATTTACAAAATGTTATTAATTGAGTAAGAAAGATAGTGACGCCATCATTTGTATGACCCCAAAAATTAATGGGAGAATCTCATTTTCACAGTTCATAAAACTTACGTGAATTGAATGTTGGTATCAAATGCCTTATAATAATTCAACAACAGTCTCAGTTCAGGCTAAGTTTAGCCAGAATCTGGAATCAAGTCCTATGAGATTGTGATTATGCATAATCAAGGCAAACATCAAATAGGTCAATTATGTTAGAATTATTCAAATCATACCCCCACTAGTTCACGTTCATGTATAGTTCTAGTATTATATCTAGTACCCCAAACTACGTCTCTGTTGCTGACGGCATAGCTTGATATTGCTTACAGAACTCACTCATATGAGTGTAAGTTGACAATTTGTCCCGGCTAGGCTCCAGCCTAACCTACAGAAAATACAATTTTACTGTCTTATTAAAATATCACAGTGATTTTTTTCGTTCCAGCGAGACAAGATTTGACAAAAATTAACATACGTAATTAAAACTCTCATTAGTCAAAACGGTTCTGTTTTATGCTTTATGAATATGAGCTTTGGTCTTGGTCATATTAAAACACTAGCTTTTGCCCGCGGCTTCACACGCGTGAAATTTAGTTTGTCACAGATCATCATAAATTATAGCCTATAACTATATGTTATTCTGGGTATTCCTATAATGTTATTATGGGCAGGGCACATAGTACGCAGAACCGACGGCCGATGGGGCAGCAATGTTCTGGAATGGAGGCCGCGTACCGGAAAACGCAGCGTGGGACGTCCAACCACAAGGTGAACCGACGACATCATAAAGGTAGCAGGGAAGTGCTGGACGCAGGCCGCTTCCAATCAATCAACATGGAAAGCATTGGGGGAGGCCTATGTTCAGCAGTGGACGTCCTATGGCTGAAATGATGATGATGATGATGATGACTGTAAAGTTTTATCAAAATCCGTTTAGTAGTTTTTGCGTGAAAGAGTAACAAACATCCAGAAATCCATACAAACTTTCGCGCTTATAATATTATGTCCTAAAAATGGTTCGAATAAGTTTTTGACAGACGCAGTCGTGAGCTAAGGCTGGTGCAATAAGAAGTGCAAATTACAGCAACCTTAAACGACGAACATCCCGCTATCCTGCATCTGTTCAAAACGAGATCAATTTACAAAACTGGAGTTTCACTTTCGCTGGAAGATGAGCGATGGGCGTCCATTTATGCTTGTCAGCAGACAGCTTGCTTGATCAACGCTGCTCAATGAGCCGCCGCTTCGCAATCGTTTTTGCGTCTAGGCCTATCTTTGGATGGTCGTTTGATTTATAAGTCCACCGAGACGCTTATGTAACTGAGATCTTCTGTAGGTTTAGGCGTTTGCATTGAGACGAAGTTAAGCCAGAGTGGCTTTTTTAATCCGAAAAGTGTCATCATCACTATATGTATAGTATAAAACAAAGTCACTTTCCGCTCTCTGTCCCTATGTATGCTTAGATCTTTAGAACTACGCAAAGGATTATGATGCAATTTTTTTAAATATATAGAGTGACTCAAGAGAAAGGTTTATAGGTATAAAAAATGCATATTACAGAAGAGAAAACCGTGCGTTCCATTGCAACTATGCGAAGCCGGGGCAGGCCGTTAGAAATAAATAAATAGTTTATTTTAAGTTTGTTCGGAACAAATCGTAAGGATATACATAATTATTGTGTAATTTTCTACCACCACTAAAGACTGAGAATGATCATGATCATGATCTGAATTCTCTAGAATCCTGACCTTAATTATAATTACTTCAGATCCTTCAAATTACTTGTAACATTAACCAAATATTACCATCTCTGTGTCCTATTTACAAACTACTATTTACTAATGTCCACAAAAAGATAAAAAGGGAAAATATTTCCCACTATTTTGTCAAAAGCATCATCGGTCCAAAAGGAGTAATTTACAAGGTTTTTATTATGCCTCGCCGCCTTCTCCTGTCCATTAATATAGAGGGAAGCTGGAGCCGGGACAAATTGTTCCCATTCGGCTGGCGACACCTCATTATTTTCAATGAAGACGACAAAATTTGCATTTCATGGAGACAGTTCTTTTTGCGTCATTACTGATTCGTTGATGCAGCCGTTTTGGGACATCTTGCATTTGAGATAAGGAGCTTGGTTTAATAGACCCTTAGGTATTTGTCTACGCTAGACTTAAGCATTAACAGAGTAAATACAAATGAGTAGGTCGTCTTCATCGAAACGCCCGAGCGTGGTTTGTATGTGAGCGCGCCAATACGTATGCGGCGCGCACGCACACACTGACAAAATTTTGCGTTGATTAGCGGTGAGTTGCCCCGAATTTTGTCAGTGTGTGCGTGCGCGCCGTATACGTATTGGCGCGCGCTCACATACAAACCGCGCTCGGTGCGTTTCTATGAAGATGACCTACTCATTTGTATTTACTCTGGCATTAAGCAATTTAGTAGGTGCGATCAGTTCAATCAGTTGAAACAGAGCCTGAGCTCATACTTATCAGAGAACTCCAGATCATTTCTCTTTGTAATCCAAGATTGGTGCTTGCATTGACAGTGCGGTGTCAATGTTCGCCTTTGTGTGCAATATTGCTTGGGTCTATTGATTTGACACATCCGAACTAAGCAATTTTACTAAGTGTTGATTTTCTAATCTACAGTATAGCTATACACATAAAAATAGGTATTGATAGCTTCGTATGAAATATTTAAATAATATTTGCTTATTATTTTTTCTAATTTTAATACTTATAAGTAAACCTGACAAGTAGACTGTGCCACTAGACTAGCCACTCAGAATATGTAGATTAATCATAAAATAAAATGATTCGTTATTAAATATTTAGATAAAAGTCTGACCGACCTACTTCAGAAAGGCTTTTAATATTAATTAAAACCTAAATCAGTCTCAAACTCTGAACATTGTTTTAAAGATGCCCCGAAGGCTTTTTGCCCAGTGGGTAAATCCCAACTAATATTATAAATGCGAAAGTAACTCTGTCTGTCTGTCTGTCTGTCTGTCTGTCTGTCTGTTACGCTTTCCCGCTTAAACCTCGCAACCGATTTTGATGAAATTTGGCATAGAGATAGTTTGAGTCCCGGGAAAGAACATAGGATAGTTTTTATCCCGGTTTTTGAAACAGGGACGCGCGCGATAAAGTTTTTCTGTGACAGACAAAATTCAACGCGGGCGAAGCCGCGGGCGGAAAGCTAGTTAATTATAAAAGACTAACAAAGTAAGTAGATCAGAGCACCAGAGTGCGGTGTGTAAAACTATTTTTAAGGAACGTACCAGTGGCGTAATTTGTTAGGGGTTCTTTCAACAAAATAAAGGTCTTCAAGGATCAAGGGCAGCAAGGTTCTGGAATGGAGGCCGCGTACCGGAAAACGCAGCGTGGGACGTCCACCTACAAGGTGGACCGACGACATCGTAAAGGTAGCAGGGAAGCGCTGGACGCAGGCCGCTACCAATCGATCAACATGGAAAGCCTTGGGGGAAGCCTATGTTCAGCAGTGGGCGTCCTATGGCTGAAACGATGATGATGATGCTGATGAAGGATCAAGGGAGTCATTTTCAAGTTTAAAAGGTCATTGCAAATTTTGTATTAATTTTATGATTACATGGGACCCCTCGATTGCGAGCTAAGCTTCTTGAAAACCCTAGAGCACCTAGGAGTTGCTTACTCTGCCTAATATATCAACCAACCCTGGGCCCCTGTAGCCTGGGGACCCCGTAGCTCGGGGCCCCGTTAGCCCGGGCCCACCGTATCATTTACGCGGCTGATACGGCGGTAACTACGCCACTGGAACGTACGTAACAATCAACTTTACAACTAACGTTTCAACACGGTCTCAATTAAAAAGTAGTTTGTGTACAAAAATATTACTCCGCCATTAATTTTAGCATTGTGTTTTTAAGCGAATATTTTTACGTATTTTTAATTAAAAACTGCAGGGTTCATTTTGAAGTTCACAGCTGTTAAACTATATGAGTTAAATCAACTCCCATATTCTGGGTCCAACCAATTATTTTAATAGGTACATCAAAATGAAATTCAAAAGTCGCATTAGATAACACTTTTGTGAGTACCAATACATCTTCTAGCTAGATATTTAATTGGCCATGGAAGAAATAACTAATTAACTTTATTTAAAAAGAAGTTGATGTAATAATCGTTATAAATGCTCAAAACAATTAACATTTATCGTTCAAATCAACTTTCAAAGTATTGTTAGTCTCCGGTTGTCTTTTTAGAAATAACTGCCTTCACAAGCGCGTACGAGTAGTAGGTAATAAGTACTTTATGATTTGCCTGCCCTACCTGGCCCTACTTTCATCACACAACTTTTTATAAATCACAAAATGAAAACAGTAACTGAAAAATCATTCCATCATTTCTGTGTCATAATTGCGTGTGCGATGCCTAAACGCCATCAGTGCGTGAACCCTCATCCAGGAGTGTCACTGGTGTCATCTACCGAAAACTAGGGATGTTGTTATGGATATGTTGTTTTGGTTATGGATACGGTTACGGATATAGGAATAATATTATACCGGTTTCGGTTACGGTTATGGATATTTTTTTATTTCTGATATCCGAAAGTTTCGGTTACGGTTACGGATATCTGTGCTTTAGAATGCAATTTGCAATAGTTGTCCAACACGGTTCATTCATGGCCGCACACTTTACATCGAATAAAAAGTAGTAAAAAAATAAAAATTGATAATAAATAAAATATATCTACTAAATGGCATTAAAAAGGTAAATCAGGCTGTTATGCCTTTAATAATGCTATACAAAAAAACAATTTAAACTGCCTACATCCGAAACTATCCGAAACTTTTGAATCGGTTACGGTTTCGGATATATTTTTATTTCGGATATCCGAAAGTTTCGATTACGGTTGCGGATATCCATAACATCCCTGCCGCAAACCTCAACTAGTTTTAATTAAGGGGTGAAGGCATTTGACATACAAAGCGTACAGCTAAAACTATGGTAACTTATGCTGTTGAAATAGGTGCGATTTTGCAATGAAAGTATAATCTGATGTGCAGGGAATAAGAGTTCCGCGATACTTAGATAGTTGAAATGGCTTTTGGTTTGCTGTGATTCATAATGTAGTGGTAGTATAAGAATNAAACGCTCTTAATCTAAACAACCTTCTTTTGTTGGCGGTTCATTATTGGAGTTTTATGCGTTTTTTTTTTAAAGGTGAGTCCAGACTATGTAACATAACACGATATAAAACGTAACTTATAATGACATGTACGGCAGCCGTATCTACTAACTAATAAGGCAGTTTGTAACAAGTTTTAGCAATAGTTACATAACATGTTTCAATTTAGGACGCACCTTAATATGGACTGTGCTCATCAAACTAAATGATCTATTGAGCACACCAAGCTTCTTCGAGGCTAATTTAGCCTTACCCTTTTATAATAATATGGTACTTAAACAATCGGATAGTCATTTGTAAGTCAATATTTACTAAGTTTATATTCTGAGGTTTATATTTAGTAACTTTCTATACAAATTAACTGTAATGGCTTTTTAATTGTTTTCAATCTAAACAATAGACTTGTTGTTAATAAAATTAGTTTCAGACAGTAAATTATTCTCATTGTTTGATTGTTACTTTTGTAGTTATTTCATTAAACACACTAATGTGATATTTGTATTTAAAATAATTTGTGTTTTGTAAAACCAACTATAATTATCTTTTGTTGTATGCTTACTTCATAAATCTTTTTATAACGTAGATTACTTTGGCTAGAAAATATAGGATCTTATTTAGACAGTGGATCTTAAGAGGCGATTTTTTTTTATCATTATGGAAAATTATCCAAATATTTATCATTTAAGGATACTATAATTACAATCTAGCTTTTCTATGTTAGGGCAGCGATATTGAGCTATTTTCATACTACGAATATGGTAAAGATACATTTATAAAATAAAAAATGCTTTTATAAACTGAATTACACGCACTCCTTTTCTTAGTGGCCCAAAATTCCTTGGATCTTTTCGGAACAACCTTCTACCTTTAACAACCTTAGGTATACCTCCACTGCGAGCCCCGGATTATGCCCCAGGGTACTTTGAGCTAAATGCCTACCTCCTTTGAGTTGGTTTTAAAATACCAGAGCCGGCAAAAGGTGGCCCTTTGAAAGGTATCTGACGTTTAGCAGTTTTTTAATCTGTACTTGCAAAAAGACGAGAGGTTTTGTGTTACTAAATAATGTTTTTGATAGGCAAAATTTTTTTATTGATATTTTCCACTTACAAACAAAAAATGTTTGCATCGCCAGTCTTTAAACGTAAAAATTCTTTCTTCACTTAAAACTCTGGCTGAAAATCTTATCCAAATTACAAAAGTAGGCAGTTTTCCATAAATGTTCTTCTTTCTACCTACTTGACAATGGCACACTATGTTAAATTTTTTCAACGGATAAATACTATTTCCTTTTAGTACCAACCATCTTGTTTGTTAAATCACCATGTTCTTCTACTTATCAAATGTAACTTTACTACTCTACAATACTATCAGGATAATAAGTTACTCAATAATAGAGCTTTTAATGCGTCTCTCGTAATCAAAATAGTGTCCACTGGCCCGTTAATCCCCTGCCACAAATAGTAATTTCAAGCCTCGTAATTTTAGACGTAATCAGTGCGATATTAACTGGGTGGATTTGGCTTTTACTGGCTAGAACTAGTTTGAATTAATCGGGCACTTAACGATATTCACGTTTTGTTACGTCAGATGTTTATTAAATGCTAGGATCCAACTCTAGTTTGCTACATTGGCAACCCAGTAAATCAAATGATTAATCCCACCAAATCCCACCCGTTCCAATTGAAAGCATGAAATTCATTTGAAAACCCCTGACTATTTATTTATTTATTTATTGGGCTATCAACATGACATACAGTATTAAACACAAAAAAAAAGACGAGTTACAAAATGAGACCAAGTAATGATTTAATTAAGGATGATAGATGATACCCCTTCCCACCCTTTGAGTCTCAGTAAAGTTGTGGTGCTTTACTAACCTCATATGGACTACTTGAGAGAACCCGAAGAATCACGATGCACTGTTTTGTTTCACTTTTCCACACTCATGCACGTTCACGAACACTTAATGGTAAATAATACACCATTATTACACATTAATAGTCGCCCAAACACGAATTTTAGGAAATAAAACAAAACCGCTAACATGACGCTTCAGATTCCCGCCAAGAAGTCCAAGCCAAAGGTCTCTAGCTAATTGCTCCCACACAAACGATAACCACAGCATTGACAGCATGCATATTATAATAATGTAAGCCACCCAATTAACTAAGCATCGGAAAACTGTATCTATTCTTACTAGATTCCCACCTATTCTATTTTTGACACAGTTACTTTGTTCTTGGCAAATTTTGTTGATGTAGTATTTACGTCTAAATATAGCTATTCAAAAATAGTAAAGAAAAATAAAACCTTGTTCCGAGGCGCTTTTAAGAATTCGATCAATTCGTCTCTAGTCGATTTCCCAGAAGATTTTGTTGTTGTTGAGATTTCGTTGTGAAAACCTTGCGTAAGTATCCAAGTACTTCCGCTTATTTTCTGAATTAGATTTTAATATTTAACAACATCATAATGAGTAATTTTGTTGATTATTATGTGTTCATTCGGACACATTGTTTTAAAGATTAAATTTTTGGTTCCCCGCTAATTTCATTGAAAGAGGAAATTAAAAGATCGAAAATTGAAGATGAAAGGATAGATATTTGAGAATTTTAAAAGCAACACTTACTGAGATACGATTCGATCTCTATTTCCATGAACTCTGAACTAGGTATACCTAGGTAATATTAAAGAAAGATTTCATTGTTCTAATTCTTTAATTAATGAAAGCTTTGCGTTGCCAAATGTCATGTACTTTCTTCTTCAAAATGGATACCTCCTGAGAGTGTCATTGCAGTGTTTTGTGACAAACCAAACACTTACTCGTGCCAAGAAATGGCTTAAATAATAAAAATATAGCTTGTTAAACTTCAAACTAGCTTGTATTTGACTTTCACACAATTTCAGAATTATAACTAAAGTTATTAATATACATGAGGTTCAGTTTGTGAGTTTGATACCAATTTAGCTAGCAGTAATAACTTTCGGTTAAACTTACCTACGCAAAATTTTAACACGAATGCGTACAAATGATTAAAAACTGTGTTTCTCAAACGAATTAATCAATCATTTTTACAATACTGTTTATTTATAAATACATAATCAAAATTGATTCCAAAACATAAGCTTTTGTGCAACCCACGCTCCAAAAGAAAACTAATTAAACAATTATATTACTTCTACATTTTATTTTGATTATCAGCAAGTAGATTAGTTTATTTTTGGTACTGTTGTAAGATTCAAAGGCACAATGCCTATCAATTTGCCACCACATATCTCTACCACAAATACTTTTGTCTTGTCTAGTCTTAACAAACAGTTTTTGCCAACCTATCTTATTATGACCAGGTATAGCTCTTTACAATGCACAAATTAACACCACCAGTGGAATTTGAACCCGCAATCAATCAGATGTGCACAAACTCTAGGGCATTGGTTCCAAAACTTATTTGAGACGCGCCCCCTTTCGACTATACATTCCGCGCCCCAAGAAAGTTCACAGCTTGTTACAATTGGAATAAGGTTCTGTAGTCTACTATTTGGCCACTTTAGGTGTCAGGAACTTGATGCTGTCTGCTAGATAAGTACGGAGTTGAGTTGAGAACCATAGGCTAAATAAAATATACAACATATAAATATCGGTATTCCGGTATGCGGCCCGGGCCACGCGTGCGGACCGAATAATTCAACGTGTATGTTTTGTTACCTCGAGTTCTATCCAGATTGTTTTAGGACGAGTATATTGTATTGTGTGAAGAAATTAAAGCGCACGTGTTGTTGATCAAGCTGATTTATTTGCTTGACATTGTATTTGGATTACAAATGAATCCGTTGAACGCTTTACATTTTGTTTTGTGGGTTTCGTAATAGTGACAGAGTTTTTAACGCTGCTTCTTCTCAGTTATTGTCACGAAGCAGTGGTAGGGTTAATACTGAGACGTGTAAAAGTGCAACTTGCAAAAATAACATTTAATGTAGCTCTGGCTGACTCCCTGTTACCTTTTCAGCATTTTCAAACTTAAACCACTGAACAGCATTTGATGAAACTTTGTATAGAGATAGACTGAGACCCAAGGACGAACGTAAAGAATAGATGATAACACATTTAATATTCATTCAATAATTACGAGTATGATATCGAGTTCCGAATCTCAAAAGCCTTAGAAGATTTATTATAATTATTATTGCCACAAGAAAATCACATTAATTACCTTTTAATAAAGATGTTTATTGCTCAGGATTGTTTATATAAGGCCCATTAAACGAAAGTTAATTAAGGTATTGTTCTTGGTTTATTAAGTCGTAAAACATCCAGTTGGATTGTAATAAACACTCACTGTTACGCATCTTTATTTATATGTGAAAATATTTTCATTTAATAGATCTGTAGTGGTAGTATAAGATTNATAAGAATATTAATCATACACGTGTAACCTCATTTTATAACAATATATAATCGCATATTTTATTGAATAGAAGATCAGTTTGTATCCAGACGTTGTTGTTTGATTTCATCTCTAATACCTCCCGTACATGGCGACCCTGCCTGGGCGCCTCGGGTTCGCGCAAACAGTAATACGACGCGGTTAACTAAATTGAGAGTGGATTTTTTTAACATGTAACTGGTGAGATTTATTAAAGTGAACAATGGATAGATCAGTTGAAGACAATTTCGTGGCCGATTCGGACAGTTATTACAAGTTTATTCCGTTTGAACTAAGTGAAAAAGTTTATACTGTATCATCATGGGCAGCAGCAAATCAAAAGGAGAAGTAATAATCGCCCAGAATGCTGTAGGAGGGTCCAACGATGCTTCAGCGACAGATTTGAAATATCATATGTCCAGGACCAATGTCATTTTAACATGCATCCTGTTGATAATTTTCATGGGCATATTGTATTTATCATACAAATTTTATAAGAAATGCCATTATAACTGGATTACGCGGCATATCAACAGAGCGGCATTGAGAAACTCCATTTTTCGGCGGTCACCGGCTTCAGGAGCGTCTAATGGACCCAATTGTGTGTGCCAGTTTACCAAAAAGCCCCCCCCNAGGAGAAGAAATAATCGCCCAGAATGCTGTAGGAGGGTCCAACGATGCTTCAGCGATAGATTTGAAATATCATATGTCCAGGACCAATGTCATTTTAACATGCATCCTGTTGATAATTTTCATGGGCATATTATATTTATCATACAAATTTTATAAGAAATACCATTAAAACTGAATTTTATAAGAAATGTCTAATGGACCCAATTGTGTGTGCCAGTTTACCAAAAAGCCCCCCCCTGGTGTTGTGTAAAAAGTGTCATTAAGTGCGCGATCCCCAAGTGATAAGTTTTTTTTTCCTTTCTCTTACCCTCGATAAATACGAAACCGACTTAAGCAAGATGATTATGGACTTGAACTCTATAATATGTAATAATTAAAATTATTTACTCTTAGTATTAAAATATTATTAAATACCGTGTGCTCAGGTATGTACTTATTTTAATTTAAACTTCATCATGGTGATAAATTATGGCAATTGTTTTACAATCTTTGTATGGTGAATTAAAAGAGATACGTACTTATTTAATTAAGATAGGCCAAAACAAAACAAAACAAAATCAAACCAACAAATAAAAAATATTTTCTCTTAATAATAGATATTAGTGTGATATTAATAAGGTACCTTAGCCGCCATCCGCCGCCACCGCCTCCGCCTCCCTAGAAATCATATTGTAATTGTATTCTGGGACTAAACTGCTTTGATATGGCAACAATGAAAACTTCTAAGGTTGTTTTGCACCTCCAAACTCATCAACTCGGAAAGCGATCAACACGAGTTACTGTGCGGATAAGTGTGCGTTGTAGTACGGAGTTCCATACAAAGAATAAGTACTGACCGCCTCAAGTTGATACGGTTACGATCCCTTTCCAGGTTGATAAATGTGCGACGTCCTTTATACGATGCTAGTGACATCACTGCTGTTTCTTAATATAATTAGGTATATTATTATTATAAACATGTAGAATTCTACTTACCCAACCTCCGGGTGCACCGGGTGCACCAGGCGCTCCCCCATGGCCTCCAGGCGCTCCGGGTCTTCCCCCATAACCGCCCCCACCGCCTCCATAACCACCTCCACCGCCCCCATATCCACCTCCACCGCCCCCATAACCGGGCCGACCGGGTGCCCCTGGCGCTCCCCCATGGCCTCCAGGTGAACCGGGTGATCCCCCACCATACCAACCGCCTCCTGCCCCTCCTTTNGTAAAAAGTGTCATTAAGTGCGCGATCCCCAAGTGATAAGTTTTTTTTTCCTTTCTCTTACCCTCGATAAATACGAAACCGACTTAAGCAAGATGATTATGGACTTGAACTCTATAATATGTAATAATTAAAATTATTTACTCTTAGTATTAAAATATTATTTACATATTATTAAATACCGTGTGCTCAGGTATGTACTTATTTTAATTTAAACTTCATCATGGTGATAAATTATGGCAATTGTTTTACAATCTTTGTATGGTGAATTAAAAGAGATACGTACTTATTTAATTAAGATAGGCCCAAAGAGGAGACAAGGAGATATTTTGATAAATAAATTAGAGGCGGCTAATAAACTTTATGATAAATATAATAATTGGGTTAATACATATAAAGGTAATGACTCTGAGATATTAAATTATTGTAAGCATATTTTAGCCATATATCAAGAAATTGTGGATTTGTGTCAAAGTGATACGTCGATAAGTGAATCAAGTGTAACCATGTCGACCTTTGACTTAAAAACTGCTTTGAATTTATTGCCCTGTATGACAGACACAGAGGCCAACACAAAACAATTAATTGACAATATAGAATATTATGATTCTTTACTGGGAAATGAAAACTGTAAACAGAATTTAATTAATTTTGTTCTAAAAAGCAGATTGTCACAAGCTGCAAAATTAAGATTGAATTCAAGCTATTTAAATGTAAAAGATTTAATCACGGACATGCAAAATGAACTTTTACCTCGAAAGGCTTCAACTGCAATTTCCACTAAATTAGAACAAATAAAACAAAATAATTTGTCTATATCTGATTTTGGTAGACAATTAACTGAACTTTTTGTGGATCTTACGATTTCCCAAGCCGAAGGTAATTCCAAAAAATATGAAGTTTTAAAACCAATAAACGAAAAAATTGCAGTCAAAAAATTCGCGGATGGCTTGCGAAATCGTAGGCTGAGTACAATAATCGCAGCTAGGAACTTTAGCTCCCTGAAGGACGCGATCCAGGCGGCGCAGGACGAGGACGTGTCGAGTTCATCAAACTCCGGCGAAATCATGGGTATGTCCAAAAATACTAATTTCAATTCTAACTATAGGGGAAGACGGAACAATTTCAGAGGCGCTCGAGGACAATACAATACTCGTTATTTTTCACCTAAAAGTCAAGGACGAGGTTTTTATGGTAATCAACAGCAGCGTGGGAGGAACCATCAGAGTAATTCACCGATGCGAGGACAACATTTCAGAGGTCAGAACAGAGGCTATAGAGGTAATTACCATAGATCTTATTGGCGAAACCAAGGAGTACAGCATCAACATAATGTTAATCTAATAAATGAATCGCAACAAGTGTCACAAAACTTAGAACAAAGTTCATTAGAAAAATCAAATAACACAAATCAAACGTTTTTTCGTGACTAAAAAAGAACCTACTATTATGTCATGCGATAGTGATTTTTTACATCATTTTCACTAAATGGAAAATTAATTTCATTTTTGATCGATTCTGGTGCATCTTTATGCGCTATAAAAGAAAAATGTGTGTTAGAACAAAATATTCCGTTCCATAAAGATTGCGTAACCATAAATGGGCTCGGTGGCAAAGTCCAAGCAATGGGATACGTTTACCTACAGTTGCAAGTCAATGACTCTATAATTAATCATAAGTTTTATGTTTTCAAATCGTTACCAATTTTGTCGAACGGTATAATAGGACGAGACTTTTTAAGAAGATATAGATCAATATTAAACTTTGAGAAAAATACTATGATTTTACGAGATGATTTTAATACGTCAATTACTTTACCGATTTCAAATAAATGTAACGTTTTATTAGAAATTCCCGCACGAAGCGAATCAATTCATTTTATTCAGACAGATTTTCAGGAAGATTGTTTAATATGTTCAGACGAGATTCAAAATGGAGTTTTTTTAGCAAACACTATAGTAAAACCCGTTGACGGTGTTATACCAATAAAAATTCTGTACCCCCAGTGAAAAGGGATCTAAGTCGAAAATGGTGATTTTTGGGAAATCGCATTTGAAGTTAAAAAAAATCCTGCTTCATCGCTATTAGAGATAACTGGGTGAAATATTTTTTAGGTGAAAGGTAATGTTAGATATAATTAGGCAGTGTGTCAGTTTGGGAAATATAGCATGTGGTTTTTACGTAATTAAATAAAAACCAAGTTATATCACCATGCACGACAACTTTACATTCGTGTAAAGTGATGTAATGGGGCATAAATCATTTTACACCACACTGAATTGACCATCCGCTAACAANTAAGAAGATATAGATCAATATTAAACTTTGAGAAAAATACTATGATTTTACGAGATGATTTTAATACGTCGGTTACTTTACCGATTTCAAATAAATGTAACGTTTTATTAGAAATTCCAGCACGAAGCGAATCAATTCATTTTATTCAGACAGATTTTCAGGAAGATTGTTTAATATGTTCAGACGAGATTCAAAATGGAGTTTTTTTAGCAAACACTATAGTAAAACCCGTTGACGGTGTTATACCAATAAAAATTATGAACACAACGGAAAAAGATTTAGTATTACCCAATATTAATATTAATATACATAAACTCAACGAATACAATATTTGCACTTTTGATAAAAATAAAAATAATGCCGATCGGGTTAAACAATTATTTTCTACTATGAAATTTTCTCACATGAACGAAGAGGAACAAAAATCTATAGAAAACTTATGTGCCAAATATGCTGATATTTTTTATTTACCGGGAGATAAATTAAGTACAACTGATGTTTATACACACTCTATATCCTTGAAACCGAACACGACTCCTATTTTTTCAAAACCTTACAGATTGCCACATTCTCAAAAATCTGAAATTCAAAAACAAATAGATAACATGATGAAAGAAGGTATAATAGAACCAAGTAAAAGCGAATGGTCAAGCCCTGTACTATTAGTACCTAAAAAAGTAGATTCTACAGGTAAAAAGAAATGGCGATTGGTAATCGACTACCGAAAATTGAATAATTGTATCGAAAACGACAAATTCCCTTTACCGGATATTACTGAGATTTTAGAGTCATTATCAGGCAGTATTTACTTCAGTCACTTAGATTTACACCAAGGTTATTACAACGTGAAATTAGACGAAAATAGTAGAAAATTTACGGCATTTANTCGTATTTTCAGAAATACTTACATTTACCAATTGTTGTCGGTAAATCCTAAGACTTCCACTTAAATCTTAAGATTAACCATAGTTCGAGCTTTTACAGTAACATACACACTCTATATCCTTGAAACCGAACACGACTCCTATTTTTTCAAAACCTTACAGATTGCCACATTCTCAAAAATCTGAAATTCAAAAACAAATAGATAACATGATGAAAGAAGGTATAATAGAACCAAGTAAAAGCGAATGGTCAAGCCCTGTACTATTAGTATCTAAAAAAGTAGATTCTACAGGTAAAAAGAAATGGCGATTGGTAATCGACTACCGAAAATTGAATAATTGTATCGAAAACGACAAATTCCCTTTACCGGATATTACTGAGATTTTAGAGTCATTATCAGGCAGTATTTACTTCAGTCACTTAGATTTACACCAAGGTGTAATTATTACAACGTGAAATTAGACGAAAATAGTAGAAAATTTACGGCATTTAGTTCGGGACGGTATCCTTCCGTTTGGCCAAATTACTTTTCGCCAAATTTCACTTCGCAAACAACTTATCGCCAAAGTTTCATTTCCCAAATGAACTTTTAGCAACTGTACTTTTTGCAACTAATTCATTTGGTCAAATTATCATTTGGCCAAATTTTACTTGGCAAATGTTTATATCGCAAATGTTTTATGTTGCCAAATATTACATCCCAAATAATTTGTTTGGTCAAATTGATACTTCACATACTTACCCACCGTTACCCACAAATCAAAGTATAAGGCACATGACCATGGTTTTACTTTTCNGTCATTATCAGGCAGTATTTACTTCAGTCACTTAGATTTACACCAAGGTTATTACAACGTGAAATTAGACGAAAATAGTAGAAAATTTACGGCATTTAGTTCGGGACAGTACCAAATGACTAGAATGCCTATGGGCTTAAAAACAAGTCCTAGTTCATTCTCTCGCATGATGAATATTGCATTGTCAGGTTTAAATTACGAAAAATGCCTTATTTATTTAGATGATTTAATTGTTTTTGGACGAAATCTAAATATTCATAATAAAAATCTACAAGACGTATTTGAACGATTAAGAAAAGTTAATTTAAAACTCAATCCAGAAAAATGTGATTTTTTAAAGAAAGAGATATTATATTTAGGACACGTGATATCGAATGAAGGTATATTGCCTGATCCTGAAAAAATTAACACTGTAAAAAATTATCCACGACCAAATAATATTGACGAATTAAAAAGATTTGTTGCATTTGTAAATTACTACAGGAAATTTATTAAAAATTTTGCCGAAATTGCTCATCCGTTAAATGCACTTTTCAAGAAAAATGTACCTTTTATTTGGGACCAAAATTGTCAAAATTCATTTGAAACACTAAGAGAAAAAATCATATCACCACCTGTATTACAGTACCCGGATTTTTCCGAACAAAATCAATTTATTTTACAAACAGATGCATCAAATTATGCTATCGGCGCAATTTTATCAAATAAGGATGGCCGACCAATAGCTTATTCTAGCAGATCTCTTAATAAAGCTGAAAAAAATTACCCTGTTATAGAAAAGGAACTTTTGGCAATAGTGTGGGCGGTTAAATATTTTCGACCATATTTATACGGGAAATATTTTAAAATTCAAACCGATCACAGACCTTTGATTTATCTTTTCAATATGAAAGATCCTTCTAGCCGATTAATGAAATTTAGATTAGCGTTAGAGGAATACAGTTTTGACGTGGAATATATAAAGGGTTCGAACAATGCTGCAGCTGACGCGTTGTCTCGAATATCTTCAAACGAGTTGAAAGAGATGCACGAGAGTATAGTGAATGTTATGACGCGTGCACAAACTAAAAAGTTACAAGATATGTCAAATAATCAATCGGTAGATATAGTACCTTCAGATGATTGGCCTGATCAACCAAAAATCGTGGGGACTAATATCAAACCGAAAGATTCTGTATTACTAATGTTTATTGATATAAAAAATTATAGAAGAATGAAAGAACTTAAACTTATAAGTCATGAAAGTGAAGTATTGTGTTATGTTTCAAGTAAAAAGACAATTTATATTAAATATCTATATTCTCAATCGCGAATATCACGAGCTGAATTTGTGAGAGAATTGGATACATTGTGTAAAAATATAAATGTGGAAGAATTATGTATAATTAAAAATAAAGAAAATGAATATTTTATAGAAAAATTATTAGAAGAAATAAAAAACACAAAGGATAGGTCCGGACCGCGAATATGTATATTAAAAGATGTAGAAAAAATAGATGATAAAGATGAAAAGCGAGTAATTTTGAATGACTTTCATCTCCTACCTAGTAGTGGCCATGCTGGTATGAGAAGAATGTCAAATAATATTAAAAAATATTATTATTGGACGGGTTTAGATAAGGACATTAGAGATTTTGTTAAACGATGTGATAAATGCCAACGACAAAAATATTCTACACCTACTAAAGAACCAATGGTTATAACGACGACCGCTAACTCGGCGTTTGAGAAAATATTTTTAGACCTTGTAGGACCGCTAGAAACGGATAGTGAAAATTATTCTTATATACTTACTTTACAATGTGAATTAAGCAAATATGTTGAAGCTTACCCTTTGGTTTCCAAAAAAACAGATGAAGTTGCGAAAAGTTTTGTCAATAATTTTATCCTTAGATATGGTGTACCCAAGGAGATAGCAACAGATAGAGGTAAGGAATTTTTATCATCAACTTTCCAGGAAATGTGCAAGCTATTAAAAATTAAACAACTGAATTCAACTGCGTATCACCATCAAAGTATCGGTGCATTAGAGGTATCTCACAAAAACTTAAATTCTTTTCTTAGGATACATACCGATAACCATCCAGAAACATGGAGTCAATGGCTACCATTTTGGTGTTTTGCGTATAATACTTCAGTTCACTCAGAAATGCAGTTTACGCCTTACGAGTTAGTATTTGGAAAGAAGTGTATCTTACCTAGTAACTTAAGTAAAGTAATAGAACCTATCTACAATTATGAAAGTTATCCTTATGAATTAAAATACCGTTTGCAAGTTTCACAAAAAGAAGCTAGAGACAATTTACTTAAGACAAAAATTATAAGAAAATCCAATTACGATAAGCATATAAATCCTGTAAAATATAACGTAAACGATTTAGTGTTAGTGAAGAATGAAACAAGTAATAAATTTGATCCATTGTATTTAGGTCCTTTTAAAGTAGTAAAAGTTTCGACACCAAATGTAGAAATCTTAAAGAATGGAAAAGTAGATGTAATTCATATGAATAGAACTAAATTGTATTATTCGTAAAGATATAGGTAAAATTACTTCATAAAGAATGTATTAATTATGATAGTTAATTTATGTGTAAAAAAAAATACATCAGTCTGTAATGTATTTTTTTTCTATTAGAGGGAAGATGTAGTGGTAGTATAAGAATATTAATCATACACGTGTAACCTCATTTTATAACAATATATAATCGCATATTTTATTGAATAGAAGATCAGTTTGTATCCAGACGTTGTTGTTTGATTTCATCTCTAATACCTCCCGTACAGATCGTTTAATTCACGAAGACGCGCCCCACCAATTTTTGGTCGAGGGAAGCGCGAGGTGCGGGGAGTTTGATCCGAGCAAACCGAGCGACATTATTGTAGTGTGCGTGTGCACTCATGGATAATTTAGCGTGTACCGATAACACTCAAACATTAGCGGAAGAATTGTGAGGCGCATCTTCGTGGATGGAACGATCTATAATGCTGCAGGATATGATCCTGACCAAAAGAACAGTTTAAATGCAATCCCAAACGGTTGAGTTCTGCGTTTCCGACCCACTATAAACTTATTAGGTGTATTACCTAGCAAAACTCCCAACTTAGTGTACAAACTCTGCCAATAAATTTAAAACATGCAGTTTCCGCAAATCCTTGCGAAATCGTAGAAACATTCAAAAATGGCGTCGTTTTCACGCAAGTATGTAAGTAGGTTAGTTCCGCGGGGTTCTGCATCGGACTCGAGTATGCAAAACTATTTGTGAACTAGATAAGGCTGCCTGCATGCCGGCGACATGTCGCGAACTGCTTTAATGAATACTGGACTAAGGTATTGGTTGTTTTTATTGCTATAAGGTTGCGTTCCCAATAAAGATGTGCTATGTGAGAGTAGGTATGTTTCTTAAATACAAATAGAACTATTTCACTAATCTAGTGTCGCTTACCCCTAGGCCACTCGTTCGTTTCAGCCAATGACGTCCATTGCTGGACAAAGGCCTCCCCCAAAGTTTTCCACAATGAACGGTCCTGCGCTGCCCTCAACCAGGCTCTTCCCGCGACCCTTTACGAGATCGTCGGTCCACAGGAGGTCTGCCCACGCTAGGTACGTCTTCCAGCCCGTGGTCGCCACTCGAGAACTTTTCTGCCCCAACGGCCATAGTCTCTACGAGCTATGTAACCCGCCCACTGCCACTTGATTTTAGCAATTCTGCGAGCTATTTCGGTCACTTTGGTTCTCCTCCTCCTCCCCTAGGCCACTCTCATCGCAATAACATTTGGGTGACAGCAGAGTGAACTTTTGCGACTATGCAAAAAAGCACCGAAGTATAGGCGAATACTTGGCTACACACGTCGCGAATCTACTGCTTTTTAAAAGCCTATTTGTAGAAATAAATGAGTTTCATAAGTGTATTTATGACTTTTTATTCTTTTTGTGTGGCTCAAGGGTCAACGTTGCTCAAGCAGGAATGTTTTTGAGCTTGAATAAGATTCATGAGCTTCACGTTCAAGTGCTATTCAATTTATACATTTGATTTGCAAAGTCGGATGTATTACTATGACGTTAGATACCACATTTGCTTAGCTCATTATGCCTTTGTATGAACAGACAACGGTACGTCAAACTAAACACTGTATCATCTTATTTAGTTGCAATAGGGTAGATTTTCGAATAGCAACGTCAATAGTCTGACGTGTGTGGGCCGTCGTAAAATATTATGGCATGATACAAAGGAGTTTTATTCATTTTCCACTCATTCATCACACAGGGTTTATTCTTGGGATGCGCGTTTGTAGAACATATAAAATTCAAGACATGTGCCTTCCCTCGGAGTATGAGCCTCGTTTGTCAGACTTTTAATATTGTACAAATCTTAATAATGTGGAGTGCGGGACGCATTGACTTTTACGATGTGTTGATTATTCAGAGCTATGGTATTGTGGGAATATGGTTTTGGCTGGAGGGTCATAATTTTAGCGAGTTTATTACATAATACGGGCTGTTAGGGTTCTTCAAATTTCGGTAGATTTTGTTTTACATCTTCATTTGTTACAAACAGGGTCCATACGTAAACTCTCAAATACTTGTTGTAACATTATGTCTAAATAACTTGTACATTTAATATTGAGCTCAACGTTACTTCCAATCATTACGTAATAAATTGACATGACCGTACATCAACTTATCCACCTATATTAATTCCAAATTTTGTAAAAGCGCCTAAAATAAACGATTAAGAAAACATTAAACAAAACCCACACCTTTTCGTCAACAACATCTTAAAATGCGTCAACCCCAAATCCCACGCTTTCGCTCATTTAACCTCAGAGCTTTTAGGCTGCCTGTCCATTGAAGTGGAGCGAGAAATGCCGACCGGAGTTGCTGACTGTTCATCGACGCGAAGCAGGACGCGCAGCTGAGTGAAGATACAGGCTGTTTTTCCATACACGGAGTTAGCCGGCCGCAAGCACGTGACGTATCATTTAGTAACCACTCCGCTTCACTGCTCCGAATTCCCGGTCCATGTATTCATTCTCGGTTTTGTACGAATTTTTAAACTAACACTCAACTGAAACGGAGCGCAGATTTTATGCATTTCTATTGGTGGATTTTTACCCCTCTCACCGCTCTGTTACCTCACTCCGCTTCTGTGGACAGGCAGCCTTAACCGGAGCTATTAACACGCGTCCCACAAACTTTACCGATTGACAAGTCGCGCTTCCTTTAACCTGTCAAAGTTGTGACGTTTACGGCGCGCCTGTTCAACGGTGATCGATCGAGTTCGACACCTCGGAGGAAGTTTAACGGATGCGGTAAGTCATCTGAAGTTACAAGAACCTACTGATTGAGGTAAGTATGTCGTCAGATTGTCATTTAGGATAGAATCGAGGCGTGAATTTCAGAAATATACGCAGAGGCTGAGCCACGCGTCACTTGCTTTGACAAACTTAATAAACGAGGCTTTCCTGGAATCACAACTCTTTTTTTTTTATATTTATTTGTTTCAATCTTGAGTAATACAGTAAGGTGTTCTTAAAATGGTTAAGTTATCAAAAAGTTATAGCATAAAATGTTAGCCTGGTATACTTTAGTAGGCCACGCGTGTACGCTGTGTTAAGCAATTTTGAACCGATAAAATAGAAAGGTGACATCTGGTTTGGGAGCTGTAATTTTTTTTTTTAGTAAACCAGAAATATAATTCAAATGTTTTTTAAAGTGAATACGTACATACTTTACTAAAATCCCTTTCTTGCAAGCATTTTATCTCATCTCATCCGAAAATTAAGTGTAATTTCGTACAATAATTCTTTATCTTGAATTTTCAAACCTTTATAACGGCTTTGGTCCGTTATATTCAATCATGGCGCCTTAGTTAAAAGGTGTCTGTTGCTGTATCTCATCTAACTCAAGGCTTACGCGTTAAATAAATCATTTAGAAGACAAAATTGCCTTTGAATAATCCCCAGCCCATTCAAAATGCTTCCGACAGCCTTTTTTCAATATTTAATGAAAATTTCCTTGAGTCCAAGCATCCGGGATCCCGTTCAATTTATATTTCCTTTTTTTATCAAACAAATGGTACTAAAATTACGTTAAAATGTTAAGACGTTTTATCCCTCTTTCAATTCTTTACTTACTTTGAAAGACCTCTTCAAATTCGGAACCAGAAAGGAAACCGTCCATTTAAAGTATAGCAGAACGACAAGATAAAGAAATAAGAATGTTATGTTGTTATGAAATACGTCGATGGAAAGCCGCGTGCCGAAAATGGTCTAGCATTTGTCAGAAAGAAGTTCAGCGAAAGTCATAACGTTCTCGATTTGATCTTTTGGGTCACAGTTCAAAAGAGACGCAACAGTCGATTTCGCTTCAAACATCGAACACGAGACGTTTGGGACAAGGGAGAGAGCGAGCAAATGCGAACGAACGCGAATAATGCTCGGGTCGACCACCGAATTGCTTTTAGAATCTTCTAGCTATCACTGTTTAAGTACATTCCTTTCTATTTAGAAAGGTAGTTACTTAAGTAATACTGCATGATAGGCTTATATCTGTGTGCTTACCATGAGTTTACGTTAGGTGTGCTCGCTAGCGACTGCGTAAAAAAATGACATTAAACGTATGGCATATTGTGCAGCGCCCCTAGTGGCTACTTTCAAGAAATAAAATCTTCATAGATATTTTTGACGTACTCGCTAGCGAGTACACCGAACGTGAACTCATGGTAAGCACACAGACAGGTTTGATAATATCTGCCAAAAAATGTTTATTAATAAAAATCTGTGTTTGAGATCTGCCTACCCCAAATTAAAACATACATCTACAGTTCCAGCTACCCATTTCCATTTTTTGAGATGAAGATTCTTTGAGATAGAACGAGACGATCATGAACGGAAATTGGTAGCTGAAACTGTGGCGATAGTCCAGAGTGCTAACAATAATAAAATCAAATCCATACGAACCAGGATTACAGCAAAGAAATCAGTAGAATACAATTTTAAATACCAGATTTAGGCCTCCAGTAACAACGTCAATGGAACCACCAAATATTAGTTTAGTATTGTTTGTTCTACCCGAGCTCTGTTGCTATGTAATCATTCTATTCGCCTGATGTTTGGAACTATTGAAAAGAATAATCGTGGCTCATAAATTTTTATCAGGGCTTACAGAGACTGTCGTTTACATAAAAACGAGGACGTTTGGGTCACCTCTAGAGATATAAATGGAGTCGGTAGCCTCACTAAACATGGTCCCATACAACAAAATGGGCAACGATTGGCTTTAAAAAAGAACCCGGTTAGAAATTCAAATTGTCATGTCAGTCGAAAGACCGTTTCTCCATAAATCACATACATTCGAGAGTTAAACTGGTTAAACTGTCTGTGTAACCGAATCAGTGAACACCAATTCTGTTAGATACCTACGGTCCTCGGTTTTAAAATGTTTTAAACTCTTAACTAAGTATCGTCGTACCATTGCGTTTCGTATTTCTTGGGTGTTATGATTACTTCTTAAAGGTTTTAGTTACTTATTATAACTTTGTTAAAAAAAAAGGTACAAAAGGAAAGGTATGTCAGCATTAATTCATTCAGTTGTTAATTTTTTCAATAAACTGCATTTTTTTCAAAAAACAGATGCGGGTGTCTGGGCGGCGGTAATCATTTACCATCAGGTGATCCATCAGCTCGTTTGCCTCCATAAAAAAACTTACAACTATGAGGTCCAACCTCATGGCTTATCCTCAAAAGACAATATTTTTCCTTCATTGTGTCCCTAGCCACTGGCAGCTGCCTACAAATGAGTCAACAGTTCCTACCCTGTGACAATAAAATCTGAACATGTTACGATTGAGACGTGGCCGTGGATTTATGCATCATTTGATTCAGTGCCGAAAAAAGATTGTTATTTTTTTGCGCAAAAAATAGTGCTGATTTTCTTTGCGCTGGAAATTAGGTTATTCTGTGTGTCAAAGGATTGAAATGGGAGCGTAATGTAAAAAAGAAATGTTTATGTAATGGTACCGTATTATGTTTGTCAGGTCTTATTTTTGTTACAAAATTTATCAAAGGATTTTCTGAAAATTGCATCATCATAAGAAAGAAAGTGAAAGTGCTAAGTAGCCATCATCTGATTCACAATAATTCATGAAAGGCAACTTATGTGTGTCGTCATTTAGTTAGTTGTCTTTTATTTAAAGTCAAAATTCCTTTATTTGCATGGACTACTTAATGTGCTTACAATTTCTACTAGTATTCATCCACAGACGTGTCTGTCTACTGTCTTTTTTTACACACTACATTTTGTTTTATGTTTTAATAACAGACTTGAAATACATTAGCAAAGTATTAATAAATAACATTCATGTAACAACACGCTTCAAGTTAAAACAGCAAACTCTACAATTAGTTTAATGTATGCCTACTGCCGCTCTACACGAGGTTAATTTCCATGGCCCAACCAAACTACGAGGCTTGTTCTCAGATAAGAGTCCACTGTAAGGGTAGTTAAACTTTTTACATTTAAATATTTACTGTGTAATATTCAAATCCTCAAAATACGCCCATTACACAGTAAAATATTTTACTTTCTATTCATACTTTAGTTTGAACAATATTAGAAAATGTTGAAAACAAAACTAGTTCTGTGAGAGAATATCATCTTGTAAAGATGCGATCTTGGACTGACAAAAAGAGTTTAAAATATTACAAAAAAATATTAAAATAAATAAATACGAGTATAATTATCTAAATAACAAATTGAAAAAAGTTTTTACAAAACAAATTATTTAATTGCGATGAGAAATTAAGGCAATGATAACCTTCCATTGTATCTGAAATCAAATTCAAATTCTTTTTGCATAGTAAGTGACAAATCTTGGAAAACATTTTTTTTTTATAAACCGCATCGCAACAAAACGCAACGTGAATTTTCGGCGCCTTACCGCAGCCTCTTAACAGACATCAATAAAACTAACTGTGAATTAACAAAATTAATTCCCGTGTACACATAATGACTGTGAAATTACTACTGACGTGTTATACGAGCAATTTGAACCACAATTTTCACCACAAACTAATAATAGGAAGGCCGTCTTAATGAGTATGTTAAGTCACGTGGAGGTAATTGCTTTAAGGATATGGTGAGGTACAAGCATGACGTACCCTGTACTTAGGCCTCAGCCTCGAACTTAGCGGGCAGCGGCGCGGGAGCGGCGGCGGGGCGGGAGCGGCAGGATCTTATGCGTAAAATCAAATAGACCGGTTCTCGAAAACAGCGGCGCGGCAGCGGGGCGGGAGCGGGCAACGAGCGGGCGGCGCACGCACTCCAGTCTAGCAGCGACCGCTCGCGCTGCGCGACGCGCGTCTGCATTCTAGGGTAGTGCTGTCCAATTGTTTTGTTACGTGTGTCAAAATGTCCTCGGACGAGCAAGAGCGAATAATTTCAGCAATCTTTGAGAGGAGACCTATATGGAACAGCAAAGATGTAAACCATAACCATAGAAGAGTGATTAACCAATTATGGGAAGAAATAAAAAACGAACTTAATATTGAAGGTAAATATAAAATGATTTATTATGTCAATTGTTTATTATGTTACACATATTAATTAGTAACTAATGCGATTATTTACAAAATATTCTTTGTATTTTTCAAGTAAGGAAGTCAGCGTAAGGAATAAATTTGAATCGAAATAAAATTGTCGCCGTTGTTCAGACATTTCATTCGCGAATAAAAACAAATATCTCGACAACACAACCCCGAACACAACACTTCGCCGCTAAAGCGCCGCGCGAGCTGCCCGCTGGTTTCGAGAACGGGTCTGCGTTGCCCGCCCCGCTCCCGCGCCGCCGCCGCTCCCGCGCCGCTGCCCGCTAAGTTCGAGGCTGAGGCCTTAAGGGTTTGTTAATTCAGTTTTTTTTACAATAGGAGAAATATTAGTGATGTTAAATCTAGGTTTATTTGGCAAGGTCAATTTATTTGATTTTACTTTTTTTTATCACTTTCCATTTCCATTACCTACCAAGTTTGTTTTCGACGTCTGGATAGCAGTCGCTAGAAATAACAATTTTTGATTAATTTTCGGGATGGCTTTGCGTGTCTACCTAATACTAAAAACTTAAAAGGACTCTAGATCTGGAGCAGTAAAAGTAATCTCTGTTAGTATAACTATGTTAAATAAAATTAACTTCTAGATATACTCGTAAATAAATACTGTACTTAAGTAACAATTTTATTCCACTGCGGCAACTAGCGTTAACCTAAACGAGCTCTCGTATTTAAAATTCTATTTGAGTCATAAAAAGTATTTTCGTAAAATAATGTTCAATTTTAAATTTTCAGCGTAAATAAAACTTAACATTGACTGAAGAGGGTCATTAACGACGGTTTGATTGCACTCACACAAGTTTCGAAACCAATTTGCATAATATGGAAAATTATGCTTCTGGGTCTTTCGGTTAGGTTACAGTTTTGGCTCTTGAATTTTTCAAATTATGTACTTGATTATGCTTGATGTTGAAAAAAGTTAAATGTTAAGGTGAAACTTAGCCTAGTCGCAGACCAACGACTTTTAGTTGGCCGATAGTTTGACCCGATTCTAATTTGTATGAAGAATCGGCCGATACCAAATCGGTGTAATGTGCGCACTTCCATACATGCCCATACTGACAAAGCTCTCAAAATATTAATTTCCATATTGCCAACATTAGAAATTATAAGTTTCCAATCAAGAATTAAATGAGTCAGTCAAATCTTTACCAAAATGTATTCTAGTACTTACAGTGTTTTAGTTTAAAATCGTCACAAACAATGAGATAAACTTTCTTTTGTAATATAAATCAACTATTTTTTTTTTACAATGTCGCTAGCAAAATCCGATGTAATAAAATCTTTAAATAAACATACTGAAATAATTTAATCCACGCTATTTAGACGTTAACGACTTTTCGAATAACAAAATAATTAAAATAACACTGTTACGTCACATCCAAATTATTTCTGGTGGGTAGAAACATCTTATCACCCCATGCCAATATTAATCATAAGCCTAAAATCACACACCTTGAATACAAAGTTATATCAGTAAGTTTAAACGTAACAGTTAGCTTACGACAACATTACTTGTTTTGATGGTAACATCCAAATTACTGGCAACACAAACAACGCGTGCAAACACGACTCCTCTGGGACTTTATAGACGCAGATGGCAACACAGGTAGAGACAGTAAACACGGTCGGCAGCACAACATATTCCACCTACACGTTATTTGGAGTAATACTCGTACCATTCAGCGTTTCGTCGTCGTCGACGTTTCAACCGAAAGACGTCCACTGCTGGACAAAAGCCTTCCCCAAGGATTTCTACAAAGACCGGTCCTGCGCCGCTCGCATCCAGGCACGTCCCGCGACCTTCACCAGTGTACCTACCATGAGTTTACGTAAGGTGTGCTCGCTAGCGAGTACGTCAAAAATCTCTATGAAGATTTTGTTTCTTGAAAGTAGCCGCTAGGGGCGCTGCACAATATGTCATACAATGAATGTCATTTTTTTTACGCAGTCGCTAGCGAGCACACCTAACGTAAACTCATGGTAAGCACACAGATCATCGGTCCACCTAGTGGACGTATTAAAAATACGCTTGAGACTGACGCTACGCGACTCTCCAGTAAGTAACACCCGTATTCACAAACGATGCTTGCTTAAGTGAAGCAGCAAATCTGACGCACAGCGTTGAATACAGCACTGTGATTGGTTTGTTTGGGACCCTGTACGTCCACGCGCACTGTGAGTCTTCATAGTAATGTTTGTGAATACGGGCGTAAGTGTCGAACCATAGATTTTCTATTGTATTTTGATTCTCGGCCGTTAAATGCTTATTAGACTTGCTAATATTTATCGCCAAGTAAAATCTACTTATAGAAATATCATCGAAAGTAAAAGTTTAAAAAACGTCACATAAAGACACAGAATGTATAATTATAAATCCTAAAGTCTTAAACGATGAATTCTCAAGGTAACGAAATACCTAGCTAAAGGATTTTAATGAGTTTTCTAAACCAAAGCTTTCAGGGAATTTAGAATTCTAGCTTCCTTTATAAATTAGTGTATAAATCACGTGGCTGTCCCCACGGAAATACACATAAATATTTACAAGAACTTTCAAGAGATCCACAAGATCAATTTGTTATAGGTATAAGTAGGGCTTGTTCTAAGTCCGCCTGGCTAGCTACCACCATCATACCTAAGTCTGTCGCCATAACAACAATGTTAACAGCATTGTTGTGTTCCGGCAGTTAGAGGTAAGATAGCCAGTTCCTCTGTGGTTGAGGATTCAGGGTGAAGCTCGCTTCCACCTTCGGCCTGATCATCACTTACCATCAGGTGAGATGCAAGCCAAGAGTTTCCTCGTTGCGGATAAAAAAAGTGGGTTACACAATAATACTGACAAATACACTGGTTGTTAATGAATAAACAATTGGCGGTCAAGCTGTAGGTAGACCCTGGCTACACAGGCGCGTAGGCGGTGGGAACGAGAGGTGGGAATAGTCCCGTTAAAGGTAGCCTTTCGAAGCGAGCGTCTATATCGTCAGTGGCGCCGCGACAGTTCGACAAATAGATGTTCTATGCAAATGTATGAAATTCTAGAGAACGTCATTCGAAAGCAGCGACACTGTCGCGTCGTTAGTGACGCGTTGGTGGCACAAGACCAAAGCTAAAGACGCTGCACAGTGTTTTTTTTTGACCCGAAAAAGTGACATTCTGTNGCACATTTAAAATAAAGTTTGTTTACACTTTGACAGCAATAGACTGACATGCAAGGTGACATGTCAATGAAGTTTTCAGTTACTGTTGCCATTAAAAGAAATTAGTACCATTAGTTTTCCGCAACATGGCGAGGGTTTTTATGTTCCTGGTCAGGCTATACATCAATATATCAATGTTGTTGTGTTACAGCTGATCCTGGACCGCGTGAGCAAGGGCATCACGGACAAGGTGTCGAAGAGCGGCGAGTTCGCGGGCGCCTTCTTCCGCTGGGCCTACTCCTACAAGCAGGCCTGGATGCGCCGCGGCTACGATACGCCCATCCTCAACCAGCTGGTGAGCACATAATATGTTTGTGGTCGGGTGGTGGGTACTTGACATCGTTTAGCAGTAATTATTCCAAGACGCTACTTCTCCAAAAGAAAATATTACTCATTCTGGGAGGAAAAAATGGACCTAGTTTTTAATTGCCACATCCGTATTAATATATACAACTAGCTGACCCGGCGAACTTCGTACCGCCTTAGCGTAGAGATTTTCTTAATATTTTTTTCCGTAAGAACCATCCTTGGACTTCCACAAACATTTAAAAAAAAGAATTATCGAAATCGGTTCAGCCGTTCACACGTGATGCCGTGACAACGCGAAACGGGTTTCATTTTTATATATATAGATATTTTTAGTGGAACTACATAGCATCGACTTTTATCGTGTGTTCCGTTCGGCTCCTTGAAAAGGGCTCTTTAAAATTACACACCAACAACACTGTAATTTGAACCTTATCCCTGTAACACAAAGGTCATTAATCAAAAATCAGTCAACATTTAGGCCCAGAACAGACGGTGAAACGCAACTGCAACGAAACTGCAACTTTCTTGATGATTCTGATGAATGAAACTGAAACTGAAAGTTTCAACCCGGTCGCATCATGTGTGGACTCTCAACGGACGCTATGGCAGAAACTTAGATGCAACTCAAAAGTAACTAGCAGTTGCAGCTTCGTTGCAGTTGCGTTTTACCGTCTGTTCTGGGCCTTACAGTTACATTAAGAACGTGATCAGTGTCGTTCAGATGTTCAGCAAGGTGCGCGGGCTGCAGAGCGGACGGCTGCGGCTTTAGGCTAAGAACAGATGGCGCGATTTTCACCCGCGCCCGCGGCGGTTGTGTTTTATTTCAAAACTTACAGGAGCGGCTTTTTGCGCGGTTATTCTAAGAACTCACGGCGCGATTTTCACTCGCGCCCGCGTGAAAATCGTGCCGTGCGCTAAGTCACTGGTACAAAATGGTCGCCCACATCGGGCTGTTTTGGCTGCGGTTACCGCGGCCCGCGCGATTCTACTAGTCGCCCGCCGGTGCCGCGGGACCCGCATACAACCGCGCCCGCTGCGGGCGAATACCGGGTCGTGAGTTCTGCATTAATTTTTCATATTATGTATTTGCATTCTACTGAAGCTGCGGGCCGCGGGCACGGGTGATAATCGCGACATGAGTTCTTAGCCTTCCATTTCGTCGATCTCTTTCCATTGTAATTTGAACCTTATCCCTTTGTGATAAGGTCGAAAATTGATGAAAAATTTTCAATAGGGGGTTTATGAATGTGCGTATTCCCAGATGTTCAGCAAGGTGCGGGGNTCATTTTATAACAATATATAATCGCATATTTTATTGAATAGAAGATCAGTTTGTATCCAGACGTTGTTGTTTGATTTCATCTCTAATACCTCCCGTACAATAAGGCTGATCCAATTGAAATGAATCCACTTTATTATGTATATAAACAATACTATAAAATGTAGGCCACATAGTAAGTTATCATCATCATTTCAGCCACAGAACTTCCACGGCTGAACATAGGCCCCCTCCAACATTTTTTAGTTAGTACTGTGTGTGGGACGTCCATAAAGTGGATAGAAGACCTTTTAAATATTGCTGCAAGACGCTGGACAATACTTAGGTATGTAATATGTGACATCTATATTATTTTATAAAAGCGAAAGTTCACTGACTGACTGACTCACTCACTCATCACGAAATCTCAGAAACTACAAGTGCTAGGAGTCTCAAATTTTACATAGGGGTTCCTTTTAGAACGTAGGTGCTCACTAAGAACGGATTTTCGAAACTCCACCCCTAAGAGGGTAAAACGGGATCCACGCGTACGAAGTCGCGGGCGGCCGCTAGTCTATATATAAAAATGAAACCCGTTTCGCGTTGTCACGGCATCACGTGTGAACGGCTGAACCGATTTCGATCATTCTTTTTTTTATCTATATATATAAAAATGAAACCCGTTTCGCGTTGTCACGGCATCACGTGTGAACGGCTGAACCGATTTCGATAATTCTTTTTTTAAAATGTTTGTGGAAGTCCAAGGATGGTTCTTACGGAAAAAAATATTAAGAAAATCTCTACGCTAAGGCGGTACGAAGTTTGCCGGGTCAGCTATAAGTAATAAATTAATTGCGTAATTGCAACATTATTTAGACTACTGATGGATACTAATAAACCTAAATGAATAAAATAGATTAACTGTTAAAAGATACAATACTTCACATTTTAGTATTTCACTCATTGTAAAGTTCACACCACCTGCACCTCTCTCGAAACAATTCTTATTTTCTCTCGCAAACGGCTCATATACATATTTTAATTAAAATATCTTCGCGAGGCATAGACAATACGAGGCAGAGACGTCATTACATCCGTGAATGAACTTGAAGCACAAAGGGTTCCGTAGGCCGGGTCGCTCATCACGATCTGCATATGGTATTGTCTCACAGCATATAATTTTGTATTTTTCCCAAGAAATGCACGACTGGATCACAGTAGGAGATGCAGTAGAATCACTGCACATTCAGCAGAATGTAGGTATAAATTTTCATTAAAGTTCAATTAGTAGAGGCAAAACGATAATCTGAACAGAGCTGGGTATAATAAAAGAACATCGCCATCATCATTAAGGCTGAGTTACACCATCTTACTTTAACTTTGACAAACGTCAAAAATCTGTCAAACTCCATACAAAAAGTACCGGTTAGTGTTATTGTAACGGTTAAAATAAGGTGGTGCAACTCAGCCTAAGGACTTAACTCGAAATTATTGAATCACGAATTATAGTAGGATTAAATAATATTGTGAGGTGTAAAAGCGTTTCTAAAAGCCTTATTGCAAAAATTAATCAACATTTACCTGACGAAACAACAATTATGCTACTATGTGAGACGGCCACTGCTATCGAAAACGATTAAGATAATTTTCATGTTCAACGAACCAGCATTAACAAAATGAAAATTATTATTTTAGTGGAATTATACGTTAAACGACTGTAGAGACTAAAAAATGCGTATAAAAGTGTAATGAATATCTACAATCTATAGTATTTATAAACTATGAAAGTTTTCAATTTTCACTTCGCAGTGAACCTACTGACATTTATAGCCACTACATCTGAACCCTCAGCCTCGTTATATTTCTAAGCAATGCGGAGATGGCAGTTTTGTATGCTGTGGGCGGTATTAGCTAGATTTTCCGTTTCCATTTTCCATCCTATTCATGGCAGTTGCTGTGGAACGAGATAGAACGGTTAGACAACTGCCGAGATTATCTCGTATGAATTCTGTGGCTTGGAAACGATAGTTCCAAGTGAATAAGGCTGACTTCACCTCTATTTGATGTGAGAATAACCCCCCTTATGACGTCGTAAGGCTGGAAAGAACATAAAGCTGGACAAAAACTTCTAGGCCGAATATGAAATGAAGCTCAAACCGAGCTCAAAATCTATGCATAGGGTCATTATTCATGGGGGTGGCAATATTGTGCTGCAAAAACACCCATGTTCTATTGTACAACTTGCAATCAAAACCTCCCACAGAAGGGGGTTGGTTGCCAGTAAAAAAAAATATCAAAAAAACGTGCTGCAACTTTTATTGGGTTGTAGTGTAGACTATTGATGCTTAGATTTTTTTTTTGCAAAATAAAAGAAACATTTCTAATAACTTGTCCTATGAACATCATAGCAGGAAAGTAGGTATACCTACCAATATCTTCACTATAGCAGCCACATCATGACCCAGTATTTTCCCATTAATACCCAGTTCCAGGAATACACGGTAATCCGAAAGCCTGAGGCTACCAATTTGATTTAATTACGTAACGGATCGAATACCCATTAGGTATGACGTTCAATTACAGCTTATCACAAAAGCATTGTCTTACAATTGCAGGACTTGCTTCTGGAACGTCTTTCATTGAGTTTCGGGACACGTAGGTACCATAAGAAGAGAGATGTATGCTACCCTACCATTATAAATGAGGAAGTTTAAGAAAATTGATGAATGGATGTTGGTTATTCTTCAATGCAAAAACTACGAAACAGATTTTGATAAAATTTTGTATTGAAATTGAAATCGTTGGCATCCCCAATATTCCCCAGATACGAGGCAAATTCAATGGGATTTTGACTTTAACACACAGTAGAGATACTTAGTTTGAGACCCAGAGAACACAGGATAGTTTTTACTCCGGTTTTTAAAGGGCATTAACGTATTTCTGTGACATCGAAATTCATGCCGGTGAAGCTTATAATAAAAGCTTGTAGATTAATAACATCTTGATTCTAAAAACAAAAATTCATAAGTCCAACAATTTTTTGCACCAAAAAAGTGATTTATAGTATTCACCAGATTGCTACTGACATTTAGTTTTTGTTTTCCGAGAGGTTTTTGTGTGCACTAACTTTAGTTGGGGTGGCCTTTTTGTTTACTTAGGGCTTTGTTGTAAATAGTCCGTATGAGTGGCCATGTTGGACGTCAGTCTGTTCACTTTGTTTAGGCAAATAACATAAAAGTTACATATTTATAGCGGTTAAACTTTTGCTTTTCAATTCAACCCTCATGTAAATTTCAGAGTCGCACAGTTTTTGTGTATGTTAGCTTTGATGCTGAAAAAAAGCAAAAAAAAACATCTGAATCGTTTTTTGAGTAAGACTAGGCATGTACTATTAGGCATGTGAGTAGATTATGCATGATTTTAAGCCAAGCAAGTTATTGTTTGGGTTTTAACATAACCAATAACAAGCCTACACTCTTGTTCTTGAGCGTACCTAGTCTTTGTGTTACATTTTAAAATATTACTTATCCCAAGTTAACTCCCACCAATTCGCTTCTCAATCAATGAGGAGCTGAAATTGCTTTTAATTATTCGTTGTCTAGTGAGCTACTTCTAGTGTATACTTACGCCCTGTCTACGTAAACTATTAAAATTGCCCACCAGTTTTGATATAAACAGCTTACTTTAAAGTATTTTCAATCGGTTACTTCCAACGGAACAACATTAAACCCATAACGAGCTGCAAAACTCGGGTGGTTCCGTGCAAAAATGGATTTTCCAAACGAAGTTATGCGAGAAAAGTTCTTCGCTCCACGTCTATCTTTCCGGGTGACCGCGCGAGATGCGTGCACTCAGAATACCCCCCCAGCAGAGTAAATACAAATGAGTAGGTCATCTTCATAGAAACGCACCGAGCGCGGTTTGTATGTGAGCGCGCCAATATACGTATGCGGCGCGCACGCACACACTGACAAAATTCGGCGCAACCACGACTGCACAGTGTTTTATTTTGGCTTAGAAGCGGACATCCCTGTTTTATTAATTCAATCGTTAGATATTACTATTATGTATAAAATTGATGAAGGAACTAGTAGTTGTATTTGTTTAGTTTCGAAGAAATATTCGATTTTGTGATTTTATAAAAAAAAACAGTTTTAGAAGCATATTTTCTAAAAAAAATTACATTAAGTCAGAATTTTGTAAATAAAGGACATTGTCAGAAACCGCCTTAGATTCCTGGGCACAGCAGTAAAGTATCAAAATTAATCTCTTACTTTTTGAATACTTAAATATCAATTAGATTGTAACGGACACTTGAGGATTAGAAAATGAAATAATAAAAGTATTTTATATGTATTCCATAATACTATNGCTACCTTAAGACTGATGTATACAAACACTGGGTATACTGTTAGCTCTTTCATTGTGTAGCTTGCTATAATTAAATGTGTCTTTAGGCGGGCCTTCGGGAATACACGTGGTAACTGGTAGCCATCAAGCCAGCACTTTATTTTCCATACATAATAATGTGTCAATGTCGTAAATGTAATTAGAACCATTACACGTGTTAAATTAGTCTGTCAGGATAATATCGTTAGGGCGACGAGCGGATTAATAATTTGACAGTACATACCTACTATAAGACTAAGCGATTAGACTAAAGCGGCGCGGTCATATGCCAGTAACGCGAACTGTCAAGGGTGGCGCGACCTGTCATTGGCCTATGATCGCGCCGGCGATAGCGATCTGCATGCGTTGGTGTGGTTGAAGCGTAAGGGTAGTATAAGATATTACTTATATTTTACGCTTATCAAAGTACAAAATACATGTTTCGACTTTTTGGGCGCCTTCAAATTAAACCATTCTGTCACTGCAGCGCTTCCTCACGCATCTAATTTGAAGGTATAGTAAAGAAAAAGAAATAAAAATACCGCTTCTTTTGTTGAGATGTACGCTCTCTTTCTCTCTAAAATAAATTGAATTGAAAGAGATGTGCAATGACGATTTTCGATAATGAAGATACGGAATCTTCAGCGTAAAAAATTTCGCACTTGACCGATTTTATTTTTTTGCTCTTAAACTAACGTTTTGCTCCTAAAAGCCTTTTTAACGATGTCCATCAATTCCTTCAGTTTTTCTTAAAAATAGTACAAAAATATTTGTATAAGACTGGTTTATTAGGGCACTAAGTACTTAGGGAACATTATTATTAGTACATTGTGGAAAACCTTGGAGGAGGCCTTTGTCCAGCAGAAGACGTCAATTGGCTGAAACGAACGAACGAATGAACGAACGAACGAACGAAGTACTTAGGATATCATCTTTCCTTTCGCAAGACACTTGTTTGCTTATTACCCTGTGGAGAGATGGGTATTTAAAAAAAGTTAGAGCTTTTCAAATTGCCTTTGAACAACCTGATATTAGGTAAATAAGTTTTATAGAAGCAATTTTTGGGTGATATAACAGCGTTAGTACCACTTGAGGATAAAAACGTACTTACTTATACTTTTTTACATACAACGTAGTACCTACAAAGAAAATGTTACATAATTATGACCAGACACACATCAAAATAATCACTGTGGCATCTTGTCTATTGTAATATTCGCTACTTTGTATTGGTTAAAATAGTTACTGTAATTTAAATGATAAAATACTGTACACTATCAGTCAAAGTTTTTCGATACAGAACTACAGACTTAGCTATTCTATACAATAATTGATTCATCTAAATTTCTAAAAAATCTTTATTCATTGAACTGTGTTTTCTCAAAAGGCGACTCGTGTCGAATTTGTTTTAAGTTGTTCATTTTCGCTGTTTACGCGCTGTTTCCGTATCAAACGAATTTATTACCGCCCTAATCATTTATCAGTCTTATCACAAACAGGCTATTAACACTTAAGCGCCTTCAAACGTTAAATAAGGTCGCAAAATGTATCTCCACCGTTATAGTAATAACGATCCTTCAAACTTAATCACACCCTTAATATGCAATTTCTTCTTATAGCCAGTGTAAGGCGAATGGCGATTTATCGATATCGATTGATTTGTCGATAGAATAATTTTGTTTATTTACACCACAAAGGTTTCACCAACAATATTACTATAATAAAACAATATTTGGTTATATGCTAAAAATGCAAACGTAATTCCGAATGACAAGTGTATGTACTTTTTTATGTCTTTTTTATTTTTTTGTAGCAAAACATTTCTACATACAGGGTTTCCCAGAATGGGTGAATCAAACTGATATGGGAGGTAGCTCTATCCCTAAAAAATATGTAAAAAAAAATTCATATTTTTTTGTATTCATTTCATTTCAAAGCGCATAAGGAAAAAAAAATAAAGTTATTGAAAAAGTGAAAATAAATCAGCTTTGTCTAAGTCTGTCTACAATTGCTGCGTTTGAAGTTTATTTGTACTTTTTTCTTACTAATATTAATTGTACATGATCGCTTCATTTATCTGTATTTAAACAAACTTTTGAAAATAATGACTAGATTTCAAGTTTAGGGCACTTTATTTAAAAAAAAATCCGAGCTCAAATATTTTTTTATATATTTTTTAGGGATAGTACATTAGTAGAGCTACCTCCCCTATCAGTTTGATTCACCCATTCTGGGACACCTTGTATAATAACTACATAAGATGACGTATCATATAGCTTAATGTGATTTACACACACACTTTAGTGTCTAGATTACGATAGCTGCTGCTACGATACCCATGTAATGTGAATTTTTAACCGCCTCTGTGGTCTAGTGGTTAGACCACCTGCTTCAGACGCAGAGGTCCCGGGTTCGATTCCCAGTGGGGGCAGATTTTTCTGTTCGGTTTGGTTGGTGGTAGGGCTTGTTCTAAGTCCGCCTGGCTAGCTACCACCATCTTACCTAAGTCTGTCGCCATAACAACAATGTTAACAGCATTATTGTGTTCCGACAGTTAGAGGTAAGATAGCCAGTTCCTCCGTGGTTGAGGATTCCGGGTGAAGCTCGCTTCCACCTTCGGCCTGATCGTCACTTACCATCAGGTGAGATACAGGCCAAGAGCTTCCTCGTTGTGGATAAAAAAAAAAAAAAAAAAAAAAAACATTTTACAGGTAACTGAAAAGTAGGTACTTTTACATCCCTGATTTATGAAACAAATGGCCGTCACTAAAATGTCGATAGATCAGGACTTTTTACAACACTACCCGAGTAATAAAACAGTAATTCTCATCAGGAGGCTGCCGAAAATACCCCGCTATCCCAATTTAATTTCATTATGGCCTAGATGAGTGGTGGACTTCTCTTGCATGAAAAATCACCAGTTTATTACTTTACAAAATTATTTCAATCTAAAAGACCATCACAATAATATCTGTGTTCACCAGTAAATTTAAATAAGTATACGTATTGTTTAAAGCTTTCCTAGCGTTTTGATGTAGCTACATTGCAGTCCATTGGTAAGAGAGTGTGACTTTCTTTCCTGAAGTTTTTGCTTCGATTCTCAGGATTATATGGGCTATGTTCCCAGTTTCATTAGGATATGTGAGATTTGAATCAACGTAATTAAAAAAATATTTTGCATAAATAAAGAACTAAATACTTAACTGACATTAAATTTTATAATTTCATATTTATTTTACTTTACAATTAGTAGTAAGTACATAATTATTGATATAGACTAGCTATGAAGTAGAGTACCTATAAATAAAATTAATTCAGAAAAGGAAACTTTAATTAAAACATTTAAATAGAATGTTCGAGTTGAAACAGAACGGAACCGCAATCATTGCGTGGTTGCGTAGCGTAGCGTGGCCTCGCATTTAGACCTGGGGCCTAGGTTAAGTAAAAAATATCCATACAAGTTGATTTAAAAAGTATTTAGCATCTGTTATCATAATTTATGATATATCATAAACCAGATTTCACTCATATCTTTGAGTTTTCTGTGCCTTAGCACCTGATCATCATCATTACTAAAAGGTCATTTACTCCAGACTCGAGAAGCAAAACCTATCTAATTTTCCAGAGGCAAATGGAAAATTTGGCCCACATTCCACACAGACAGGTTGGAGAGCAATCCACAAAATAGGTAAGAGTGGTTTTATTTAATCTGCTGGATCCACTCGGCTAACGATCGACGACAATGACGCTCAACATTCTGCATTTTTTCTTGGGGATGAAAGCTTAAAGAATATAAGTTTAATAAGTTCTATAATTGAATTCAGTGATTTAGTTTTCACCAGCTGTCCTTATCTAACAAACCCAACACTGTTCCGTATGAATTAAACATAAGCCACTACCTATTTCAAATTACGTCGCCTGTCCTCAGGCCTACTCAGTGACATAGTGTAGCCTGACAACGTTATTTGTGTCCATGTCATGAAACGGCAACGCTGTCGCTGTGACAAATACTAGTGATAATATGTATCTGTTCCAACATGCTATTCGGGATAAGGCTGTGCTCTGAATGCGAATCTCGACAGGTAAGTTAGATTACGTTTGTTTATACCGTCACGCGGTAGTGGCTGGTGTGATGGAAATTTCAGACAACACGTTAAGATAGTAGGTAACGCTGCCGAAACGTCAAGCTATAATAACTAATCTATGTAGGTACATCATATAAAAAAATGTCGCGTTAAAACCCGTGCTACTCTATTTTAATCATATTGTAGGGACACGTCCTACCATGACTGGGTTGCACCATCTTTCTTTAAATTTGACAAACGTAAAAATCTGTCAAACTCCATACAAAAAACACCGGTTATCGTTATAGTTACGGCAAAAGTTAGGTGGTGCAACTCAGCCTAAGAGTATATAAACTAGATATTTTGTGTTCATTGTGATGAATGATCGTATCCCATTAATGTAGGTAATAGGACTGACCAGATTTTTTAAAATATTTGACGAGCATAAGTATTTAGAGAAAGCTAGAACTATTCTTAAATCCTAGGTAGTTATTTAATTTATCTGTAATCAGTAGGTAGTTTTTTTGATGGCTGTGCATTTAGTCAGTCCTCTAGTCAGGTGCCTAAGTGAACTATTTTGAAAGTAATAAATACATTTACATAAACTGTGATAAGATACTTCTTTATCGAGATACACTGTAAACAATGCGGATAGTTCTTGCACTTTTCTTATAGAAAAAGTAAGGAGTTTGCTTTATAAATGGATTCAACTTGGATCTTCTAAGTTTCTCCATTAGCCGGACCAAGCAAATAAGAAGTCTAAATAAAAATGAAACGTGCATTTTACTTAAACATTTTTAACGGAGGCATCGAATTAAATATACGAATGAATGAATCTTTTGTTATTTGGCACAATACAAATCTCAGAATGAAGACTTTATTCTAGACGTAGAGCAGTGTACCTACCATGAGTTTACGTAAGGTGTGCTCGCTAGCGAGTACGTCAAAAATCTCTATGAAGATTTTGTTTCTTGAAAGTAGCCGCTAGGGGCGCTGCACAATATGTCATACAATGAATGTCATTTTTTTTACGCAGTCGCTAGCGAGCACACTAACGTAAACTCATGGTAAGCACACAGTATTGCAGACAACATTTCATACAACTGTGACTTTTCGATATCTTGGTGAGAATCTGTAGTTGTAGTTACGTAGTTAATGAATGACGTAAAGCTAACCTTAAAATTAATATAGGTAGTCTAAAATCACCAAACGAATTTTTAAAAGTTTTATCGTTAAAAGACAAGGCGTTTTTAATTAAAACTTGATGGGCTGCCATCATAAAAAGACCATCGAAAAGATGAAATTATTTTTTCCCGTTCAATCAAAGCATGTGATTAAAAAATCTTCAACACTAATTAATATCATAAAATAATGGTTTCATTCTGCATTATGAAAACCTCATTATGTTTTAGATACTTTCAATTAATTTTATATTATGCTGTAATTTTCATTTAATATGAGCTGTAATGTTCTTTGAGCAATTACCTTATTATGTAAAGATTAAAGAAGTCAATTTAAAAAAACATATAACATTATAAATTAGTTTTTTCCCGCAGCGTGAAAAGGCCATAGAGAAACAGACATAATATTATAGGCATTATTTTGGTATTTATAATTTTAGTATGTGAGTATAGATGGGCACGATCAATCCGTTGAAGATTACATCTGCGCTGTCCGAGTGATAACATGTTCAAAACCCAGTCAAATATAAATAAAATCACAGTGTACTGTTGCCGTGATAACCAAAATTCAAATTGGAAAACAATAATGTTTGTTCAAATTAAAGTAGTTTATTATACAATCTCGTCAAAATGCTTTGTGCAATCGAAACAAATTGGATAGGCAGTTAATTTGGTTATCGGACATAATAGTAGCTGATTCTTTTCACATTTTAATATTGATGGAATTGGGAAAACGATCGGATATGTTTTTCTGTTTCAAATTATCATTTCATACTTTCATCGAGTTTTGGAATGTTTTTTTTTGTTTTAACAAAATAAAGGATTTCTGTGTCAATTTGTTTTTCCTCAATCAACTTATAGTACCTACATTTTAGGCATTCCAGGAAAATCCTAAAAAGGGTTTGTAGACCGACGGTCAACAAATGTTAAAATGAAGGTTCTGTTTAAAAAGGCATATCATTATATCCTTCATTAATACGAAATTAAATCCTAAGCTAATTAAACAATCAATTATTAATAATCATTTAGCAACAGTAATATTCTTAATCTCAACCTCCCTTCAAAGACCGCCTTAATTGTGTTGTTCCAGTGTTTTTTCTTGTTTATCGTATAACTGTTTACTTTCCTTTATTTACGGATATTCTTTGTAGTTATTATTAGGAAAGAGTATTGATTTCAAAATACCTACCCTATGTTTGCGGAAGCGTAGGCAATGATCGATGGGGTCGATGAGTTGTTAAGGGAAAAACCACGGAGTAGGTACCACGCTATTTAAGAGATGAAAGGACGACAGAAAATTACAAGTATAATGCTGGGAAAAGAAAAGATAAGCTGGGGATTCTGTGCGTCTGTTGGGAGAGGCATAATTAGACCGCGTTTGGTCTAGCGGTAAGACCATCTTTCTCAGATGTAGAGGTCGCAGATTCAATTCCTAGCGTGGGCAACATTTTTTGCTCGGTTTGGTGAAATAGGGCTTTTTCAAAGATCGCCTATCAGCCATTCTTTTGTGGTTGAGGATTTGGGTGAAGTTTTCTCCCATCTTTTCTTCGATTACAGCTTTCACCGGGAGTTAGATGTAAGCCAATTCATGTTTTTATCAAGAACAGGAATTATTTTGGTAAAAACGTTGTTGAATTTCAGCGCAGTGGAAAAGTATAAACAACTGCAAGCAAATAGACAAAGGTTATGTTCCAACTCTGAAAATCAAGTACTCATGAAGTGAAAAGCAGGAAATATTTTCGATATTCCCGTCAATCTAGGACAACACTCGTGGATCCTTTCCCAGTTCACGCCACAGAAGCCGAAATAAATAAAACAGTTCTGCTCTGGAATTTCGATGAAAATAAATGACATTTCGCATTGCGCTTTTGTATTGCATCGTTTCTACCTGGGACTCGAACGTAGGTACGTACAACAAAATTCATGCATGCATATAAAATTCCAAGCGCTTAATCCGTTTTTCATCATAGTAAAACTGCATATTTCTTTTTTTATTGTTTCTCATGACCTTTCATTACTACAGAGCTTGAATCATCATCATAATCAAGTCTTCTAGTCTCTACTATAGGACGACGACCCTCTTCAATCTACCAAAGGCATTTGGAGGACTTGGCTTTCACTTCTTAGCCAGATGGGTGTTAGAGAGAGCTTGAATTAAAAGAACTAGACAGAAACTGTAACTTCAACAGGTTACCGCAATAACGGGCAGTGCCAATCTAAAAATTGATTACACAGCTTAACAAAACAAAGCAAAAACAAACTCGCCACCACTGCAGCGTTTAGTCACGTTGTAAAGCAAGCCTGTGACAATAAAACAAAAACTCCATATTCTAAAGTTGAAACACTTTGAAATTCCTTATCCGTTCAGTGTAGGCTAAAACGAGTATAGGTCAACAAGATAGCTGTTATACTGGAGGGCCACTGGAGCGAGTGAAAGATGAAATCTCTATAGTAGAGCAAATATAGCACCACGCGAAAATGGGGCGCAATGTTTGATTTTAAATTCGGTATCTAGGTGAAGTTTGTTTAAATCGATGAGGGCACTTCAATTTTAACGTACACTCTTCATGTTTGCCTGCAAAAAAGCGTAAGTTTCATTCAGATGAACCGTTACGTTGTATCTTATTAAACATGATCGCTGTACAATCATTTAAATCACTAATCAAGAAGAAGCAAGCTTATGATACGATTCCGTTCAAAAATAAAATATAAGGGTACTTGTATTATGAAGCTGGGAAAATGTTACTGATATTTGGTTTACATAGATGATCTAGATATAAAAACCACAAAACACAAAGACTTGCTGTGAAACTTAAACTCCCTATAGTGCTTCTATTCTATGTCGTGCTCTATTTCTTCTTAGTATTAATCACTCGACATTACTTTAGTATTGAAGGTGGCGTAATACATCAAAACGAAAAGTATAATAATTAGATAGTAACTCTCGTACGCTCATCACCGAGTGACTTAAATCCATCAGGACGAACTAACTTAACACGAAGCCAGTACATAAATAAATCAGTTGCTCTAAAAGCTGGATTTTCTAAACCGAACAAAAATAGAGCACTCAAATATAGCACAACTGACTTAGGAGCGCAAGAAGAAAAGTGCAGATTGTTTGATTTGCAAAATAAGCTCGAAGAAGCCGGCGTGGTTACTCTATTTCTTTAAAATAAAATTCTTTTACGTTCAATTTTGCTTCGTGAATTTTGTGCAGTATGCATTTGAAGAGGGACAGTACCGACGGGAACGTTTGTGTATGTTTTAATACGATTAGAGTCCATGTTTAGAAGTCACCCGTAGTCACAGTCAAAGTTTGAAGTCATTTTTTTATTTGCAGACTATTAAATAGTGCTTATAAATCAACAAACATTTAAGGGAAAAAGATTGATATCAAAACTTAAAGTTTTGCTCTTAAGGACCCTTTACATGTCTCATAATCTTTTTACCCTACCAGCGCTTCGAGAGCAAAAGTCTTCGAGTTTACAAAAAAGTTGTAGAAGATGTAAATACCATACACACGGTGCTGTTCGCCTTGAAATTGGCTTGACACGCTTCCACGATTTTTTCTTGTCTATAGAATTTAATCTCTTATCGCTGCATTTCAGGCGCTTATGGCTTATAAATTCTGTCACCTGTGTCGCTTAAAATACAATTAATATAGCCAATTTAGGAATCATCATCAACAGCCGTTTACAGTCCACTACTGGACTACGAGCCTCCTCCACTATAGTGGAGGGTTTTGCCATAATCTCCACGCTTGGCAGGCGGGTTGGAGATCGCAGTTTGAAAGATTGATGTTTTTCAGAGAGCGCTGCTGCCCATTCTCTGTTTGATGTGTAGTCCCTAAGTCGCCTCTTACGACACCCGCGGGAAGAGTAGGGGTTGGTGACAAATGTATTCTACTCTGCCGTCACCAATTTAGGAATACCACATTGTAATGCCTTTACCATTGCACTATAGTTTAATTAAATCCAGCCATGGAGAAATAACGCGCTGTAATGTTGCCAGGCTATAGGTTAATACCTCCGCTTTACAGCTTATGGCTGGTTTAAGTTAATCTTGACGGGTTTGACAGCGATAATAGAGCCGCCGCAATTGATGGTAACATTGTAATACCCCAGATTACAATCCGAGAGACACTTATAGAGTTAAGTGTCAAACGGCAATGTTGAGATAATCGGTGATCAGTATGTATCAGTAAGTGAGAAAGTTACATACCCGTGTACAAATAGATTCTTAGGCTGAGTTGCACCATCTAATTTTGATCGTAACTATAACGATAACCGGTGTATTTTGTATGGATTTTGACAGAGTTTTGACGTTTGTCAAAGTTATAGTAAGATGGTGCAACCCAGCCTAAGCCTGGTTAATGAACACCCTGTATACTGCTCATCGTTGCCCATAAGGCTTAGTAATTAAAGTCGAGCTACTCTTGAATCGTAAGTCTTGAGTTCAGTTCTCAGGAAGACCACACATTTGAAATATCATGCTTTCCGCTTGCTTACCACATTCTAGATTTGAGTAAAAACTATCCAAAAGGAAAATTAAATACAATTGCGTGCTTTGGCGGTCACGCTCAGTTTATGCTATAACAGACGATTATAGCGGCTCATAAAATCTGACATGAGTATTCTGACACCAGTTTCTCTACCCTAAATTAAGAGTTTTTCCATAATTTCTAGCACTGGCCCATATTGTTATCCCAAAGCTGGCGGCGTTAATACTGAAACTCGATAATTTACAATTAAATTTTAGCAGTATAAAGCTAATGAATCCCTTTTTTACTTAAGCTTCGCAATCCACCAGTAAATCAGCATATTTTTTTGCTTTTAGGGCTGTGACTTCATAATGATATAGCCTTAGGTTCTAATTAAATTGTTTTCTTCAGTTAAATAATCCCTAAACCAGCACAAACATGCGCCCTTGTTTATAAAACCTTTTATGCCGACTTCCTTCGCAGAAATTAATACCTTCCTGGAATGGACCGAGTATATTTAGTAACTATTTGTAAATTGATCAAGTGGTTCTATAATCTATACTAATAATAAATGGCTGAAGAATTTGTTTGTTTATTTGATCGAACGCGCAAATCTCAGGTCCGATTTGAAAAAATATTTTTGTGTTGGACAGCCCATTTATTGAGGAAAGCTATAGCCAGTAGGGGCGGAGCAGCACAGAAAATGGTTGCAAAAACGGGAAATATCGTTCAAACTATTTTCACGCGTATTCAGTCGCGGGCACAGCTAGTGCTAAAATAAATATATTGGCTATTGCGGGACCATTGTTATGAAATAAATAAACCAGTATGATTAGCCTGATATAAATAAGAATCCATTAATCTTCCAAAAAGTGTTATGGTTTTTCTATATGTAGATTTCCTCATAACATTGTCTTTTTTCTGCCAAATCGAGCGTTAAGCTACCCATATTAAATTGCTCCACACTTTTTCACCATAATAGCTACAATGGTATTGAAGAAAACCAAATTCTAAGAAGGGGAAAATCTTTTCCTTGTATAATTTTAATACGTTTGATTTTTTTTCTCTTAGAATTAAGAGCAATCATTTTAATGTTAACCTTACGTAGAATTGTTATTTGTTAAAAAGGTTTCATTCAAAATGTGCAAGAATTTATACAATTGGTATTATTTTTAGTGTATCATGAGAGAGCCTATAATAATTTAAAATGTGTACTCAATTAGCGCTTTTTTATCTATTATTTGAATAAAATTAAGAATCCGACGGATCTATTGATACAGGTATTAAAAGTGAAATATTTTTTCTGCACTAGTACGTTCAATCAAAAATGACCACTTTTAAAAAGCTATCTACCTAATTTAATACAGTTACGAGTATTTTTATTTATATATCACTTTAAAAAAGTCGACAGCATAATTGATACGTTAATGCTGATAAAAATATATCTTTATAATACTACGAATAGTATGTGTTTAATAAATAATTACATGTATACAGAATTGTCTTTCAGGCGAACTGACATGTGAATGGAGCCGGAGGGGTCAAAATATTAACCGTTAATTAGAAACTTTCCAACTCACTGAATATTGATGATCGAATTTGTTACTTCATTAATTTGAATAAAACCACATGTGTATTTAAAATAATAGTAATTTAACAAAAGTTATAAACTAACATTTATGTTATTTAGAATATTTCATTTTTGACTAGTCGTATTATTTTAATTTTAGATTTCTAATAAACGCAGAAGCACGTGTTTTTTTTTTATTTGAAACAATTTTTGTATACCTATTCCACTTCCAATATTCATACAATAAAGAAAAAGCAATAAAGAATTTGAATTTGAATTTGAATTTGAATTTGAAAAAAAAGCTATTTCTAAGATAGTCGTTTCAACAGTTATAAAAAATGTTGTTATTTTAATAACTTTCTCATAATATAGTACTCGTAACAATTTATTAGTCAATTGAAAACTGCCAAAAGTGTTTTAAACAAATTTAAAAAAACTTACCGCCAATAAAAAAACACACTTCACTTCCACCGATCCACAATACACAGTTTCTCCACTACGAACTCCGCCAAACTACGAGCGGTGCTACGGTGCTACGAGCTACGAGCGCGCAGAACTACGGCTTGACGGCGACTGCCGTAGCTGCGGTTTGCGCACAGCGGCCGAATGATTTGTGTGAATCGGAACGTGTAGTACCTGAAAAATACTTGAATGGTAGTAGGCACTTAAATTATATTACTAACATAAATGTTAGATAAAATCAAATTATAGCTAATTTATCCATTTAAACTTTAATGAACGTAAATCAGTATAAAAGGCAAGGTGTCCGAAGCTTGAAGTCTGTAACCCCTATGTCTACAAGGGCCGATTCAGCCACCGTGCGCTCGTAGGGCAAAACGATAATGAGAAATGTAAAGGCTCCTTAAAAGCAAAATTTTTATTTTTTTATTTTACTAATCGACGTTTTGTGAGCACTATTTATTAGTGCATGCAAATAAAGGAGTTATAACTTTGAATACATTCATCATCATCATCATCTCAGCCATAGGACGTCCACTGCTGAACATAGGCCTCCCCCAATGCTTTCCATGTTGCCCGGTTGGTTGTCTACCAACCGTAGCGGCCTGCGTCCAGCGCTTTCCTGCTACCTTTATGATGTCATCGGTCCACCTTGTGGGTGGACGTCCCACGCTGAATACATTACGCTGAGTCTTTGAATGCATTAGGCGGACTTAATACCATAATGACATTATCGTCCAGGTAACCTTAGGGCCAAACTGAAAATAGAGTATTCGACTAATCAATAAAAATCTCGTATCTTACTGCAATCTTCGCCGAATCAATTAATGCCACTTTAAGCTTCGTGTAGGTAAATTATAGACCTATATTTAATTCACAGCTGTCAGTCTGTACGATAGAATTAGAATGACGCTTAAGTTCACCCTTATCTGCCACGCAAGTTAAAGGATAAATTACTTATGAACTAATCAGCTATGCCAGAACGTTCCAATATGAATGATGAAGATAATAAATTATGAATATTGGCATTGATGAATTTTTCACTTGAAATCGACCACTTTTATCGAAGGTAAAATTATTTTTTGCGATTGTCTATAAATACACACAGAAATAGCACACGTGCTATGAAAGGGCTATGCTCGGTGTTTCTTTACGAGATCAAATCAGAAATGAGGAGATCCGTAAACGAAATAAAGTCACTGACATAGCCCGATGGATTAGCCAGCTGAAGTAGCAATGGGCAGGGCACATAGTACGCAGAACTGACGGCCGATGGGGCAGCAAGGTTCTGGAGTGGAGGCCACGTACCGGAAAACGCAGCGCAAGGTGGACCGACAACCTGATAAAGGTAGCAGGAAGGCGCTGGATGCAGGCCGCGACCAACCGTGCGATGTGGATGTCATTGGGGGAGGCCTATGTTCAGCAGTGGACGTCCTATGGCTGAAATGATGATGATGATGATTGATCTAATAAACATCGTTTTCAATAGTAACATTTACGTCATAATTATAGTCTTTATTAGTATAATATTTCACATTTATCACTATTAATGTGTATAAAATGACGTACAAAGTGATAAATACGCGTTTAAATCAAGCACACGGTCAGTTTTACTAGCTTCATAAAATACAGCTGGCAGTTGTTGAATAGCAAAGAAACAGAAATATTACTATAACATCAGGCAATAAAACTATGCCAATAGTAATAAACGAAACGACCTGGCTTGAGGAGGGTCTTATGAATTCAATTATTCAGCGTACCGTTTGGAAATAATAAAGGTAAGCTTAAGTTTCATAGTCAATGTGCGCATTAATTGTAGTTACTTCTTTTGGGAAATAAAAAATTTATATCTGTGTAAAATTTAGGCTCAGTTACACCATCTCTGTAACTTTAACATACGTCAAAAGTCTGTTAAACTCCATGCAAAAAATACCGCATTATCGTTATAGTCATGGTTAAATTAAATTAAGGTGGCGCAGCTCAGTATAAAGTTGGGTTGCACCATCTTACTTTAACTTTGACAAACGTCAAAAATCTGTCAAACTCAATACAAAAAACACCGGTTATCGTTATAGTTACGGTCAAAGTTAGGTGGTGCAACTCAGCCTAAGTAAGTAACATACCGACGTAACCTCCTGTAGAAGCTTAGAAAAGGCTAGTTTCCTAAAAAAATATTTTAGTCCGTTAATTTTAGTATAAAAAAATATTGGACACGTATATTTTTAATTGTTAGTCAAAAAAATAATTACAAAGTTTTAGTGCGTTGAAGTTCCGCGCAGCGTCACAAAGTGCTGCACTTTTACGCACTCACTGACGTCACGGGCCTTTTCTTTAGAACTTTGACACGCTTTATCTCTTTACATTTTCATTAGTTTTAAAAAGTGAAAAATATGTGTCGAGTAGTTTTTGATAAGCTAACTGACGGACTAATTAAAACTCTTGCTTTTTTACCCAGGAAACATCCCTAATGTTCTAATTTTAATACAAACATAATGGATTTTTTACATTGAATTCAATAAAACAAAAAGAAATATGTTAACATTAACAGCAAATACATTTGTACGCCAAAGATATTAAGGCAACATAATTTTTGCGAGCCGCTTTTGAAGTTGATAAAAGCACGAAGTTATCTTTACCAATATCCGCTAAAGCTTTGCTACAAATATTCATAAAGTTCTTTTAATAGGCTTCGAACAGTAAAATATACGAACTTTTTAATATTTTGCTTCTTCTATAACAGTCGTAGGTGTGAAAAGCCAATATTCGATATTAAGTGTCTATTTATGATTTTCTTATTTGAATAATCGAATTGAATAAATAATGAATTACATTGATATTCTGAAGTGTTTGGCGTGATAAAATGACATGATTGTAAGGCTGCTACCAAACTGTTCGTAGCAGTAATCGCGTTTTACAATTCCAAAATTTTAAACAAGTTTATTATACCAATAAACGTTTGCCCTAGGTACGCCAGTACAAGAATAATAGCCATTTGTCCTACGCCTGTTTAGTTTTCTAACGAATTTTAGCGCCTCTTTTATCTACGAGTAGTCGTTAGTACCACCTGTCTCAGACTGTCCTGGATTCGACTCCCAATTAGGGCAACAATTTAAGCTCATTTTTGGTTCCATGATTTCATGCCTTCATTCGTGGATTTGGAGGTAAGAATAGATAGTTTGTCTGTGGTAGAGGATTCTGGGTGAAGCTCGGTTTCACCTTCCTGTTTATCACTTTTCATCAAGTGAGATGCAGGCCAAGAGATTTTCCGTTATAGTCAAACTTGAAAAGTAAAAGTAGGAATAACTAAGAAATCTGTCATCGTTAATACAAAAAGCACCGGTTATTGTTTTTGTTACGGTTGAAATAAGGTGGTAAAACTCAGCCTAAGTAGTCCGTAGTTTTAGTAAACGTGTAACGGAAGGTCACAGGCTTTTATGAACCTCAAAGCTTACAAAAGCTGTGTTTTGCTGTGGCATTATTTTATCTAACAACCCAGCAGGGACTAGTTGGCTATAAATAAGTTTCGCCGTCCATTGGCCTGCGTTTATCAGCCGACCAGTTACTTGTGTCGCGAACTTTGCCGTATTGATCAATTGGACGTACCCTGAAATATTTTGGCCATTCAGGATTTTATTGTGGGCCATTTTTTGTGTTATGCTTTTAGATATTTTTATAGAAAAAACGTATTTGAAGCCATATTTAAAGCTAGATTTCTTTACAAGAATAGCTTTTCAAGGCGCATTCAGAAGATTATTTTTGTTTTATATCGAAAGAAATACAACTTTGTAATTGTGTGAAAAATGTAAGAAAGAAAGAAAGAAAAATATTTATTCGATGCAAGTAGGTACACAGCAAGATAATAACTAAAACTAGACAACAGAACGGGTACTGAAATGGGAAACTATCCGCTGACTGCTATAAGTACTGAACTATACTTTTATCTTAAAATAGTTGAATAAGAAATATAAGTCTCTACTACAGGTTTCTACCTACAATCAATACCTACGTAACATCTTACAAACGGAATCTTTTGACCTATTGTGTTGTGGGCTTATGTTGTGTTCAACAGTCTTAGAAAGAAAGAAAGAAAGAAAGAAAGAAAGAAAGAAAGAAAGAAAGAAAGAAAGAAAGAAAGAAAGAAAGAAAGAAAGAAAGAAAGAAAGAAAGAAAGAAAGAAAGAAAGAAAGAAAAATATTTATTCGATGCAAGTAGGTACACAGCAAGATAATAACTAAAACTAGACAACATTGAACATTCTTAGCATTGAAGTGCTAAAGGATCTAGTTCAACCGCACGACGATTGTGTGAACCCGCTCTCAATACAATTTACAATTCTTTTACCTATTTGAGCAAGTTGTATTCAAGTACTTTGCTTTACATACGTCGACGGTAAAACTGACACATTTTCGTTGCAAAATACGTGCAGTTAAAGTAACTTTCTTCGTTTTGATCTAAAAAGAAATACCTTTATTCTCAATAGTTCTACTGAACAGTTCCACCGTAGAACTAATGGGACTTTTTGCAAGCCTTGAATGCCTTAAGTAAGAAACAATTCATATACGAAAACCCTTATTATCAGGCCATATAAATTTTATCACTTTGGTAACTGCCCAATTATTTGGATTTTTATGCAACTTTGAACTATATCATTCTTAGTTTTGCATATAAACCTTTTCCTGCTTCTTTTCTGAAGCTGGATAAAAAACGCCACTGTCAGTCGCCACTTATCTACGGCCCAGTGCCTGAACGCTGACAGGGGTCGACGCGGCGATCAGATACTAAGAATGTTCCCAAAACTGTTTAACACCCCTGCCGCCACTAACTTATATTTTGTAGGTTTATGCAAAAAGTTTATGGAAAAACTAGGGCTTGACTTACTTATTACTTAACACTTGAACCTTGATTTTTATCTTCTCTTATAAATGCCTCTTAAACAATCAACTGTTTCAATTGAGATTTCACAAATCATAACTTTTCGCTTGCTGCATTTGAGCAACAAATATTGCTCGACCTATCGAAAACGTCTTAGGCCCGATTCAACCAAAGTTTTATCCGAGAATATCTCCTGGTATAACTGGCACAGTTTCAGTATGGGAAATGTGAAATGTCAAAATGTTGAATTTATTCTGAGATTAATATTTACTCTTGTTTGGTCGAATTCACCCTTAGACAATCGATTGTTTTAACAATTTTGTGATCCCAATTCATATTGCTACAAGCAAATATTGAAACCGTGTTTTTCAATTTCTTAAACTGAAAAAAATCACGATGAAAACTATAGAGAATACGTACTTTATTAGCCATTTGCAACATCTGGTCCGAGCAATAAAGATTTGAAACTATTTTTAGTAAGTTTAAAAACGGTGAAATTTTAATATCATCCAATGTGAAAAATAAAACGTTGATGGACGAGAGTCATCATGGCGGAATAGCGACAAAGAATGCGTACCGAATTTAAACGATGTTGAAAAACGTTTGACAGCTCTGGATATCGTTAAAAGTTAATAATATGATTTTATGTAAGCTTGAAATGATACAGCGATCCGAACGTAATCAAATTAACCCTTCCAGGTAAATATTTTATAAACGTTAAAAGACCGCGATTTTATATGCTTTTCCAGGGTCTATATAAATCCAATAATAACATCATAAGTAAGCTACCTGCTGCTGTCTTTCCTGAACACTATAAACCGGGCCTTTTCGAGGTGAGAGTAAATAGGTACTTACGGGGCAGTTATGTACCATCCTAACCTGCATCTCACTTAACACCAGGTGCGATTGCGGTCAAATACCTGCCTTGTCATGCATACTTTTTTTTAAATCACAAACACTATCTTCAAGTATGTCAGTAAGAATAACCTTCTTAAAAGCATAAAGGAGAAAATTTTCATTTTAGATTTTGATATCATAATTCCATATATTCAACACACATTTATAAAATAACTGAAAATATTGCGTGAAACATAATATAAAGGTTAACTGAAGTATTGAATTTATTCAAACCTCACTTTTAGCGCTAATAGAACTTCGAAACTGATGTTAGTAAATTCTGGGAACAAAATTTAATTATGTACCCAATATTTTACCTTTATTACCTCGACAGCTCTTGTATTGAGAATCGACGAACTTTCTATTTTCACTGCACTAAAGTGACTCTCTTGAAACTAAAATACAAACTGCAAGCAAAGTGTTCAGTAGCAAATTAATATGTAATCAATCAGTGTCATTGTGAACATAAATTTTGAAGTTCATTTTACTGAATTTGAAACTCTCACATAGTGGATTTTAGTTAGGAGAAACCACCAACATTGGAAATTGACATGCCTGCTTTAGTAACGAAGCTAATTTCATTTTATATCTGTAGTCAAAGGAGTTTTGTTACAGATTTTTCTCTAAAATTTTCTGTAATAAAACTGTAAAGTAGAGAGAGTTAGAAGTGAAGAAAATTAAACAAATGATACAACTTGCTTTAAAGTAAGCGCTGTGAAGGTACTGATAAATAATAATAATATATTCATCATACCTAATCATCATCAAGACATGTACATTGTACACCTGTATTCACAAACAATGCTTGCTTATGTGAAGCAGCAAATCGAACGCACAGCGTCGAATAGAGCTCTGTGATTGGTTCGTGTGTGAAGACAGTTCTTGTGCACTGTGAGACCTCATAGTAATGTTTTTGAATACGGGCGGTTTAGTTTCCTTTGCAAAAGTAGACTTGTGTTCTAATCTTAAGAAGGCATGAAGGAACTCCTTTATAAGCCATCTGGCTTACATACACTTCCCATACAACTAAATGCTAATAAAGCTATTATAGGTAACCCTCCAATATCAATGTGGTAGACATTGCTTGAGGGAGATATTGGAGGGTGTTTTTGTTAATGTCAAACGTCAGCGACATCAGATTTTTATGCTCTGTCATATCATAACTATGCCAATGCAATAATTAGACCGACGACAGACGACATCATGAAAGTAGCAGTTAAGGCGCTGGACGCAGGCCGCTACCAACCAGGCAGCATAGAAATCATTGGGGGAGGCCTATGTTCAGCAGTGGACGTCCTATGACTGAGATGATGATGATGATGATGAATAATTAGGCACTGACTGAGTTTACCGCTAGACATCTGTTATTTGAACTACGATTAAAATATACATTTTATTTGCAAACATTAGACACCATCAGTATATCTTTCGACGAAACTTGTTTGAGCAGGGCTACAGCTTGATAAATGATCCTTTTTTATTCAATCCTGGCCTCCGGGCACCCGGATAAGGACACCCGGTGGTCCCGGTTAATCCACACGTGATAGGTGGCCGGCTACCGGGTTTATCCGGATACGTTGTGTGTCCAGTTCCAGTAGGAAGCTATACGTGGTGTGTTGATTTAAAGCCAGCATGGAACAAATCGCGTGTGGGGTAAAGCGCTTTAGCATAAAATACTCACTAGCCTAAGTATCTATTTGTGTCCTTAATGATGTTATTAACACCATTGTTCTTGGGATTATAGGATTCTTGGTGGCCATAGCACAACCAAGCGTAGAATTGGTTAAACCATGATTTAACAGTAGAAAAAAATGCACAGTTATCAATGTAAACACAACATAATTATATTGCTTTTACATCCTAACGCCCGTATTCACAAACAATGCTTGCTTAAGTGAAGCAGAAATTCGAACGCACAGCGTTGAATAAAGCTCTGTGATTGGTTCGTGTGTCACCCTGTGCGTCTACGCGCATTGTGCGACCTGATAGTAATGTTTGTGAATACGGGCGTAAATCATTTTCTAAGTAATTCCACAAATTGTAGACATATAATGCACTTGATAATACAAATAATTTCAATCTTACACTATAAAATAACGATATTACATAATGAAACATAAGTATTTCTCATACTTATTGATGAGCCAAAGATCGCAGAAAATAACCATTACATTGCTTTTATATTGCAACATTGAAATACGTGCGGTCTTTGACATGAAAAAGCTGATAATAAGCACGGGATCACAAGCTTTAAGAGCTTTCGGTCCCTTCAGATTCATGGGCCCGAGAGTACGAGGAAAACGATAATTTTGCCGGCGCGTAATTTTATTCCACGGAGGGTATACTGTGATGTGTGTGGGTGACTCCTTTTTTATCTACTGCTAATTTACAATTGTCCCAATAATATCGCACCCTTCCTGGAATAAGTACGCAAGTGAAAAATGCCAACTTTTCAGGAGCGTAAAAAAACTGTCCTAAAAATTTATTACCATTGTTAAAAATATGTGTTATACATCAAAAGATAGCTAAAAATGTCTGTGAGGGGCCTATGTATTTATATTTAAAATACACTTAATAGGTTTTGAGAAAAACTTAAAAAAGAGCGTTGCGTACTTATTCCGCGAAACAAATTTTAACACTTGTTGTTGTAATTATGAATATTGCATTGTTGACATGTAAAGGAATACTTGCTGTTTGGTATTATTGCTGATAACTATTTATTGGCGTTCAGATTTAGTCGTGCATTCAACGTGTAAGTATGGTTTACGTAGTTTTTCCTCGAACTATTCGTAATGAAATAAATTCGTAAAATGGATTACGTACTTTTACCTTGTGAAATATTACATTACTTATGGTAGTATTTGAAATTATAGCTTTACTAAAAAGGAATTAAGATAAAATATTTTTACGTAACTTTTTTTTATTTTTGTGAAAACTCATTTTTAGGGAAAAGCGAGCTACAAAAGGACTGGTATGTGACACTATGTGATTAGAAGAAATAGGAAGAAGGGAGGTATGCTACAAACTTGCAGCGGGTCAATCTATGCGGTCAAAATATTAATGTAAAAGAAATATCAAAATAAAGCATTATAATAAGTCACATCAAACATTATGCACATCATTTAATCTGCATAAATTTAAATCCCTGACCCAATCAAGTGAGACTAGAACCCACATTCTCGATCATCCGAAGCGACCTCTTTTTATCAGTCAAAATATCAAAATTTTTCCAAAGTTTATTCTTTAATACAGCAACTACTATGAAAGTAAAAATAATTAAGTAGAGTATACAAAAAGTAATAGGCTTTTGGTGAAATAAATAATAATGCATCAATATTAATTAAAACTCTTTATTCTCGTGCAAAATCAACAAGTTATTATCAGGGTAAGTAGTAGGTACCTATTCATCACGATAAAATTATATTTTAAAACGTAAATTAAATTATCAAGAAGAATCATCGTCAGTGATGACATTTATATTGTCCTCAATACTGTTACTGTTACATTGCGGACGCAAATTCATATAAAAGGTTTGATAGTGTGGTGGGATATGATTATCTCTACACAGACTAATTAAATCTTTGTAAAGATTTTCAGATATCGACAGTGGTGCATCATATAATTGTGTCAAAACAGATGGCTCTCCTATATTTTCACTAACTGCTGTTTTCTTTCTCCTTCCGACTCTAATGCAACGATTTGTGTCAACCATTATTGGTGTCTCATCACCAAAATCATATCTTATCAACAGCCTTCCAGGTGACAAAGGATCAACAGAAATCTCTTTTATTTTTGTCCAGTGAATTTTTCCTCCAGACATGTCCTTTGCCCAATTATTATTAGTGGTTATTAGTTTTTTAAAATCCAAAAAATTATCTTGTCTCATCTCTTTGACATTATATCTCTGTCCTTGTACTTTAGCATTTCTGATAATTGCGTAAATTTCATCAGGTACATACAATACATGATTTTTTTTACTTTTTTCAATGCAGGAATGCATGGAGTCACCCTCATTTTGGGTGTGACCTTTTTGCAAAAATCTGTGAGTGATTTTTAGCTTTAATGTTATGGATGCATGAACATATAATGCAAACACAAATCGATTTCTATTTTGCCCGCTGCAATTATCAGAATAAAAAGACACTTCTGTGATCCCTTTATCTGCTTCATCTTGCAAATAGCTCCACAAACAGCTAGCTATCTCGTTTGCCCCTCGTTTTGCAATTGTGGCATGCCAAACATAACAGTAGCCACTTTTAGTCAATATGTTATAAATAGTGAAGTTGTAGACCGGATATTTTCGCTTGTAATGAAATATTCCGACCTCTGACTGAGGCAAGCTCAACACCTTTTCCAAATCGAAACACGCAACTGTTTTTGTTGTTGCATCTGATGTTTTCTTTTCCTCGTCTTTAATTTGTCTAATAAGCTCTTTATTCTTAAGGTGTAGTTCGTAATCTGTTTTTAATTGTTCTTTTCTTTCTGAGTCAGCCTCTTCGTATAAACTGCATGTCTCGCACCTATCCTTTTTAGGCTTAAAAAAACCTATATTAAATTGTGTGCTGAATATATGATAATACCAACGCTCCGTTGCTGCCTTGACATTTAGATATGCTGGATTGTCTTTCATCCAATCCACGTAAAGCCTGTACATTTTAGCACAATTCAGCTTTTCATCCAAATACTCTCTTTGAGTCTGTTTTCGGAGATAATGAGACTCTTTGCGGGGAAACAAATTTATATGATCGATCACACTTTGAGTTGTCTCCTGAGGTATTTTGTTCTGTCTGTTTGTGTGATGGCCTCGTAGATCAGTGATAGTTTGAGTTTGTTGCTTCAGCAAGGCTGTGAATACGGTCCGATCATTTATATCTAAAGTTTGCAAAAACATTTTTTTGCAAACTGTCACTAGATCAATCCCATTTCTCGCTGGTAATGAATATATCAAGGTTTGTGTTCGAGGTCTTGTAGTGTTTAGAACTACAACACGTGTGGGTTTTGTTTTAACATATCTAAGAATAAAGTCCCATTGACGCTCATGGTCTCCCAATTTCCAATAGGTTTCGAATGCTGACATTCTTACAATGTTATCTATCTTTTCAGTGCATTTATTTTTACATGTACATGGATCACCCATAACTTTACCGCTTCTCTCTTTGTTTGTTTTTATCGAATGATACCGTTTACCGGAATTTTTTAACTTCTTATTTTTATTCACTTTCCATGAGCTTTCGTCTCGTAACCGTCTGCGGCTCTGTCGGTTTGGTATTTCTGGTTCAAAATTTTCGTCATTGATATGTATGGTGGACTCTGTTGCAATAAAATCAGGTTCACGTTCGGTCAACATAGAACTAGAGGATTGATCAATTAAAGAAAATGATTCATTATTTTCCATAGATACAGGATCCGTAACTTCAGGATCCGTAACTTCGGGCGAAATCAAATCAATGCTTTCTCGTCCCGAGTTTTTATTTGTTTCACATTTATTTTGTACCGACTGTAATACGTCTTTAAATGAATCAGGAGTAGAAATATTTTTGTGCAGCGAAACTGAAGAAAATGGTGATGTAGCTATGCTCGTATTATCAGAAACCTGTACTGAATTAGACTGTGTTATATTACACTGCACAACAAAATTGCAACTTTTGGCTGATGATTGACTTTCATTACATGATGTTTACTAATTTGACGTCGCTGATTCTGAATCTGCCGTCCATTTTTTCGTAGCAGCTCTTGTTTACGTGTTATAGCTTTCACTCAAAAATTGCTAAATTTCAGTCTTAATTCGCCGACAGTTCAAAAAATACTATGTTTCCTTTGTATAATTTAATATGGTAGCATTAAGAAGTGTTTGTGTGAATTATCTAAATCAATTTTGTTTCATTTGCGGAGAGGATATGTTTAAATAATCCGTTTAAATGTGACAAAGTTCGTAAAATTGGCTTAAAAAAATTAGTTTGGGGACCCAGTGGAAATGAAAGATACGCCTTGAATTCCACAAAAGGCGTGGAAAAGATGCGTTGAGTTTTTACGTTTATAAACAAATAAGAATATGTGTAGATTTAGGTACGAAACCGCTATGATCTGAAAGGAACCCTTGAACCATCGCGACGACTGTTATTTTTATTTTTGAACGAAAATGGTATTAACCAAAAAATATTGAACTAAATAGTAATTCCTTGCATACGTTTGGCATGTAGACGTCTTTTCAACCCTAAGAAGTCACCTGAACCTCATGTTGATACTTCACATGAGGATTTTGAGGCGAAAACTGTTTTTTTTTGGAAAATCCGAAATAATCTTACTATTCTTACACATCGAACAACGTATGAGTCACATACAAACATGTTTTTTTGGTTGGTAATATAAACATCGAATTACACTCTCTTCGCAATCACCTGAACAATTTTATCACAACTCTTAAGGATCTAAGTGAAGAACATGGCGAGCAAATCCACCAGGGCCTTCGTACGATAGAGGGACGCTATCAGGGCCACTGGAATGCACACATGATGGCTGACTGCTGTTGAATCATTCAGAAAAGCTGTCTGCCTTCAGCATCAGCAAGGAAGTCAAATAAAAGAATGTTTTTTCAACTTAACAACTTCATAAAATAGGATCATCTCTAAAAAAAGAGTGTTTTTTTACAAAAAGACCCAAGTGTCATATTTTTTTAACCAGAGCTGATACAGATATTTCAATCACAGATTTGAAATCGTCATTAAAAATTGGACTAATATCATGTAACATAACCCAATCATCAGAAATGCTGTTGTGCAGTGTTATTATTATCTGAAAGTAAAGGGCTCTTTGATAAGTCGCCCTCATTTTCTTCCCACACGTTTTCGTATTCAATTGCGGTTTGACAAATTGATGCTGCTAGACCCATTTTTCTATATGGCCCTCTTTTTCTGGTGTTTAGTTCAATGCTTTCATCAGAATCGGAAGAATCAGACGTTGACGTTGGATTGTATACAGACACAACGGGGGAAAATGGCTCTTCTAAGTCTTCATACACGTCATCTTCATGTTGCTGTACAATATCCTGGCGACGTCGTTTTAGTGGCGTTCCGGTAAATAATTCATCTCCGTCACTCCGTTTTGATATGTCTCGAGTTGGTGAACCTGTAAAAATAAGCAGTTTTTAACTATTATTAAAAGTAGCTTGATTATAATTACATAAAGAGTATGTAACGGTAAAAAGTTAAGTAAAACTACCAGGATTATTTTTGTAGTGCAGTCGCTTGCACTAAATCTTCGACATTAATAAGATACGATGCCCATTGACCGGCGCGCGGCGGAGCGCGTCGGAGCGCACTTACACGGCCGTAAAGAAAATAGTATTTTATTAACAGTTCTTAGAGTCGTAATTTCTTACAACTGATTAACTGACATTTCAATTCGGACGAACATGAATGTCAGTTAATCAGTTGTAAGCAATTACGACTCTAAGAACTGTTAATAAAATACTACCTATTTTCTTTACGGCCGTGTAAGTGCGCTCCGACGCACTCCGCCGCGCGCCGGTCAATGGGCATCGTACTTAGTTAAAATAAAATAAATATCCTTGGACATTTTAACACTGCGCAGCTAGCCCCAAACTAAGCAAAGCTTCTGCTATGGGTACTAGACAACGGATATAAACATACTTAAATACTTTTTTTTGTAAATACATACATTATTATACATAGAAAACACCCAGACCCGTCACAGAAATTAAATTCAACATTTAAATTTCTGCCCGGCCGGGAATCGAACCCGGGACCTCTCGGCATAGTAGTCCGTTCTGAACTACTACACCAAACGGCCGGCTAAAAAAATAGGTGGAAAACATTTTCAGAATTGGATAGCCAAAAGTTCTGTTACCCGTATAGGTACTAATAATAATTCATAAAATAAAATAATTTTCTTAAAAATTGTATTGGGTGGGTTTTATAAATAAATAAATATCCTTGGACATTCTTACACTACGCTTCTAGTCCCAAACTAAGCAAAGCTTGTACTATGGGTACTAGACAACAGATATAAACATACTTAAATACTTTTTTTTTGTAAATACATACCTACATATTATACATAGAAACACCCAGACCAATCACAGAAAATAAAATACATCATTTCAATTTCTGCCCGGCCGGGAATCAATCCCGGGACCTCTCGGCATAGTAGTCCGTTCCAAACCACTGCACCAAACGGCCGACATATTATAAAAATTGAAAAAAGTAGAAACCAGTAACAAGGCCAATGCTGCACAAACCCAATACCTAGTCCTATAATATAGGGATAGGTATTGGGTTTGTGTAACATTAGCCTAGTTACAGTCTTTACTTTAAACAATTTTTAATAATGCATGTGTTAATTAAATTATCATCAGTAACAAACCTGTACTGTAATCTTTCTCATTCAATCCAGGTCTTGATGCAGGAGAATCTGTAGACTTGTTATCTTGTCGATTATCTGTAGATGTAGAAGACAATAATTATTATTAAATTTAATGTCGAATTTTATTTTTATAAATGATTTTTATTTTATTATTTATTTTATTTATTCACCATATTGAGCTGAGAAAACAGGAGATAAGATAACCACATTATACTAGTAACTAGGCCAATAAAATGCTGCACAAACCCAATACCTAGTCCTATCATAGGAATAGGTATTGGGTTTGTGTAGCATTGGCCTAGTTGCAGTCTCTACTTTTCACAATAATTTTTAATAATGCATGTGTTATTAATTAGATTATAATTAGTAACAAACCTGTACTGTTATAATCTTTCTCATTTAATCCAGGTCTTGATGCAGGTGAATCTGTAGACTTGTTATCTTGTCGATTATCTGTAGATGTAGAAGACAATATTGTTGAATGATATGAATTTTATTTTATTTACCATGCTGAGCTGAGAAGAGGATAATACCACAGTAGATAGTGTAGAAGAGTACCTACGTGTATTTTGTTTATAAAGGTCTTTACTTCATCATAAATAAAGTGGAAATATTTCTATTGTTTGTTTATTGAATAGGCTCCGAAACTACTAAACAGATTTAAAAACGTTTTCATCATTAGAATCCTATATTTTTTTCTACTGAACATAGACTATAAGATATTTCCAAAAAAGTTAGTCAAAAACTTTCGATTATAAACTTTTGCCCGCGGCTTCACCCGCGTGAAATTTCGTTTGTCACAGATCTTCATAAATTATGGCCTATATGTTATTCTGGGTTATGCACAAAGTAAAGTTTCATCAAAATCCGCTCAGTAGTTTTTCATCCAGACATCAAAACTTTCGCATTTATAATATTAGTAGGATATAAATAAATAAATTTAGGTAGTCAGTCGGTCAGTCAGGATGCGGGCAGCGCAGAAGCAGTCGTTATAGAAATCCTTGGGGGAGGCCTTTGTCCAGCAGTGGATGTCATTTGACTGAAACGAACGAACGAATTTAGTCAGTAATTTTCTTAAAAAATATTTCTCATTGTCAAACATTAATACGTTCAGAAATTAATAGGTATTTCGATTTGTATAGATAAGATCGATAAGCTAAGACAACTTTTTATCGGCGGTACGAAGTTCGCTGGGTCAGCTAGTAGGTAATGAACAAATCTACTGTGATAATAGGTACTGTCAGAGGTAAGATAGACATGCGATACCCGTGGACCTACTGCTTAGTCCTACGGGTTGAACCGCGGGAAAAAAATGCAGGTGTACCATTTATAAATTCGAAATAAGCATGTATGAAAAGTCTTGAACAGTGCATCAATAGGAATAGAGTGTAGTAAGCCAGAATATGCAGTTCCCAATATGAATTTATTTAACATAGCTATTTTAAGAACCAATCCTGAGTAGATAAATGAAATAATTAGTAAGTTTTAGGCAAAAAAACACCATTGGAATACAGCCACAGTCACTAGATGAATTAACGGTTAGTAGGCAAGCATCTTTTTAGTAGAAATCTTATCACACCATGCCACACACCATTACCTACAGACTTACTATTATCTCTGCTCGTGTGGTGAGACTGAACCTCGTAAAACAAAACACATAATCAAAATTATTAAAACATACTCGTAATATTGTTTTGTTTCTAAATAATTCTTATTTAAGGACTACAGTGAATAATAATTATTGTTTTGATCTGCCCAGAGATCGAACCCGGGACCTCGTCCTCAAGTGACGATGGCGATGTTCTCACCAGTGCCACACCGAGACATTAAATTTCTTAATGATTTAATAATTAGATAAACACATAAACTTACCTTTTTCAACGATAATGTTATCCAAATTCAGCATACGCCTCACCCGTGGATTTTTTATCTTTTCTCTCAAACGGCGTCGTAATATTTCATCATCCATTGTCAGAGTTATACCACAAATACACTTAATTACGAACGTACGGAGCAATAACGTAAACACACTACGAACGCAAGCGCAAACGCACGACTAGTTGATTTCTTTCCACGACTCAAGGGGCCCGAAACGGGAGATGAGGTGGGACTCGCGCGGTATACCCTCCCCTCCCCGTGCAATAACAGCAAAGAACATAAATCGAACTGTTACTTTTAGGTGGAAATAAATATGTTTCGTTAATTACGACACTTAAATTAATTGCCTGTTTTACTTAATTGTTTTTACGTCATGAAACTTACAAAAAAACTTACAAGAATATGTAACTTTCATTAATTACGAAACTTTAAAAAAAAAACTTAATGGAGAACTTAGCTATTTCTCTAATTAACGTCTAAATAATTTCCAAAGTCTGTTTAGAAAAAATACGTATCAATAGTTACAAAATACAATATCGACAAAAGTTTCGTGGAAGAATTAAGCAACTGGACTTGCATAATGGTACCTCTCAACTCTCCATAGAAAAATAATGTATCAATAGTTACAAAATACAATGTCGACAAAAGTTTCGTGGAAAAACTAAGCAACTAAACTTGCACTACGATACCCACCAAATAATATCCTAAAACAAGTATGCATCTATAGTTATGGGAAAATATTTTTTAAAGTCTTCGTGGAAGATGTATGCAAATATAAATATGCTATTAGTCACACGGAACTTTAGTAAATAATTAAGTGCAAATGTATTTACTTCGTTTTTGCTATGGACAATTATATATTTTAATGTTGCAATATTTTACATATTTCTACATAATTTCTTCATTTTTAAGAGAAAAATTATGAAAAAAATTGACAATATGTATTACTTTCTTCTTCATTTTTTAGTGCAATAAAAAAAATATCGCACAAGTGGACTTACATACTTGTTCCAGGGGGGGTGCGATATACTCGTAGACTTATGTTTTATAAAATAGTAGATGTAATTCTAAAAATTCAACATTACTACACGTGTCGTTTGAACGTGGCTGTAATTATTATTTTAACTCTATCAACTAAGTTTTGTGGTTTAAAACGAAATCATTTTTGAAATTTTCCAGAGTCCTTGATTCTTTTAGCTTATACAAACTATGTTTATACTAAATAGGTGTACAAATAATTTCATTGTTACAGATATTTTCAAAATAAAGTTTCGACCCTAATCTACGGCTTTTAGTATTTGTTTAAAGCTTTAATTTTAACGAGTAAGTAGGACGAGGAACCCTTAATAAACAAAAATAAAGAGTAAGGCTTTCTCTTTCTTTTTGTGTACTTACCAGATTAGGTATAATCGACGGGTTCATCCAGTGTCTAAGTAGCTCAGTTGGAAGAGCAGTCGCCCGGCAAGCGAAAGGTCGTGGGTTCAATTCACGCCTTAGGCAGTTCGATTTTTTCAAGTTATTTATAATTTTCAAAATAGGTTTAATAGGAATTAAAAATCAAATTCTATTTATAATTAACTACTTGACTAAAGAGGACCAGCCCTACATTTTAGATATAACAAACTAAAACTAACCTATAAAGCTCTTATTCAGCCATATAATCATTTCCTATGTGTACATAACCTACTTAAAAGTAATCAATCTACATCAGACACTGTTGGACAAAGTTTCCCCAACCCTTCCATCTTAAAGCAAACATCTATTGAACGTTGAGGCAAGAAAAATATCTGGAGGAGTAAGTTGCCGAACCCGTAAAAATTAAATTAGGATGTTGTTACCGCCAGGGAGAGGTGAGTGGCCCTCGGCTATAGGTAACTGAGGATTATAGAAGCTGCAATAGATACCAATATCTACTTTTTTTTTTCAAAGAAAAAATATCAAAATATAATTATTAGACTACAGTTTTAGGTAAGTATCAATGAAACATAAGCTTATGACTAGTGGATAGTATTTATTGAGTCATGTCATGTACAGTCAAGGAATGAAAAGGTTCGTCAGTTTTCAAATTGATTCCTTCAACGAATCGCGATCACATATTACCTTTTGAAACTATGTTACAGAATAATCTCGAGTTAGAGAAAATAATCTTTAACTGTTCGTCAGTAAAGTTCAAAATTATTCAGATCAAAGTTGTTTGACGATTTAACTTGTCAAGAAGATTATTGTGATTGATAAACTAAAACCTTCTTGTTGGTTCAACCTGCCATTATCTATTAAATAAAAAAAAACTACATTTTGTAACATTGCACTGATGGGATAGAAAAATAAACAAGCAAAACCTTATTCGTTAGCAAACGTATTATTTATTTAAATGTTAGCAGCAATGTTTCTTGCACGGTTATGTTGGCAGGTTTGATTCTTACTGTACCTAGTGCAAGCGAAAACCGGCACTAAGGTGACGAACATTTTCATTCCGCGACTGTACATACATAAAAGGCACTCTATGAGGACAGATGCGACTTACAATCTTTCAAGAATAGAGCGTATTACACTTTTTTCTTTCATGCAAAACAAGGCAATTATTTGGCCACAATCACACATGATGTTAAGTGGGATGTAGTCTTGTCTACATTGAAGGCCGCCAACGCACCTGTAACGCCCTCGGCCTACGGGTGTCTATGGGCGACGGCAATCATTTACCATCAGGTGATCCGTCTGCTCGTTTGCCTCCTATCGCATAAAAATGCTGACTCGAACCAAAGGATGTACTGACCGCAACTTCGGTCACATTTTGATAACGTCCTAATCTTACTCCCGTATTCACAAACGATGCTTGATAGGTGAAGCCGCAAATCGAACGCACAGCGTTGAATAGGGCTCTATGATTTCTTCGTGTATCACCCCGTACGTCCACGCGCACTGTGAGACCTCAAAGTAATGTTTGTGAGTAAGTTTTGTTTCTTTTATCTTCTGGTACCAAATAAATGTTTTCTTTCATTCGTTCAATATAAATCAGAAATGCGATTCCGTATTTCAGAGTAAATTCTGGGTAAATATGTTCATATTAATAGCTTCGTAAATACGGAAGATGGATCTAGTATTATTTGACAAATGCTACTTTACCATATACCAAGGATATTTGTTATGTCTTTAAGCTTTAAGCCATAAATGCCTTTGGATTGTGATTGAATAAAATAAAATAAACTGTCTAGAAACTTTACAAAAACACTACCTTGATAAATATCTAGAACTAGATATCCAATCTAGCAGCATTATCTCTGTAGGCAAATAAAACCAAAGAAAACAGCTTTCAAACCAATAAATAATAGAGCATTTTGCGATTCTAGAAGTACTTAGTTACATCATTAAATCATGTAAAAATGTACGTACTATAACTAATTCTATGTTTGAGAGTCCTCCACCTGGACATGAGCTGCCCTGGCTTAACTGGAAGTCTTTATTAGACTTCGGACGCAGGTTGGCCGTAGTAAGGACAATCTGGTCAGGTGAGGATTTTTGGATGGCTCAAACATGGGAGTGCAGGTGCGTTTTTGTTCCCCAGTCGATGAAGCACATGGTGTCGTGCCCTGAGTGCCCGAGCAACTGCACTCAGGAGGATTAAATGAATGCTGCTGACAACGCCACTCTTGTAGCGGAGTTTTGGGCTGAAATTGTTTAGGTTTGTTGTGGACACGATCAGAAGAAGAAGAAAAAATTCTATTCGATTTCAGAGACTAATTTGTCTATGTTCTTCGTCTTTACATAGATCCAATAAAAGCTCGCAGAAGCTAATAATAATACCTTTGTACAAACAACTTCATTAATGAAAAAAATACTTATTGGGCCGTAATATTATTACGTAAGTTAAATTTCGGCAGAATTGACGATAGCTTCGATGTTTAAGTACTTATTGTTGTACATTAATTGGGCATTTCAGGAATTAAAAATTCAACTTATAAAAAAGTTAGTTCTTATGTAGAACTTTTACTGACAACTTTTACTTTTAAATTCAGGGAATAAAATGTGAATAATAGAAACAACGTTGTGAATAGAAGAGACGAGATTTTTATCACATCTATTAAATTATGAATCCATAAAATTATAGTTTATTTATTTGTAACATCTTTAAATTGAGTAATCGAAATTCTTAGAAACAAAACATGATTAATTACCAAGAATATTTATTTACACAAACAAAGAAAAAAGAAATGTTTGTACCAACTCCTCGATGTATTGGATAAGTACAAAACAAGCGTACGTTTCAATAACATTAAGTAAATAGAGATAAATTTATTCATTATATTCATCCGTGCTCATGTGTCTTACGTGTGCCGAAATTGTACGCTTGTTATGCGTACGGTTGTGCTGAACCATATACAAAGTGTGCCCATTTGATTTACAAGTAGGTAGGTATTATGCAAAGTTATCATAAAGGAGGTGGATTACTGAAAAAGATTTGTCACAACCTACTTCGAACGATAGCACACACTGGCCTGTCTATTGCTTTTTATTTCATACCGGCTGTCTTTTATTTTTTAGATGAATGGACACATTTTCATAAAGGAGGTGATTAACTAATAAATTGATGTTACAACCTGCTTTGAACCGTTCCGGTCGTGGCTAAACGTAAACCGCAAAAGCCAAGGGAAAAAAAACTTGCTTTGAGCGACACACACTGGCCGATGGAGTGACAATTAAAAATTATATCGACTATCTTTTGTTTTTTAAATGAATGGAGACATTATCTTGAAGGATATGATTTACTGATTGCTGTTACAACCTGCTTCGAGCGTAAGCACACGCTAGCCGATGAAATGACATTAAGAATAATATCCACTACCTTTTGTTTTTTTTATATTAATGGACACAATATCATAAAGGAGGTGACTTACTGGTAAAAGCACACACTGACCTTCTGTCTATTGTTTTTTATTTCATACCGGCTGTCTTTTGTCTTTTTAGATGAATGGACATTGGACACATTTTCATAAAGGAGGTGACTAGCTAATAAATTGCTGTTACAACCTACTTCCAGCAATAGCGCATATAGGCCAATGGAATTGCTTTTAATAATCATACCGGCTCTTTTATTTTTAGATGACTAGACACATTATCTTGAAGGTGATTTACTGATAAAAACCTACTTTTGAATGACTTCTAACACTGGCCGATGGAATGATTTAAAAATAATACCGGCTCTCTTTTGTTTTTTTAAAAATGAATAGATACATCTTTATGGAGGTTAATTATTAAATATTGCTGTTACAACCTATTCCAGAGATAGCGCATACTGGCCGATTGAATGACTTTTAAAAACCATATCGATTCTCTTATGTTTTATGCCTATCTTATACCACAGATTACACAGTACATCTCATTTAACATCAGGTGCGAGTGCGGTCAATTCTGCCTCTGCATAAAAAAATCCTATCGTGCAAAAAACATATTGTGGAGTCTTAAATTCATATTAAAAATTTTAAATTGCCACTGTCGGTTTATTATGGTCTCATTACGTTTTCACGCTAAAGCTGAAGTACATAATTTGTTGCCCGAAAATCTAGATAACGACCGTTCATCATCAAAGAACACTGAAATAGAACAAAACAAAAGTGTTACACTTCAAAGGATCTCATCTCAAACGGACCATCTAATCTTTACTTAAGTACTGCTACTATTCTTGAGCACAAAAGCATTGTCTAATTGAACAAAAAACTCATTCAATTACATCTCTCAACACAGCGATACAATGGAAAAGAAAACTACACAAAAATAAACAAAGCATGAGGCGGATCGGAAAGCATGGATTACTTCATTGTTTATTATGACAGATTATTAAATCATTATGATGACCGTAGTAAAGCTATTCTCGATCATAATCAATTGAATGTTCCTACAATTATGGCCTACCTACTGATTTAAAAAAAGTAATAGGCTCTGGCTGTATTTTTCTAAAAATCTTAATCACCTACCTACTTTCACCCACACCCGACCCTTTCAAGACAAGGTATATTTCTGGTACTTTTATGCATTACTTATGGTTAAATTAAGTATGAAAAATTACAGCTCTTCTTACATAATTTTTATTGTGAATCAGACAAAAACTCATATTAATTAATAGTTTCAAACGTTACTTTTCGGATTTCCATAATTCTAAAACTAAAACTCTATTGACAAGAACACAACCCACTCAGGATGGTAGAATTTAATTCAAATACATAAATATTATTTTGTTTGTAAACACGTGTTTGGTTTAAGATTGTAGGCAAGTAATAAATGGCTGCCTAATTTTCCCGAAAGGTTACCTGAAGATGAAATTAATTATATCGGGACTTGTAGAGGAGCCCGAGGAGAGTTGTAACAGACGTGGATTGTAACAAAGTCAATTTCTTTGCACCCTAAGGCTGGGTCGCACCATCTCACTTTAACTTTGACAAACGTCAAAAATCTGTCAAACTCAAAGTTACGGTCAAAATTAGGTGGTGCAACTCAGCCTGAAACTGTTTATCGAGCTAGCACCTTCACGAATTATTTGCTTTTCGACACTCCAGTTTGCGTGAAACTGTCAGCTCGTTACTGTCATAGGCAGAGAAATTGACTTTGAATCTCACCTCTGTTACAAGCCTCCTCTGTATCCCCATGTACCTTTTTATTATTGAGTTACGGAGTTAGCGTCTGAACTGAAGTAACCCGCCTTTACTTGGGGTTCTCATTTACCTCAGTTTACCGTAATCAGGGCGTATGCTGCTGTGCCGAAATATCGGAAACTCGGAAATAAAAAGGTATATTGCAATACCCGAAGTAATTAATTCAACGAGGGTTTTCGCGATTGAAAAATCCGCCAGATGGCAATACGTAGACGCGAGGTCCAAATGCTGCGTGATTGGTGCATTTTGACATGACATTGACAGATATGTCAAAATCCACCAATCACGCAGCATTTGGACCATCTGTCAATGTCATGTCAAAAATAACCAATCATGCAGCATTTGGACCTCGCGTCTACGTATTGCTATCTGGCGAATTTTTCAATCGCGAAAACCCTCATTGCTATGTTTTGGGAAATAATTCTTCCAATCATATGTGTCGATCAAAAAATGTAAATTGTATGAGAACAGAGAATTTGAATTTGAAGAGAGAAGTTCACGGGATGAAGCCGCAGGCAAAAGCTAGTAATACATTAATCTAATTGCAACATTGTGTGTTCCTGCCGTGTTATGTTACCTGTAACAATTTGCTAAGCTACCAAACATCACGGAATAGGTTTCCCGCAATATAATAGCATACAGCGGTATCACGTCGTTCCCGGTAATTACCCCTAAGAAATGGGCTGCATCCGTTCACGGCTGGTGGTTTCTGGTTCGTTATTGTTTGGACAACATTATTATCCCATGAGAAAGTACAAAAAAGGGAATCTTCCCTTTTTGTCGAATAGTTGAGATTGAGAGTTATTTTTTGAGATTAAGGACAAACATTCGTAACGCCCGTGTCCTATTTCAATCCTTGTCCAAATCCGGATTTCAACTGTCATTCAGTCTTAGATTAAATATCCATAAATAAAATTATCGATGCGTTTACACTTTGACATTGTTTAAAACTTTAAAACATTATGAATATGTAAAAGAATCGAAATCGCAGATATTTTGACCAAAAACATGTTGATTTGGATTAGGATTGAAAATAGAAAACCAGCATAAGTGCTATAAGTTTTTCAAGCAGTTTGAAGAAAGTTGATGAAACAAATTAATGAATTGGTTGTGAGTTGAGAATTAATCGAAACCTCAAAAATAAATTGTTTGAGAACTAGTTTTATTCATAGTCATATTTATTTATGAGTATAAAACAATTGAAATCAAATATAATATCATTCAAATACAGGGAAAATAATTCGGTATTTTCACGCTAAAGAAGCTCTACTCTATCTAATTCAATGTATCTGAGTCCCATCAAGCCGAAATGTGATATACCTAACTAGGCAATAAGATTGCACAAAGATACATTTACCTCTCATCTCGAGACTTACATCGACGAGTTGAATCAAATGCAAAAATATGCTTTACCACATTTTTCCAAGTCAATTCGAATTACGGCATATTTTCCAATGTTCTGTTTCAAAGGATTTCCCAAGAAAACGCATAAATAACAAACGAAAATACTTTTCAAGGGCTTCAGAAAACTACTTCCAAAGTCTTTTGTGTCGTTTCTTTGTACCATTGATATATGACCACTATAACCCAACAATAACTTTGGCAACTTAAGGCGAATAAAGAAACCATTATAAGTCTAACTGGCTCACTGACCGAGTATTTAGTTATTGGAAACTTTATCGACATCAATAAAAGTAAATCACACATGTTTGGAGCCATTCAGTTTGTGTTATCCCAACTAATATTATAAATGCGAAAGTAACTCTGTCTGTCTGTCTGTCTGTCTGTCTGTCTGTCTGTCTGTCTGTCTGTCTGTCTGTCTGTCTGTCTGTCTGTCTGTTACGCTTTCCCGCTTAAACCTCGCAACCGATTTTGATGAAATTTGGCATAGAGATAGTTTGAGTCCCGGGAAAGAACATAGGATAGTTTTTATCCCGGTTTTTGAAACAGGGACGCGCGCGATAAAGTTTTTCTGTGACAGACAAAATTCCACGCGGGCGAACCCGCGGGCGGAAAGCTAGTTATGAATAAAATATTCATAAGATTTCCAATTGAAATTGTTTGGTGAAGGGAAAATAAAAGGCAAAGGATTATTGTAACCTTTAGACAGTATTTATCCTCAGGGCAGTGATAGCAGGCACCTTGGGTAACTTCGAATTTCAGGATGATTTGGTAGTGAAAAAAATATTAACAATACAATTTCTGAATCTGTCTCTGGTTCGTACATGATAATGGTGTTATGCGCGTTAACTAATTAATAAATTTTAAATCTATGCCTATACTAAAAAAAATAAAAAATAAGTGTTATTAACTCTGACAACCTTTTAAGATGTGGTAAAATTTAAAAAGACAACAGATCCAATTGGTTAAAGTATAATTATAAATCTTATTAAATCCTCTTATCATCTACGTTCTGCGAACACTACAGAAAAACCTTTTTCCCTTGCTAACATAACGATATATCTTTTAGAAGGGTACCACCGAAATGTGATTATCGTATAAGTAAGACTTTATACAGGGTGTCTCAAAATCAGCACGTCACACTGACACTGGAGGTAGCTGAGTCTAAGACGCATCGAACAAGCTTAACATGTCCATAGAAAAGTTTCATAATTCTTAAGATATGCCCAATTTTATTTATCCATGTCCATAGAAAAGTTTGATGAGTTTTGAAATATGACTCATATTAGTTAGGTATTTTTAAAAATGGACAAGTAATATACTTTTTAGATGCGTCTTAAGCTGATTTACCTCTGGTGTCAGTGTGACGTGCAAATTTTGGGACACCCTGTACAGAGTAAATACAAATGAGTAGGTCATCTTCATAGGAACGCACGGGCGCGGTTTGTGTGTAAGCGCGCCAACACGTATGCGGCCAACAATTTAGAAGTGATTAGCGGTGAGGTCCACCGAATTTTGTCAGTGTGTGTGTGCGCGCCGCATACGTATATTGGCGCGCTCACATACAAACCGCGCTCGATGCATTTCTATGAAGATAACCTACTCATTTGTATTTACTCTGCCCTGTATAAAGTCAATGTGCTCCTAAAATAAAATAGCACGCCCTCACGATCGGAGGACGGAAATAGACACCCGACTAACAAGATTTCCATTTGCACCCCAAGTTCTGAACCGGGGAATAAGAGCCTTAAAAACATCCATATTGGTTCGTTATGGCGCTAAAGAATGGGAGATACAATATTTTGTTGACGACTACGTTAGTTTTTGTCCATCTTTTTTGCCCAAGCGCAAACAATGGGTAGCACCATCATCATCATCATCATCATCAACAGCCCTTTACAGTCCACTGCTAGACTATGAGCCTCCACGCTTGGCAGGCGGGTTGGAGATCGCAGTCTATAAGATTGATGTTTTTCAGAGAGCGCTTCTGCCCGTTCTCTGTTGTTCATATTCATATGATACTGTCTTATGAAAACTGAAGAAGAACTGGCATTGTATAAACCCATTTTACGATTTAAATATACTTTATTTATTGTTATTTACTTACAATGAAAACGAAAAAGTTTACCTATTCGCCTAGGTGTTTGCTAGAAGTTTCGATTAACAATATATTTTCATAAACTCTTATATGTTTACTACCTACGCGCCGTAGGAAAAACTAACAACAAGTTTCACTTTGAAAGTTTTCTGAAGCTTTGAAAAAGTTATTGAACTTGCAGGAAGGGAAAGAAAAAAATCATAGAAGAGTCGCAGCAGTATGATAAAAACGCGATTTTATGGAAAGAATCTAATAGGGTTACAATCTTTTTTGTCGACAATCCAACAGCAAATTTTTCAATAGGTGTATTCTTCAAGGCCAAATATAGCTTATTGAGCGAAAAAACAGCTCGATGCGCCACGTTAATCGCAATTCGCAGTCACTTTGTTTTCGATTATTTTGAGTTGTTATCCTTATTCTAGGTGTGCGTTAAGATTACTTGAAATTCCACCTCTGGTTATTTGCAGACTTGCAGTTAGAAATGCAAGTAGTTATTTAACAAAAGTAAAATTTACGATTGTTTCGACCACCATTGCTGCAACCTGATGCATAAAAACTTTACGGTAAACAAAGCCGTAGTTCTTGATGTATTTAGAGCTTGGTGAGTCTTCCTAGCAATGAGGGCTATCGTTTTTATACTTAACAGTTGGCACTCGTGGCAATTGACAGGACCTTACTCTACAGTGGCGCCATCTTGATGAGTGCAAATGCGATAGTCCTCCTACCACTTTCACGCTCATCAGCTGGCGCCACTGTCTTCGCTACTAGCAAGTGACAGGACCTTACTCTACAGTGGCGCCAACTGGTGAGCGCTAAAACGATAGCCCTCATTGCCTTTCATTTTAAGGTAAGAGAGATTGATGGCAAGAATTTATTTAAGAAAATTGCTGTGGTAATATATTAATTATTTAGCCAAATTTATAAGTCTACAAGGTGTCCAAACTTTGAGGGCATATTGACATTTCTATCACTGAAACTAATAAAACTAATAAAGTAAACATGTATGTTAATGTGTTCCATTTTATATTCATTCATCATTCATCAACAGCCCTTTACAGTCCACTGCTGGACTATGAGCCTCCTCCACTATAGTGGAGGGTTTTGCCATAATCTCCACGCTAGGCAGGCGGGTTGGAGATCGCAGTTTAAAAGATTGGTGTTTTTCAGAGAGCGCTGCTGCCCATTTTATATAATCAATAGTATCAGGCATTACTTTGCGGATATCCATAACTATAATATTAATTAAAATAGATAAAATTATTACTTAGCTTAAGATTTTCGGCATAAGTACCCAACCAACTTATGTCGGCATCACTAAGCGGAAATCGCTAAGTAAATTTAGCTATTTTAATAGGTATATGTTCTATTTGTAGCAAATACCTTACAAATCAAGCAACTCAACGACTTTGCGACATCAAAGAACTCAAACTTCCTGCCATTACATGCAGGCGAAAACGTTTACACTTTGAAAAACCTATTCTGATCCACATATAACACCTGATGTATTCCTTCACAAAGACGGTGTTACCATAACAAAAAACTCACATCAAAAGGGCGACACTGGCACATTGACACCGAACCCTGTCTCCCGAAGCCAGAAGCTACAAAGAAAAAATATAATACAATTCGTTTTTGAGTGACGCCGTCACGGCCGCCATAACGATCCTCTGATTTATATTCCGGGGAGGGACGTAATTGAAAACACTCCTTGAGGTAGTGAGGGGATGTTTTTTGGATATAAATGGTCTATGGTCTTCTTTTAGTATGGGCTGTAAACCTTGTCAAACATTAAGGCATCGAGTAGCCTTTAGTTTCTTAAGTAATTTCATGCACAGTCACGTAACAAATGAGTATAGAAACAAATCTTGCAAGAAAAGACTAAAAAACGGACACACACAAAGTTTTAAAAAGATGTCAAGAGATTACAACAGCACAAAAGATTTTTCCTTCTCCATTGTAATTAACCGTGTTCAGTAATCAGTGTCTTTTCAATGGTCAGCAACTAGACTCACCGTAGACGACGTGGCCAACGCTCTGAATCGGAGAATGCCAGAAAAAATATTGTGAATTTCGTAAGTACAAAAATATTTTTACTTAAGTCATTTATGTCGTAAAAAATGGACATAAACTTGATGCCGATACACATCACTACAGAACAGAGAGATGAGTTTTTATTCAAGCCAATAGGCGCGCAAGTGGCGCAGCCGACGTTTTCGGATCAGTCCCACTCATTATTGGCGTAAACAAGTGTTAATCACGCCCTTTGTCATGTTTTCGGACGTTTTGCTTCGTTCATAATTCAATTTTCAAATATAGAATCAGTTCGAACATTTTGGAACATTTTTGTCGTATTTTTTTTTTCTTTTTAGCTCTCTCGGCAGCCGTTTACACTTAGCAAGAAGTTGTCTACAAACCTAACCTTTTTACAATTGGGTATTTGACACCATTCCCAATAATTCTAATGCACAACTTTTTTAAAAAGACACTTCTTTCTGGTCTTAAAAATTTGATTAATTTTTAATTACCTGTTAATTAAGATTTTTGGTTGCATTGTAATTCATAAAAGTAGTTTCATTGAGTTGACAAAATTGTGACGTCCATGCTAGTATTGCCATACAAAATCTATGAGAGAGTATCGTTTTGACAGTTTTAAAAAGTACGTCAATTGATTGGTGGTGTCAAATACCCTATTAAACGTTAATTACGCCCGTATTCACAAACGATGCTTTCTTATGTGAAGCAGAAAATCGCACGCACATCGTTGAATAGAACTCTGTGATTGGTTCGTATGTCACCCTGTGCGTTCACGCGCACTGTAAAACCTCTTAATAGTGTTTGTGAATACGGGCGTTGATGTCAGATGCAAGAACACAATTCTCTCTTGGAGAGGCCTAATGTTAAGTACCTCTTAGCCACCTTTTACGACATCTACGGTAAGAGTGGGAGTGGTCCATTGAGTTATAATGTACTGAGTGGTCCCATTTTTCTCTGCTTGAACCATGCATGCGGCACTTTTTTAGGATAGATATGCCAAAACCAACACGTTACGAGATTGGTTCATTTATTATGCATACAAAAAGTAATAAACGTAAATCCAAACTAAAATCATAAAAGGGCGTTATGGTCGAGCAATCTTCATAAATATTTTTTTGATGTAACAGCTGCTCTAAGTTTAATACCATTTTATTAATGACAGAGTGTAAACAAAAAATATATTATTCAGTCTTTACAAATACATTCGTAAGGCTTACTAAAATAAATCACTTTTCTAAAGCTTTTATATTGACTGCAAAAGGGTTTTATTTTGAGAAAGTAATTATTTAAATCCATTTGTATCAATGACCCTGTAACTTTGAGGTAACGAACTCGAGAAATTGTATGTATAAGGTTATCAGTTTTAAGCCTTAGAAAAATAATTTAAATCTAGTTTTTATTGTATAGAGTAACGCTGCGCTTACAATAAAATTGAGGGTGCCAATATTTCTACACAAGATTTCACAGTATTTATTTTAATTCTCGTTGAAGAAACTCTTTTCTTTAAGTGTAGACACTGTTTAAATGTATAAGTCCACTATTGCATGCCGTGGCAACCTATAATTAAGGCAGCACTTAGATTAAGTTAAATACGTTGTAAGTAAATATTGATAGTCTTCTGGTGTATGTCTTGTTGGTTGTCCTATTAAATAAATAAATAAATAAATTCGGCGAATTCCATGCCTCGTGCATATTGCCCTAGCCATAACAGTCTTACTCGCATGAGAAAGCCTGTTTTTAGCTAGGTATTCTAGTAAAAACACCTCTTACTTTTACTCCCAGATAATTTTTAGGCACTCGCACAACATCGGAACTCGCAATTACAGCAATTCTCACAGTCATAAGCAAGGCATAAAGTGCTTTGTCCAGACATTTGAACAAGATGTCCTTTACGTACTCATAATTCTGTTAGGGAAAAACCTTTCGCGTAAGTTCCATTACGTAATGAAAGTAGGGTCCGGCACTGCAGTACTTTCGCTTACAAAATTATCCAGAAGAAAGGAATTACATTGCTATTGCTATAAGTAACTTAAATACGATTGTAGGTGAGTACGGCTTTGTACTTTGATACAGACCTTGTGGGAAAATAACATAAAAGAAATGTACAACAGAGAAATACAAATGCGTTTCTTACTCCTAATAATGTGTGTGAAGTAACTGATTTATACACTCAGCGGCACGGAATTTGGCCCAAGCCTAAACAACCAGATATGAGGCCAAATAGGTGTTGTATACCTAAGTTTCGTGTGACATGTTAACAGAACATTTGTTTTTGTTAATTTAAGAGCCTAGATTTATAAAAAAAATGCGTCTGTTTAACTTTTTTGACTCAAGAAACGCATTTCGTTGTTGGAGCGTAAAGAGTACGGGTAAGTTTAAATTCGATATTAAATGTTGTAAGGGTTTGGCGTTTTGTTTTTTGTTTTTAAATTAATCTTAGGGTTATTCTCGTTTCCATAATTTGAGAATAATGCCCATTACTCCAGCTCAAGTTGCTCAAATAGTGTTGCTTAGAAGTCAAGGGCGTATGCAGCGGGAGATGGCTGAAACTTTCAATTTATGGCGTACAAACTTAAGATACACGTTAAAAAGGCATGACCACACCGCCTTTTACACAAGAAGACCAAGAAGTGGGGAATTAAGGTGTAAATCAGCGCGCGACGACCCGATTATCGTGCTTGCAATATCAAGAAATCGGGTTCTCACTACGTTTGAGATACGCCAGCGTTTACAAACAGCAAGTCCAGTGAATATCAGTGAGCACACAATAAGAAGAAGGATGGAGGATCATAACCTGCATACTCGAAGACCAGCTCGAGGACCAGAACTTCTCCGATAACTTCGCGAAGTGCGACTTACGTTTTCTAGAGAACATGCAAAATGGACACAAGGCTAATGGAGTAAAGTTCTATGGATCGATGATTGCAGAGCCACCTTAAGAGCTCCAGACGTGAGAGAGAGGCCGTGGAAGTGTATTGAGAAGATGCGGAGAAGAGTTACTACGCAAACAGACAGTTTTCATAAAGAGTTTACTCTATTAGTCTAACGTCCAATTTGCATGTTCTCTAGAAAACGTAAGTCGCACTCCGCGAAGTTATCGGAGAAGTTCTGGTCCTCGAGCTGGTCTTCGAGTATGCAGGTTATGATCCTCCATCCTTCTTCTTATTGTGTGCTCACTGATATTCACTGGACTTGCTGTTTGTAAACGCTGGCGTATCTCAAACGTAGTGAGAACCCGATTTCTTGATATTGCAAGCACGATAATCGGGTCGTCGCGCGCTGATTTACACCTTAATTCCCCACTTCTTGGTCTTTTTGTGTAAAAGGCGGTGTGGTCATGCCTTTTTAACGTGTATCTTAAGTTTGTACGCCATAAATGGAAAGTTTCAGCCATATCCCGCTGCATACGCCCTTGACTTCTAAGCAACACTATTTGAGCAACTTGAGCTGGAGTAATGGGCATTATTCTCAAATTATGGAAACGAGAATAACCCTAAGATTAATTTAAAAACGAAAAACAAAACGCCAAACCCTTACAACATTTAATATCGAATTTAAACTTACCCGTACTCTTTACGCTCCAACAACGAAATGCGTTTCTTGAGTCAAAAAAGTTAAACAGACGCATTTTTTTTATAAATCTAGGCTCTTGAATAAACAAAAACAAATGTTCTGTTAACATGTCACACGAAACTTAGGTATACAACACCTATTTGGCCTCATATCTGGTTGTTTAGGCTTGGGCCAAATTCCGTGCCGCTGAGTGTAGTTCCGCATAGTTCTTCAATATTGTGGGGAAGGTAATTCGAGAAAGGTGTAATCATCTATTAGAATAGTTATTTAAAAGTTTTCAAGAACTCCTCTTAGAACTAAAATCCAAGCAAGGCATAGACTAGTCGTGCAGTAATGAACATCGTATGGTGAAGAAAATGTTCAGTAGAGAGCTGCGAAAAGACAGTATCCCTTCCATCAGAGATGTGGGAACCTAAAGCGGTACCCACATCTCTGATGGTAGGCAGACGTGCTCGCGGCAGGGCACCGACGAGATGGTCAGACGCGGTGAGCAAGACGGTAGGCGAAAGTCACACACAGCTTATGACCGCAGTCTGTGGAGGAACAGGTGTATAATTATGTGGTCGCGATCCTCATCAGTGAGGGGCCGAGGAAGAAGAAGAGAGCGGTACCAAGAGCATAATCCTTTTCCGCTATCTGCTTTAGTCAGTTACTGCCTTTTATACTTTGCGTATTTACGTACATTTCTCGCGTCTCCGACACTTCTTTACTCGCATCTCTTGCACACATTTTTCGCTCATGTCTATTACTGAAAATAGTTCTTATACATTTCTTGCTCACTTTAAGCATAGGCGCAGACCACCGACTTTTAGTTAGCCGATTGTTGGGCCCGATTCTTATTTGTATGAAGAATCGTCCGATACCAAATCGGTGTAATGTGCGCACTTTCATACATCTCCACTATTCTCCACTGATCTGATCAACAGCCCGATCAAACTATCGGCCAACTAAAAGTCGGTGGTCTGCGTCTAGGCTAATCGCACATATTTCTTGCTTGCATCTCTCAATTGTTTTGTATGTCAGTAGATTTAGGTGCTCTTTCTAGATAAAGTTGCTAAACGAAACTAGAAAAATAGAGTAATAATAATTATTAGCCACATATTTAGCTAAGCAAGACAATACTGCTAGTGGAAAATCAGCCTTAGAACCAGCTACTTTGTGTCTATTACATACACGTATAATAACTGTTACACATAATTCAAGTATCGATGTTATCGTATAAGTTGATCCAACCAAGGTTACCATAGTTAGACTTCTAACGGCCAGAGTTTGGTTTGTTCGTCGCACGTTGTAATAAACGACAATTGTTCACAATATGATTGTTAGGTAATTAGTGACAATGCTAAATTACGGAATAATTTATGACGAAACTAATTTGGCCCGCATTTGCACGTAGGACCACAGAGAGAGTTGTGGGACTTGCTGTAGCAGAAATAGGGTAATAAATATAGCTAGATAGACGCACAACGTGATTAAACAAAAAAACAGTCATAATAATAGTTAGGATCTGAACTGGATTACCTAATTCTAAAAACGTGAAAGAAAGTAAATTGAATAGTTTGCTGCTTTTTGAATCATTTCAATCAAGCAATTAGTTACAGTTATCAACTATCACTAATGGTCGAGAATGCTTTAGTGCATTAAGTTCGCCTTATGTACAATTTTGCATTATAAATAAATGGTCACATGATAGGTACTACGATAACAATAATATTGATTTTGTGTATCGAAGGACTATTAATAACTTCAAAATGTTATTTGTTTCTACTAATAGTGAAATATGAATCTATATTTATGAAAGCGACTAAAAGCTACGATATTCTATTTTTATAACCATGTTAAAATGGACATAAATATTGAGCTTTAATTATATATTTGTATCAGTATTTCAATTATATTTACAGCTGCAAATTTGTTATTCAACAGCCATAATGAGCACTAAAATAGATTAACTTCGGCCGTTGTTTATTATCTACAAACAACAATCAAAATGAGTTGTGTATTTTGTGAATCGGGAATGTTGAGAGGGCTTTCATTTTGTTAAACAAGCGCAGCAATTAACAATTTTGGTTTTAAAATGATACCACTTCACAGCCAAATGGGAAATTGTATACGACATTTTTCCCTAAGTTTTTCGCATTGATACCGTGAAATTATAATTCAATTACTATTGCCTAAAGAAGTACCTTGGGATCTACGATTATTTCTATCTTTATCAGCCTTTGGGTTCGCCTTCGAACATAGGCCTCCTCTTCAACGCTCCACCGACTTCTGTCCCTGGCCACACGCATACAGTTACTCCAGCCTGCTGCCGGATGTCGTCTGTCCATCGTTTAGGCGGTCTTCCCCTGCCACGGGTGTTGTTGCGGGGTCTCCACTCCTATACCTCTTACGATTCTTTATAGACAAAAAAATAATGATTACAACTGTCTACAGTATTTTTGCGCACGGGTTATGCTTAGCTTATTTTTATTGCTTTATAACCTAGAAACAAGAATAACAACAAACAATTGTTCTGAATTTGCTTTTATGTGTAAAAAATAGAAAAATTCATATCAATGAATGTATGAAACATGAACATAGAGATGATTTAATTTGTTGCCAAATATTTTTTTTTCTTTCTTTATTTCATTCTTTCTAATTATTAAAACATAACAAACATCCATTTAAGATTCATTCTCACAAGAGAAAAATTAAAATAGAGTCCAAATATTTATTAAAAATTAAAAGTTCTAATTTCCTGTCATGTTCCATAGAAGATTTTTTTCATAAAAATCTAACCCTATCATGCTTTCAGTATTCAGGCCTTGGTAACGTCGTTTCTCAAATCCCACTATATTTTGATGAAAGCGTGCCCCTTGTTCTTGCGAATAAGCCCCCATAATTATTTATAAATATATCCCAATGAGAATGTGACGTGCATCTTTAGAGACATTCAAGATGGAAAATTCAAATCGCTATAACTTTTTAAAAAGCAAATATTTTCGATTTGTAATCGCACTTATTTATATACATTTGCTTACATAATCAGAATATAATAAGTAAAATCCATGCGCAAAAAAAAATTTTTTTTTTGTTGACCGGTGTTATCATCAGGTCACTCAGATCTCCGCTGTAAGATTACAAGCCCCTCTAATTTACCAGAGACAAATGGAAACCGCGTATCTGACTGCACCAGGCAGTCCGCCAACAGAGAGAGATGGCGGGAGATCGTGCGGAGAGGTGTATCGCCCACATTATGGGGCATTTTTGTCAATAAAATTGACATCACAACATCGCCTTTCGCTAACCTTATCCCAAACACACTGTATTTATGGTAGATTTCTATTTCACTAAGCTTAATCAAGAAATATATTTATAACACTGAAGTTAACCGCTTGAGTCCCAGACGGCATTAATTAATGTCATAACAATTGATTTTGTGTCTAGATTCGCGGGCCTTGAAGGATTAATCTAGTAATATTATATCACTAAACTTGGGCCGTTTTATAACTATAATCCTAGTGAGATAGTAATGGATCGCTTTCATATAACTATGTTACGGTGTATAATACTACATTACGGCTTTATCTATCTTACTGCGACATTTCCACCTCTACCAATGACGTAAACGCCTCAACGTGACCACGACCGCTCTGTCAAGCGTGAAACGAAGAAGAAATGGAGGATTGGGCTGACAATAGTGACTGGGTTTCTTGCGCTGCTTCTTAGCACTGGCCCATTTATTGTTCTGAAGCAGTGGTAGGGTTAATACTGGGACGTGTAAAAGTAATTTTTAAAAGCCTGCTTGCAAAAATTATGTAAATGAGTTTTGTGAGTTATTTTTTCACTGCCACGGTTGCCAAACGGTTTGAGGAGACAGCAAACCGCTACTCAAGAAACAAAATACTCAAATATCTACAGAAAATTTTAATCTAAGTTTAAATCATGTTATGAGGGTTAATACCCCAAGAATGCATGTTTATTAAAAGTATATATTTAATTTGATGCGATATTATAACTTTAGGTACTCGAGTAGAATTCCATGATAAGTTTTTAAGTTCAAACACTAACCCTTCATAAATGTGAATCACAGATTTATTAAGGGCTTCTAAAATCACTTAACATTTCCAACTTTGGTTTAGTTTTAATTAACGAGTACTAATGAAGCATACAATTAGTAAAATTACAGTTTTTGCACGGGATGCAGAATGTAACAAGTTTTCTCTGCTATAATTTATGTAGTAAATAAATTAATGAGATTCTAGATATACTCGTAATGTTTTCAAAATCTACCAAAATAAAACAATAAATTACAAAGCTTGCATATACAATTTGAATAAAAATTAGATTACTAAATGTAGGTACATTTTAGTGTCTATTATTGAATTAGTATATATTATTGTCATGTTAAAAATTGTACACATTATACACCATGTTTATTTATGATCATCAATCAATGTAGCACTATATTTTCCTGTCTATAAAATTAAAATTTCCGTTTAAATCTAAGCTTAATAAATTGTAATACTAAAGCTGTATTTTAAACATCTTATTAGAATAGACCAAGTTTTAGGATCAATGTCAGCAATTTCCTTAAAGAAAATGAGCTCTCACTTCCTATTAAATTCTTTATTACAACGTCCCTTAATATTTTATCGGTAAAGATGCCTAACCAAATAATAATTTCCGATTATTGGGCTGAGACTTAGGATGAGTATAGACTAGAGCACGAGTGGCCAACTTGATTAGACATAAGATCTACTGTTTACTAACGAAACCCAGGGCGATCTACCACTTACATGCTTCTTGAAATCTTAAGGCGATTAGAGTCCTCAATGACCTTGAGCGTTTGACCTTCACGCTTCGCACAACACCCGCGCACCCCGCACGAAAACTCCGATTTGACACCGATCAAAAATACACGGGCATAGGTAGGTACAGAATAGAAGCTCTTTCTTCATACATTACTGCCTATTATTTTAAACTTGAATTGATGAACCTTGATTGTCGATGTCATTCAACCCAGGCCCGTCTGAAGGCCAGCGGCCGACTGCCGCCCGCACCCCGCGAAGGCCCCCTCAACAGCAAAACGTTCGGAATTTATCAAAAGTAAAATTTATGAATGAAAGTAATGTTCGATTGAAAAACGCAACGTGTCATTTAAAGATTAAAGAATTCTTAATCTATTCGTGCAAAAATCTTTAAAATTAACATAGCCGTTTGGGAGGAGTAGGGAATTGAAGTAAAAAATCGATGTCCCGTATTTATTTTTTTAATCCACAACAAAGAGACGTAGGAAAAATTCAAACGTGTCTAATGTAGTCCTTGAACTGTTGTATAACATATATTTTTTTCAACTATTTCTGTCCAGCAGTAAAAGAGGAGTAGGCTTTACAAAATGACCATTTCACGCGGATTGAGGACACTAATCGCCTTAAATGAAACAGCATAGTTTAGTACACAATCATGTAGTATTTTTTTTTCCTTGCCACGATCGACTGGACTAATAGTCGCGATCACCGTTGGCCACCCCTGGACTAGAGCATTTAAATGTAATGTAACATTCATACAAATAGTACAATACAGGTAATACGACGTTTGGTTCATGACAGAGTGGTATAGAACATAATAGAGCTCGATGTTCTGTTACAAGTAAATAATCTTAAGGCTAAGAACTCATGGCGCGATTTTCACCCGCGCCCGCGGCGGTTGCGGGCCCGCAGCTTCTGTAGAATGCAGATACTTATGTAAAAATAAATGCACAACATACGACGGTTTTCGCCCGCAGCGTGCGCGGTTGTATGCGGGTCCCGCTCGGCGGGCGACCATTTTGTACTAGTGACTTAGCGCGCGGCGCAATTTAAAATCGCGCCGTGAGTTCTTAGAATAACCGCGCAAATAACCGCTCTCGCGAGTTTTGCAATAAAACCGTAATTCCACAACCGCCACGGGCGCGGTTAAAAATCGCGCCGTGAGTTCTTAGCCTTATAATCTATACTCAGCTTGAGGGCGAGGTTACAAAAGTGAAAATTGCTCAATTAAGGCCATAAACGGGCGATTAAAACGTCACGAGTTCTTTAAGTAATTTACTACGTTACCTTAATTATATTAAGTTTGATAGGTCGATACTGTAGAACATTAATTTGAGGAAAATTTTCTATTCCTTAATGTTTTTGTTTTAAGCCAGTTTTAAGTTGATGAAGATGTTTACTTAATTGTTAAGTTTGCAACATTTCAGGAACTAAATACTTTAAGATTAGCACTGACGTGCTTAGATATACCTACTCGTAAATTAATAAATAATGTATGTTGTTTTCTACAAGGTTTTTATTTTTTGATCTACTTTCCCGCTTTTAAAATCTCTCATATTTTAAAAACTATAGTGTAATCACACCTTTATGTTTGTGCACGTTTTAAATTGTAAAACCATAGTCCATCTCACTCTATTATAAGCAAAATGAGTATGTAAGAATGAGATGACAAGATCGACTGCAAGAGTTCAACGTTGCTTCGTTATTGAGGATTATGCGGACAGAATGAGGATCATTGGTGTCTCTTGAAATTTTATTAAATCTGGATGGTCATTAAATTTCCAACAGAAAATATTTCAATATTTAAACTTATCTTTAATATTGAAGAAAATTTAACCTGCATTTGAAAAAACTAAATAGATATCTAACTTCGTACGATTGAAAAAAAAATGTACCTAAATGCCATTGAAGGTTATTTTTGTGGTATAACGCACAAAAACAAAAGACAATTGGCCCGCAATGTTAAAAAGTCCTGACTCCAAACTAAATACCTTCAAAAATTTACTATTTCTAACTCCATACTAGCCTTCAAAACCTTAATTTCGAACTCCTCCTATGTTCTTCTGATTAATTTCGTTGCGGGTCCAATGACAGTTTAACTTTCCCCCGGGACAAAATTGACCTTCATTGGTTGGGTTTTTATGGCGGTCAAGCTGTAGATCCGGCTACATAGGAGTTGCAGTGGTGGGAACGAGAGGTGGGAATAGTCCCGTAGCCTTCAAAACTTCGACTAAGAACCACCTTAACCCCCATGCGTTCTATAGGGTAACGAAGAAATCTAAAAAGCTCTGTACCTCACCACTGAAACATTTTATATCTAATAAACTTTTCTACCCAGAAAGGCAATAATTGGGGCATTAACAGCATTACCGGGGGTCCAGTAGTGGTCCATAGATTACGTATTCACCGTCGGCGCGCATCAGTATGCGAGCCGCGCCGGAAGTTGGCGTACTTCTAAAAAACACCCACCTAATTGAACTTTCCGAAGAGATGTAGGTCCTGTACTAGTTTGGAACGGCAAATTGAGCTTTACACTGTGGTAGCTATGTGGTTGGAATAGGGCTGGTTTGGTCATCAAATTGCACTGCAGTGCTTATAGCACGTGACACGTGAACGTAACAGCATCTTAAGGCTGGGTTGCACCGTATTACTTTAACTTTAACAAACGTCAAAAATCTGTCAAATTCCATACAAAGAACACTGGTTTCGTCAAAGTTACGGTCAAAGTAAGGTCACGGTAATATTATCATACAGTATTGTAACTTCATATAAACGGACGAAACGCGAGCTTTCCTTCGAAATTCAAATCTCGGTATGCGCTCGACATGCAAAAGTCGGGGGTGTCGCGAATGTGCCACAGCAATAAACGGACGATGTGTTGTTTTTGAAACAGTAAGTGGTTTTTTTTATAAAAATATTTACAAGTACCTATTTATACAGGGTGTATGATGATATCAATTTTCTGACTTCACCATACCATTTATATGCACATGTTAAAATGGGCTAGTGTCCACTTGTAAACCCATTTACCTAACATTCTGTATAATAATCAAGCATTTTGTACGCCTTAGTCGAGGCGCATACATTTTTTTCATAAGATTTGTTACTAAATCTTAAATATATTTTTTTAATTAAATCTACTAATCACAAAACAACATGCATTTTTATCCTATTACTTTCACAAAGTATTTTGTTTGTCAAAATAAAATAAAAAATTACAATCGCAAAATACATCCACAAAACTAGATAGAAATTCTAAGTAGGCAGATGTTACGAAAATAGGGTCTGCAAGTGGGCAGCCCTATCGCATGTTGTCATACGGTGACATACCGCGCGGTTGTTGACATTTATTTAAAAAATATGGCCGAGTTGGAATACTGTATAGATAGTATTACCGTGGTAAGGTGGTGCAACTCGGCCTAAGTATACGTTATTTTAAATTATTTGCAACGAAAGTAAATAACTGAATTCGTCAGCACATAGTTACTAAATTAAATATCTATGTGAATGTTAATGAGCATGTATTTATTAATAATCTAAATAGATTACTTCATTTTGGTAAAATGTTTAATATCCAATTCATTTCAGTAAAATTTTCGCACATAAAATATACACCCACTCTACGAGTAAAAGCTGTATACACACCTACTGTGCATATAATTTTATGTATACAATCAAGCCCACAGCTGGCAAGCGCTCTATGTCGAGCTTTAATAAAACAAACAAGTGTTTACGACAGGACTATGCTACGATATTGTTTAAATGTTTTTCCGATGCTGTAACATCAAAAGATTAAAATTATTTTTCATTTCATTTTATTTTACTCGTGGAGGATCTCGGTTTTCCAAGTATTTGTGCCTTCAAATATCCAAAAATAATATGACTGTGTGCTTCTGAAGGCACATCAAGCCTTTTTGATATGATATGACCAATATAAGAATTTATGGCGTCACTTAAATCTGTCACCAGGGTTCTGCAATCTCAGTTTTCAGAATCCACTCGACAGAACTAAAAATATTAAAACTAAATCCACCTGCGAGTTATATCAACTTGATTGCAGACCAATAAAAAACAACTAACCAAGAGTTAAATCATACCAGCACAGGCGTAAAACTCAGTCCTCAGCAGCGTTGCCAGTTTTTTTTTTTCGCCAAGTCGGGACTTTGGTACTTTTTGAGTGAAAATAGCGGGATTCTTCCGTCAAAAGCGGGACATAGTAAAAAAAAACGTATACAATCAAAGGTTTTCAAATATTTATCTTTTTATTTGACTTAAAATTACGTTTACGTGACAATAGATAACAAAAGTAGCCATAGAAAATGTATTTTAACAAAAAATAATATTTTAAATCAGATTTACTCTATCGTTAAATTCGTCTTTAGAATAAAAAGAGGAAAAATAAACCAAAATCGAAATAAAAATAAATATTTTTTAGAATAATATGGCGTTTCAAACAATAGTCTGGTGAAGTGAATGTCTCTCCGAAAAGCGGGACCGAGCCTGTCCCGCGCGGGACATATAAATTTTATTTAAAAATCGGGACGTCCCGCCAAAATCGGGACGTCTGGCAACGCTGGTCCTCAGACACGAGAAACCCTAAAATTTTAGTGGGAGCTTAAGTAGAATTTTGAGCACCTCGTTAATCCGAAGATTCTTTTAAACTTTTTCGTAGCGACGGCTTAATTAATTTTACTTGGAGCTACACGGTTGTAGCATTACTTTAAACCACGATGTATAATATGCGGCGGAGAGACACGCTGTATTTTTAGGACTTTTTTAATGTCGTCGGTTGTTTTTGTGCTGGAATGAAAGGAATTTTAAAGAGCAGACGGTGTTGCCACCGTCAATTCTCACTGTGCATATGCACCTCATAATCACACACTCGTGTTCTTTACGCGCAGTGCCAAACAAACAACATATTCTTGCATATTTTATGATTGTGATAATAATCATGTGGCTAACACGATAATTTGGGTTTTGTGAGTTCATAAATATAGGAATGGAGATTATTTGTAGATCATCATCATCATCTTTTCAGCCACACTACGTCCACTGCTGAACATAGGCCTCTCCCAATGACTTCCACGTCGCACGGTTGGTAGCGGCCTGCATCCAATGCAATATTTGTAGATATTGTCACAGTAAGAAGAACATGACATGAGAAAGGTTGGTAGTTCTTGTTGTGGTGTTTGCACAAACTATTTTATTGTATTTTATAACTTTTCAGACCAAATGTCTGTGTTACGTGGCCAATGAGTTATGCGGCCGCGTTTTTTAAAAGATTATTTTCAGGAGAAAGCTTTGAGGAACAGATTAATATTTATAACCTTCCACATTGGTCAAGCTAGCGACTTATTCCTACTGTCATTGTCAGGGATAGATTTATAGAATTTTCAATATCGGGAAAACGTTAGCTACATACGTCACGTATTTGAACCAGAGCGCTGAAAACACGCCGCGATGACTTTTATAGAGCTTGCGACTATAAAACACAGACATCGGACTTCCAACGACTTGACTTAAGGCTCGATTTACAAGTCAGAAGCGGACAGCTAGACGTGATGTGGTACAAAGATACTTAGATAAAACTCATTTAGCTAAAGATTTGGCATCATCATCATTACAGTCACAGGACGTCCACAGCTGAAGAACATGTCTCTCGCCACAAACTTGCAAGCGCAGCGTGTGACAGATGATCTCATAAAGGGTGCAGGAAAGCTTTGGTTGAAAGCCGTTGCGAACAGGTCAATCTGGAAAATATAAAAATAAAATGAAACGAAATAGAAGTCTTCAAAAAACCTGAAAATCTAGGCACCAAACAAATTGTTAATTAATTGTGTGTTGGAAAAAATTGGACTCCCTTCTGCATTCGCAGCACTTTCCTTACGCTGAAATAAATGATCTTAACTTTGAAGCATCAAGACTGAATTTTAATAACACCTTTTCAACAACGAAAATCTGCACAAATCCATAACTAAAATGTTTAGCGCAATCAAAATCTAACATCTACGAAACGTAAGCACAAAGCCGATTGTAAAAAAGATTTACCCTTGTCGCTTGAACTTTAAGGATACCCTGCGCTCTGTATTTTATGATGTCTGATTTTTTTTTATTTCTCTGCTAACCCAGTTTAGGCACAGTTTAACTAGGTGCAGGAAGCCCACTCTAAAATGACAAATTGAATTTTATTATGACTAGCTAAACTCTATTTCGATCTTTTCACATTCACGACATAGACGCTGTTGTCGTATGCTACATTTACTATTAAGTAGTGAAGCGATTTCGATAAAAAGTGGACTGTATAGCGATAGGGAGACTTCCAAAATATTTCTGTGACTTGGGTGAAAAACTTTAAGATTGAAAATAATGTAAAAGGATTGCGATCGGGCTTACCTGGCTCCTGAAGATGTTTAGCCTGATACGTACAATTCAAGTAATCCCCCAGTGCTGGGCCCAGATGAGTTCCTACCGTCCTTGTAGTAACGGCCACGCTGGACACCTTCACACCGCCTCTCACGCAATCGATGATGGATTTAATAAATATACTACTTTAAACTACTGCGACACTAATTGAGAGTAATTTCTATGCTTGCGCGATAATTCCGACAAGTTTAACCGCCTTTTTGGCGATTCGAAAACGAGAGCGACGCGACGGCCGAATCCAAATTTTGCAACTAACTTTATTTGACATTTCAACCAAATGTTGCTATACGAAAAATATTAAATAATGCTACGAATATGGTTTCACATTTATGTCAAAAGTGAACAAGTAGGTACACAATTTATTTTACCTTTGTAAGTCCCCTCGAAAGAATGCTTGACTTACAGGTAGTAGCTAGTACACTATTGTAGTACCTAACCATAATATTAAAAACACTGGAAAACAGTGTATAACAGAAAGTAATATGAAAGAAGTATGTCCCTTGTTTTGTTATAGGTAGAGTCTTTTTCTCATTACCTTTACTTGTTCCTTGTTTCTTACTAAAAAAGTTATCTCTCAGTAACCACCAGATCTAAGAAATATGCGTTAAGAAAAAATAGCAGGTGTAAGAGATAGTTATAGAACAATCATCATCATCATCATTTTCAGCTATAATACGTCCACTGCTGAACATAGGCCTCCCCCAATGATTTCCACAATGGCCTGTTGGTGGCGGCCTGCATCCAGTGCCTTTTCGCTATCTTTATGAGGTCGTCGGTCCACCTTGTGGGTGGACATCGAACGCTGTGCTTTCCTGTACGAGGCCTCCACTCCAGAACCTTGCTGCCCCATCAGCCGTCAGTTCTGCGTGCTATGTGCTCTGCCCATTGCCACTTCAGCTATAGAAAAATAGCTAGGTCAAAAAATTATTTCCTCTCCCCATTTCGCGTGCAAGTTGTTGCTGTAAGAATGAACTTTCTTAGCCATTCCCATGTGTGGTTAAGGGTTGTCGTGAAATATTTAGATGCGGTATATGTCTTAAGTTACGGCATTGAATGGTTCAATTCGGATTGAGTTACCAGATCGAGGCTTCACCCCTGTTCCGGGCATATTGTTTTCGACTTGAGAAATGGCCGAATGATTCTCAATTTCAATGACGATAGACTTTTAAGAGCAAACACAAAGTTATTCGGCTAATCGAATTGAAAACTTGCGATAGTCAGTTCTTCTTTTAACTTAACTAGTGATTGGAAGAGTTCACAAGAAACTGTAATTTTATTGCGTTTAAAAACACCTATACATCGCAATATAACGCAACATAAAAAGTTCAAGTTAATGTATTTCCTATCTCACTCTATGAAACTAATTTATTGCTGGTGTAATTCAGTTTCTGCATTTTAAGTAAATGCTTGAAGTATTAATTGACCAAATTTAATAGTCATAGTAATGACCGAAAAATTGCTAAGATGCAGTAAAATATTTCAGACACAATATTAAACAGATCCTACTTTTCCCGAGCCGGGTAAAAATATGCGTACAGAACCCGATGTGAGATGGAAAAAAAGATTCCCTTTCCGGCTCGTTATTGAAGGGATTACTTTTTATGTGTCTTTGACGATGTATTCAATTTCTGTTACGCGAACACTTACGAGCCGATGCGTGGGAACTAGAGATGTCACGGATTCCGGAATTTTGGATCTTCCGATTCCGATTTCGATTTCGGATAATAATCTGATGTTATATCAGAGGTCGACAAACACCGGCGCGGTGGCGGCGGGGGTCTGCGATCAGCGAGTACAGAACAGACTACAGATAGATTTACACTTATACTTACCAAGTAAACCTACATGAGTGTGTAATTTTAATGTGTGTAATTTTACCTACTCATAACATATCTCTTCTGCCTCTTCTTCCGATTCCGATATTATGGCCACTTCCCTAACATCGCTGGTAGGAACGTTGGTCCCCAGAATAATATTTACATTGTTCGATGCGCCTTTGTTTTCCGTGTTTGGGGCATGGATGATTTGCCATACTAATGTATTGGGTGAGGGATAGCGACCGTCTTTTGTTAGGGAATGTTTTGCAATGTGTATGTTAACACGTTTTGTGTATACGGTTGGTTTAACGAAACTTTTTATGTTTCAAGCAAAAAATGTGGTTGCTGTAATAGGCACATTAATTAAACACATAATATTACATATTTTGGAATAATTTCACAATCGATGTCCATCTTTTAGTTCAGTGAAAAAGGTAAGAAAACTTTCCAAAATATCTCAGTAATAGAAAGGAAGAAAGGAACAATCAATCGTCAGCACATTAGCACCCCTTTGCAACTACATACCTACCTACTTTTATCTAGATGCACTGCATGACTGTGCGAATAAAATACCTATTATTATGTACCTATTATTATGTACCTATTACTTGTATTTACGTTCATGGTAATAGCTCTTTACTTTCAGAAATCCAGTTTTACAAATTTTGTAACTATTTTCACGGAAAATATAATTCCCATTTCTAGCCGCATAATCTAAAATCGAGCATATCATTTTAAACTCGTGCTTAAAGATATGGAAATAAGGTGTAAAACGCTTCGGTAATATGTTCCCACTAGTGCGGGGAGCGTTGCGTTTGACACGTGATTTATTGTGGATGCCTTTATTGGCTTAGACAGCTGACGGCGCCACCGGAAGTCTTTATTTGAAGATTTTTAAAGAACCGTTTAAAAATAGGATGCTATTTAAAAAGGTTAAAAAAACTTTATCTTTATTCTTGGCAGTGTGTTTAAGTTTTTAACCGTCTTCAAAATAGAAGGACATTTATTTAACTGTATGTATTTTTTATTGATTAATTCTAAGTTCTAACTCGACTGATAAATGTCCATCTATGCATCTATGACCATTAATTTTGAAACGGATGAGTACGTTTGATGAAACCGAACTACTTACGTACTGCTTATAAATATTATTTTTTTAGTTAACATCAGACTTTAACAGTTTAGCTTTACCATTAGTAACACATTCTCTATGTAAAGGTTGTAATGTTAATAGGGCACACAATTAATTTTTTTATACATTTTTTTTAGTCATGATCTTTGCGATACCACGATGATGCGCTGTTTTTTATTTCTATACTTAGCCTCAATTCGCAAAGACTTGAAAAACTCAAATTACGGAACCCTAAAATGCGTTCTTATTCTCTCCATTTCTGACTTAGTTTCAAACGAATGTCTCTCGCACAGTTACGTATACATTTCACACACGGCACGCTCATACCATGTACACTTTAAGGTGATTTAAAACTTTTACAATTTTACATTGAGGCCTAACAAAAGCTGGTGAACTCGAACTTCAGTAATCATGATAGAACACGCCTCCGGATATAACGAAACAAAAGCGTTGGTTTGAAGACAAGTAACTGTGGAATTACAATTTAAAGTCAAGAAAAGCCGAACAACAAAGAACAAATAAATCACTCGTATTTCGTTTAATGAAGACGTCTTTTTATGAAAGACTGAGATAAGTCTAAGGAAACAGACTCGATTTAATTTCCTCCAGACTTTGCAGCGTCTGCGTGCCTAATATCGCATTTCGTCGTGATGTTTGTAGGGTTCCTTATCTTACGCCCGTATTCACAAACATTACTATGAGGTCTCACAGTGCATGGACGCACAGAACACATGAACCAATCACAGAGTTCTATTCAACGCTGTGCATTCGATTTGCTGCTTCACTTAAGCAAGCATTGTTTGTGAATACGGGCGTTAATTAAAGCCCCATTAGGTTCTGAGGCAGTGCATCTATGTCCGCCTGTCACAGGGCTAAATCTTACTTACGGTGGCGTGGTATCTTATTTATATATTACTAGCTGACCCAGCGAACTTTGTACCATCTATTTGCATGTGATAATAAAGAATTCTAATGGTGAAAGAATTTTTCAAATCAAATGTTTCTTCTTCATAGTAATATAATAGATACTGATAGGTGTGCTTTTGCAACAAGAATGTACAATCGATTGTGTTAACAACTGTACAAGTTTTAAAAATATACGATACAATTTGTAACAATTGAATACTACCGCGGACTTTTTATAAAATAAAAAGATATAGGTAACAAACTATTCCATTGAAAAGTTATACAAACCGTTAATTTTTTAGCCCCGAGGAGTTTTAACTCCCAAATGTATAGATATTTTGTACAAACGCTCTATAAAAATTTCTCAGAGCAAGAGAACAATTTTTACAGTTGATTTAGCAATATTCTGCGCTGCTGGCGATTTCGAAAAAGGTTGTATGATTTTTTATACATCAGTGAGGAGCAGGAATTTTTTTGCCGTTATATGTATAAACATGTCGCTCGCATTTATTGTAAACTAGCTTTTGCCCACGTTTCGTGAAATCCAGACACGCGGTAGCGTAAAACTAGCCAAATCAGACTTTAGGCTACAATATAATATTATCCTAAGTTATAAGAAGAAATGATATTTTACGTTGTTATAAAAAAAAATCAGGACTTACCAATTGACCATTGAACTTGGCTCTCATTTCATATTTATGTTTTTGATGGGATTTGGTTTATCACTGATCATTATAAAATACAGCAGTTAAGTTATTCTGGTGTATAATAATACTGTAAAGTTTCATTGAATAATTTTGGCGTGAAAGAGTAACAAACACAAACCTTCGCATTTATAATATTAGTAAGATTAATATTGCTTCATATTTTACCATTATTAAAATGTTGAAAGGGGTATCACCTGACAAAGATTCAAAGTATTTTCCTTTATCCTTGTTTTTACTGTAGATATTATTTATAACACATTTGTTTGAGTATAAACAAACAACGTGCATATAAAATACGTAAAAATACGTTGCCGTATGCGCTCCATTAGCGGAACATAGCGGTGTATCATTATGTCTAAAATGTAGGTTTTCCCAAGGGTGAGAATACACGGTACTGGAAAAATATAAAAAGTAAATAATCATAAGAAACAAAGTCGACGAAATATGAACAACCTTCGTAGAATGCTATTTTGCTTTTTAAAGGACAAAATTTATTTTACTTTTAAAAACATCAATAAAGTAAGAAATGAACTCGGGACAAAAATGGCTAGTGCCATTAATAATAAACTGCTCTCGAAATCGAACTCCTTAGCTATATTTTTATTTTAAAAACAAATGACAGCGTAAGTTTTTCTACGTTGCCAAAATAAAGTTGTTTTCTTTCTTTCTTTCTTTACGTAACCTCAAAAACAAATGACGATGTAAACTCTTCTACGTAACCTCAGCCTTACCCCAGCTCTTGCTTAATGGAAGATGCAATCCGCATCCACAGAATAAAAACAAGCGAACGTCTAACGAACATGTGACGTTCGCGAACGAGCGAACCGACCGCATATGTCATTATTAACCATGATATACGGTCACAGTACGATTATGGAGACTCGAATGGAATAAATAATGTGGTTTTGCCCTCATTTTTGGGGAAATTGCGTGATTCTGATATCCATTTTGGCGCAACTGGATTAGGTGCAGTAGAACTCATAAATTGATGATCCTTTCTCTCCTTTCTCTATAGTGAAAGTAGCTACAAGTAAGAAATAATGATTTTAGTACGGATAAGTACGAGGCTAAACGCTGCACTGAACATAATAAATACTGATGGCTTTATTTGGAGGATTTGTTCGTTTCAATCTAGTGCCGTCTACGGCTGAACAAGGGCTCTATCCCCTAAGGATTTTGGCTTTCCTGCGACCTTCAGTAGATCGTCTGTCCGCCGAGCGGAAGGCTTGCCTATGCTACGTACTACTAGTACACAGATAGTAACTACCACCCAATAACTTTTCTGCCCCGGGGAACTAAGTGGAATAATCTTTTATAAGATAGTGTTTGAGGCATTTTACTTTCAGTTATCTACGAGTTCTTGTAGAACTTCTTTCATTAATAAAACATGTTATTTAATGTTTCTGGTTTATACCTATCCTCCGATTATAATTAGGTTATACGTAGCTGGTACCATAACTTAATTGGTAGATAGTTAAAACGTATAACATTATCTTACTTTTCTCCAAAATGGCTGGGAGATTAACTAAACAAAATAATGATAATTAAGTATTTTAGTTAGTCCTTCATCGTAGTAATATTTTATTAAGAATAAATAGTTGTAATCATTATGTTTAAACTAGATATTTTTTTAATATTTTTTCATCTTTTAGACTTTTTTCTAATATTCATATCTAAAATCAAATTAGTGTATTAATATGTGCTACATAAATAAAGATCTACATCTTAAAGTACTTACCTATTTCCTCATTAATGTTCCACATTGTATTTTAAAAAAATATACAAAACACTTCATAGTCTTCAGGGACTTCATAATCAAAATAAGAATGTGGCTCCTACAAAACGACTCCTTATCTAATTTTTCCTGGAGTTTTTATTTGATTCGTATAAAACGCTATAAAATATTTACCTACTCTATCAAATTCCATATATCTATAGTACTTATAATAAATCTGTAGAGAGGTCAATTCTGTACATGAAACATATCTTTAAAATAACTATCAGGGGGTGATTAATGATCGATACTGATGCCAAAAATGCAATCAGTAAAATTTTTGTCTGTCTGTCTGCATGTTCCTTATACGAGGGCGGCACTGAAAATTTCGGGAATCAAGGAAGTGAAACAACATTACTATTTAAAAATGTATTTATTGCTTTTTAAACTATTCTCCGCGAACTTTGACACATTTTTCCATACACGAAACCAATCATTGAAGCAACCATTGCATTCGGAAGTTTGGATCTCCAAAATGGCCGTTTTGTAGGCTTCCACAGCTTCTTCAGGTGATGAAAATCTCTGACCACGCAATTTATTCTTAATTTTAGGGAAAGTATAGAAATCATTAGGGCTTAGGTCGGGGCTGTACGGCGGATGGACTAATAATTCTATGTTTTCTTGCTCTAAAAACTCTTTTGTTCAGTGCGCGGTGTGAGAACTCGCATTGTCGTGATGGAGGATGATGCGGCGCTTGCAGTTCTCTTTACGGAGTTCAGAAACGACCTGTGGCAAACAAATGCTAGCATACTAATCTGCATTAACCGTTCTTTGTTCTTCAAGAGGAATAGTCGCAACATGGCCGGTTTTGGAGACAAACGTGGCCACCATTTTTTTTGCAACACTCCGTGAACGAAAAATTTTTGTTGGCTTTAATTCATTTTCGAACACCCAAACTCGTGACTGGTTTTTTGTTTCGGGTTCGTACGCGTATATCCATGATTCGTCACCTGATACGATGTTGTATACAGCATTTGAGGATCCTGCATGTAATCTCCCGAGAGTTCTGACGCACCAAGTAACGCGAGCCGCTTTTTGATCTTCACAGAGCGAATGCGGTATCCATCGGGAAAACAACTTTTTTACACCTAATTGTTCATGCAAGATTATTTGTATTTGACTCATGCCAATGTCTAAAGTTGCCTGAATTTCGCGGTATATCACATGTCGATCTTCTTCAATCAGCTTACGCACAGCATCAACGTTTTCTTAGGTGACTGCAGTTTTTGGACGACCTTGACGGGGATCATCACTGAGCTTGACACGTCCACGTTGAAATTCAATAAACCAGCGATAAATTGTGGTTTTGGATGGGGCTTCATTACCAAATGCAGAAATCATCCGGTCAACACACTGTTTTTTTGTTAAACCACTTCAAAAGTCATAATAAATCATCGCTCTTGAATTTTCTCGAGTCAATTCCATTTTCTCAACGACTAAACAAGTTTGACAAGACCTTGTGATACGACCGAGAATCTTTTTTTAAATAAATAAATGGTATACGATTTTTAAAACCCTGGAGTTTGCAATTAAATAGATTTTAATATGACTGGAACAGTGGAAATATTCCATTCCCGATACTTTTAGTGCAGCCCTCGTAGAAACAAAAACTACTCGACGGATTTTAACGAAACTTGGCAATTATTCTTCTACTCCTGGGCAGGTTATAGTATACTTAGGAATTCCCACGTGAACGGGAATTAGCGGAAAAATCCTTTTGTATGAAAAATCGAAACCGCTTAAGTTAGACGCTTGAAATTTGGCATGCAGGTACCTTAGTAAACTTGAAGCTTAGTTACAACAGGATATTGCAAAATTCCCACGAGAACGGGAGTTAGCGGGAAAAAACATTTGTATGAAAAAATCTAAACCGCGTAAGATAGATGAAGGGGTTAAAACGGGATCCACGCGTACGAAGTCGCGGGCTGCCGCTAGTTTATTATAATTTTGTAGATACCTACTCGTTTATAGGTCATAATAATCCTCTAACAGAAACCGTGGATTTTGAAAACGGAATCAGTGTTCCACGCCCATCCTCCCTTGCACGAGAGCACAATTATGGTGATCTTAATTATTCTTATATACCTAAATGTTGTGTGCAACATTCATAGGAATATAATTTAAATTTGAAACCTAGTTAAGTTATCATTGTAATTTTATTGAATTGTATTCTGTGGTTGTGCCTATAAATAAATAAATAAAATAAATAAATAAAATAAATACCGCAATCAATCAAAATGTTAGCTATTGTCAGTAGTGATTTTTCCATTCTAGAGTCATTATGAGAGGTAGATATAGGTAACGTATGGTTGGATGTTGTATCGAATTTAGAGGTCAAGGGTATAGTCATTCCAAATTGGTAATATCGCAATATTAGATGAGATAGGAAGCTACGATTGCTACTATGTAAAAGTGCTTTTTAATAAAAGTGTACGTGCAAAAAATAATTGAATGAAAATCAAATTTTTATGAAATATGGTATGGTCTAGTAGCCACTATGTTATTATGTATACGATTAAAGAAATACATTGATTGTTCTGACAACATTTTTTAATTATAATTGTTTATCTTTGAAAGAAATTATGTACTCGTACATACCCAGAATCGAAACTCTCAAACTATAAACCAAATTTCATGGAAATCCCTTTCGCATTTACAATAATATTAGCATGAATTATTCATCCATATTCACTTCAGAATTGTTAGCTAAAAATATCGCTAGAGAGCATTACAAGAGATCAAATAGTATTTTATTTTCAATTTAAACTCGATCTTTTGATCCGAATTAATCACTCAGCTGCAAGAATGAAGATTCATTTAGCTTTACAATTATCACAAATTAATTAAATTACTTTAAATCACGTACTCCCTTGAAACATTTGAAATCTGTCTAATTTCTTCATATTATTTCTATGACACTGGCACACAGAAGTTGTAAGACAGTGAGCTCACAGTGATCGAAATTATTCTTTACTAATGATCGAAACTTTTAACTGAAGAATAAACTTGTCATTTTGACAATATATTTCTCATACTGAAACTGTTCAATGTGCCAAACTAAGGCTGGCTTGCACCACCTTACTTTAACTTTGACAAACGTCAAAAATCTGTCAAAATCCATACAAAAAACACCGGTTATCATCATAGTTATGGTCAAAGTTAGGTGGTGCAACTCAGCCTTATTCTTCAATTAAAAGTTATCCGACGATGGTAAAATCATCCCTCCTAAGTGGTTCATTCTGTTAGTAGCTAAATCATCATAGGAACTTTGTGAGAAAATATTCAAAGCCTACGATACTGCATAAATATTGTAAAAAAAGTCTGATCATTATTAAAAACAATATTTTCGATAATTTTCTTCCTTATGATTTTGATTATTAGATTTTTGGATATTTTCTTGTTTTATTTTAAAAATGCCTATTTTGACTAATTCGGTAAGAGATACTTATTTGAATTTTCTTATAGTATACCGAATACTTTGTAATAAATACTATAATTTAGTAGGTAGGTAGTAGTAGGTGACCCTTCTGAAATAACTCTATTACCTTCCAGTTAACTTCTAACGACTGTAAATTGAGTTTTAATGGTTGGTATCGATTTTATTTGAATCAGTTTTTTAATTGATCTCGCCTTGACACAAGTAATTTTCCAATACAGGTTTGTTAACGAATTGGCTTTAAAAATTTATCATTGTAATTTTGTAGTGTCTTTGAAGTTATTACAATAGTTTAGAATAAAACCTTGCCTATTATACCTAAAATATGCTTATTAGTGAAGACGAATTAATGAAATCCAAATAAGATTAACTTTTGGGATTTTAGTATGGCAACCATAACTGTCGTGGGTCTTGCGGCATATTTACTCCACTCGCTTGCTAGCAATCGACTACTTACTGAAATATCATGATAGCTTTAACAGCCTTTAGTAAGCAATATTTTAGTTTTGGACGTAAAGTCATTCCAATAAGTTTTATATTCTTTTCCCAACACTTATTTAGGTACACATTGCTCGAAATTTCTGTCATAACCGTGAAATGTGAGGATATTTAAAACAGAATGAGACGTCAATATTCTGCTTACGGTCGTTGAATACCAGATACAGATCCTACAGGCCTCTTTATATTCCGCCCAAGTGGGCTTATTGATCCATTATGTATATGCCTTGTTCATGCCAAATGCTGTCTAAAGTATTCCTTTGCCACAGTATTAAATGTCAACGATTGATTAATCCAGATTCCGTGGGACTTGGAGTAGGCTGTAAATTTTTATGCCTTCGACAGCAATGTTATGAAAATGTTATGTTCGGTTGTAAGTACCGCTTCGTTGTGATGTGTTTGCACATTTATGTTTTGAAATATTATTAATGAAGCTAATATTTTTTGCTTAATGTTTCTGCTGAAAATCGTATAAAAAGAATACCATTGTTAAATTCGCTCGGATAAAAAGATACTGGCCACTTGTTCTTCCCAAATGCTGTCTTAAAACTAAATCATAAATGAAAGGAATGATTTTTCTCGTAGGCTATAAGATTTTACGTCTTCGGCAGCAAACTAAAAGTGTTACACACAGTGTTGCTTTTTATTTATTTTTAATTCAATAAGTATGCTTACATTAATTACAAACGCGGTGTTTTTATGTAGGCGCACAATTATTTTCATGTAGGCAGTGTACAATGTTGTTAATAATTAGATAAAGGTTGTTCTACTGAAGTTATCAAGTTAGTTACTACTAACTTTTTGTTCTAGAGATAAGTAATTGTTTGTGTTTTGGATAGCCTTATTTATCGAGAAAGTATTAAATTACTCTATAGCCAATAGGGGCGGAGCAGTAGGTAAGTAAATAAAAATGTTGCAAAAACGGGAATTATTATTCAAACTGTTTTCACGCGTATGAAGTCGCGGACAAAGCTAGTATCTAGTATTTTGAATATGAATGTTTGGAGTTTAAGTCTACATAATGTTTTACCTAGTTACGTATGTAATCGTTTCACACCCGCCTCAAGTGAAAATGGAGAAACCTTTATTTATGTCTTTTCTTATAAGTATTTATTTCTGAAATACGAGCCCGAACAATAAATTGTCGCACTCGAAGTTTAGCAAATTACCGTTTTCTCTCATTCCTGGGTTGCGCAGTTTTGCCGCAGAGCCCTCGAGTTGGTCGGTCAAGTGGCGAATAATAAGTTTTTACTTGCTAGGAACTGTGATATTTTTGGTATAAGATATTACACGTTTGTGAAGGTGCAAAAATTATAGGTAGGTACCTACATGTTAGTAAAATGTGTTTGACAGCTAGGTTTAAAGTTTTGAATATAGAATTGATCTGTAAGAATTTTAAAATTAAAAGATCTAGGCGAAGAGATAGCAGGAGTAACTTTTTTATACGAGTAGGTATTATGTAAAGATGGGTTTTATTAGTAGTACCATCAAGTCGTACGTTCAGAAACAACATATTGGATTGTTTTATCGCTGATTTTCAACAGCTTACTACCATGCCTTGCTCTACAATGACGTAATAAATGGCCCTAGACAAATCATTATTGGCTAACTGTAATATTGTAATGACATAAGAAGTTAAAGTAACAGAATATTACTGCTTCATTTCTTCTCTTCATTAGCAGAGCGTGTTTTATTTGAACCTTTCAAAAATACATTTTCTATTATGCCCGTATTCACAAACGATGCTTGCTTATGTGAAGCAGCAAATCGAACGCACAGCGTTGAATAGAGCTCTGTGATTGCTTTGTTTGTCACCCTGTGCGTCCACGCGTACAGTGCGACCTCATAGTAATGTTTGTCAATACGGGCGTTAAAGGAGTAAAAAGAAAGTTCATTTAATTATACTTTGGATTTGGTCATTTAATTAAAATAACTGCTAAAGTAATAATAGTCGCAAATAGCCAGTTAAACCTTCGACCTTGACTGCTTAGAGGCTATTCAGTAGACAATCAAGTACACTATAAACATTGGGTCGTCCTTTTCAGCTGTAAACAGCAGTATTCATTTTAATTAAAATGTAGTCTTCATGATCGTAGCTGAAATAGATCAGCCTGTTAATATTGACACAAGCGTTACATTGAGGTGCTTTTCTACAACTACTCATCACTATGCTAAAAATGTCCGTGTAAGCTCCTTCGTAATACATTCTTATTTTCTTGTTAATTTATTTGACCAATAATTAACTTTTATTCCTCTGAATATCTCTGAGTTATTTTATCCTTCATAATAAAGACATTTTTGTCCCTAAATATTCAATAGGTTTTTAATTCGTTTTCAGCCAAATGACGTCCACTGCTGGACAAAGGCCTCCCCCAAGGTTTTCCACAATGAACGGTCCTGCGCTGCCCGCATCCAGGCTCTTCCCGCGACCTTCACCAGATCGTCGGTCCACCTAGTAGGAGGCCTGCCCACGCTACGTCTTCCAGCCCGTGGTCGCCACTCGAGAACTTTCCTGCCCCAACGGCCATCGTCTCTACGAGCTATGTGCCCCGCCCACTGCCATTTGATTTTAGCAATTCTGTGAGCTATGTCGGTTACTTTGGTCCTCCTGCGGATCTCCTCATTTCTGATTCGATCACGCAGGGAAACTCCGAGCATAGCCCGCTTCATCGCCCTTTGGGTGACCTTGAGCCTTCTTATGAGGCCCATAGTAAGCGACCACGTCTCAGCTCCGTATACCATCACTGGCAACACACATTGGTCGAACACTTTCGACTTGAGACACTGCGGTATTTCGGACGTGAGTATATGGCGAAGCTTCCCGAACGCTGCCCATCCGAGTTGGATTCGAGGTTTTTAATTACCTTGATAAAAGTATGCACTTTGTGAAAAAAAAGTTACACGCATGTTGAACAGCAGCTAGTTCAACGTATTCAACTAGTGTTTAACGTGTGTGTAAAGTTAAAGTTAAGGGGGCTAGATTAATTTGCTTAAAAAATAATGGTATTGCCGAAATGTGAATTCCCTGTATTGCTAAATTGATCTGACAGCTTGATTCTGCAGCTTCTTGATCTGCTTGACAGCTGCTCGTAAAAAATGTTGATTGGTGGCGTCAAGTCGCCAACTATCCACTACAGATGTGTTTCATCTATCCAGTCTGTAGAACAACCCGCAGACAGCTGAATAATTAAACCCCTCTAACACGGCGTGGTTTCCGAAGATCCTTGTATCTCAGTACAATACATAGCTGAAGGTCCCAGGTTTTGTAATGAATAATAACTCGTTACAGCCGGTGACAAAGGTGTTATGGAAATTACGCCTACCCAAATAGGAAGATCATATTTGACCGGTCTTTTGTTGTAATACTTTGGGAAAACGTGGTTTTCACGGGCCGTTGTGTTTCACGGGCTATTATGAACGAGGCGACAGTCAAGTTAATATGAATCTATACTGAAGTTGTTTCAAGTTTGTGGTTAGATGTTTCCTGTAAAAAAGCAAGAGTTTGAATTAGACAGTTAACTTGTCAAAAAATACTCGACACGTATTTTTCACTTTTTCAAACTAATGAAAATTTTAAGAGCTAAAGGGCGTCAAGGTTCAATTAGAAGCCCGTGACGTCAAGGAGTGCTTAAAAGTGTAGCAAGTGTAGTTAACGCATCTTAACTTCGTAGCTACTTGTTTGATTGACGAATAAAAAAATGTGTGTCCAATATTTTTCGATAGTATAATTGACGGACCAAAAGTTTATTTAATACCGTGCCTTTTGTTAATACGTAAGTAAATTTTAACAACAAACAAGTAGCCAACCTTGGGGCATAAAATATACAAAGTTTAAATATTATTTGATAAATTCTTGTCAGTTAATTGGCGTTATTTTTTTATTGATTTGTTTAGTCTAGACTTTAGCTCCGAGTTTGTTGAAGTAATAAGACGCTTACTAAATGTTATTAAATCATTTCGATACTTTGTTAATAATTTTACTTTATAAGGGCATCACTTTGACCTGTCGAGAAATTATTTTCACCGAAATTGTTGTAATTATAATACTTTTATTTGTAAAATAAGTACAGTCAGCAAATAGATATACTTACCCAAAGTGATAATAGAGTGGTAACACAACCTTATTCCAATTGCAATAAAGGCGTGTTGCGAACGTTTTGGTTACTTTGAGTGCCAACTATTTAACGCTGACTGTACATAATCAAATTTAGACCTTTTTAAATTAGACCTACGTATTATAATTACACGGCGCGTGCGAATCCATTCACATTAGGGTGTCGCAAACATTTTTTAAATGACCACTGCATGTTATTGATGCTGACAGATGTACGGAACCTTTATTCAATCCACGTACGCGGGCCCATTAGGGGTCATTAGGACGAAACCTCGGTGGCACGTGTTTGGAACATTTGAATTGTATTATGTTAGACAAAGCCTTTTGCCGGTCAATACTATGTCGTATGAGTGTTTGTGAATAGCAGGGATTGTGTTTGTATTTATGTAGATATTGTGCTATTGTTTATTGGAAATAAGTATGAAACAGAAAATTTTCGAGTGGCGACCACGAGCCGGAAGACGTAGTGTGGACAGGCCTCCCACTAGTTGGACCGACAATTTGGAGAAGGTCGCGGGAGGTGCCTGGATGCGGGCGGCGCAGGACCGGTCATTGTGGAAAACCTCGGGGGAGGCCTTTGTACAGCGGTGGACGTCTTTCGGCTGAAAACTTTTCTCATTGAGGAAAGTCCTCTAAAAATTACTCGCGAATATCTGCTTACTGCGTACTACCTACTTATTAGAACAACCCAGTGTTGAAGATTCATCAAACAAGTTTCAAAAATTTAAATTAACTATGAAACAGTTTTTTTATCTTGAGATTGATTTATCTTCATGATCACGAAAATTCCGCTGAAAATCTGCAGACAAACGAGTAACTGAGTATAAATCAATTTAGGTACCGAACTTGATTTTCTTTTCCGTTGGCAAAATATTTTTATTACATTGACTTTTCTCTTTACTCATAATATTTCGATCTATAAAAATAGCGTTTATTGTTTACAGCAGAAATAACTAAATCAACTGCAGTAGGCATTTAGGTACGTATTTACAACGTTACAACTAATTTGGACCGCAAAAAAAAAGGGTCGGTTAGAAAATCTTCAATATTATTCAAAACTATGTACGTACCTAAAGACTAAACGAATACAAGCTTTTTTATGTTTCATAAATGAAAAAAAAAAATAGAAATGCGTAGTTTTTCCAGTATGTTTTGTTTCATAAAGATAGGTAAGTACCTACTTTTGAAGATAATAGAAAATTTTCTAACCGACCTTTTTCTTTGCGGTCCAGAATTTTTACAGCCATTCAGCTCACTGTGCCCTGGATTCTATGTGTGAAGATATTAAAAAGCCACCAGTTAAGGCTAGTGCAAGTAATAAATGCCAGCAATGCCGGGTCTCTGTGCTGTGGTATCTGGCGTAACTATTTGCAATTTGACTTGAACTAGGAGTTCTAGAATACAAGTGCAGTATAATGTCGAATATTTGAATCAATGGGTATATATAATGAATAACATCATAAAAATAATTAAGCCCCATTACGAGAAAACAAAGTAAAAATCTTTCGAGATGATATAAACTCATAGCACCTACATATTTATAGCTGCTAGATCGTACTAAAATTAGAGGTGTTTGTTAAAGCTGATGGCGTGTAATTGAAAAACTAAATTAAATATTTTTTTCTTATTATCCAATCAAAGATTGATCCAAGATATTCTAAGTTATTAAGCTTTTAGTCACATAAAAGTAAAAAAAAAACAGTCTAGAATTACACAAAGTTTGATTTAGACTAGGCGCAGACCATCGAATTTTAGTTGGCCGATAGTTGTGCCCGATTTTAAATTGTATGAAAAATCGACCAAATCAAATCGGTGTAATGTACGCACTTCCATACATCCCCATACTGATCAACTGCCCGACTAAACTATCGGCCGACGAAAAATCGATGGTCTGCGTCTAGGCTTAAAAGTCACAAAAAACTAATTCCACAAATTATCTTCTCATTGTATACTTACCTTCTCGTTTTGCACACATCTTATAAAACAAACCCATTAATTCAAAATCTAATTACCGAAATGTTGACGGGAACTTTTTGACTGTTCCCCGCTTTTCATCTGTGCCCCGCACAGTGGGACATTGTCTCAATTTCGAGACAATCGGGGATAATGAGATCTGTCGAGTGGGGCAGAAACAATAACGAAATGAAGACCATTTGTTATTTGCATTATTATCTCATTCAGAAAAATCACAATACTGGAAATTCATAGTGCATAAGCACGTTTCGGTACGGGTTGTTCTTTTGTATGGAACTAAATTGAATTTGTTCTCTTTTGCTTCATAATGAAGAATGTTTTATATTAATGCTTAATTGACCAAAAATACTATTGTGTTTCGTAGAAAGAAGAATGATATGAATATTACTTTTATAATTGAGAAAAAGTACTGTGTTATATTATTTGGACAGGAATGACAATAAATTCCAGATTTGATTAATTTATTAGTGTGGAATATAATTATTTACTTGTACCTATATTGATGTAAAATATTGAAAAAAATCTAAATTGTTTCTAGACAATAATAAAATTAGGATTTCTTGAAACTGGATTCATTTATATTTTTCATAAGAATTCAAGGTAATAAAGTCCCTGAATTTTTGGAAAAATATCGTTTCTTTGTAACAATTGCCTTAATTGCTTCATTAGTCTAAAAGTATTTTGTATTTCTTGTAAGTAATCGACATTATTACTTTATAGGTCGTGTGCAATAAACTACAACCCCCATAATTTAAAAGGGAATAAGAAATGTCGCTTTAAAACAGTGTTCATTCAAATAGGGTGTAACTTTTTATTAAAAAGAAGGCTTGTTTGCTAAAATCTTAGACAGCTATTGGAATTAGTCTAAGCGCTATTTTGTTACTTAAAAATTACGTTATAACCTATTTGTTTACCAAACTAAGACTTCCCAGAGGTTGTACCGCATCAATATTAATAATAATAATAATGAGAGGAGGACCGGGCGTGTGTGATAACAGAGTTATGATGATAATGATTTCAATCTTGCCCGGGCGAGCCGGCATTACCGTGACGGACGAAGGGACACTGTAATGACCCGGGTAGGGCTGCCACCACTAAATTATTGTTGACAAAGATGGCTAGCTAGAATTATTTAGCGTTCGTTAGTTAGAGTTGCTTTCGAAAAAAATCAAATTGCTTTCGGTGGGAATCTCATGACCCTTCGATTTTTTTTAAGTTGTTAAAAAAAGATGGCTAACGACTAAATTTTCCGTCAAAACCTTGAAAATACTTAACGTGGTATTTCTGTACTTTAGTGTCCACCCACAAGGTAGACTGACGACATCATAAAGGTAGCAGGGAAGCGCTGGACGCTGGCCGCTACCAATCGATCAACATGGAAAGCATTGGAGGAGGCCTATGTTCAGCAGTGGACGTCCTATGGCTGAAATGATAATGATGATGATGAGTGGCCACTTTGGAAAGTGCAGAAAAAGTCACACTTTAAGCCCGGTTTCCACCAAGGCGTTTTAAGCGGAGCGGGAAAGTATTTACCAATCAAATTTCCTGGTTTCCTGAATTAAATCTGATTGGTTAACACTTTTCTTCTCCATCTTGGTGGAAACCGGGGTAGAAAGATGCCCATAGGCCGAGAAAGTAGGTACTCGTACCCTACTGCTTATACAGGCACCATAGAAGATCAGAGTTAGAGCGTCTTTTGATACCTCGACACATGCTGATTACTATGTGCTATTTTAGTGTTTCGCGATAATTTTAAATGTAACATTCAAATTCCTATTTTTGTGTTTGAAAAAACTATTTCTTACAAAAAAAAAATACGCCAAAACTTCTCGTTGTACTTGAGTGAGCTTAATTTAATATCAAGTATAGATTCATGTTTTTCATGCATATTAAGGGTAGCAACCCTACAAGGGTGACTGCGGATCCCTAACCGGTATGAAAATAAATAATGTTTATCAGCCAGATGCAAGTAGTTTATGAATCCGCTTATAACATGTGTCGCATTCATATGGACATTTAATACGCAATAACGCTTTTATTACGTCTTAGTAAAGCAATAAACAAAGCTTATAGTTATTATTAACCCTATTTAGAGCAACTTGAAGCAGTTTGAGGAAACGTCCATGACGATAAGGGGCAAAATCGAAATCCTATTGTTTAGATTAATAAATTAGTACTTACGAATCACCATTTGTTCAGCAGGGGACGTCCTATGGCTGAAATGATGAATCGTCAGATTCCGGTTTTCAGGTACTCTGTCTGGTTTCCAAGAATAGCTTCTAGAGTTGTTTTGTAACAACAGTAAAATTGTTGGCAGTAAAATCATCGTTTCTCACTAATATTTACTAAATTGTCACACTTTTGTTTCACGACGTCTCACATTTTTGCATGTGGCAAACCAGTAAAAAACGCCTTGTATATTAATTTTATTACTTTAACACTTATTTGTATCATAGATTGAACAAGTTAATCAAGGCCAATCTCAAAAGGTAACTCATATGTCTTAATAAAAGCTGCCTGTTCCGTTGATAAGGTGGTCAATATTCAACTGAGTTACAGGGGAGGATCTGGGAGGATCGCTCAATAATAAAGTGTTGGATGCCACTAAGGGTTAGCAGATGAACCGTGGCAGGACTCTACATATAAGTTGTAAAGTAGCACCTGTTACAACGATATCGTAGTCCACCTTGTAGGTGGACATCACACGCTGCGTTTTCCGGTACGCGGCCTCTATTCCAGAACCTTGCTGCCCCATCGGCCGTCAGTTTTGCGTACTATGTGCCCTGCCCATTGCCACTTCAGCTTGCTAATCCGTCGGGCTATGTCAGCGACTTCAGTTCAGATGATGATGATGATGATGATGTTCTGTTACAAAATGCCATTGTTTAGATTAATGTGCTGTCTGTAAAATAAAAGCTGTAACTTATTTTGAACATCTAGGGACTGGAATTTGCTGCCTGCTGCTGTCTTTCCTGAACGCTATAGTCCGGGCCTTTTCAAGGCGAGAGTGAATAGGAACTTACAGGACAGATATGTATCATCCTAGAATGCATCTCACTTAACACCAGGTGCAATTGCGGTCAAATATCTGCCTTGTTACGCATAAAAAATCTCTATCAACCTAAAGTTGTTAGAAAGTGTAATATGCAGCAAGCAACGTAACTTGAATCGGCTTCCTAAAGGCAACGTTCAAAAGACTTTCGGAATAAATATTTTTCGATTACCAAAGGCAAGGATATCATTATTATCATTCAGTCAATTATCATAATCATTATTTGAGTGCTTTCCCCAGATATATCATTTTACTTGACACTGGCTAAACAAAACCGCATGAAGCCACGACGAATGAAAACACTTTTTGTGTTTTACATTTTACGATAAAATTAAAATGAATTTACTAAGTCCAGGCTATTAAGTCTGCCGTTGTAAATCCTATTTACTTTGCTTCCTCGTTGTTTGTTGAACTATTTAAACTACTGTCTACTCGTAATTAGTACGGTAAACCGCTTTGTTAGTATAAATCCGGAACAGAACCAGACAATGTTATAGGATTACGTTAGAAGATGTAAAACAAAGTGAAAATTCCATATAATAAGCGCTAGATTGTTTTGCGAAAAATGTGCTGCGCTCTACGTTTTGCTCTTTGCATTTTCTAAAAGTGCACAGGGAAGCGAAGGCGAAAACGAGCCTTCTTATATTACTGCATATAGGTACTTCTTTTTTACACAAAATTGAGTAGATGACATCAATAAATATATCAACTACTTCGGCTACAATTTTCGAAAAAGCACTGAAAATGTGATAGGTTTTTTGTTAAATCATAAAAACTAGCCAATAGTACTTACAGATAAATTTAATACTAATTTACTTTCCTCCTATAGAGGCCATTTAAATTTTAAAAGTAACTAAAATATTCCTAACCTTTTTTAGTTGTAAACGTTTTTAATAGCACTAAAAAAAGAACAATTAACTCGCGCGCGCACAATAAAAGTGTATTATCAAGTTTTAGTGCGGCCAATGATACGCAATGAAATATCGAGGGCGGATGATATATGGGCAGATTTGTGCATATTGGGCGGCCCACGACCGGCGCCCATAAATTTGTGTTCGACCTAGCCTTTGGGAAATAAAACGCGAGTCAAACTGTGCGATGTAAGGGCCTAATACATGCAGCCTTTTTTCAGGTTCCATGCGCATGTTTTTTTTTTCAGTCGCCGTCGACGTAAATGGGCATCTGCCTTTTTTAAGTTTCATTTTTACCTAGAATGCGATTAAATTCAGAGTTTGGATTGCATGAAACACACGCCTACGATGCCTGAAAAAATACACCATATGCATGTGCCTTAAGGCCCACGATGATACACAAAAGTGACGAACCAACACCTCTATTTGTGTGTCATAAACCCGTTTTCACCATCAACCCCTTATTTTTAAGTGACCCTTGTGGTAACAAATAACAGGAATTTAGTTGTCATAAGGGTCACTTAAAAATTAGGGATTGATGGTGAAAACGGGCATTAGAATGCTGAAAACTTAAGATGTTTTCGTAAACAGTCGATTGAACTTAATAACCTAGATTAATTAAATCTGAGTAAGTTTAACTAATACATAACTACAACTTGATCTTTATCGACTTAAATCCAGCTACCAAATGGATTTAAATCCAAAATTAGTCTAACCCTAGATTTTAATCAGCAAGCCGTCAAGATTACTCAATTAAGATCTTGTTCTTTTCAATTTTAACGACGTATTCAAACGGACCTGTTATGAATTAAGTAGAATTAGGAAACCTCGAAATGAGGTAAAGGCTCTCTAATCACTTTTAATTTTCAAAGCCCGTTTCGTGAAATGTTAATCTTCAAAGTTGCGGTCTTAAGTGGGGCTCCTCTCATTTTCCTCTTGTACTTCTGAGGCAAGTAGCCACCCTATATTAATAAGGAACTTTCAAAACGTGACCATTTTTGCAACTTTGTTCATAGGTAGTAAATATTCTTCAAGGTTTTTTAGGAAGACGTGACAGAAATAATAAAAATTCTCTGGTTTGAAAGAAGTATTGGTATTTAACGAAGGTTTACACCCCACAAGGTGGACAGATTACCTTATTATGTTATGATGACGCTGGATGTAGACCGCTTCCAACCGGCTAACCTGGAAATCATTAGTTAATAATACAATAATAATACATAGAATACTTTTAAGTTCAACAATAGATAGCTGAAAATGATGATGATACCACGAAAGTTTACGTGGAAAAAAATGTTTCTAAAATAACTTCAACAAATCGAATTTCCAACCAAAGCCGGTGATAACTAACAAAATCGAACCAATCTTGCTTACAAAGACTAAACTATAACTCTCGTTTATCGAAAAATAAAAGTCAATTTAAAAGCCGTTGACAGAAAATGAAAAACGCGTTAAATCCGAAAGCTCAATGGAGTATCAAAAAGCCATACAAACAGGAATGTATGCATCTGAATATCAGTTTCCACCGAATTCGCATTTAAAGTAGTATTTGTGGGTAATGCATTCAAAAGAGAATACGAGGTGCCACTGTTCTGAATTTGATATTTTATACTCACTGAACGTACCAGAATGTGCAACAATAAAAATATTTTTACTTAACAAATCAAGGTAAAAAAATTGCAAAATACTTTATCAAGTTGCATTTTCTTAAATGAAAACCGTAATGTTTTTACTGTGTCTTTCCTCAATTTTTCATTGCGGTGGGATTGGACGCCTAGTATATTTAATTCTTACCTATTATTGCCGACTTTTTTTGCAGTATACTTACAGAAGTACGAGTATTTTTATACATCTGATTAAGTACTTTTAATAGCTAAAATAGTTTTCAATTCTGAAGCATGGTAGTTTTACGACTCTCACAAGTCTTTGGCATCCTTTTTTCAATCCATACACCCTGTATACCTATTCATTTATATTCAGCAGTTCAGCACTTGGTTTGTTATGGAACGTTGATTGTGGGTGGAATGTCATATAATTGGATCAAAAGTTACTTGAATCGTTGTAATAATTGCTAGTTAGTTACTGAACTAACTAACTAGCAATTACTACAACAATTCGAGTCACTTTCAGTAATATTTGTAGCACCTATGTACTTACTAGTAAAACAATGCTAGATTAAACAGTACAGTCGTACAATTGATATTAATTGGTCTCTATAATGGACAATTTAGACTCTAGCTAGACCTAATGATTTTGGGTTCGGTTCTAACTAGATTTAGGGCACCACCTAATTTTGACGATAACTATCACGATAACCGGTGATTTTAGTATGAAGTTTGACAGATTTTTGACGTTTGTCACAAAGTAAGATGGTGCAACCCAGCCTTAGTGTGAATGGCTGTATAACTAGCTTTCCGGCCGCGGCTTCGCCCGCGTGCAAGTTTGTCTGTCACAGAAAACCTTAATCGCGCGCGTCCCTGTTTCAAAAACCGCGATAAAAACTATCCAATGTCCTTTCCCGGGACTCAAACTGTCTCTATGCCAAATTTCATCAAAATCGGTTCAGTGGTTTAGGCGTGAAAGCAAGACAGACAGACAGAGTTACTTTCGCATTTAAAATATTAGTATAGACTAGTATAGATAGTTGATTAGTATAAATATACTCGTAGATTTAACGTGGCGAAAGGCACGTCAATCTGATTCAGTCATGTCAAACGCCAGACGACTCGAATTTGACGTAAGATTGTGAATTCGCTATCTATCTACCCACAAACCAGAATTAATTCTGCAAAAAGGTCACCTTAAACATTATCGATTACATTGCATGCACCGCAGCGCAGCGTCGCAAAATTTGAATTTAATTGAAAAACACGAAAGTTTGTGGGTAATTGCAGTTTTATCTTCGGTTATTCCTTTGAAAGTCGTTTAAAACTTGTTTGGTAGAGCACCCACCCTGCTAAGACATAGTGAAGTTATGAAACTTGTCGATAGTTTAGCTCTTGAATATTATACTCTACTAGCGGCCACCCGCGACTTCGTACGCGTGGATCCCGTTTTACCCCCTTAGGGGTGGAGTTTCGTAGAATCCTTTCTTAGCGGATGCCTACGTCATAACATCTGCCTGCATGCCAAATTTCAGCTCGATCCGTCCAGTGGTTTGAGCTATGCGTTGATAGATAACTATGTCAGTCAGTCAGTCACTTTTGAGATATTTATTTAGATATATTTTTATAATAATATCCTTGCACATTTCACTCGGCTCTATCTCCCAAACTATGTACAATAAAATAAGACGCTATCTATTGGTCTAGAACTCTAAAAAAATGATAACTAAAATTGGGTTAAGATATTTATATTAAACACTTGCCCACAGTAGAGTTTAAGGACCTATTAAAAAAACAGTCAACAGTTTTTCTTAGGAATGAAATTATTAATTCTAATTATTGGTTAAATAAGGGTATTAAATTATTTAATAAATTACCACAAACTGTTGTAGAACTACCCATTCATAAATTCAAAGCACATATTAAAAGTACCTTAATAAAAAAGGGCTACTATAAAGTCGATGATTATTTAAAAGATAAAAATGTTTGGGATGCGTAACTGCTTAGCTCGCATAAATATTTATAACTACGTATGTATTTTGAAAACCTGTAAACCTTTGAAAAAGAGGCTGACAATAGTGTCTGAGTTTCTTGCGCTGCTTCTTCTCAGCACTGGCCCATTTATTGTCCTGAAGCAGTGGTAGGGTTAATACTGGGACGTGTAAAAGTGCTTTTTTAAAGCCTACTTACAGAAATAAATGAGTTTTACTGAGTTTTAGTTTTTTATTAATCAAGGCTGATACGAGTTTTTCACTAAAATTAACAACACATTTTAGGATAAAACTAAACCCTATAATCTATCGATAGGTCTCCCCGCTCTACCTCAGAGAAGGGGGGTTAAGTGGCTCATTTGGCCACAAATAGCTGGCAACTATTGTAATTTTAAGGGCATTTGATGGTTGTTAAATTATCGGTCGACTTGAAACGCCACTGCTGTTTGAGTTACAGCCATTTAAAATTCTGGAAACTCCGCAATTAGAGAAAAGTTTGATTGGGCCAAGTATTTTAGGAGTTTTATGCTTAATTTGATTTAGCTTTAGTTTTTGTGACCACAGATGCTTAGTACCATTTTAAATGATGGATTTTACTCTCATTTGTATGCGATTAAACAAAAATATTATAAAGAGGAAAGATTTGATTGTTTGTATTGAACAGGCTCCAAAACTACTAGGCCGATGTAAAAAATTCTTTCACCATTAAAATCTTTCATTATCCCCGATAATCATAGGCTATAGAATATTTTTAACGATGTATTTTATTGGCGGTACAGAGATCGCCGGGTCAGCTAATGGTCCAAAGGCTATCTTTTTACAATTTTTCACCGGTTTGCATCTATCATAGCCAGGTACTACAGATAATAAGCATGTACGTTTTTTTTTTATTTTATAGAAACCAACAGTGATACATTGAAAATGTTAGTTATAAGATTTAGACTGATAGCCAATGAAAGGTTTCCCTTTTTATAAAAGTACATTGTTGTTGGGAAAAAATATGAATTAAGGATGTTAAAAAAATAAATAAATAAAAATAACAAAAACTCACAAAGAAGCAATTCATTGCGTCAATAAATAATAGTCAGAATAAAGCACTTCAAAAGTGTTAATTGATAATTAGACTTGACTATCTTACTAAAGAAATCAATAGTTTCTGAGTGCCTTAATGACGTCCCTTTTAACTGTCAATTTAGTACTTGCAAAAAGGTCGATGTGTGTGTGATTTTGCTTCTAGAATCGCCTAAAATGCTTAAAACATAATATTTAATGTCCATTTCCACATTCATGTCTTCAGATACTTAGCTTGTTCGTTCAGATAGTTTGTCCTGGAGCCAAACTCCGTACTTTTGCAATTAAGAACACTTTAAAATGCTAATCAGGGTGCTGGCGAAATTGCCAATTTTTGTCGTCGAATGGCGTCCTATTTTCCAAACGTTTGATACGTTGCTATAAATTGTGTGCTTCATTTTAAGTTTAGTATGTTTATGAGCACATTGACTGTTACTGAAGGCATTAAATTTTATTTATACCATAACCATCACATAATAGGTAGGTATTTGTGGTATTTGTTTCCACTAACCACATTCAGTTAATAGAGATGATAGTTGACAACATGGTGGTGGCGGAGTGACTTACAACGCTAGTCGCGGTTTTAGGTTCGAATTCCGTTAGATGCTATTAATGTAAAAATGTCTAAAAATTCTTAAATATGCTAGTAGTATACCCAGAATTTGGGACTTTTTGTGTGTATACTTCTAGATCTGTATGTATTTAAGTAAATCAATGTTGCTTTGTTCCATTCGTACATTTTAGGACCTTTCATATTATAAATGACATTACAGCTTATAATTTCAATGATCCCAAACCTTCCTACGCCAAACATTTAACAAAAATAAACACTTTGTAAATATTTAAACATTTTCAACTCCGCATTCAAAGCGGGCGAAACATAAAGGCCCAGTTTTCACCAAGGCGGAGCAGTGCGGAGCGGAGCAGAGTTTTTGAATAACCAATCAGATTTCATTATTTGGATCTCCACTCCGCTCTGTTTCGGTGGAAATGGACCGAGCGGAGAAGTGTCAAGTGCGCTTATATTTCTATAGAATTTGACAGCGGCGGCGGCGCGGTGCGGATCAGAGCGGAGAAGAGTGGCGGTGCGGAGATGTGCGGAGCGGTGCGGTGTTTCATAGATATCTAGCAATAGACTAACGCCCATTTTCACAAACATTACTATGAGGTCTCACAGTGCGTGTGGACGCACAGGGTGACACACGAACCAATCACAGAGCTCATTCAACGCTGTGCTTTCGATTTTCTGCTTCACTTATGCAAGTATCGTAACAATACGGGCGTAACAGCTGACAGCTACGCACAGCTAACACATTTCCTCTCGTCTCCGCTTCGCTTTGGGGAAATTGCCTGCCAGCTTCGCCGCACATCTTTTGTCTCCGCACTGCTCCGCCTTGGTGGAATCCGGGCCTAAAACACGGACCATTACCAGTGATACCGCAGATGATACTCAAAACGTATCAAAGCGAACATCTATCTAAAATGGCGGACATTCCAGCAAATATTCATACAGAAACAAACCCGACTGGAATACAAAGCATATTTGGTGGAACACCTCCTTTGTTACATCGGGTTTGACCAGAGTTCGTATGTTTAATAATGTTGCTCTAAGCTTGTATTACTTATGCTTTATGTATCGCAGATTTGTAGAAATACAGACACGTCACAGACATTATACCTACGCGAACTTTTGCACGCAGCTTCGCTTGCCTTCATTCTATAAATAGTCTAAAATTTGTCCAAGTTTTGTTTAGTTCTGTGTAAATGTAAGATCTGGTTTATCTGTGTATTCTTAATTTAAGGTGGTTTAATTAATTATTTTTATATGGCATGTATTTAAATGATCTTTTTAAATTAGCTAAAACGGCATATAAAAAAATCTAAATGGTCATCTATTTTAATGATTGATCCTCTTTCTTTGAGACATAAAATAAATGAAATCGATCGATATTTTAACCTCTTTTGAACTACACAAAAACATTTTGAGATGTAAAAATTATATCTGATCGTTACTTTTTGGTCCTCAAAAATAAGAGAAATGAGCACCAAATATTCAATATCGTGATACTTTTTTAAATAATTTGATTTGTATAAATTATTTTTTGTCTATATCAAATAATCTTCAAAATAATTATGTTATGGTACTTATTTTTATTAAATTGTCGTCAAAGGATGGAAACTATTTAAAGGCACTTGATGTTTAAGATTTATTTTTTATTAAAAAGCATACGTAACACGTTCATACTGCGTTGTCGGGTCGAATTGACCTTAGGTGCTGCATGCGTTGGTGCGGGATGGATATATTCGGTCTTTTTAGTAGTACGAAAGATAAATATTGTTTAGCAATTGTTTCGTCAAACACAGTAAATATTTGGAAAAAAAAGTCAACAAAAGCCGAGGTTCTGGGTGAGATCAAAAAGATCTATGGACAGCTATATACCTCCCAACCTATTCATAGCTCAGCAACAGACGCAAGAGATAGGTTAACGCGACACTATACCAAAGACGTCCCGTATTATCAGCCTATACGAGATTATGAAGGCTCTCAAACAGCTAAAGAACAACAAGGCACCAGGTGATGACGGCATAACCTCGGAGGTTTTGAACGCAGGTGGAACACCGAAACTCGTTCAGAGACTCTTTAACTCCGTCTTACTTCAGGGAACAACGCCAGAGGCATGGGATAGAAGCGTGGTGGTGCTCTTCTTGGACTATGAGAAGGTCTTTGATTCGATCGAGACTTAAGCAGTGCTGCAGTCTCTCCGACTATTGGTATATCGAAGTGCTGAAATGCCTGTACAGAAACGCTACCATGTCGGTCCGAGTACAGGAGCAAAGCACCGGTCATTGTGAAAGTCATTGGAGGAGGCCTATGTTCAGCAGTGGAAGTCCTATGGCTGAAATTATGATGATCTTGAGAATTTAATAACTGTTTTAAGAACTTTATTGTTAAATAGTTAAAACATAGTTCTTAAAGCAATAAAACCAGCAATAAAACATTGATATTTTAAGTGCATTTTATTTTTTGAAAGTATTCGAATAATATTCGAATATCACTAAAAAATTTTTCGAATATTCGAAATAGAAAACAATTGAATATTTGCAATCTCTAGATGCAATAAGTGGTTGAATAAGTGGTGTTAATTGATTTGTACAAGAATAAATTTCTCATGAATAAATAATTTTTGATTATANCACAAAGTATCGAGTAAATTAAAAGATATTTTTTAATTAAAAATATTAATCAATAATATTTTTAGTTAGATCAAATATATTTTAAAGTTAAGTTATACATAGATCGAAATGTATTTATAAGGTGATCAATATTAAAAGGCAAACTTGATATAAAAATCATCAAATTAACAAAATTAAAGATCAATAACTAAAAAAGAGGATCAAATATTATTTTTGTTTACCAAATATTAAAAGAGTATGTTAAACATAAATATTATGTTACCTTAAATGAAGATCATTCATAATTTATCCGTAGATCAACTAATATAGACACAATAATTAATATAAAGATAAAATATAATAAAACACATCATTTATTTTTAATAGTGCACATACAAAACAGATCAATTAGTTTTTAGAAGATCAAATAATATTGTCCCTTTTTATATGCATGCTGTGCTTACATCGAGTAGGGTAAATCAGTATGAATTGATTTTACACTCATTACCTACTTACTTTTGCATGATATTTGATTGTACCCAGTTTTGTAAGCCAAATAAAAAAAAACTAAATTGTCTTAAATCTAACATGGAAAAGAATTAGTTCCCCATTCTGATAACTCTTACCCTTCCAAGAGTATTTTTCCGACAAAGATATGTATGCTTTTTTCTCAGCTCCAATCTAGCTCTATACCAAAATTTATCGAAACAAGTTCAGCAATTTATCTCAATCGCTAATTTACTCCACATGTTTCACAGGATCCATAACGGTGACAATCAGAAGTACCTACCTATAGTGCATAGTATGTACATAATAAGGAACTTCCTCCTTAATTTTTAGACGCAATCTTTACTATTTTTATCAACTTCAAGCTAGTGAACCTTCTATCCTAACTATTCTATGTCTCATTCTTTACCAGAGCCCAGTTTATTGATTCAATTTGACAAGTCTTTGAGAGCGACCCCGGATTTTATTCCGTTATTTAGGGACATTTGGAGAGGATAATGTGCCCGTTTTGGTGTAAACAAAATGCGTGATACGTTTGGTATTCATAAAGGCTTTATTTCATTGTTGCCTTTGATATTTAGAAGAGGAATGTGTGATAGTAATTTCAAAGAAACACGACCTTGTTTTGTTTATATTAAATGTTTTAATTATAGTACGAGACATTATACGTTATTTATTTTATTACGGTGCAAAAATAATTCTAAGCGTCCAAAATAATCTGAATACCTAGTTGTTTAACCTACTAGGTAGAAACATTTTACTAAAGGATTCAACCTTTGCTAAAACTGTGCTCAAAATGATCATTTATCTCTACTAACAAGTACTCGTACCTACGTTAATGACTTTAGTTAATCTGATACAATATTTTGCCAATGTTCCAGTGTTAAGATTATTTTAATTAGTTTTAATGTAAGAAAACTAGTTAAAAAGTTTTTAATTATTATTTATTAGTCACTGCTCAGTTTTAGGTATATTTCACACGATAGAAAAATAAGGTTAAGCTTTGGTCACACTGAGTCACTATCACCTCATTACTCAAAGTCCACCTACTTCGAATTCTCACTTTCCCAACAATGAACGAACGACTAACCCGTCTAGAAACTAAAGCGCCTGGACATAAATTAATCTGCCCTAGCCCCGGTCCAGCTAAGCTATTTCATTAGTGCAGTAATTAACGGCACTATTTGATATTGGCCACGATCAGTCAACGTCGTTGTCAACAATATTAGGACGGGAGATTGATGCTACTCTTTGTTGTATTGTAGTTGCCATAAAACGATAAACCATCGCACAGATTCGTCTACTGATCTTTCCAACTGGGCTTGGATGTGCGCCGTGATATACTCTTATCGACGTCACATTGTATGGGCAAACTGGATAAAATGGCGTGATAACCGCTTATCACGGCGCGCATCCTAGGTCTACTGAACACTATAATCCAGTCAGGCTAAGATGCGCGCCGTGATAAAATATTAGGTCAACGTTTTTAATAGACAAATGTATGGGCTTATCTTGCAAGATTGATTAAATGCCTCGACAAAATTGTATCGTGGTGCGCATTCAAGGCCTACAGGCCTCTTCGAGGCGTCAGTGAACGGGGCATTAACTGGTAGATATGTATCATCCTAGACTGAACTGAGATTCATTAAGTCAGAGGTGTGATTGCGGTCAAACACCTGCCTTGTTCTGCATACTAAAGATTAGAAAATAATATAAGACAAATCTGATTGAGAGATATCAAAACCTCAATTATTTCACTAAGTTATATCTTATAGCTTTGATAATAGAGGTTAAAGTAGTTCATCAATTTACGCGAGGAACGCATGATGCCAGAATTTTATTGAGACACCCTTGTCCGATAGAACTTAGGACGGTCGCCTATTGAAAAGAATCTATGGTTTTTCAATATGGCCGCGCGCCGTACAGGGCAACGATTCTACTCGTATAACAAATAAGTTTAAAGGCACTGGGTATCTATCAGAAGGAACTCTAGGGGTGGAATCTCCATTGGCGTGGGTTAACGGGCAGGGAGATAATATCTTGGATGGTTGACAATCACTTTTCCTACAATTTAACGTTCCACCAAACTCAACACGCTCTCAAAGATAACCTCGCAGCCGCCTGCTCACACTTGACATGACACAACTAATAATTGACAGTTGGGTAGTTCTACTCACGATGGAATTATTTAGAATGCCTTTATATGGCAGTAAGTTTTGCTGGTTAGTCGATATTAACTTTTCCATTTTCTTCGTAAACCCAGGGAAATGATACACAGGGAAGTGAGATTTTTGATGTATTTTGCCAAAATCATGAATTATATAAACTTCATATCAAATTTAATATTATCAGTCAATGGACGCAAGCGAGTTTGACAATATTGTTTCATAATTGCCCTAAAATAATATAAAATACTGTTATAAATACGTAACAGATGAGTGAGAAGTTGTCTGGCCCAGACACGACAAACGATAATAACAGCGTAGCTGCGTCTAACTGACTGACGATTTGGGCGAAATAAACGTTTCACTAGGCGAACTTAACTGCATACTTAAATACATAAGAACGACAACGTGGCTTACCCTTTGTTTTGTTACAGATTTTAACGTGTTTATAGGTGGCAGGGAAGTGATACTTAATTCGTGTCGCCTTTGTTCAGCAATCAAAAAATTATGTAAATAGGGAATTCAAACATAATCCATATAGGTTAAATGAAAGATACACTAATGGTTACTTTCAATACAATGTTATTTTTGACTAATTATATTTTTATATATTTTTTATTGTGATTTACATCATGAATTCTGGAATGTCACCCCACAGGGAAATGAGAATTTTTCCCATTTGAAGCCATTTTTGTCTGGGATGTTTTTATTAAAACGTGTTGAAATTCAGTGACCAAGTACTATGTGAGTTAAACTTTATTAATACCCTAAAACGAGAACTATTAATTGGTAATTTGAGGAGCTGCAGGTTGAGCCCCGTAAAATTCCCTGATTTGTAGAACTACCCAGTTATCTTTTTCTGCGCATCAGTTGGGTGTTACGTTTAGGAATCACAAACCTTCTGCTCTACAGATTTCTACAGATAACATAATATTAAGATTGGTACTATTAATCATCAATAATAATTTGCAGCATCTGTGTCCGGCGCCGACAAGTTATTTATAACTCATAAAATCGTATGTCTTAAATACGCTTCACAGCTATTTTCTAATATTTATCGTCGTAAATGTGTTAACATGAAAATTGTTTTAACAATGAGTTACGATACGATTATATTAGTTAACTAGCGGCCGCCCGCGACTTCGTACGCGTGGATCCCGTTTTACCCCCTTCATATTACGCGGTTTACATTTTTCATACAAATGTTTTTTCCCCACTAACTCACGTTACCGTGGGAATTTTGCAATATCCTGTTGTAACTAAGCTTTAAGTTTACTAAGGTACTTGCAATCTGCATGCCAAATTTCAAGCGTCTAACTTAAGCGGTTTAGATTTTTCATACAAAAGGATTTTCCCGCTAATTCCCGTTCCCGTGGGAATTTCGGGAATTCCTTTCTTAGTGCACCTCTACGGTACCTAAGCTACGTCCCTTCCAAATTTTAAGTGCCTACGTTTAGTCTTTTAGGCTGTGCGTTGATATGTCAGTGNTTACCCTATTAGTTAACTAGCGGCCGCCCGCGACTTCGTACGCGTGGATCCCGTTTTACCCCCTTCATATTACGCGGTTTACATTTTTTCATACAAATGTTTTTTCCCCGCTAACTCACGTTACCGTGGGAATTTTGCAATATCCTGTTGTAACTAAGCTTTAAGTTTACTAAGGTACTTGCAATCTGCATGCCAAATTTCAAGCGTCTAACTTAAGCGGTTTAGATTTTTCATACAAAAGGATTTTCCCGCTAATTCCCGTTCCCGTGGGAATTCGGGAATTCCTTTCTTAGTGCACCTCTACGGTACCTAAGCTACGTCCCTTCCAAATTTTAATACGTTTAGTCTTTTAGGCTGTGCGTTGATATGTCAGTGAGTCATTAAAAAATGGAGTAACTTCTCCCGTTTTCCCAAAATTTCCCTTCACTACTCTGCTCCTAAGTATACTATAACCAGCCCAGGAGTATGAAGAATAATTGTACCAAGTTTCGTTAAAATCCGTCGAGTAGTTTTTGTTTCTTTGAGGAACATACAGACAGACAGACAGACAGAAAGACAGACAGACAGACAGACAAAAATTTTACTGATTACATTTTTGGCATCATTATCGATCACTAATCACCCCCTGATAGTTATTTTTAAAATATATTTCATATACAGAATTGACCTCTCTACAGATTTATTATAAGTATAGATATACGTTATACTACGAAAATAAAACGTCTGGAGCGTAATTTGTTCACAAATTGTTTAATGGCAAATCAAATCAAAATCAAAAAAATATTTCTTAGTGGTAACAACAAGATATTCGTCGTACCTAGATAGATGTTTATTCACAAACTAAATATTTGTGATTGACGAATCCATATAAATTATGTTGATTCACAAAATAAATATTGGTGATCGACGAATTCATATGAAGCACATAAAATTCCACGGCTTACTTAGAAGTTAAAGGTTCAATTTAAAAATCAAAATCAATTTGGTGATTTTCCTAAAGCTTTCGTAAATCAAACGTGCAGTTTTACGATTAACATGTATTATAAATGTCATCAGGTATTAATGTAAGAGTATCTATACTTACATTCATTCATATTATTAAAGTCAAGATTTGAAAAGGTTATACGTACTTTACGAAGCCTTTATAATCCAAATACATTAGACGAGACGCATCTTGCAACCATAGCTTTACTAGACTGGTATAACTCTCAGGTATTTAGGAAATAAGTGCTGTGATTAATTGTGCCTATATTCCTCATAAAACACTGACTAAAACACAGGATGAATTCAATTAATAAATAATTTATTAATTGAATTAAAAAAAAGTATTTAAGTATGTTTATATCCGTTGTCTAGTACCCATAGTACAAGCTTTGCTTAGTTTGGGACTAGAAGCGCAGTGTAAAATGTCCAAGGATGTTTATTTATTTATTTATTGGTGTTTTATTACTGAAATGCCTTGTCATGAAGTTAGATGAGCTCACCCTAGTTTACTAACCAATTGCTATTTTCTAGGTCACAACTCACAACACACAAGTACAGCTCTAAATTAGGTATCCCATAAACCCGTCGATTACCATAACAATAAACGTTAGGTCTAACTGTTTGAGGGCCAAAATAAGGCTTAACAAAGGGACTCCACTCCAGTCCAGTACGTCGAACTATTTCGACGAAAATTCAATTACGACAATGTTAGTAAGGTTTTAGTGGGTCTTAGCTGAAAGTGTTTTTAGAAAACAAATGGAGTAATTGGGTATTTAGGGACGTAATAATCAGCTCTAAAGAGATTTACACAAAATGAATTACTTGTCAATTCTATTATTGTTTGTCTAGACGCAGTGGCGGATTTACAGTTTTGCCGCCCGTAGGCTAGGGTGTGGTTGATCTTTATTTAACTTTTATCTTCTGAAATCGAGTAAGCGTCATCTGAAATCTGCCGCCCCTAGGACGCTGCCGCCCCTAGGCCGCGGCCTATACGGCCTATTGACAGATCCAGGACTGTCTAGACGCAGACCACCGACTTTAAGTTGGCTGATAGTTGGGCCCGATTTTAATTTGTATGAAGATTCGGCCGATAGCTAATCAGTGTACACACTTTCTGATTAACAGCCCGACACAACTATCGGCCATCTAAAATTCGGTGGTCTGGGCCTAGGCTTTATTTTTAGGGTGCTAAAATGATTTTAAATTGACAGATATGTGAATAAAAAAAACATCTCAGGTGTTAGAGTCGATATCTTTAGGTTAATTTTGGTTCCTATTGTAGTGAATTTTATATGCTTTATTTCCAAATTAAATTGTTATCATCATCATCATCATCATCATTTCAGCCATAGGACGTCCACTGCTGAACATTGGCCCTAATGCTTTCCACGTTGATCGATTGGTAGCAGCCTGCATCCAGCGCTTCCCTGCTAATTAAATTGTTATAACATAATTAAAAAAATAATGAACATATTTTATTGTTATTTTCTAAAATTCGTATTAATATTCGTGTAAATATTCGTATCCGCACGTAGGTACATGGCTAGTACACGCACCACAGAAGACGCACTGATCGAATACCTTGCTGTTTAAGTAATATTGCAGAGTAATGATAAGAGCAATCATCATCAACAGACTATTTATCGATCAGTCGATATTTTATTTAGCGTAGTAAAGAGCAATCATCTAATAAAGTACATAAAAGAGTTTCTCGTATTCAATTTCTTCACTCCTAAAAGCACGTTTTACAAAACGTAATTTTTCAAAAGGTGTTTGGGGCATGAAAGTTTTATGTAGTAACATAACATTATTACTCACTGAAATGGCGGAACTTTATAGAAATGGACTTTAAACGTTAAAGATAAATTCAGTAAGACTACATGAGCAGCTGTATGTCGTAAAATTATTCTTAAAGAGGGCGCTATGTTTTTGATCGATATTTGATGATATGATTGACACGTGTCTGACTGTGACATTGTAGATCCAAATGGGATAGACTGATGCCCGTTTTCACAATCAATCCCAAATTTTCATGCCCGTTTTCACCATCAATCCCTAATATTTAAGTGACACATATGAGATAAAAATTCCTGTTATTTGTTACCATAGAGGTCACTTAACTTAATCACTTAGGGATTGATGGTGTAAACGGGCATGATTCTCATATAATTTAATTTTGTTTATAATATGGATTGTTTAGCTACGCTTAGCAATAAATCAGTTCTGCTATCGTTAAATGTATAACGTAAACTTGAACATAAGCTTAAAAGCGTGATATAAAAGGATTCGTATCATGCATAAGAGGTGGCCCATGTCCAGCAGTGGACCACAACGATGGAATAAGTATGCTTACCTAAAAGATCCCATAATCTGTGGCCGTAGAGTTCAAATTATTTGAATATTTTATGATAGGTAAATGGAAATATAAACTTAGTGGAAGGGATCCTACTGCCCATACCTGTATTATACTTTTATGGGATGCACCAAAACATTTTGCGACGCATTACGGTGAAAAATAAATTACACTTGACGTAACGTATGGAAATGCGTGCACTTTGTCAGAGCAATTTTATTTTTTTGGCCGTTTGCTAGTTTTATGCTATAGATGTCATAGTCAAAGGTCGATATGCAGTCTCTTCGCGGAATGACTGGTCTATCCTAGGTTTGACCTAAGCCTTCGGGCCAACCCCGAAGTGAATTCTTATTTCGGACTTTGACTAAGTCAAACCTAGAAGTGCCTAAACTGTTCAGTCAAACGTCGAAACTAAAATAATCTGTTTCGGGCTTTGCCTAGTCAATCCTAGAAACGACTGGCAGACTCGGTCAAAAGTAGACGCAACGTTACAGAGGCCGGCAGCAATTATAGAAAACCGACCAAGTTCGAATTGGATTCACGTACGAAGGGTTCCGTACGACTCTTTTATTGATGATTTTTAAAGTGACTATAAAACTAAATATTTTGGGAAAGGCATGAGATACAGCATGGTGACAGACAAACAGCGAAGTCATAGTAATAGGGTTCCGTTTTTACCCTTAATCCTTTAAGGTACAGAACCCTAAAAATAATAATTTCAAGATCGGTTTAGAAACACTGATAAACTACCGCAGTAAACAAGTTTAGTTATTCGTACTCATACCTTCACCTAAAGAGAGAACCGGTCGGTAAAGTCTATGTAATAAGTTCAATATCAAAATGAAGTGTAGTTTAGTTTAAAGTCTTTTAATTGAGGTTTGACTAGTCAAACCCCGATTTCATTAAATTCAGTTTCGACGTTTGACTGACCAAATTAGTCTCTCCTAGGTTTGACTAACATTCTTTAGTCAAAGGCCGAAATGTTTGGGCTTTGACTAAGACTTCTAGTCAGACCTGAGGATTGACTAGTCAAACCTAGGAGCGCCTGAGCTTCGAGGTTTGACTATAACATAGACAAATTAATGCCCACATTGTGGAGAGTTTGTTGTCGCGTCTACAACGGATTTTAGTTTAAATTTTAGTATAGAATTTGTAATAAATAAAAAAAATAAAGACAATGTGATCTAATCAAGTAAATTCCAAAATACACTCACTTCAAGGTCCTGAAAATTGACGAAATTCTGATAATGATAGCTGAATTGGTACAGCAGAGAACTGAAATTTATTATAATTTGACCACTTATACGGTACACCACGTACAATATATTTATTCTACATGCAAGGTTACGTACCAAAAATAAACATTTCAAATTGATGTCAGAAAGCAGATAGGTCATGGTTTTATCCAGTAATATTGTTGAATGTTTCAGTCTACCTAGTTTAACGGTTGGGTGATTCTGAAATTGCAGCCTCCATTTTAGAGATGTTCCGTTCAACTATCGATTGTTCTTAAAAATCAGTGCAAGCCCTATATTATAAAACGCCATTGAAGTNTGGTGCTTAAATTTATGTAATCAAGGAAAGTCTTGAGTTTGTTTCTAAAGCTATTATTAAAATTCAATGTTACTCGATCTAATAGGTAGGTACTTGAAATTGAAGATCTTTGAGCACCGTTTCCTAACATGTAGGTGATTATGCTCTAAATATGAGAGACACAGATATCAAAAGTATGTCTAGTAATAAAACTTTTGACGCCTACGACTATTTTTCATCATTGTAACACTATCTATATATCAGTTGGTTATATGTACACACGGCCACACTGTTAGGTAACTATCCATTTCCGTTTTTGCTCTCGCTCTCATCAAATGGTGATTCTTTCCGATAGAACGAGACGACATGACAGGCAATGGATAGTTAACACTGTTGCCGATTATCGATATTCGATTATAGATTATCGATATTTTATACAGCTGCGTGCAACACTAACTCCATTTTCCGATATTTAACATACTCAACGGCACCACACCGATCCTACAACGTCTCTCGTAGATTCGCCAACTTTTCGCGAATTTAATACGAAATTATACGGAATGTGAAATACATTTTGAACGAAATACCTCTTGAAATTTTTGGGCTTTCACTAAATTGGGCTCAATTTTAATGTCCGTGCAATATTAACATCAGGTAATGAACCTACTCAGTTAAAAGTAATTTAAATGTTTTAGAATTATACCTATATAATGATGAGTAGGACCGAGCGTAAGATAATTGAATATTTTAAAATTACAACCGTTTGATATCTCCAAACATTATTAACATGAAACGTTTTATGAATTAATGTGGAGGAAAAATGGATTCTTGGATTACTGGTAACATTATAATAAAAATATCTTAATTTAAAAATCAATAAATCCTCCAAGAAGATTAGCATGACTTTTAAAACAAAATGATAAATGGTCGAAAAAAGAGATTATACGAAAAAGAATACAATCTGAAACACTTATGAAAAAAAATACGAATACTTATATAAGTTTCTGTGGGTGATGATGATGTATAAAATTCGAAACTGAATTTACTGTCTGAATTTTTCAATTTTATTTTTTATCTACAAATTTTGAAGATGAAAAGATCTCTTTCTTAAAAACTCCGTCACCTTTTTTGAACGTATTTTATACATCTGTTGGTAATCGTTTTTTAATAACGTTTTCTCATGAAGACTTTGGTGGGAGTATAAAATGTATAATAAGATTATACTCATATTAATAAGGGTCATATCTCATTATAATATCATGGTGATACAGTCAGCATTATATCCGTGAAACCAAAAGTAGCCAAACAGTTCGCAACACGTCTCTGTTACAACTGGATTAAGATCGTGATATCAAGTTTTGTCCACTTTGGGTGTCCACAGCGCCACAGTGGTATTTTAATAGGATAGAGTCCTAATAAATACCAAATAAAAGATTTTGAGCTTTTAAAAAAATATTTACAATAGAGTTTTTCTCGATTATGATTTATTATCTTCGAATTCTTATTTCAAAAATAATATGAAGCATTTTGTAGTACCTAACGACGTATTATTTACTGCAGGAGACGGTACCACGAAACTTAGGTATTTTTATCCTAACCTAAACCACGTTACTGTATCATATTTCTCCACGCATTAGTGGTTTGTGGTATAGTTGGCCCCTGATTTCACGATCGAACGCGCCTAAAACCTATTGCGGGCTCGATTGGACCCATATTCATAAATTTGGGGCCTTTTCACGACAGATTTAGTATCGGTGTAGCTTTTATTTTGGATGGTACCCTATTAGAGTTTATAATGTAGAGTCCTATCGAAAGTAACGGGTTATTTATTGTCCTTTCTGTAAGTAGTATCTACTCTAAATGTCAATTTTCTCCATAATATTGTGGAATTCTAGACGTCTCACAAGGTTATGAGAATTAAATACTCTTTAATGCTAATATATTAAAAAAAAAGAAAATAAAAGAAATAAATTTAAAAAAAAATCGTCTATAGGTAAGGTTCAGTCAGAATCGTGGTGACTGGTTCAATGGTTGATTTAAGGCAGATTTTTAAATCGTCGGATAAATTTTCGCTGAAGAATAAGTTTGGCACATTGACAGTTTTAGTATTGGAAATATGTCAAAATGACAAGCTCATTCTTCAGTTAAAAGATATCTGACGATTGAAAAATCAGCCCTCAATAAACAAAACAGTGAAATAATCCCGACACTGACAAACAAATGATATCCAGTGACATCCTAAAATCGGTTTCGTTTGACATGGTTGTTGCTCTATTTCATAGGTATTAACTTTATGTTTCGGTCATGAAGTACGGGCCGTAGTTACCTACACGTGAATCAGCGGTTTTCTACTTTAGGTTAAGAACTCATGGCGCGATTTTTACCCGCGCCCGCGGCGGTTGCGCGCCCGCAGCTTCTGTAGAATGCAGATACTTATGTAAAAACTAATGCACAATTCACGACGCAGTTGTAATCGGGTCCCGCCCGATAACCGCCCGATCGGCGGGCGACCATTTTGTATCAGTGACTTAGCACGCGGCGCGATTTAAAATCGCACCGTGAGTTCTTAGAATAATCGCACAAATAACCGCTCCCGTGAGTTTTGAAATAAAACCGCAATTCCACAACCGCCGCGGGCGCGGGTGAATATCGCGCCGTGAGTCTTAGCCTTAGACAGAATTTCTTGACTAATCCAATTCAATATAACTTTGTACAGGTTGCTCATTTACCTTAGTTAGTGCTTAGTTATTTCCTAAGTTTGCTAGTCCTAGATAAATTCTCGGGCGGTTGGAAGTTTTCTGAAACTTTTAGGTACCTTTGAGGTAACGTCGAGTAAGGCTGACGCCATGTTGTATTCTCACGTTTGAGACAAATATTTACTGCGGCCTACTGTCGTGGTAGAGGGATTAGGGACGATAAAAGCAAATTGCAAGCAAGTTTGTTCTTTATTACCAAGTAAAGAAAGCCTCTAGGATATTTCTACTGGTATAATTTTTAACTGTACTTTGAGTAGCGAGTTACAATAACAGCGCTTCAAGCTGAAAAAATCGATCCTATTATAAGTACAGTCACGGAATGAAAAGGTTCGTCAGTTTTCAAATTGATTCCTTCAACGAATCGCGATCACATATTACCTTTTGAAACTATGTTACAGAATAATCTCGAGTTAGAGAAAATAATATTTAACTGTTCCTCAGTAAAGTTCAAAATTATTCAGATCAAAGTTGTTTGACGATTTATCTTGTCAAGAAGATTATTATGATTGATAAACTAAAACCTTCTTGTTGGTTCAACCTGCCATTATTATTTCTTTTAAATAAAAAAAACTATTGTCAATTGGTCAATGTCATCATTGCATTGCACTGATGGGATAGAAAAATAAACAAGCAAAACCTTATTCGTTAGCAAACGTCATATTTTTTAAAATGTTAGCAGCACTGTTTCTTGCACTGTTATGTTGGCAGGTTTGACTCTCACAGTACCTAGTGCAAGCGAAAACCGACACTAAGGTGACGAACCTTTTCATTCCGCGACTGTACAACAAGAGACCATAGTCTTTTAATTGACGAGCATCTTAAAGGGAGTGGTAAAAGGGGTAAAAGGCTAAATAAGGAATGAATGTATGGATTTCTTCACCCGTGTGAAATTTAGTTTGTCACAGATCGTCATAAATTATAACCTATATGTGAATCTGGGTTATAAACAATAATACTGTAAAGTTTCATCAAAATCCGTTCAGTAGTTTTTGCGTGAAAGAGTAACAAACAACTAGACATCCAGACACCCAAACTTTCGCATTTATAATATTAGTAGTAATTCGTAGGATAAGATAGGATTAAAGAATATAGTGTTCCTGATCCACTTTAGCGAAGCCGCAGGCTGAAACTAGTACTACAATAGCGTTTTAAAAATTAATTACGTCATAATACTTTTCTTAGCTTCTCTCGTGAAAAACCGTGCGCTCCACCGGTTACATTTTAATATGCTCGTAAAGAAAACACTTTATGAGTTACCACGAGGAAAGAAACTGCAAAGGTAAAGGAACTCATTATTTAGCTTTACATGTCTTGTGCAGACTCTATGTGCTACTAGACAGGGTAAAATATTCTTCACTAGCTGACCCGGCGAACTCTGTTCCGCCTTAAAGGCAATAAATAAGCCATCGCAATTTTTCCTTATTTGCTCACCGTTTAGACCTACCCTGGACCACGACAAACATTTTAAAACCAAAATCAGCTCAATCGGCCCAGCCGTTCTCGAGTTTTAATCAGACTAACGAACAGCAATTCATTTTTATTTATATACTTAGATAGATACAGTTAAAGTCACGTCATGACAACAACAACGAGTGAGCGAAATAAAATGAAATGAATTATTTATTTGCTTTTATCATGGTGTAGGTAGAAGGTGGTAACATAATGGGTTGACCTCACGTTTAACTTCATAGGTCATGCAAATATCAATCATAATTAAGTTATCTCTAAAACAAAGAAAGTTACAGATAGCAGCAGATAGCGAGAGAAGCAGGTTTGCCACTAGCCTTGCGAAGGTTGTAGTAAAATTCCTTCAATGAAGCCGATAAAATGTTGCCATTAATTAGACCAGCATGGCTGGCCCAATATCCAGTTGAACAAAATTTTTTAGACTGTGGCAACGCCGGGCCACAGCTTTTTGAAAATCAAAGCAAAAGCAAAACTATACTCGTATTAAATTCATAAGGCCATTTATACCACCGCGCGCCGGCTAACTCACTGACGACGGGCAAATTCAAATGCCTTGACCGGCCACTTCGTGCCCCACGTTGGGGTTTTGTTTGGGTTTGGCCAGCCTTGATTTAGACGTTTAACTCTCAAGTACCAACGACACAATAAATATAAATTGTTACCGCGTTTTTATGCGATCACTTAACTAGGGTTCCACAAGTTTAAAGTACTTAAAGTCGAGTTATTTTAAAGATCACCGGCATACGTCCGGGAAACATACTATTTTTTATTTTTAACGGCTTGTCAAGTAGATTACTAAGATGTCGTTGGTCTTGTACAAGGAAATGAGAATCTAGCTACCACGTTTGCTTAGAACAGTAAATAAAAATTCACCCTCCATCCGACATCAAACAAGGATAATAAATTCTTGTGCAAAAAATAATTTTATAGATTGTAATTACTGTGATAAACACTTTTGGGAGAAGTAATAAAAACAAGGGTCGCTAATATGATACAAATTCAACTTATTTAGAAATAAGGTCCTAATTATCTCTACATCAAAACTCATCGAAATTAATTCGGCTTAGATGTGGAAACATTATAGACTAAGAGCTAGTGAACGCCAGACCTACGTCATTTTATAAAAGCTGAAAGTTTGTTAGCGTATGCTAACCTAACTTTTACGGTGGCTTTTTCTGTATATTCAATAGACTGTAATTCTACTTACGTTATACCATACAATCTGATTATTATCTACCTACACTAATATTATAAAGAGGAAAACTTTGTTTGTTTGTTTGGTTGTAATGAATAAGCTCAACCGTTTTTAAAAATTCTTTCACCATTCGAAAGCTACATTATCCACGAGTAACATAGGGTACATTTTATTTTGGAAAAAAATATGTAGTCCATGCGGGTGAAGCCGCGGGCGGAAAGCTAGTGTATAATATTTGAGCAATGATTAGAAGTTGTTTCCACATCAGCCAGACAGTTTTGACAGTTCCAACTTCTTGCCAGACAGTTTTTTTAGGATAGCTGCCAAAGCCACGATGACCCAAACTTCATGATTCACCAACATTCTATCTTATATTGGGAGTATACGCTGACAAACTTTCAGCTTTTATAAAACGACGTAGGTCTGGCGTTCACCAGCTCTTAGTCTTTTACAAACATACAGAACTACCTACTCCCTCATTTACAATATTAGTAATTGCTTTTTATTATTAGTGCTGTTACTTAGTAGCCTACTTTTCCTTACTAGGCTAAGTTTGCTAGACTTGAAGACTATTTCTTAATTACCATCCTGTATTTAACGTTAATTATGCCTAAAGCTACGTGTACTGGATATAGAACTAGTGCTTGTAATTTGTGCCTTAACAAGCCGCGAGCCTAAAGCCTGACATCCATCAAGATAATATTAACTAGACTCTCTTATAACTTACATTAAAAATATTATTACGTAATAGAATTCAACATACCCACTAAATTTAAAATATCACATCTCTGCTGCATAGCTTGATACCTATGGTACATGTACAAGTATTTAGAAATGTATGGTTTTCCGCAATCATGAAGATCAAAGCTTAATTAAAAAGAAATGTGGTACAATCACATTCAATAGATACTAGGTACTATGTGCTTACCATTCAGAGTTTACGTCATAGAGGTAAAGCTACTGAAAACCAAAGCTTAAATTCATCATAATCATCATCACCATCTCAGCCATAGGACGTCCACTGCTGAACATAGGCCTCCCCCAATGCTTTCCATGTTACCCGGTTGGTAGCGGCCTGCGTCCAACGCTTTCCTGCTACCTGACATAGCCCGACGGATTAGCAAGCTGACGTGGCAATGGGCAGGGCACATAGTACGCAGAACTGCCGGCCGATGGGGCAGCAAGGTTCTGGAGTGTAGGCCGCGTACCGGAAAACGCAGCGTGGGACGTCCAACCACAAAGTGGACCGACTACATCTTAAGCTTAAATTGTTTTAAGTAAATTAGCAAATTTTCACATTTGAGGCATTTGGCTATATTGCTAAGCTAGCCAAATTCTCTCTGCTATAGGAACACTGGCTTAACTCAATATTAATGCTCGGCGCACGAGCTCGCCAATATTGTGCGGAATCTAATATACATGACTATCACATCACGACAAAGGCCTGGATGAGTGATTGACATTAATGACTGTAACAAAATACCTTATAAATTATTCTATAAACTTTTTGGTTTATACATTTATTATTATAGTTCTAGTAATTTGTCTTTTATTCATTTTTGTTATAGTAAAAGTTGCTATATCATCGTAATTATGTTGCAAGACTAATGTAATGTAATGTTGGTCTCCTACAAGGTGGACCGACGACCTACTGAAGGTCGCGGGAAGCACCTGGATGCGGGCACCGGTCGTTGTGGAAATTCTTGACTTAAGGTCCTATGTCCCCTAGATGGGGCAGAGGGCGTCCACAACAGTCTTCCATCGCGTTCTGTTTTGCTGGTTCGGTGAAAATCCAAGGAGGCTTTTTCCAACAGCAGACGTCATTTGGCTGAAATTAACGAACACTTTACGAACAATTTTCAAGCTTAAAATTAAGGGAGTAACGGAATTACTAACTTAATTTTATAATTTTTAACTCGTTAACAAGCTACCGCATGAAAAAATGTTTAGAACATTTTTCAATTTTCCTGAAATGTTCACTACTGTTCTAACATTGTACCTACAATGTTTTCTCATTCATACCAACAAATATGATTTAAATACATCTTAGTTATGAATTTAAAAAGGAATAAGAACTTATTGTAGTGCATTCTAGATTTATTCTCGTTTCCAACTAAACGAGTTCTGTAAGTTGGAATCGCTAATGGTTTCCTACAGCAATTAATTAGTTAGTCTTTCCACGGCTGCAATATTTGATTCAGAATTTTCCGTATTTAACAAAATCCATGAAAATTACAGCAATGAAAAGCTTCTTTGTTTGCTTTGTTAGAAGCAAATTGTTTGTAAAGAGTAGTAAGTTCGATTATTGTTCAATTAGTTCAGGTTTTTATTCGAAAGCGATTGTTAGCAGTCATACCTAAAAGCTCCTACTTGTAATTTTTGATCCGGCAAATAATTTGGGGAAATATTAAACAAAAACTTACCTAATAAGTACTGACATATTAAATGTGAAATAACGCTAATATCTTGATTTATTAGACAAACAACAAATATTTGCAAAGTTACATTAGATGATTGGGAAGTTCCGAGAAGTTAATATCTCAATGAAAGAAAGGAAAATATTTAGGGACAACACAAAACGAAGAGCATAAATATGTAATGTACAAATAAATGTATTGATTGTCTAATATTATGTAGAAATTATCAGATTAGCAACAAATTATTAAAAGCTTCAAAAGTATTTGCGGCTTAATTTTATTTACGGAACGTTTCTTAATTAGGTACTTTTATAAGTTCTCGAGTTCTCGAGTGGCGACCACGGGCTGGAAGACGTAGCGTGGGCAGGCCTCCTACTAGGTGGACCGACGATCTGGTAAAGGTCGCGGGAAGAGCCTGGCTACGGGCAGCGCAGGACCGAGCATTGACCATTTGTCCAGCAGTGGACATCATTTGGCGGGCTGAAACGAACGAACTTTTATAAGTATGTACAAAACCCATGAGTCCTCACAAGAATACAAATATAAGAAAAAGACAAGATAGGTACGGTTGCTATTACATACGAGTAATTGATAAACTTAAATGAAAAAGTACATTGCAAAAAACTCTTTGTTCAAAGGCACGCTATCCTAAATTGACATCATAATAGTAATAAAAACGAAAATATAAATCTGACGGGCTTTCGTTGTACAGTCGACAGCACGTCAAACTTAACACGTGGCTTCTTATGTACTAAGTAATAAAGGCGATTGTGCGACAAAAATGTAACCTCACATGCCTTGACTGTACTTACCTAATTATTGCAACGGGAATAATTAGCGTTAGTGTTTCAGGCCTGTTATCGCAAACGTTTAATAAAACACTGCACTATTAATTTGACGTTATCGCAGTATGCTTACCGTTTAAATTTAAATATCCCCATTTGGATTGCAATGTTTTATCACAGACAAACATTTAGTAACCAATCCACTGGACTTACGCCCGTATTCACAAACGATGCTTATCGAACGCACAGCGTAGAATAGAGCTCTGTGATTGGTTCGTGTGTGACCATCTGCGTCCACGCGCTGTGAGATCTCATGTAATATTTGTGAATACGGGTGACAATTATCTGATTTTTTTTTAGTATTTCTCTATTTACCGCGAAACTTCAACCCGAAAACCACTTAGGCTGAGTTGCACCACCTAACTTTGACCGTAACTTTAACGATAACCGGTGTTTTTTGTATCGAGTTAGACAGATTTTTGACGTTTGTCAAAGTTAAAGTAAGATGGTGCAACTCAGCCTTAAACTTAGCGCTATGGAGCTAAGCTGATCTGAGCTAAAGTAAGGGCTTGTTCCTATGGTAATCCATTTTTGCGTGATCGAATAACAGAACTGTCGGGTAAACACACATAATGCATGTGCATTTTTGAAATACGGTTCCTTGCGGGACACTGCAAACGGGATGTTCATGTGAACGTGAAAGATGCTACTAAACGGTATTCTGCTAAAAACTGTTCTTACAAAAAACGGCAAACAAGCCCTACGCGGAGCTAAACATTAGCGGTCTTAACCCCTCGATCGGGCCCACTAGAGTGAGCCCGCCGTAGGATGGACTTTGGTCCAACACCGCGGTGGGCAACCCTCTAGTTGGGTTCGCCACTGATCGGGCAACGCGCTCGATACGGTCCGATCGCGAACGTCGGTCTGCGACCGTCGAGGACAAGCCTGGGCTTCGGCACGTGCACCGACGGTCGCCAAACAGCTAGAGTAGGTGCTACCTTCTGTACTCGCCACTCTGCCCGGTGAAGCTGGAAAAGCCCTTAAAGCTACCAGCGCGCGTCCCTTCAAAAAAAAAGGTCTCAAGTGATCTCTTTATTGAAATCTGTTAAGCCACAAGATGAAGCGCCCTTTGATCGTCTGCCGAGACTAATAATTTCTTATTGGGTTCTGTAGAGATAACAAATTCCTTTTTACGAAGACACCGCTAACATGAAGTTGCTTATCGATATTATCTCCTATGTGATTGATTACGTATCGCAGGATATTCAATTCTAAGGCTGGGTTGCACCATCTTACTTTAACTTTGACAAACGTCAAAAATCTGTCAAACTCTATACAAAAAACACCGGTTATCGTTATAGTTACGAAATCAAAGTTAGGTGGTGCAACTCAGCCTTAAACATCACAACTTTCAACGTCTCTATACGAAGGTATCCAAATAAGTAAGTATGAAAAAGGTATTATACATTATAACTTCACTAAAAAATCGAAGATACCACATAATACCTATATATGTATAATGTATATGATTGGTTCAATTAGTGTGACGTGACAATCACTTTTCGTGGTTATAATACAATTAAATGCGAACATACAGTAAAATATAGTCCCGATAAGTTGTCTATTGCACGTCACTCGAATCTCCTTGCGAATTCCAAAACAATATTTCATTCTGGCCGCAAACATTTAGTTTTCACAAATAATATTTTCTTTTGATCTTGAATGAAAGCCAAGTAATTTTACATAAATATTTATAGCATCCAGACATCTTTTAGAAACACTCCTGATAGAAAGCAGACGAAACAAAACTGCGCTAAAATATTCAGTCTGTTTATTTCCCAGGTTGAGATTTCTCCCAGGTCGGTAAACTATTTTCGGCCTTGAATGTGCTCGATATGAGGACACAGCTGAAAAAGGCATAGAAATTCCAGAATACAAAATTTTATAAAGTTTCATCACTAAGGCTGGGTTGCACTATCTTACTTTGACTTTGACAAACGTCAGAAATCTGTCAAATTCCGAACAAAATGCACCGTTTATAGTCATAGTTACGGTCAAAATTAGATGGTGCAACTCAGCCTAAGGGTTCGCGCGCACGGATGACTTTTGTCGCCGTGACTTTTTTGTCACCTCCATAGATCTATATGGAGGTGACAAAAAAGTTTGTCACTGTCACGTTGCTACGTCCACGCACCTCCATACATCTCCATGGACTTGGTATGAGTGACGAAACAGTGCGCTCGAGCCCTTAAAGGTTCGACTATAACCAACGCGTTGGCGTGCATGGCGAACACAGCGCATGCAAAAGTTGTTTGTTCACACTGCCGCGTTCACGTTTTAGACATTCACCATGAAAAAAATCATGAGTAACTGATTTAACAAAACTATAACACTACAAAATCACGATCTCGCGCTTTCTTCATCGCGCTGCTGCGCATTTCTTCATATTGGTGTCGCGACTGTGCGACGGGCTCCCGCAGTGAGTGTGCGAGCGCGACAGCAACATAATTACGCGCGAGCGATAAGGATGGGTAGCTTGGGGTCATTGGACAAAATTCTATNAATTCTACGTGCTCGCAGACCGGGCTTTAGTTAGTTCTAATAGGATTACTGAATGATATTGATTTATGGCCACATTTATTTCAGAACTTGTGTCTTGACTTCGTGAATTATTCTAGATATTCGTTCAACTTAGTTGCGGCGAACACACGATAGAATCGTACAGAAATAATCTGTCTTTTATGTGTCTAATACAAAGAACTTTTTCACTGGAATAGATCAGACGTTCTCAGAGGTTCAAAGAGTTTGTTAAAGTTTCTGCAATGCTGAAAATACGATACCTTTTAAAAAGATGTGTGATGCGCAGTAAACGTTTAGAATAACATTTTCACCGAAGTCTCTTTTACAAAAGACCAAATAAATGTTTCGTTGAAAAGTTGCGTTTTTCTCAACAAATACCCACGTCAAAAGTATTTTTAGATTCTAAATGAAATTTAGAGAAAGACGATGACACATGCATTACAAATGAGTAGATAAAACATGAAAAATATTACAAGGTTTATTAAAATGATTGCCTGTTTTTTTTAGTCCATTTCAGCACTGAAAACATAGTTTGCAAAATAGTGATGTCATATTCAATTTCTTTTGATAGCTCATAAGATGTAGGTACGTAAATCGATAGAGTCCAACATCCAGTGATTTTAACCCTATGACTGTACTAGTCCCTTAAATTAATGACGCCTAGATGGATAGTCTTCATATAGCGCTTCGTCTAAGAAATTAAACTTATTCGGTTTCTAATCGTTATGAATCTATAATAATAATAATAATAAATCTTTGGACAATCTCACATAGCGCCATCATTCTAGCCCCAAAGTAAGCAATTAATATGCTTGTGTTATGGGTGCTAGCTTAACGGATATACTACTTATATACTTTTTTTTTTAAATACATACGTATTATACATAGTAACACCCAGACCCGTCACAGAAATTAAAATTCATCATTTCAATTTCTGCCCGGCCGGGAATCGAACCCGGGACCTCTCGGCATAGTAGTCCGTTCTGAACTACTACACCAAACGGCCGACAAATCTATGACCAGTCCAATACATTTTTCAAAAATTTATTTCTACATACGAGTATCTATGTACAAGCCAGCAGAAACTGATATAACTTCTAGAAAATCCTAGCCTACCAATGTGGGTCGTTGCATATATTATATGCTATATTGAGCTACTACCCGCATACTCCATGACTCCAGCATGAATATGTAAGTATTGCGTGAGGGACGACTTTTGCCGCAGTTCCTCGGACGTCGTATATCTAGGACGCAGTCACTTCGCCTGTTTGTCATCGGTGCAGCAATCAAGGCAGCTGTTTGCATAATTATAAAGGTATGTTCATATTGCTATGTTTAATTATATCTTTGTTTCAAAGAAAAGAAGTCCACTGCTGGACAAAATCCACCCTCAAGAATTTCCACAATGACCGGTCCTGCGCTGCGCGCATCTAAGTGCTTATTCCCACGAGTTTCACTAGATCTACCCAGGTCTACTAGGTCTACCGAGTGAAACGTCTGCTTGCCTGTAACGTCTTCTGGTCCTTAGTCATCATCATCATCATCATCTCAGCCATAGGACGTCTAATGCTGAACATAGGCCTCCCCCAATGCTTTCCATGTTGCCCGGTTGGTAGCGGCTTGCCTCCAGCGCCTTCCTGCTACCTTTATGGTACGCGGCCTCCACTCCAGAACTTTGTTGCCCCATCGGCCGTCAGTTCTGCGTTGTGTAGCACTCACTGCCCATTGCAACTTCAGCTTGCTAATCCGTCGGGCTATGTAAGCGACTTTAGTTCGTTTACGGTTCTCGAGAACTTTTTTGCGTCAACTACCATCAGGTCTACGAGCTGTCTGACCACGCTGCCACTTATGTTTGGAATTCTGTCTAACTTTGGTTCTTCTAAGAATCTCCTCAATTCTGATTCGGTCACGTAGAGAAACTTACAGCAAACACTACCAAACTAATTAACCTATCGTCGCTTAATTTCATTTAACTATTATCTTCACCGTCTGCCTTTATTAATAAACTCGCACAGTAACAAAATTAAGTTTCAATTAAAGACGACGACGCCCTTTTCTTAATTAACCTTTTGGGACACCGCAAATATTTTAGCTCAATGAAGAATTGTTCATCAATCATCAATCATTTCAGCTATAGGACGTCCACTGCTGATCGATTGGTAGCGGCCTGCGTCCAGCGCTCTTTTCTGAATTGCGTGAAGCTGAATTCTTAGTACCTAAACCAAAAGTGTACTGAACCAAATATCCAGCAAGTTTGTCATCTACAGAATTGCCGCATTCCCATGATGGATCGGAGCTTTGTCTTTACAAATTGTGATCCCGGTTTTTCGCGTAAGACATAAATGGACCGTTATTACACGGCTTCATTTGTAAGACGGAGATATTTGTAACAAACCCCACATTAAGTTGTTTGTGAGTTTTTCTCGTAATTAAGGCTGGGTTGCACCACCTAACTTTAACGGTAACTATAACGATAACCGGTGCTTTATACAGGGTGTTAGGTAAATGGGTATATGAGCCGACACTAGCCCATGTTAACATGGTCATATAAATGGTATGGTGAAGTCAGAAATTTGATATCATCATTTTGATTTTTTAATTTTCATACAATAGAATCCGATTTGTATGAAAATTAAAATAATTAAAATGAAGATATCAATTTTCTGACTTCACCATACCATTTATATGACCATGTTAAGATGGGCTAGTGTCGGGCTGTCGGCTCATATACCCATTTACCTAACACCCTGTATATGGAGTTTGACAGATTTTTGACGTTTGTCAAAGTAAAAGTAAGATGGTGCAACCCACCCTAAGTGTACAACTAATATTTATAGGTATTTAATCACAATATGCATTAGTTGTTTTTAGAAGAAAATTGTGTATATGAAAAAGAAAATGATTGAGCGTTATGTTCATTTCTTTCAGAACGTAATTTCAGCTAACTTCTAGAAATGTATTCATTAATCAATTATCCTAATCCTATTTATACGTAACTTGGGGGTGGTCTATAACCTTCACTGTCGCCTCACAACATTTGAAACCAGAAACTGTTTGATAAATTGTAAACAGATTTTGGCAGTAAAGTAATTTTTCTCAGCACTGCCCCACATCATTGTTCCGAAGCAACGGGAAATGACAAAAAACCTAAATTCAATTTACCTGTGAATTGGGACACGTAAAAGGACTTAAATGCCATGGAATTTTTAATTATTTTTGTACGTTGCATACGAATTCTTTTATTTTTTCTATCGATAGGTTTAAAAGCTTCGCATACCAACAACGTATTTTGATAAAAAGTTGCAATGAAAAACGGCTCAGCAAAGTTCCGGAACAAATTAACGACCGTGTGCTCCAGCTAAAAATATTTTACCCGAAAAAATGGTAGAATAACCTCTATAATCCAATTTCCCAAAGTTCAGCCAGTGTTACAAGCACGAATATTCCATCAACCGCGTGCGCGTGCCTTCGCCGTCCCCTATTTTCACATTTGGGCGGGGAAAACAAAAAATGGACCTCGTGCTGTAATAGTGCATCTGTTTAAGGGTACACTTCCACTGAAGGTAAGTATTTTTTTATCTTTAGGTGTACCTACTCTTAAAAAGATACAAAAGATTTTGTAATTTTCATCCTAGTTATTAATGGATATGATCTGCAACAATTTGAAATCATTCAATAATTGAAAGATAAATCTGCTATACCTATCGGTACATTTTTGACTCGTGTGAAGTAGCTTTTATTACGATTCCTTATTCTAGATCTGATTGTGTCATTGTAGAGTTTCCTAAAATAGACTTGCAACAAAGTTCTCTCTTTCACAATAGTTATAAAACCAGAAAATATCTCAAAATTCCACTGTCCCCTGGCCAAACGAGTTCTAATCATAGCTACAGAGAGTAAACATTTGATATCGTCTCTCCCAGTGTCACGCTGTCACTATCCACTTTTTGCAGTCAAGAACTAACACGTGTATGCACGCCCGGAAAAATGCCGCAAAATTTAAAAAATACAAACATCCCAAATATTTCCGTTTAAAATACAAACATTTCTGACACCTGACACGATAAAACCAAACGTTCTGTACGGACATGTCTCGTTCTGTACGTACATGTCGCGTATGTGTCGCGTGAAGCAATCGCAGGTCTTTTTGCCTAGTGTGTGCAGCGACATATTTCCGCGCCTATAATGGCGGAAGTTTTTCTCTGCAGATATACGAAACGCTGAAAGTGCGATTTACGTTTTGTCTCGGGGATCCGTTTTGTCAAAATTCTGTGAAATGTTAAACAATCCAGTCCCTTTTTATAGGAGCGTACAAGTTTGAGTTATACTTGCGTGCTTCAGGTTCTGTCATGGTCATCACGTGAGTTCTAGGGTAGTTTTAGATATTCGCTATCATTTAAAATAAAATTTAGGTATCCCGGAGCCTAATATTCCCTATTCCCTACTGGTTTTTTTTTTTAATTTCAATATTTATTCATCAAGTTATTGTAGTGTAAAACGAGCATCTCTGATTTTTGTATATCTCTACTTTTGGTGTTTTTTTTAGATGATTGTCATTACTATTAAAAGATAGCTCACTAATAAATACCAAGTGGTTTGTCCCCAAACAATTGTTTTCTGTTGCAACTCAATTGGTATTTGGAATACGCGGAACCTCCATCCTATATTCAATTTTATTCTTGGCATATTTCCTATTGTATGTAACCCCGTATCATAACATTTGGAATAGATCTGGATATCGTTATCGCTAACGCTCGATCCCGTTTTTCCGATGGAACATTTTTTATATTCGAAAAGCTATAAAGGCACGGATCAGTATTGAAAAGTGATTATATTTGAATGATTGAAGATGTGCCAGTATATTCTGAACGTTTTGATATGAGAATATTGTGTCTATGTAGAGAAATGTTAACAATAGTAGGGTAAGGTGGGGCACAATGTTACACGGGGTACAATGTTACAATGCATATTTCTCCGTCTCTTTCTATTAGTTGTATGATGTTCAGCGGCTCAGTTCAGCAGCTCTTATGAGCTTGACAAACGTGTATACCAACATCATACAACTAATAGAAAGGGACGGAGAAATATGCATTGTAACATTGTACCCCGTGTAACATTGTGCCCCACCTTACCCTAATATTAAAATTGATTTGAAAAAATGCCTCGGTTTGCCCTCGGACCCTTGAGTCTTTGCTTGCTCAGCTACTTTTGAGTCTTTAACACTATATCACTATTTTATTACTTTCGAAGTTTCCAAATAATTTTCACGTTGTGAACAAGTCGATTTTTATGTGAAACAAAAATCACAAATATTATATCTCTTTAATCCTGAATCAGACCAATGACAAATGTCTAAACAAATACAGGCACACATTATCTTTATAAAAATTAGACGAAACGGAATTATACATTTATCATTTTCCCATTCTTCCTGAGATTTCCCACATAATTACAATCGAACATTACTCATACAGATAAAATCAATGTCATGGCCAATCCCAAGGGAAATTCTTTTCACATAACTCTTTTACCTTTCGAAAATGTACATAAATATTGTACATTTGGCATAATGCGTTATCCGAAATCTCCAGGTAAATAATACACAATACCCCGGGGTTAATGAACCTTGGTTTGTTATCACTGGCTTATCAGGCATGGATTGGACAGTAGCCGCAGGCTTCGCAAGTTGTTCGGGATACTATAGCTATAGCCAAGCGCGAGCTTTCATTAGGTTATTTTGACAACTTCCTGTTTCCACGAAGCAATGGAATAAACATCGAATAGTCCAAGAGTGTAATTGACAAGGTACGTTGTACATTATAACTCAATGTTGAAAAGTTGGTTATTTGTCTCTTCATCTCCCAGTCGCGCTGATAATGAAAACGCCTAAATATTCGTAGAACATTCAAATTAAGATTACTGGTTCGAGTAAAATAAGCTACTTTATTGAAAAATAGCTACGTTAGCTAACTTTTGGTTAACCATATCTTTTCGTTATTATGAAACTGTCTTTGTTCGTTCGTTCGTTTCAGCCAAATGACGTCCACTGCTGGACAAAGGCCTCCCCCAAGGTTTTCCACAATGAACGGTCCTGCGCTGCCCGCATCCAGGTGCTTCCCGCGACCTTTACCAGATCGCCGATCGCAGATCAAACGGCCTACTCACTGACAAAAAGGCTAATAAAAATTAATGAACGAGTTTTTGATGCTACTTTAGAATGTCGCGAGGCAATGGTAGTTTTAATATTTATAAAAGAGCGATGTTTGTGACTTGTAACGTGAGATGCCAATATAGTGACTAAGTACTTAATTGTTATTTTACAATTACCTATATTATAGTTATAAACAACACAATTGTTCCTCAAACCACAGCGAAAGTCAAACAATATTCAAATCATGAGCAACCAAGGAAACCGTGACATTGTAGTAGGTATACCGCTTCAATAATTAAGTTTACGAGGCAGGAACCGGAAGCTTACAGAAGCCATATTAATGAGGTAAATTACCGCTCATACGAGTATCATGTAGCACATAACGGAATGAATATTGACAGGAAAGGGCTCGTATCTATACTAATAATATTAAAAGACGAAGAGTTTGTTTGTTTGATCGCGCTAATCTCAGGAAGAACTGGTCCGATTTGAAAAAATAATTTTGAGCTGGATAGCTCATTTATCGAGGAAGGCTTCAGAGTATTAACATCACCATACAGCCAATAGGGCTGGAGCAGTAAAGAAAAATGTTGCAAAAACGGGAAATATTAATTCAAACTATTTTCACGCATACGAAGTCGTAGGAACAGCTAGTCAAAATATTGTATAACTCAAAGGTGACTGATTGACTGACTGACATACGCACAGCCCAAACCACTGGACGGATCGGGCTGAAATTTGGCATGCAGGTAGATGTTATGACGTAGGTATCCGCTAAGAAATAATTTTACGAAACTCCACCCCTAAGGGTGTAAAACGGGATCCATGAGTACGAAGTCGCGGGCGGCCGCTAGTTGTATAATAACGCTACTTGAACGAACCCTGATAGTTATCTCATGTTATCCCAAAAATATATTTTTATATATCACGTATCCGCCGAGCAAATGAACTGTTGTTTACAGTTCAGTGGGCTCTGGTGTAGGTATTTCGTTTGTTTGTATCATATTATGTATTATGATTATGTTATGTATTTGGGAGACGTGACCTACATGATTGGAATCAGTTTCTGGCTGTATTTTTGTAAATGAAACGATACCATGTAAATATTAAACAGATTTACTTATGATTGAAATTAATTATAGATATCGCCTGTACAGGGAATTAGCCAGGCGGCTGATTGACTGTACAGGTGATGGGAGAGCTGGCGCATTTCTTGCTTGGCCAACGAATCAGTTTAGCCATTCAGCGCGGAAATGCAGCCAGCATTCTGGGCACCGTGTCGCGTTGTTTGGACAGCGATTTGGGACATATTTTTTATTTGTAAATATTTAGTCTATGTAGGTTAAATGTTTGTATTATGTGATTACTTATAGACTTTTGTAATGCAAAGAAACGTTTTATCTTATTGTATCTCTCTCATTTATTGCAAACACGCATTAAAATCTCTTAAGTATAACTAACCAGACTGTCCTGATAACCAAGCTGGAAATAAATACACAAAGTTATTTTCCATACTTACTGAAAATCGAACCCAGATTCTCCAAGTCGAAGATTGTCACTCTCTTACCACGAAGTAGTCCGATCAACGAGGAGATTCGTTGTATGGAGACTTCCGAATAATTCCTCTGCCTTCTAATGAAAAATTGCGCTGCTGATTTTTATTTTTTAATGTCAATGTCAACCTTATGGGGGTAATAATAAGAGCATATCATGTTTTGGTAAAAATAACCAAACTTCCCAAAATAAAAGTTGTTGATAATCTGTATTACCTATTTTCATCATGTGCCAAACTTCATAGACAGGAATTATTTGGGTTACAAAAGCTTCGTTGATCGGACTTAAGGTGTATAATAGAGACGTATAATAATAGCAGTAAAATCCACTCTACTATTACACCTTATCTGGGATCCAATGCAGATACTTGCTTATTAGTGCGGAGCTAGCACGTTCCTGTGAACTGTTTTTTTTTTTTTTTTACTTGATTACTCCGCGCTGGTAATCAAAGGAAGCTGTTATAAATTCCTGGTATATTCCTAGTAAATTCCTGGTATATTCCTGGTATATTCCTTCAGATAGTGTGCACGACGGACGGCCCCGAATAGAAACTTATAGCTGTAAATAATTGTTTCGTTTTTGTTTCATAGTTGTTTCATAGTTATTTCGTTTTATAAAGTTTGTATAGTTTAAATATCGATAACTTCGTAATACAGTCCACTTTCTCTTAGTTGGTTCTCAATTAGTAATGTGTCGAGTCCTTAATTACTGATTAATAGGCGTATGTGGGACGTTGGAGATGTATAAATCATAGTTTATTTTAGAAAACCATAGAAATGTATAATTTGATAGCCCTTTGTTTTATGTATATTGATTAAACCTGTAATTTCGTCTAGTTATGTATGTCGAGTCATATTTATAATATGTAAATTAGATAGATAATTATGTGTAGATCTTTATAGTTATTTACTTTTAATTGGTGATAATCTTAATTAGCCATAAAGGCAATTAATGTGAAATAGTGTGGCCAAATGAGCCCTAATTTTTGTACAAATGATTTATTTGTAATTAACCCTGTACCTGTGTACCTTTATTTACCTATCGAATAGTAAGAAGTAATTTGTCTGAAAATAAATAACATAGATTCCAAAGAATAGTGGAAGAGCTGGTCGAGTTTGATAATTATAGAGTTGGCCCTGTGGCGGCTTATTGGAAATCCTATCGTTTTCGAAACATCGATATATATGTTGCAGTCAAAACTCATAATCGTTCAAAACCACCTTTGACTGCAAATTTCAGTTAATAGTGGTTTTGACCGATGGCCTTAGTCAATATTACTTTTGACAAATTTTTCTAGTCGAATCATCGAACTTCCACGAGATAGGCAAGTAATATTTTCAGGTATTATAGATAATTATATCATGCATCAATATAAAGTAAATATAGCTGCCAATTTTCTAGGACAACGGAAAAAAAATGTTTTCTGAAAATCATAAATTATTAAATAATTCCTAAATTACTGCAGCAATAACCATTTATTTTTGCATAAAGGTAGACGTTACAGTGATAGGTAAATTTATTTACAAAATTTTGACTTAATGTAATTTTTTTAGAAAATATGTTTCTAAAACTGTTTTTTTTTTATAAAATCACAATATCGAATATTTCTTCGAAACTAAGCAAATATAACTACTAGTTCCTTCATCAATTTTATACATAATAGTAATATCTAACGATTGAATTAATAAAACAGGGATGTCCGCTTCTAAGGCAAAATAAAAGACTGTGGACTGGCTCCCCGCTAATCCCCGCAAAATTTTGTCAATGTGTGCGTGCGCGCCGCATACGTGTTGGCGCGCTCACATACAAACCGCGCCCGTGCGTTTATATGAAGATGACCTACTCATTTGTATTTACTCTGCCCCCAGCCAGGAATCCCCGGGTAATGTAATGAAAGAAAAGCTCAAGTTGGTAACTGATCTACGGGGTAAAATAAGTGGATTCGAATTTAGATTTGGAGAAGCGTCCGTTCGTGAGACTGGAACATTTCTTTTTACACTTGAACTAGCTGTGCCCGCGACTTCGTATGCGTGAAAATAGTTTGTGCAACATATTTCTTTAAAATACTGCTTCGTCCTTATTGGTTGTAGGGTGATGTTATATTACAGCCTAAAACCTTCCTGGAAAAAAATGTTATAATCTCTTACTTCTATACTAATTATAAATGCGAAAGTAACTCTGTCTGTCTTGTTTTCACGCCTAAACCACTGAACCGATTTTGATGAAAGTTGGCATAGAGATAGTTTGAGTCCTGGTTTTTGAAACAGAGACGCGCGCGATATAGTTTTTCTGTGACAGACAAAATTCCACGCGGGCGAAGCCACGGGCGGAAAGTGGACCATTAGTTTCTGAGATTAGCGCGTAATTTTATCTTGAAACCATAATATTTAACTTTATCTAAAAATAGCAGAATCTACTTAACACGACTGAAGTTACTCTTCTTTAACATAATACCTATACATTTTGTCTTTGCAATGTTAGCAATTCAAATATTACGTAAGCACGTATTAATGTTTCTGAGAACATGATATTTGAGAGATAAATATCATTAAGGTACCTATCCTTTACATTAGACTGAAGTGTTCTTAAAAGGTCACGAAAATGCTGGAAATACGCATCTCGGGATAAAGGTTGAAATAAATGATTCTGTCACAAGCGACAAATACAATTTTAAGACGTAGGTGGTTCGTCCCTGGGGCCTTTATTTTACATATCAACATTTTGTAAAATAATAAAGTGCATTTAGAGTGCACATTAAGCGTAATATTAACTTGAAAGTGTCCTAGAGAAATAATAAATCAATAGGTACTTTATTTTCTTGATTTTTAAATCAGCTTATATTTTGCTCGTCTCTCCTCCTGCCACTTAGTTACAAAAAACTCTTATGATATTCCTGGAAATAAAATAATTAAAAACACTTAAGTTATCGTTTTCCGTTACAGGTTCTATCGATGAAAACGGTACTTCAAACAAGGGTCTTAAAGAGTGTACTTCAAGTAATACAATTTCATTAAAATATGACGAGACTGAAATATTCTGCGTACCTTTAGCAGAGTAATATTACATCGAAAATGCTTAATAAACTCATATTTTATAATGTTACTTTACTGTTGACAGCAAGTGTATGTATTTTTCGCTGAAACATAATAACCCACTTTCCCCTGTGTTAGTTTGATTGAACTCTCAAAATTGAATTGTTCCCCATATTGACATACAATAACGTTAAATTGAAATATGCTGCAATTAACTTTGTCACAATAAACGTCAATAATCTGTCAAACTTCATACAAAAAACGCCGTTTATCGTTATAGTTACGGTTAAAGTTGGGTGGTGCAACTCAGCCTTATACATTTTGCCATTCATGAGCAGATCGCGTGACTATTAAATGACTATTATGGTCAATATAGGCTGGGTTGCACCATCTTACTTTAACTTTTTGACAACTTTCAAAAATATGTCAAATTCCATACAAAAAACGCCGGTTATCGTTAAAGTTGCGGTCAAAGTTAGGTGGTGCAACTCAGCCTTAGTGTTACATACGTAAGTAAGTATTTTTTAAACTAAACGAGCGTCATCACAATCATCATAACAAATCATTATCTGAAATGAAACATGATTATGAGGATGATAACGCGAACGAAATCACGGGCGGTTGCTATTCTATACTAAGGTTGAGTTGCATCACCTAACTTTGATTGTAACTATGACGATAACCGGTGTTTTTTGTATATTGACAGATTTTTGACGTTTGCCAAAGTTAAAGTGAGATGGTGCAACCCAGCCTAAAAGTACCTATGAAAAAGAGGAAAGATTTGACTGTTTGTTTGTATTGAATAGGCTCCGAAATTACTGGACTGATTTGAAAAAAACATTCACCATTCGAATCCTAAATTTTCTGATGAACATAGGTACGAAGTTCGCCAGGTCAATTAGTTTTCAATAAACGTAAGATTGCTTTATTTAAATCATCTTAAGGACCATTTCGTCTAACACATTTGATTTATGTAGCAGAACACGACAGACCATAAAGCCAGAGTGTGAAAATTAAGTGCTGCGTAAAACTTGAAGGTAGGGAAATATTTCGCGAGACTCTCGTAAATTTTTTACATAAGTGCCACGTAAAATTGGAGGATTGGCAGTTTTTTTTATTGGCAATGTAACTATAATTTTGGGATTCGTTCGGATTAATGTTTGAAAAATCATGACATGATTTGATGAATTCACGTTCCGAATATTTAGGAAATTCTTATGGTAGTTAATGTATTGTAATGACCCGCTAACCCGCCGACATGAATTGTCCACTTTTGACATGTTATCAAAGGTCAATAATGCCACCGACACCAAGCTTTCGGCGAGCTTGGTGTGTAAAGTCCTTAATGAACCTAGGGTTAAGGAGTTGAACTCTATCTAAAAAACGCCCTGGGCTTAATTTCCTTGTGAAATGCACGCAGTGTAAAACAACGTAGCGTATTTTTCCATAGCTTGGTTGAGACATTGCAGGCTGAATTGAAGGCTGGGTTACACCAACTACATCAAACATCAAAAATGTGTGAAACTCCATATAAAAACACCGGTTATCGTTATAATACATATAGTTACGGTTAAAGTTAAGTGATGCAACTCAGCTTAAGTGTTCGCGCTTCGGAGGGCTTTATTTTTTTTTTATCAAACGACGATGTACTTATAAAGTCTGATACCGAGTTCGTGACCTCAGAACAACCCACACGACAAGATCTGAATAAACCAAACAAAATTGCACTAATAAAAGATTTTCCTCTCTTTGATCACTACATACCTACTTTAATTTGTCATTGAATAAGGCATAAGCCTTTGATGCGGAATCAAGCAAATATTATTAAATATTGGGATGGAGTTCCAACAACTTTATTTGAATAATGGAAAAGGGAAAATTCTTAAACACACAAAGAATGTTGATATTCGTAAGAGATCTGTACATAATTAAGTAAAGATATTCATTGATGTATTATAAACGGTATGTAAAGAAAACATCGTCTTTTTTAGATATAATCATGATATTACATTTTTATTCGATGGAGATGGAGAGGATGTAGTCCATCCACCCTAAATATTCGTATAATGTTTTAGTTCTTGCAACTCACGAAGGCGAGTGAGCTTTACTTGTGTGTGTACGTGTACATGGACATAACGATAGTGTAATGTCTATCAAAACTTTTGAAAAAATTGGCCAAGTGCGTGTCGTGCCACGCGCAGTGTAGAGTAAACTAACTGATGTATCTTAACCGTTATAGTTTTCTTGAAATTTCACGAAAAGCAGTATTATGACGAATTTTTCCAGATTTTTCAAGCCAACAGTTTAGTTTTAGAGGGGGGGGGGGCGTATGTTTTTCATAATTTTGTTACACCATTACTCAAAAACGCATGCCTTTAACTCTATTCTTTTGCCAAACCACATAACCACACTTTTCCACAAAATTACGCAAGCTTTCTCTTAACCCTTGTTCTGCAAGCTGCAAGCCAAAGGTCAATACAAAATAACCTTGTAAAACCGCATCGAACTAGTTCAATCTGGTCCAATCAAGTCGATAGTTAAGAGCGTTGTGGCGGAACGCCCGTCCGGTGTTAATAGGTTTCTGTCTTTTACATCGGAGAAAAATCTAGTTACTAGATAGCTGAAGAGAATGTGACTTGATTGAACATTTTTTCATTTTACTCCGCAAATGGGAGTGAAATATTGGCAGTTTTTTGTTTTTTGTCAGCTAATAGTAGATACGTTGTGAAAGCTGAGATATTGATCCATTTTATTGTTTGTTTTATTTGAATAATTGACAATGTGCCGATATAACAAAAATCTGTTAGGCTGAGGAGTTGCGCCACCTAACTTTGTCCGTCACTTTAATGATAACCGGTGCTTTTTGTATGGAGTTTGACAGATTTTTGACGTTTATCAAAGTTTAAGTAAGATGGTGCAACCCAGCCTTGATATTTCGGTAAACAAATCAAACCACAAAAGTATCATGCTTAGGGCTGATTTTTCAATCATCAAATAACTTTTAACTGGCGAATAAATTTGTCATTTTGACATATTTCCCATACTGAAAATGTCAATATGCCAAACTTATTCTTCAGATAAAAGTTATCCAACGATTGAAAAATCAGCTCTTAAGGAATATAAATCAAATCGCACAAATAGTATATGATTCTCTCGATTCATTTTGCAAATACGAACAAATCAAAAATCTCTCGTATTATTTTTTCAAGCAAGAACGAAAAACCGTTCACTAATCCTTTACGAGCCCACAATTAAAAAGTAAGTGATCCACAAAATGGACATTAAAACTGAAGGATGCTTCCAATTTTCAGGAATCGCTTTCAATTTCCGCCCCTAGAGGGCACTAACAAGTGCAGCTTTCAGCCCCACTCTACGCAAACACCCGGCCAGGGGCGTACTTAGCTACTAAGGGGCAAGGCGGGGCAGTGCCCCGGGGCCCCCTAGCTCAGGGACCTCAGGGCCCCCCGAATCCTTAACAGAAAATCTCAATTGAATTAAACTTTGAAAATTTCTCCCATTTTCAAAATAAATAGAGAGAAATACAAAAGCTGTATCAGGAGTAAGTAAGCTTAATGTCAATAAACTTGATAAAACCTAACCAGTTTAGATTGCAGTGGGGCCCCATTGTTTTATTTGCCCCAGGGCCCTTGGTTACCTAGCTACGCCACTGCACCCGGCTCACAGGGTTCGGGTTTCGCCGTACTTTAATGCATTTCAATCGGTTCTGTATATGACCGAAGTGTTTGGCTTTTGTGGGCTTAGGAAGATACAGGGTGGCCCAGAAATAAATTCACTTTTGAAAATTCAAGGAAAAAAATCTGTGTAATTTTGTAGAACTTTATTCATTACAATTCAAAGAAAATGAAATGGAATTTGTTATTAAATTTACCTTTATTAAATTACATCGTCCAGGAGATTTCCTTGACGCTTACAATATTCGATCAACATGCATCAAAATCTTGAAATGCGTTCGTTAGAATTACCTCGAAACTTATTTTCCATTTTTTGCCGAATGTTCAGCTTCAGTTGCTGCATGGTTATTGGATTATAAAAGTATACTCTATTCTTAAGGTAACACACAAAAGGGAGTTTTCTGGAGTGAGATCAGGACTTCCTGGTGGCCAGGAGATGTCACCCTTGCCTGAAATTATTTTTTTGTGGGAACATGTCTCTTACCATCCAAATGCTCTCATTTGAAGTGTGACACGTAGCCCCATCTTGATGAAACCAAGTGCTATTGTCATAGCCTTGCGAATCTTGACACTTTGAAATCAAAAAGCCTTTCAGCATGCCAGTATAGCGCTCTCAAAAATTAATCATCCTTCCGATGCAACAAACCAATTAAGCAGGTGTGAAATCTCATTGCCACTAAGAAGCCCTTATCTCATTCCAGCAGACTTCTTTTTGTGGGGTTACGTTATGAGCAGTGTATACTCTAATAATCCAAACACTCTGCAGCATTCATCCATCCTGAATCCATTTAGAGGTAACTCTAACGAAAGTTTTCCAAAATTTTCATGCATGTTGACCGAATGTTGTAAATGTCAAGGAAATCACATGTACGATCAAATTTAAAAAAGAAAGTAAATTTAAAAATAAATTGCATGAAATTTCCTTTAAATTGCAATAATTAAAGTTCTACAAAAATGTACAGTTTTCGTTTCCTTAAATTTTCAAAAGTGAATTTTCTTCTGGGCCACCCTGTACCTTCATTCTAATACCTGATCTAGCGCTTAACTTAGTTAGTGCCTGAGGTATGGAAGAGGCACGGAATGGTGTTCTTGTGACGTCAAACGTCAGCAAGACGTCAGATTCAAAGAGCTCTGTCACGTCATAATATGTCGATGTCAGGGGGTCCTCACTGACTTACTTTTGTTAATGCACGTGCATTTTTTAAAACGTTATATCTTAATTCTATCAAAATATAAAGTAGGTACCTAATTTAAAGTCGTATTTTCATTTTTTTTACCTATTTATTAACTTATTTAAAGAGTATTGTAAACTTGTATACTTACGGGGCAATCTCCGGAATCATTACAAAAATCTTTCACCGTTTGAAAGGTTACTAAGGTAAATATACTTTTTACGGATGGGCATGTAGTCACTATGAATATTATGTCAATGTCTAACAGAGTTTGTTAAACCCAAGCAAAACCAGGGCGGAATGTGAAGCAAGTTAATAAAGCTACCTTTTCTAAAACCCGTAGAGATGCACTCCATATCTCAACTGCGGAACAAATTCTTTTCAGAGGTCCGCCAAGTATTTTAATTATGAAAGGCTTTTCTATCGCGGCCGACGGTTCCGCATAATTTTACGAGATTTGCGAGTGTGAGCTTGAATAACATTGAGGGTTGGGCAAAGATAGGAAATTAATCATCGCGGTTTAGTTTGCTGTTTTGGTGGGGAAAATTAACATTAATAAGATAGTTAAGATTAAATTTTAGGTATTAAACCTCAATTCCGAAGTACTCGGATGCTTACAAGAAAATACTTAACCCTATAATTGCCATGTAATATTTTTTAAATTTAAACTTATAAACTTGGGTTGGGATTGATTTTGTAGCGCTGTTTCAAATTTGTAAGACTTCAAGAAAAAACATTTTTAAGATTTTGTTAACTGACTGATGCTCATTTTGGAAATAGAACTGCAATATAAGTAACTCATTAAGTGCAGCCCTTACCATGCAGACAGCGCAAAGAGGAAGCGAGGGAAAATATTTCATACACGTCAATTAAAAAGCTAGCGTGCTGCAGTGAAATGAGCTGACATTAATCCGGTACTTCGTTATTCATAAGAAACTAAAAAGATTTAGATTTTTATTGCACCTAATTGATATGGGAGAACTAAGTAACCCTTGCCAGTTTGGTGTCATCATACCATTAGTATAACATATTACTTAAGTATAAAGAATTAGAAACTACCCATGAACAATACAAATGTCGAATAAAGTAAATATCTTTATTTACTTTATTCGGCGATAATAAAGTAAACTTCTTTTTTCTAAAACTAATTAATATAAAGAAAAACGACAATTACACTAATCAGGTCTTAATTACTCTAAAAAGCCTAATTAAGTTACAAAAATACTTACCCATTGTTATCTCCCCTGCTCTCTTTATTAAAAAATACATGTTAATTAAAAATTTACAAAAGAGATCCACAACGAAAAAGAACTTAAGAATAATGAAGGTGTAGCAAAAAATTAAGACACCACTAATTAATAACTGGAGCGAGAAAGTAACTAAAAGGCACCCGCGGCGGCGGACGGGTTAACAGCGCTATCGGGCGGCATGAAAGAAATTCTCGCATTCATTAAAATTTGCGAAGATACTCGGGAACATAAATGTGTTAGTAAGAAAGAAAGAAAGAAAAAAAATTAGTAGTTACGTTTCTTTTCCACAAATTGTGGAATTCCTTGGGGGAGGAGGCCTTTGTCCAGCAGTGGACGTCCTTCGGCTGAAACGAACGCACGAACGTTGTAAAAAAAACCGAAAGTTTACTTTATGCCACAGAACAGGTATTCTAAATCCTCTATCACATTACTACACTCAACATCAAATAAACCGCACCTTCCGCGACGCGAACTTTAAAGATTTTCTTCTGACACAATCATGGTACCCCAACAATATTGGTGTTATTTGAAAGCCCAATAAATATCCTTAAAGAAAAATACATTTCATTTCTAAATAAATGAATAACATATACCATAAATGTGACTTGAAAATAGACCTCACTTTGGGCTCACCTCTGGGATCAATTAGACCAATTTTTATGGTTATAAAACCAAATAAAGATCTCACGTGTCCTCTTTAACAGATGGATAGCGATTAATCCCAACTTAACAGTTTTATAGTAATAAAAAATGGCTATAGCGTAACTACCTATTTTTTGAAGAAGTGTCTCTGGATCCTTGTAAAGACACATTTTTGGGTAAAAACCTTTCCTTTAATGAAATGAAGTATAGAACTAGGCTTTCAAATGGTACCAATGTTGGTGGGAAGTGGGGATTCATACGTTTGATAAGTGCTTGTCGCGGGAGGTGCGATTTATTTGATGCCGAGTGTATTTAGATAGCTTGAGATCGAGTTAAGATAGAAGTGATCAAAAATTTTCATCCGATCACTATCACACCTCGATGTACCCATTCATAATATCTGACCATTTTCACGATATATCGCCACGGTCAAAAGCTTCTATTACCTTGGTAGAATTTAGACAGTGAAATCGACAATAGAAGTAATCAAAAATTTTCATTCTATCACTATCACGCCTTTATGTACCCTTTCATAATAACTGACCATTTCCACGTTACATCGCCCCGGCCAGTTGACGTATAAGTGGTATAAGTCACTCCAACCGGACAATTTTACGGCAGATTCCGGTAATGGGGGTTGTCAACAGTCCCGCATAATTATCTACGGGATTCGACCCCCATTCACAGCCATCTGACCCTAGCCCTCATCACTGCAAAAATTGTTTGCTCTACCAACAAGGGCTGGCAAAAACAATTTGTTCAAGACCCAAATAAAGTACGGTTAAAACAAACAACGATTTTGTACCCGTCAAAAAACAGTGTAACATAAATATTTGCTCATTTCCCCTTCATTTGGCTGATTGATCAAAACATTACATTGTTAATTATGGCTGGGTTGCACCATCTTGCTTCAACTTTGACAAACGTCAAAAACATGTCAAACTTCATAAAAAACGATTATTGATAACGTTACGGTTAAAATAAGATGGTGTAACTCAGCCTAAGTGATATAGAAATAGCTAACTTAGATTTTTAGAAAAATAATATTCAAAGCAAAAGTAACTAATATAGGTATTCCAATAAAAAAATTCCCCTCTGATTTCAATTTTAGGAGTAAAGATTTTTTGTTTAAGAAATGTCACATTTAATCGTTGTGAAATGAGATGAATCTTTCTCGAAAGACAAATAATATTTGGGCAGACAGTCCCTATAATAAACTTGAGTTCTAGAGTAGCTTTAGGTCCTGCGCAAACGTTGAACTCAGTTTTAGTAACTGTAACTACATTTTTTTATATTTTTAATTGATATAAACTTGTAATAAGTTGGTCAGCCAATTGAACAGACGACAGGACATCACACTATTTTTGTTGTAAAATACTCTTTTGCAACATCATAAGATGCAACAGTATTTAAGCTTGACGTTCCATCACTTGTCTGCACAAAAGTTATTCGAAACAACGTGTTAAAATTATAATCACAGCCATAAATCCTTGTATAACAACTTATAGCCTAAACTTTAATAACTATAGTAAAAATTGTTGGTCATTTTTGTTGAGTAATAAGATTTACAAGAAAATTAATGTAGATGTCACAAGCAAAACCCAGCAGCGATTGAGCGAGTAAAATAAATGATGTTTCGAATTTTTTGTCCAAAAGATTACAAAAACCTTTCAATAGGTAATAATGCGAGTCGGACTTCGACTAAAGAGCAAAAAATAAGATCTATCGTTATAATAAATACAATCCATTATCTAAAATAATGACAAGATTGAACTACGAGTCTACGTCTAGAGCAATTCGACTCACAAGCACGAGTGATTACTGATTTCTTATTACTTATCAATATTACGAGTAATTTACTTTTTGTTATTGAATGTCATGTTTGGAACAAGATTTCTTTCTATCAATTTGTAACTCGAATGAACAATGTGTTCAAATGACAGTTTATAAAACAATAATCAAGAGGGACTTAACTTATACCTATCATAACGAATGCAAAGTGAACCCCAAAAGCATTACATACATCCGAATCTCCTCGAAAATAGGGTAATTTGGGTCATTTCCGGGGTGTAAGGGACAGGTTAGCAAAAACTAGCGAACTGTAATCAATGTCCCCAACTCGTTAACTTTAGTTTTTCCATGGGGAAAGTGAAAACGAAAAGCTATTTACCATTTTCTATATTAATTCAGCAATGAATTCTGAAATTAAAAACAAACAATTTTTATAGGGGAAAATTGAGAATTTTCCGGGAAAATATTCCACAAATTTTTAATACTGAACCATGATCTGGAATCATTGTTAAGATTTTATGTACCAAAGAATTAAGAGTAAAGGTTTATTAAAATCCTAGGCGTTTAGCTAGTTACTGTTTAACATTGAAATGTCATTTCAATTGCCTTCCGATCGTCGCGATACGCACATCATTTTGTACTATTTTATACTAAAAACCTCAAAATTCCGAGTTTTATTTGGCTCCAGGTGTCAATCGAAGACATAAATAGTTAATATCTAAAACTAAAGCCTTTAAAATACGAGTAATGACACAATAATGCCAGGTTAAACCCAGAAACACTGTCAGTACCAGTAAACTAATTATACCCGTGACATAAAAGATCTATAGTAAAAAAATCTGTCATCACAACTAAAAATAATTTCCCTAAAAGGGCGGCAAGGGGTGAACCGTCCGAGACTCCAAGTGGCTACAATCGGAGCGAGACAAAGACATTAGTTAGCAGCGATAATAAGCGCTCGCCTTAATCATAAAATCCTTTTCGTCTCCCGGCCTACTTACTGGAACTAGGACGAGAGGTCTTGATACTTTCATTTTCATTTGTAAACATATTTTTGCGCCCGTCAAACTTGTTACATTTACAATCTTTTTAAAACTAATGTTTTAATCTAAGAATTTAACATCCAATCAAAACAAAGTATCAAGAAAATGATAGTAATTAGTTACACTTAATTATATTGGCAGTCTGTCTTCGCGTTACCTTTTCACGCAAATTAAAACCTAATTAATCTTTAATTAACTGTAAAATCAATAGTAGTAGTCGGCCATTTGGTGTAGTGGTTCAGAACGGACTACTATGCCGAGAGGTCCCGGGTTCGATTCCCGGCCGGGCAGAAATTGAAATGATGAATTTTAATTTCTGTAACGGGTCTGGGTGTGACTATGTAATAATATGTAGATATGTATTTAAAAATAAAAATAAAAGTATATAAGTAGTATATCCGTTAAGCTAGCACCCATAACACAAGCATTAAGTTGCTTACTTTGGGGCTAGCTGGCGCTGTGTGAAATTGTCCAATGATTTATTTATTATTTATTTATTTAATTACATATTCCGTTGCGTGATTGTAATATCAAAAATTGATTTCAATATCAGTAAATAATTTTATCAGGGAGTCGATTCTTCCTTAAACAATATAGCCCTAAATAAAAGAGATTAAAAGCAAAATCCCATAAAAGGCTTATTGACCTATTTCGTTCACCCCAAAATAAAACGGCAAAAAAGTTGATCGCTTAATCGTTTTTCGAACATTATTCGAATTTCCATCGCGGAACAAACTTCGATTCTCTTGTTCGGAAACACTTAACTTCGCGATCATATTTCCCGAACAAATATCAAATAACCGTGGGCGTAGTTTCTTTAGGAATCTAATTTCGCTGGAACAAAATGGAGGCGTCTGAGATATAGCGTTGTCGCGGGCTTGTGTAATTTCTGCTATCTACTAATTAACACTTAGGAAGTGATTTCAAATCTACGGAATCTAATTAAAAGAATCACGAATCTGCAACAGCTCACTGCTTCTGATTCTGCAATAGTAACGGAGTATAGTTTGGCTCAAAGTTTCCAGTTAGTCCCAGAAGAAAATATAGCATTGAATCAAACCTATCCACGTAACGGAGTACCTGGGATTAATTTAGCAGTACCTACCTAAACCTCTTCCAATTATCTGGCAGACCAGAAATACCTTCCAGTTGAAAAAACCAATTTTTTTTAATACTACAAAACTAAATCAGGCTCTGGTTTTACCCTTTTAGCTTTTGACAGTTTAAGGCCGCGAGCGTTACGCCAACAAGTAATAAAATGGTACAAAACGGGACATACAGCTTGAGCGAAAATAAAAACCCAACCAGTGAAGGTCAAGTATGTCCCAGGGGAAAGTTAAACTAATATTATTATTAGACCCGTAACGAAATTAATCTGAAGAACATAGGAGGAGTTCGAAATATATCGAATAAAATGGCACAAGTAATATAAGTAAAGGTATGACGTTCGCGTTGCCAATAGCCAATTATTCGAACTAGAAAATAGTAACTACCTTAACATTTTAACCAAATTTCGGCCACTGGTTCGCGAGACCATTTTCAGAAATCTAGTTAAAGATGCGCCTGCGCTCTCATAGCGTTAGAGATTGCATTAGATGACTAATTGCGCACCGGCCCACAATCGGGACAGATTGAAACGCACACGTCTATCGGGAAACGCAATTTTCAACTTTATCCCATTCCAATAACTCCCTATCTATATGCACAGACGTTTGCCTGATGCAGCATGTTAAAATATGCATGTCAGCTCGCGATTTGGAACTTTATTGCGAAAGTCATTAGGCAGATGAAAGTGCAAGGGTTAGGAACGTTACATGAATTGGGCCATCGGCCGTTGAGTGAGCCAACGTATATAAATAACTTGAACTATAGAAATACAGCTGTGCTAATAAGTATGCAGTTTTGGTTAGAAATAGACCAGATGCAATATATCTGTGAAGATACACAAACAATACTTACGATGTAGTAACAAGATACGTTTATTTGTATCTTAATATAAGGTATAGTGGTGGAATGTTACTGTACTTAAATCAAACAGAAATACTATATAGGTATATGTATTTATTGTAAAATAGACTACCTATCTAAGTGAAATAGTTCTATTATTCCAAATATTGACACAGCCAATTCCTTGTGACGTTTATGAGTCGTAGATACAATAATTGCTCCCAGTGGGATTCGAACCCGCAGTCAAAGCAGGCTATGAGAAATACTAAGCTAGATGGCCGTCAATGTGTAAAATAATGATGTTCTATAAGGTATCACCCCTAGCTTATTAGCCTATAAACGTTCAGCACCTCAGATCATAGAAGGGAATAGATGTGAAACGGGGGCGTGGCGCGTGTCTCCGCGATATGCCCAGAAACGAACATCGGCCGCGTAGCTAGGTTAGTCGCGATTCAGTCGTACTAAGGAAATGTTCTCCGATATTTTGGATAATGCGTCGTTACGTGCAATAAAACAAGTGAAACGAACGAACTACAGGAACAATGGAGTCATTTACTACATGTAAGTATTGCAAATCCATTGGTATTTTGCTTATAAATAAAAAAAACTAAACATTTTTACGAACGTATTCAGTGCCGTAACAGTTACTGCGATATCGAAATCAGTGGTGATAAAAATTCTAACACACTTGTACATTGACGATTTAGTTAGCAACCACTTTATGTCGTGCTCAACTACTGCGCAATGTATTTAATTTCTTCCGATATCCACTGTCGTGTGAAAATACACAGTACGGCCGCATGTGCCGGTCGTAACATAGTGCCGTGCTCGTGTTCTAATGCGGTTTCCTATTATCGATAAATAGAAGTAAATTATAATTTTCTATTTTGTAATTTTAAATAAAAAAATGATGTGTTACTTGCGATTATAAGATTTTACAAAAAAAATAATAACAGTAGAAGTAATTAGTAACTGTCAACTATGTAATTACTATAAGAGCTAGTTGAAAGCCTAATATAGGCATTATTTTGGTAAACATATGCGGTACGCAGATCGCCATAATTAAAAAGTAAATGCGTGATAGTAGCTATTATTAACGTATAATAATAAAAAGGTTTTCATACATAAGCATTTTGTGAAACCAGTTTCGAGCCTTGCCCCTAGCGATTTAAAGTATCGATATCTTGTCGACTCCATTTTATCTTTGTTCTCTCACTAGCGTTTTCTATGTGTGCGTCACGTCACGCGGCCATTGATTGGCCATAATTCACGCCTTCTGGCCAATCACAGCACTTTTAAGACGGTTGCACATGTTGTCGTAGACTCTCAGTCGCTTTGTTTTTACACAGTTGAATGTGTGTGTGGGAGCTGTGGTGGGGGAAATGTGGGGACACTGGTTCTCGTTGTAGTTACGCGCGACTTCATATCTATTCTCTTTCTATGATCTGAGTTCAGCACCAAAATAACTTGCCCTATAGTTCCAGCTAAAACAGTCACTGGCCATGCATACAATAATAACTCAAATTAGATCGTGTGTCAAACAAAATTGACAATTCCAAACTTAGGGTCCTTATTATTAATCCACAAGCACTTCTGACGTCTCAAACGAAAATCCCGCACAAAGATTGATAAAATTACAGAAACACGACTTCTAACAAAGAAGTACAATGCCTAAATTCGTATTTTCCGTGCCTAGAGGCAATTCCGAAGCAACGCATATATCAAACATTCCCTGTATTTGCACAAGATTCGCTGACTCCCATGACGACTGAATAAATACAGATCTCGAGCTCGGCTTTTGATGTATCTCAACGATTCCAGAAAAAACTGGTAGAAAAGATTTGCTTATTGAGGCACACTTGGCGAAATCTTTCGAAAATTACTGTTCTATTCTTGAAAAAGACTTAGCTGATTTGTGCGACTCTGCCAAAGAACATAAAGACCCGTATACTATTGAAACTAGGAAAGAATTTTTTAAATTAGATTTTGCTAAGATATAATAAGCCTCAAATTCTCATTGTACAGTACACAATTAAACTCAATGTTAATTTTGTCGCATTAAGACCAACCACAGGCTTTCTAGAGCCGAATGCTCTTGAGCGTTTCATAATAGGAGACTAATGCCCGTTTTCACCATCAATTCCTAATGTTTAAGTGACTCGTATGGTAACATATAACAGGCATTTTGTTTTCATAGGGGTCTCTTCAAAATTAGGGAATTATGGTGAAAACGGGCATAAAACAGCTTCCTTAGCTAATAATATCACGTCACATATTTAAAGGTACCTAATTAAAACTAATTTAGGCAACAGCGTGGAAAGACGTCCGTTCCTTTGAAGATGTAGCGATTTTAGTGGAACTTTTATTCCGCCCGGTACCTAATCTGATTTAGAAAATACACCCTTATCGCTTGTGGTTATCACGAGCGTAATGATTTAGCTGAGATAATTCATCAATCACCCGAATCCCCCGGTGATGGCACTGTCTTTTTGGCTAACACATTTTTGCCTAACATTAAGGCTTGGTTTCCACCAAGGCGGAGCAGTGCGGAGACGAGAAGAGAAGCTGGCAGGCTATTTCCATCAAAGCGGAGCCGAGAAGAGCGATGCGGAGACGAGAGATGTGTGAGCTCTGCGTAGCTGTCACTGTCAGTCTATTGCTATCTATGAAACACCGCACCACTCCGCACATCTCCTCACTCCTCCACTCTTCTCCGCTCTTTTCTGCTTTTTTGCGCCGCCGCCGCTGTCAAATTCTAAAGAAAAACAAGTGAGCCCGACACTTCTCCGTTCTTCTCCGCCGATCCATTTCCACCGAAGCGGAGCGGGGTGGAATCTGCATGGTTATTCGAAAAACTTCTCTGCTCCGCTCCGCCTTTGTGGAAGCTAGGCCTAATTTGTAGAACATTAGTGGGCAATAGACACAATTTAGGTAATGACCTAAACGACTTTTGTATGATGGGTGCGGTTGGCGTGTCTAGCTTCATTATGCTATCTTTGATGAACGTAATGATTGGTTTTTATGTTGTTTTATAGAGATACAAGGTATTTATTATATGCCATAAATAAAATATGAGATATTAATGAAACACATAATTATGAATTTGGAATTGCTCGTACCTACTTTTCCGTTCAAACCTTGTTAGTCCTAAAGTGACGTCAAAGTTACTGACTATCATCAATGGAATAAATTGAATAACAATTTTACGTAAAAATAGTACTAATCTAAATGTAATGAGGAGCAAATTATAAGACAAGAAAAAAAACATAGAGTGAGAAAAATACTCCGGTATTTAGCTTGATGTGCCCGTACAACAGAAAACTTATTATTAGTGACCGACCGAATATTCGTTTTCGTTTTCGTTTTCGGCCATTTTCGGCCAAAAAATGGACATTCGGCCATATTTTCGTTTTCGGCCAAAAACCAGCCGAAGCTTCGGCCAAACCGAATATCAGAAATACGTGAATAAGATGGTGACGTTTATCGTTCCGATATCTTCGGGTGTGAATCTGGTGCACTCATGGTTCCAATCAGACTTGAACGGACGCGGTATTGTCACACTCTTTTGAAGTTGTAAGGTGAGGTTACGTTGTAAAGGGTGTCCAGCGAGAATTTTCCAAGTTCAAAATTGAATACAAATAAAACCAAAGAGTTTACATTAAGTTTAATTGTTTCAAAATAGAGTCTAATGCGGATTTAAAATACGCCATAAGTCACTGGTCGGGAGCCCACAGAGCGTTCGCAGTTGAGCAATAAGTATTTGAAATGTATTGTCGAATGATCGATGAATGTAGGTATTGTCTGATACCACAACTGCAACTGCATCCCGGTCAACTACGTAACTCCATTTCAGCAAGAAGGTGTCTCACCACACACGGAGAGTACCTCGATGGATACACTGAGGACTATTTTTTTTTTTTTTTCAAATAAATGATCAGCAAGTACAGGGACATACCCTACCCGCCTCGGTCACCAGATCTCACACCATGCGACTTTTTCTTGTGGGGATATCTCAAGTCAAAAGTTTACAGCAAACAATTCTTAAATAATTCAGGTTCTGTAAGAAAATATCCGCCGTGAAGTTGCAGGCAAATTATTAGCGCGATTTGCTCTCGCATAGTTGCGAATGTAAGGGTCCGGCTGTGAGAGTGCCTAAGATAGTAAAACGGGCATCATTTAAAAGACATTGCCTATAAAAAATTAAATCCGCATTGTTAAACTCCAGTTTGCATTAGTAATAAATAATAAAAAAACATTAATTTATTTGTATTCATTTTTGAAGTTGAAAAATTCCCACTGGACACCCTTTATTTCTTCTTCACTTCCCAATATTTCAATATACACCGGAAATAATATTCTACTAAGAATTCATGATTATTTTTTTTTGTGTTTTAATGCCGGTTTTCTTTAATCAATCCTATCAAAATCAACTGTCAAACGTCATTATGTTTTTGGTCAAAACATTAACGGTTTTCAAAGTTTTTACATAATTTCAGATTGAAAGGATGATGGGCACAAATGTATGGAAAGTGGTACCCGCTCCAATAGCCATAACCGATATATATTTTAAAAGGCCTTTAGATGTAGGTAAATGTCTGCTATGGGGCCAGATCTAATTCACGTTTTGAAAGCAGTAATTCCACTAAGTATTATAATGAAAGTATAACACAATCATCCATGTATACGAGTATGTATTATGACTACAATCTATTAATATAACTAAAAGAAGCATTGAAAAGGAAAGGATTATACCTACGATGAACTACCCAAGCTATTAGACCTTTATTCGCTTTCATCATCATCATCGTGATCATTTTAGCCATAGGACGTCCAGTTGAACATAGGCCTCCCCCAATGATTTCCACAATGGTCGGTTGGTGGCGGCCTGCATCCAGCGCCTTCCCGCTACCTTTGTGAGGTCGTCGGTCCATCTTGTGGGTGGACTTGTTGGGTCTTGTGGGTTTATTCGCTTTAGCAACCCATAATAAAACCCTTAAGAAGTAATAAAACTTTAACCCCTTTATTAATACAAGTTACACCCTAGTTGAACTCTGGCTTAAATTGTCATTTGGTATGGAAATGTCATTTTAATCCAAGGTTCTTCATAGGTGTAACTTTTTATTAATAAGGGGGTAGTACTTCTTTAAATAAAAATATTTATTTCACAATCATCCCCATCAATAATTATAGAGTTAAGGAAGGATGCTGGAACAGTAAACCCTTCCTGACTCGCATAACCTAAGTACCATACGATGGACACGTATGATACTTCTTCTTTTTCTTCCTCGGTCTCTTCCTCCCTCACTGATGAGGATCGCGACCACAGATAGTGTTCCTCCACAGACTGCGGTCATAAGCTGTGTGGACCGCACGATGCAAACTCCCGCCCACCGTCTTCCTCACCGCGTCCGACCATCTCGTCGGTGCCCTGCCCCGAGCGCGTCCCCCTTCATACTGTATGATACTTAGGTTACACAAAAAGTATCTTTATCTTCGAACGCAACCAGATCTGAGGCTGGTGGCCATAGTAAATGTTGTTCGTCTTGGTAAGACCTTTCAAATGACACTACAAACATTACTATTGGAGCCGGGTACCATTCTGCAAAAAAATATGTATATCTTCGTACACAACCAGATCTGAGGCTGGTGGTCATAGTAAAAGTTGTTCATCTTGGTAAGACCTTTCAAACGATACTAGACTCATATCTATTGGAGCCGGGTACCATTTTGCCCATTGTCCTTTGAGAGTTGAAGGTCATTTTCGTTTTCGTTTTCGTTTTCGGCCGAAAATGAGACTGCAGCCGAAGCTTCGTTTTCGTTTCCGTTTTCGGCTGGAAATCCATATTCGGTCGGACACTACTTATTATTTACTACTTGTTAATTATTTTCCCTTAATTAAAAGCGCAAGGCGTGTCATATACAGTTACATAATCTATTAAATTGTTTTGTAATTAATTGCAAAGCACGGGATGCTTAAGTTAGTGTATTAAATTCGTAGAAGCTCGTGCTATTAAATTTAGCAAATTCTTAGAACAAGCGCAACTCATGTTAGTTACTACCTCTTCTTGAAAGGTGAACAATATTTAACTAGTTTATATGTATAATACTAGCTTTCCGCCCGCGGCTTCGCACGCGTGAAATTTCGTTTGTCACAGATCGTCATAAATTATAGCCTATATGTTATTCTGGATTATGAACAATAATACTGTAAAGTTTCATCAAAATCCGTTCAGTGGTTTTTGAGCCTATTCATTACAAACATACAAAAATAGGTACAAATCTTTCCTCTTTATAATATTAGTATAGATTAGTATAGATGTATATAATAGTGTGAAACTTACAATCTTATTGTGTGTGTAACACATTATTAACATTTAATTTCAAATGTTTCTTCCGCCACTTCTCAGCACCGGCCCATATGTTGTCCTGAAGTGGTGGTAGGTCAAGCCATTTGGGACGTGTATAAGCGCCCTGGAAAGGACCTAAGAACTAAATAAAAGCTTTGACTTTGAATGGGTGGATATTTAATTTTTATGTGTTTATGATTAATCTCGTCAAACTTATAACACGTCTGTGCTACCCACCAGGTATAAAAAGCGCTATCAATAGCAGAATAAGTCGTATAAACTAGGGATGTTATGGATATGTAGTTTCGGTTATGGATACGGTTACGGATATAGGAATAATATTATACCTACCAGTTTCGGTTACGGTTACGGATATTTTTTTATTTCGGATATCCGAAAATTTCGGTTACGGTTATGGATATCTGTGCTTTAGAATGCAATTTGCAATAATTGACCTACACGGTTTATTCATGGCCGCACACCTTACATCGAATAAAAAGTAATAAAAAAAATTGATACTCGATGACATTATAAAGGTAAATCAGGCTGTTATGCCTTTAAATATAATGCTATATAAAAATCAATTTAAACTGCCTATATCCGAAACTATCCGAAACTTTTAAATCGGTTACGGTTTCATATATGTTTTTATATCGGATATCCGATAGTTTCGGTTACGGTTACGGGTATCCATTACATCCCTGATATAAACTACGATTAACTACATTAAACTCATAGTAACTACGAAAAAATGTACCAATATGGTAAAGATTTCGCAAAAAACATCGTTAAATACGAAGTTGCAGCAATAAAACTGACATATACCTCCGAAACGTATTTATTGTACAAGTTACTTATCATAGCCCTCGTGTTTCTAATTTTCAGGGCTGCTTCCGCCTAAATGTCGAGATTAGAAGCTACGTTTAATATTACATAATGTTATAGGGTTCTCAACTTATTATAGTACCACGACCTTCCACTTTCTTAAACAATTATTTAGGCTCTATTTTTTTTTAGAATGAATGGACTATTCCGCTGAAGCTAGTAGAGAATAGTTAGAGAACTACTCGGATTATAATTTATAATGTCCAAGAATACGAGTCTGTGTTTATTATGTGTATTGTTTAGGTCTTCTGTCCATAGACCTGAGGACCGGCCTACACTAAATAAAAAAAAATCTTGGATGAAATTTTCAAAACCAAATAAGTATCTTTTTTGTTTGTTTGTTTCAGCCAAATGACGTCCACTGCTGGACAAAGGCCTCCCCCAAGGTTTTCCACAATGAACGGTCCTGCGCTGCCCGCATCCAGGCTCTTCCCGCGACCTTTACCAGATCGTCGGTCCACCTAGTAGGAGGCCTGCCCACGCTACGTCTTCCAGCCCGTGGTCGCCACTCGAGAACTTTCCTGCCCCAACGGCCATCGTCTCTACGAGCTATGTGCCCCGCCCACTGCCACTTGATTTTAGCAATTCTGCGAGCTATGTCGGTTACTTTGGTTCTCCTACGGATCTCCTCATTTCTGATTCGATCACGCAGGAAAACTCCGAGCATAGCCCGCTCCATCGCCCTTTGGGTGACCTTGAGCCTTCTTATGAGGCCCATAGTAAGCGACCACGTTTCGGATCCATATACCAACACTGGCAACACACACTGCTCGAAGACTTGTCTTGAGACACTGCGGTATTTCAGACATGAGTATATGGCGAAGCTTCCCGAACGCTGCCCATCCGAGTTTATGCAGCATTTATTTGTATGGCACATACAAATAAAGTTTAAAGTTTTTATTCTTCTTCCTAAATCTGGATCATGACTATGACAACCCTAGTAATTTCGTGTATTTCTGAGCATGAGTTTCGTAAGTGCGTAATTTAGCATTTCTTCATAAGAGAATGGAATATTCATTCGTAGAAACCCTCCGCATAAAAGCCTTCTGTTAATGGAGAAATGTAATATGCCCATTAATATTGTTATAGGATAGTTTCAATTAAATTGTAGCAAGTTGGATCAACACTATTTATAACTTTGTTAATAATGTTACGTGTCATATTTTAGGTAATGAATAATAATGCCAAATGAAACAATATGAAACAAGAAACTTTCGAATTAACTTACTTGAAAACTTTTAGGCTGGGTTGCACTATCTTACTTTAACTTTGACAAACGTCAAAAATCTGTCAAACTCCATACAAAAAACACCGTTTATCGTCATAGTTCCGGTCAAAGTTAGCTGGTGCAACTCAGCCTAAGTTTTCTAAGGTCGTTTGTACAAGTAAACATCCGATTTTTTTACCAGACTACGGCCCGATTTTAGAAAATTGACAGCAAACGAAGGATATCCATTTTTAGACGGTCCCTCGTCCAGTAAAAAAACGGGTGTCTACAAACGGCCAAGGCAATTACACATTGCATCCGCTCTGAATCCCTGAAAAGTCGTATCCAATGTTTAACTTAACAGTTGGCACTACTGGCGATTGACATGACTCTACAGTTGCGCCATCCTGGTGAGTGCAAATGCAATAAGTAGTTCTCCTACTATACCGCTTCAGCGCTCACTAGTTGGCGCCATTGTCTTCGCCGCTAGCAAGTGACAGTGACGTTACTCTAGTGGCACACACTGGTGAGCGCTAAAACGATAGCCCTCATTAATAGGTACCTTCTTAATTTCGAACTCCTCCTATGTTCTTCTGATTAATTTAGTTGCGGATCCAATGACAGTTTAACTTTCCCCGGGGACAAACTTGACCTTCACTGGTTGGGTTTTTATGGCGGTCAAGCTTTAGATCCTGGCTACACAGGAGTTGCGTGGGAACGAGAGGTGGGAATAATCCCGTGTAATAGGTACCTTCTCTACTCCGGACCGGCATTTTTCTCGGATACAGTGCATTAATCAATTGCCTTTAATCGGCTTGATTAAGTACGAAGTCCGAAGAGCCCGATATCTCATTCCCTAAGCTTTTTACAGGTACAATGTAACAAATATGGAACTTTAGGAAGCTCTGGATAAAAGCCTAACCTAATTCAAAGAGTATCCAAACCCGGCTCTAGATGGATTAAAAAGTGCCTTTTTATCCCAAATCTTACTCTAATATTAGAATTTTAAAGCCTTTAAACTTGGGAAATGTAATTAATCTACGCAATGGAGGTATTAAGGAATCGAGATCGGTTTGATTAATTTAAAAACGGTAAGTTTATTAGGCCGGCCTTTTCCTGCTGGCAAATTAAAATATTTGGGAGGTAATCAGTAGAGATGTGCTCAATATTAGGTCATTTTACGTTATTTAGTTGGTCATTTTAATGGTCTTGATTCTATTTCCATTCATCATCATCATTTCAGCCACAGGATATCCACTGCTGAACATAGGCCACCCCCAATGATTGCCACATCGCCCGGTTGGTAGCAGCCTGCATCCAACGCCTTCCTGCTACCTTGCTTTACCTGCTCTTTTCTTTAGTAAAGTTAAATATTAGTATTCCACCAAAAAGGTTTTTAAAAATTATATCAGATCTCATGTAGAGCCAAGTTTCTAACTCTACCTTAGTCAAGACTCAAGATTTGTGGCATAGCTAGATTTTTGGCTTGAGCATGGTCTGCTCATCTTCAAATTAAGTATGTAATTTCCATATTAAATTCATCCCTGAGTAGAAAATGGGCACGCTCAAAGTTGGAAATCCCAATTCGGAAACCGGAATATTTGGAAATACTTTCTCAAGTGGGTACGTCACTAGTAATTAGATTAATTTATACGAAGGAACGGAGTTATCGTAATGGACATTTATGATGAATGGTTACTCGATCCTCATTAAATGGCGTTTTATTAAAGGGATCGGCTAATTAAGTAATCATATAATTAGATGTATCTTTGAAATCGGGACTTTCGGACTTGAAACTTTTGAAAATAAGCATGTTGCTGACCCTAAAAAGATGAAGGTATTAGTGATTAAAATATAAACACACGGGTCTTAACGCAACGTTTATTAAATTAGTTCTTTACATTATGAACTTGCTCACGGCTTGACGTTTCGGCTGCTATGCTGCAGCTGTGGTCACAAGCAGACTGGCGGCTCCCGGCTTTTGTAAAATGGAACGCGAAAGTTTAAAATCTTGTTTTAGTGATTATTTTTAAACTTGATTATTTTTACTGACTTTTCCTACATAAAATGTGACCTAAGAATTTGATAAAACAGTGAGTCACACACAGTTTTGATACCAAAATCAATCAAAAGTGGTTTTAAGTAACGAGGGCATCGATCTTAATCATTTTTGCCTGATTTTCGCAGTCTAAGGTGGTTTTCATCAGTTGTAAGTTTTGACTGTAACATCAACAGTATTTAATTTTAACATTTTTCAAATCACATCTATTCAAATTAGTAGGGTCATAGAATATGGAGTGTCAAAATTAGTCGGCCTTGTTGGTTCGCCTTTGCAATAATGCGTACTTACACAAAATATTCTTAGTACTACTTTATTTATTCCTTTGCCTATTTTAAAAAGAAAAACACTCCTCGTTTGCATAAAGCTGCCAAAACAAAATGCAACATGCTGACCTGATGAATATAGGCAAGCCAACAGCCGCATGCATCGCAAATTTCATTGGCATCCACGAATATGGTCCATACTCGTCCTTTTACGTACACGCTCCGAAACCTGTACCTCTAGTACGAAAAACTTTCGAGTTCGTTTCGTTGCGTATTCAAAGTGTCATCGAAAAATTTTGTATGAAAAATTAAACAGCGCCCCCTATATTATAGCCGCCCTAGGGGGCGCTGTTTAATTTTTCATACAAAATTTTTCGATGACACTTTGAATACGCAAACGAAACGAACTCGAAAGTTTTTCGTACTAGAGGTACTGTTTGGGAGGCAATATCAACTGACGTGAAAAAGACTACTATATTTTTTCAATCTATGGCCAGTGGAGTAAAATTCAATCGGGCTTCGGACGTCAGTTTTAGGAAATTCAGATTTTTAGACGGAATATTGGCTCATATCGTGTTGATCGGCCATTCTCAGATGAGCTAGTTTTTGCGTGTCCGGGCTGTTAAATCGTTAAAAATGACAAATTAGAGACATACAAGTATTTTTATATGTTACTTATCAACCCCATCCAGTTGTGCATTAAATCATAGGCCTCTATTTTAAGTATTTGTGACTTAATTAATTTCATGAACCTCTGTTCTCTAATTACCGTTACGCGTCCGCACACCGACTTAATGTTAAAACTTGGCTGTAATTTTTATGTCGTATAGATTTGGTTTACTCCATTCAACATTTTAAAGAGTACAAAAGATTGTCTTACGCATAGCAAAATATCTATTTAATAGAACCATTCTGTAAATAATTAGAATTAAAAAACTGCTTGTCCGAGCGAAAGTCCTAATTCCCGTGACGTTTTCTGTTTTTGGGCACACAAGCCTAAATAATAATATTTGACACATCATTTACGCGCGCGGCGCGAGCCCTTAGTTAGTTCTAAGACCTGTTAGCAAGTAGACGTCTATTGCGTTGGCGTACCGTCGATGAATTACGTAAGAGTATAATTACCATATCTTTGGTTTTCAATTTTTCTATTTACCATGTCCTTATTTTTATACTCGATTTTTGAAGGTAGATCCACGTTGTTAATTTAAATAGATTCAGTTCTTTGGCCTTCATACGTTGTAGTAAGACAGTATTTGCATACGCTGAAGATTTTGGAGATTTTGAAGAAAAACTGTCGTTTTATAATTTCCATACACTAATTACCGTATATTTATAATCACCGTTGTATGAAATTATTACCTACAAATTGCACTCACGATTGAATAAGTATGATGATAAAATATAAAATATACCTAGACCTTCGCATAACAACTGTACGAACTTTTCTTCCAATCTGACAATCAAAATTTTAAAAAACTTTCAATAGAGTAACCTCGAAATAGATTCGATTTCATGACAAATGTTCAGCTTCAGTTGCTGCATGGTTGTTGGATTTAAGAGTACATCTTAACCCCTAAGGTGACCCCACAAAATGAAGTTACCTGGAGTGAAATCGGGGCTTTCTGATGGCCAGGAGATGTCACCCCTGCATGAAACATGTCTCGTACCAGATATTTATTTTTACTATTAGTATAATTAATATTAACATCTTAACTCATTAATTAATTGTAATATAATACCATTAAAATCTATCCATAATACCTTTGCCCTAAGAAAATGAGATTTTCCTACAGTAACACTTACCTGGCGTGATCACATTAAGAACAAAAGAGAACAAATCAACAGACAATGGGACTTTTCAAGGCAAGAGTGCATAGGCACTTTGTACCATCCTAAACTGCATCCTACCTGCTTTGTTATGCATAGAAAAAACTTCGTGATATGCAATGGGTACTGGACAGAAGAAGCTTGGAGAACAAACTATATACAAATGGATCCTAAAACCCATGTAGACATGGCATCGACTTAGCCTACTCGCAAATGTAGAAATCCTTAAACGTTTTCAAAATAAAGTTTTAAAAATCTTGAGCTGTGCACCTTGGTTTACAAAGTCCATTGAAGTGATACCAAACGTCAAAGAGGGTGTGGAAAATCCTGTAAAGCTTACAACCAAAGACTAGACCTTCATGCAATCTATTTGCTGCATCCCTTCTAAATTCTAAGAATTCTGCATTTAGGCTCGGGAGAAAGCGAATAGCATCAATCTGAAAACTTATTGTAAAAGAATCGAGGTGACAAATCATAGGATATGCTGAGCTGGAACTGTCATTATTACAAATTCAATTGAATCTGATAATGGGTGATGGCTGATCGCAGATAGATTAAAAAGAAAAATGAAATTTGTGAGATCTCCTGATCCGTTATCTGTACGTTTAATCGTTTGTACCACATTAAAATCAAATAAATGATGATTAAGATTCTGATGAAAAAATGTGCCACGTAGCCCCTTCTGGCCGAAACTAAATGTTCCTGTTATAGCCTCGATTATTGCAGTATACTGAAAATATCTTGATACAATAAATAATAGAAACAAGTGTTTTCCTTTTTCAAAGGGTTATTAAGTGTACCTACAGCGTTTTTATGACGCTTTATATTTGTATACATATTTATCAATGCAAGATGTTGTTTTCTTGCGTTTTTACATCTTTTTTCTAATTACCGTTAGATTAAGTATTAGCCTTATCTAATTACCGTGACTATGAAATTTTTGGGTCTCATTTGCGCGAAAACCGCTTGGAATAATTTGACGCCTTAACGATTGTTAAATTCGTACTTTTCATGTGTTTCATATTTAAATGCGTTTAAGTCAATTAAGCCAAATTTCAAAAATGATATGGTAATTAGGCTGAGAACGCCTAATCGTGAGAATGGCCGTGATACATTTTAAATAAATGCCTTTGGTCTAAGTGTGTTTGCAATATTAACAAAACACATAAAGGGGTGTGTTAATTTCCGTACAAAATACAAACTAAGTAGGTACCTACTAATAAATAATCATCTCCTTAGTAAAAATGAAAACTGGTAAGAAAGTTATTATCCCATCAAAAACAATACTTGTCAAAAAAACCAAGTCTCGCAACTCAGTTGTTCTACGGTAAAAAGTTGTGAGATCCATGTAATACCAAGTCCAGGCCAGGAAATCTAAACTAACTAAAACTAAATAATTTAATTTACACGTGTTTTCATGCGATGGCCAAGTCAATGTATTTATGTAAAACGTTAAAGATTTCCTGGCCTGGACTTGGTATTACATGGATCTCACAACTTTTTACCGTAGAACAACTGAGTTGCGAGACTTGGTTTTTTTGACAAGTATTGTTTTTGATGGGATATTAACTTTCTTACCAGTTTTCATTTTTACTAAGGAGATGATTATTTATTAGTAGGTACCTACTTAGTTTGTATTTTGTACGGAAATTAACACACCCCTTTATGTGTTTTGTTAATATTGCAAACACACTTAGACCAAAGGCATTTATTTAAAATGTATCACGGCCATTCTCACGATTAGGCGTTCTCAGCCTAATTACCATATCATTTTTGAAATTTGGCTTAATTGACTTAAACGCATTTAAATATGAAACACATGAAAAGTACGAATTTAACAATCGTTAAGGCGTCAAATTATTCCAAGCGGTTTTCGCGCAAATGAGACCCANAAATACAAAAAGAAATGAGATCCCATCAAAAACAATACTTGTCAAAAAAACCAAGTCTCGCAACTCAGTTGTTCTACGGTAAAAAGTTGTGAGATCCATGTAATACCAAGTCCAGGCCAGGAAATCTTTAACGTTTTACATAAATATATTGACTTGGCCATCGCACTAAATAATTTAATTTACACGTGTTTTCATGCGATGGCCAAGTCAATATATTTATGTAAAACGTTAAAGATTTCCTGGCCTGGACTTGGTATTACATGGATCTCACAACTTTTTACCGTAGAACAACTGAGTTGCGAGACTTGGTTTTTTTGACAAGTATTGTTTTTGATGGGATCTCATTTCCTTTTGTATTTTGTAGACAGCAGTTATCTAGAAAACTGGACCAAAATTGAAAAATTTTACTCGACTTAGCGGGGAAACTACCGTGCGCCTTTATATTTATATGGTATTACAAAGTTATTTAAGTAAGTAGTTAAATATTTATAAAACTGGACCGAAATTGAAAAATTTTGCTAGACTTAGCGGTTGCACTAACCGTGCCCCCAAATATTTTAGTTTTTCCTTGATTCATACACCAAACACTACTTATATTCCAAATTTGAAGCTTCTAGGTCTGCTAGAAGTGCCTTAGAATTTTGATGATCGGTGAGTCAGTCAGTCAGTGAGTGACAAAATTAAGAAACTTTGACCCGTTATAATTCTTAAACTACTGGTTCAAATTGAATGAAATTTGAAATATACCGTGTCTTTACAATGCCTGCATGGATACTGAAAATTCAGTCTTCTAGTTTTATCCACAACGATGATACAGGGGGTCGAAAATGGCCTGAATTGCTTCGAGAAAAGGATGGTACGGCCGTGCCGCTTTTTTGCTCGACTTGGTGGGGGCACTGCCGTGCCCCCAGATTTTCAACAGTCAGGTGTCAGTGAAAACCTTCAGATTGAAACTCTTGACTCTCAACGTCCATTGAAGTAAAGGACATCATCAACATCAATTTTATCATTGTATTCCTCTTACGATGTTTCGTTTCAATAGGAAAATAAGGAAAACTTGTCAAAATTCCAGACTATGTCACATCTAACACATCCTGTATTTTCCCAATAAACAGTGAATACTGATACGCATCAAAAGCGGTGAACCACCCTTGACCTTTTCTCAAATAAAACTAGTTCAGATAGTGATGGGGTGGCATTTCGATGACGACTCGCTAGAATATAAAACAGTAGTAGTATTGCGATGCGCAGTTTCCGTATTTCCGTGTCTATCTGTCTGTAATTCGTGTAAGCATCTCGATACGTGTGAGTGGAATGAAAATACAGAATTAGTTCTCGCTCGGAGTAGAAAAGAAACCCTAGTACCTAGAGAATATAGACGTGTCTAGTAACACTCTCATACAAAATATTACTGAAACAAGTTGAATAGTAGTGAATTATTTATAGTTTTCATCCTACAATCTCCACAAAATACTTAATTATGATAGGTTTGTCACATTGGTTTGAAACTTTTTCGGTCTTGAAGCTCTAAGATAAGATTTCTAAGGTATTTTGCCACTCCTAAGGTATAAAACTACAAAGTAATGTTTACGGACTTAGCTATCGAGTGTATGTGATCGCATCACTGGCCCCACCAAATTCCTGAACTATTTTTGAAGGGTTTTCTCGCAAAATATTGGGGAATACCGCTTACAAAATACACGATCCAAAATGCTGAGGTTTGGTGGGCAAACTCCGTTTATGTACAGAACTTAGAGCGTAGTCATCTTTACTTTGAAATACTTCAAAATAAGTGTAAGACTACATATTAATTCACGTAGTTAATTTAGCCTGAAAAGTCACTAACTACCAAGGTCTAAGGTACATCGGATAAAACGCGTAATTAGACGGGAATCCTACCTAATTCTAATTTCTTAAACGGTTAAGCTTTAGGTACCTACTTATTTACTTATCTGCTAATACTTTTTGAAAGAGTTGTTTTCTAGGTATTGTCATGGAATGGTTTCAGAAAATCTTTGCTCCTAAAGTGGTGCTCCTTATCATGGTGTCAAGTCAACCAATGTCAACAATGTTGTTTAATGCAATCACGTTGAAAACCGTTGCATACCGGTGCTATACTATTTTTATGTAAACATAGTACTTCGATATTATTCTTATTTCAAAATTTCCCAAAAAATTGCCCCATTCGCCACGCCACAGTATAAGCTCAGCGCCACAACGTGCGTAATCGCGATAAGCGCGAACGCGCGTACGATATTCGCCCTGACGCATTCCGCGCGATGCCATAAAGCAGCGTAAACATGGTGTTACATTTATTTTGCTTCGTTGGCAGCATTGGTATGGTTGGCGCTTTCCCTGAGCTGACTTTCAATTGTTTTATCGAATATCTCACCCGGTGTTATGTAATCATGATTTAGGCCCAGTTTTTTGATTCATAGTTAAAATAACTATAGTCTATCCAATATAGCTTGATTAGAATGACAGCTGCCATCAAAAGTAACGACATAACTTTGTAGTAGCGATCAATGAGAGCTAAATATTGGCGGACAAGAAATAATTCACGTCTGACCTACAAACAATATTTTCGACGACAGTGCTTCCAATAAAAATGTTAATTTCGTGTAAATGCAGCGTTAAATTACACCAATAAGTAGTAATTCGAAATTATAAAAATCAAGCTAGAGTATTAACGACGTCTCTACAAGGTTATCTCGAGTTACAAAAATGTTAGTGTTGGGACATATCGACAAATGTCATATTAAATTAACACGTTGAGTGCGAAACCAGGTCTATAGACCTTGTGTACGTCTCGCTTACCGTGCGGCTAAGAAAATTATAGTCTTCCTTGTCGTGCGAAAGGCATAACTTCAATTGGGTCCGGTGTAGGAAAGTGATGAATATATATTTATGATGTCTTCTTAAAATAGAATCCAATGATGTACCTACCTTAATACCAGGTTTTTAGACCTGGTACCGCACGGAAGTAATAAAATGTCTTCACAATGCGAAACCAGGTCGAAGCACCTTGTACCCTGCGCACCTGGTACCGCACCCCACGCTAGCTTCGTGCAGCCAGTGTTGCCTCGCATTCGTAAGAAACGCACATGTCGACATGGTGTCAAGAGAAACAAAAAAAATCAAAACTGCAAATTGATTATAATTTAATTTGCTACACGATTTATTGCTAATTTAAATAATGTTTTTCGTGACAAACACTTGAAGTTGTAACTAAATGTTATTAAATAATATGTTTTCTTTAAATATAGCTTATTTAAGTATTTATGCGTGTATGTCTTATTTGTAAAATATTTAGACTAAATTATTAAAACATCTTTGTTTGTTACTTTTTTCAATTTTTATTAAAACTTAATTTAAACTATCGATATTTGTATTTCACATCCCTAGAATACCCACCAGACTTCCCTACTTCAGTGCGGCACAGGGTGCATAAGCCTTGTATTTTGAATATAGCTATAATTTTTATACTAAACAAGTTATTCAAATCAAACATCGGAAATCAATCACCGGTAATTTTTTGGGTATTCATAGCACCGTTGCTCTAGAAGAGATGCCCACCGCCCTCTAGCGAGAGGAAAAAACCACTGAAGAACACTGATGATAATGACTACGACTTAGGTTGTACACCCTTGACATGAAATTTAAATTTTACTGTCTTTAAATTTAAATCATAATTGTCATTTTTATGAATAAAGATATGAAGAAAAATTGGGTGCATTTTTTTATATCATTTTTTCGAAAACTTATCGATACATCTATGTGAACCGTACGAAACATACCCAGCACTAGTCACATTCGTTTGACAGCCGTCATTCTAATCAAGCTATATTGGATAGACTATAATTGTTAAATTTTGCTACTAATGGTTAAATATTAACAAAATGTAAACTAATAATTAAATAATGTACTAAATAAAAGTCAACCTAACCATTGTTCGAAAAACATTTTTGCCTGATATTTAACCACTTGTCATTTGGGGTTAGTAGTAGTTTAGCACGATTTTCCTTCGCACGAACGTGCGAAACGTCCCCTTTCAATAATATTTTTTTTAGTAGGCGTTTCGCCCGAAATTATCAAACAAAAGTATTAAAAACGGGTGCGAATCGACCCCATTGAGAACTAGTAATCGCATACTACTAGTTCAAAAAAGAGTCGATTCGCACGCGATTTTAATACTTTTAAATCTTTTAATACATCCGGGCGAAACACCTACTAAAAAAAAAATATTATTGAAAGGGGACGTTTCGCACATTCGTGCGAAGGAAAATCGTGCGAAACTACTACTAACCCGTCATTTGACATCTGTCAAATTTGACTATTGGTTATTTTAACTACGAATCAAAAAACTGGGCCTTAGTGAACTTGGTTTAAGAAGGCGAAGTAGGAATTTTAATTCTTTTCTTTCCTTTATTTTTATTGTTCATCAAATTAATGTCACAAAAGCTTTCATATCTATAAAAATATTTTAAAAATTATTACAACATCATGAGTTTCATGAATAATCTAATAGGATTCTTACTTCACAAGACAATCATCGTTTTACATCTTTCCACAAAACAACTTGACCGCATATTTTTCTCTATCACTTTATTTCTCCCAAATGCTATTAAATAATCATAAAACAAACTATTTTTATGTAAACACGTCACAGCATAATTCTATTTACAACGATTGAAATAATAAAGTTGTTTTTCATAAATGTCGGGTGACCATTTTAACCTTATTGACAATTTCATTCAAGTTATTTTTAGTTGAATTGCAAATGCAATTTAATAAGTGCCTAGTTATTCAAACTTTTCTTCTTTATCCTATTATTTAAGGAAGGTGTATAATATTTCTTCAAACAAGTTAGTAGTGAAATGGCTAACTAATAAAACTAACTAGTTTTTAACGGAAAAGTTTGTTTTTTCCTGCTATTTTGTTCAAACAACCATAGATAAAATGTTGTATTGGGATTAGTTCAAACCAATGGGCAGTTTAAAATTAGACTCCACTACATTACTTAACAGTTAATTTATGTATTTTTATTGATACGTAGTTGTTATTAAGATTTTCTGTCTGCGGTCAAGAAAATGGAAGTCGAAAATCCGGCTCTAAACGTAGAAAGAGTTTATGACCTAAAAATAGAACTGTAGGTAATACTTTATTTTTAGACTTCATTCTCTCTTGCAACACCTGCCACCCCTATCCGATAGAGCTAACAGCCACACGAATTTCGCGACCAGTTAATTTGCATTCAGTTAAAAATTCACGTCCAACGTGTGTCCCATTGATATGGTGTACGAGTGCCATCGCAAATGAGACCTTACCGCACTCTGTGATTATCTCGGACGCTGTTTAATTTTCATTAAACGATCGACCATTCCCTTTTAACGTTAAAGAAAGGTATACATTGCGGGGTTTGTTCAAACAGTAAATAAGTGCCGGAGAACACGAGCGGGAATCGACTTTTTGCCGCCAATGTGAACAAAAAGCGCGGGCTAGTTTTCTTTTTTTATCGTCTCTTTTTAAACGAGGTGATTCTTAATGGCCAGTGTTTATGAGGTTTAAATTCTCTTTTAATTTTATTTTTTTGTTTATTTAAGACGTACGCATTGACCTGAGAGAGACAGATCACTTCGCGCGAAAAACAGGCAGCTTTTCCCTTTGACCTTTGCCTATTCCTTGAGAATTTTTTTAAACATTATAATTATTAATGATCGCTCTCCGCTTAACACTGTAGTAGTGTTAGTGTTGGTATCTTAGTAGTAGTGTAGTATCTTATTTTCTTGTAGTAAGTGCGATTATGCAATAATTATGTATATTCTGATGTGATAAAAAATCTGCTTTTCTGCATCGTATTTTTTCTACAAGTGGAAAATTTTTCGTAACAATCAGCTTTCGTATTACCTTCTGTCTCATATTTTTGTGAATGGAATTTTTCGTAATAACGACAACCCACTCAAATTACTGACCCAAAACAAATAATAAATCGGATGCTCCACAACGATATTATCAGATTTCAATGCTTGAATCTGTAATATCGAATTCGAAGTGTTTCGTATTGAGCAAATGAAAATCTATTATTGTGTTGACAGATTTTTTTCCATTAAGTCTATTATTATAGAAAAGACCTCGAATTGATTTTTAAGATAATTTTGATTTTCCGAATTTCATAATTAAATATTAACCTCAGTGCTTGCAGGTAATTGGATAATGGGCATCACACAAAAATAATCGGAAATCGTAAAGTATAATAACATTTTACAAATGTAATTTTAGCTTAAAACTGCCCTTTACGAAACCGCAGCTAAAACTCTCTTATTACAATCCCAGTTTATCTATTGCCTTTTTAACCAGAAACTTTCAATTCAAAAACCACAAATTCAATGCATAGTTAACTTTGAAAATCAAATATTTTCGTTCCATTTCATATGCAAACACGGCCAATAAAAATTCTATGAAGCGGACCATACGTCAGTGAAAATTGTTATTAATCGCAAACGATTTTTGAAACAGAAACATATAATCTGATAGCAATTGAATAATAGCTTTGTTATCTCGAACTGCAGCAAACGATTTACAAATATCGTTATTATAATTCGTTCAAACATCGATGTTTTATAATATCAAAAGCTATTTTAATGCGAACTACTGTTAGCGCTCGTTAAAATTGTGGCTGATTCTTTCTAATACCATGATAGGCTTTTGTCTCAGCTACTTTATTGAATCAATCTAACTATCCTACGTTTGCTTCTTCTTCTTCTTGCTATGAATACTTAGGCCTAGTTTAGAATAGAATAGAATAGAATAGAAAGTATTTATTTGTCTCAAAACAGGTTTCATTTACAGTTTTTCACAGATACAAAAAAATCATAAGAGACAAAAAGGTTTACTCAATTGTTATGTCATAATATGGCAGCTTATCACATGACTACTTACTGACTGATATCATGACTTCAGTCATTAATTAACTCACAATAGAAGAAGATGATACTAGAGACGACAATGTTTGGGAAGCTTAGCTCATCAATTTGGTTAGCTACCTACTCATCTCAAAATTAATCTACCTATAATTTATCGCATCGTTCAGCGTTCAATTATTTCGATTCTTTCTAGACGCCAATACGCGTCACTGTCATCCGCCGATTTAATTATCGCCTTTGATTTAATAATCCCGAACGGGATAACAACGCCTTGTGAAGGTGAGTGGCGTGACAGTCTGCTGGTAATTAATTTGTGGGACTTAATTTGCACTGGTTTCACGTTTCAGCGTTCAAGCCTCTGCAAACAGCGGGCGTGACCATACTTGAAAATAGTCAACAACAGAAAAGAAGAAACAGAGCCCTCGTCGAGTATTTCAAACAACAGTACCTCTAGTACGAAAAACTTTCGAGTTCGTTTCGTTGCGTATTCAAAGTGTCATCGAAAAATTTTGTATGAAAAATTAAACAGCGCCCCCTAGGGCGGCTATAATATAGGGGGCGCTGTTTAATTTTTCATACAAAATTTTTCGATGACACTTTGAATACGCAACGAAACGAACTCGAAAGTTTTTCCTACTAGAGGTACAGAAAAGAAGAAGAGTGTGACCATAATGGTGTTTTAAATTGACAGCTGCGGGCTTCACGGAGCGTGATTTAAAGGTATGTTCAATTTTCAAATCGCTAAGGGGCGTCCGGGGGGTTACGCGGGGCGTTGACGGGGCATACACTTTGGTATGAAACCACAGACATAGACCCATGCCCCAATGGTTCGTATTTTATACAAATTTATGACCCGCACATAAGTTACTTTAACTGAAACGTAAAACAAGTATCATTGTTACGCCATGCATGAATTATTAAGCAGAAGTTTAAGCATTGCTTAAACTAAACCATACTAACCCTAGGCATAGGGATATAGGGATACCTACTTATTTAACATACAAGTACATCGTAAAAAAATGGCAGCTTTGTTGACAACTTTTTATTTATTTCCATTTTATTATTAAGTTAGTCATCGTGTATTGAAATAAATATAAAAATCATACCACAAAAAATATAAGTGTGTGCTACATTCAGCACCAGTAAATCAGGATCCATACAAAAATGACATGTCGATTTCCATACAGGGTGAGAGTATAAAGTGGTATAAAATACATCGGAAACAATAGGCAAGATTGGCTGCGAAGTGAGGGCTCACCACACGACATACTCACTATAAATATTATGGGAGCCGGGACACACTTGGCAGTTGGCCAAGACCGTAGTGTGCGCATGAACTTGGAAAATTACGGGACAGTAACCATTCGTGTTTCAACACTGATGTTAGTGGTACTTAAACCTTTTCCTGGTGGTGGCTTAGTTGTTAATGCATATTTCTACATCGACACTATATTTTGAACTATATTTTCATAATTCCCACCATTACTCACTAAAATATTTTTGTCTTTTAAAGGTTGAGTCTTAGGAAATCTAGATATTTTACTTTTAAAAAGTCTTAAATTGAGCTTAGTCAATAAAATTGTTCGCATTCCAAGGAAATCGAAAAAAATTGATATCATTTACAAAGAAAGCTCTAAAATCAAATTTAAAGTAAAAATACAAAAAAAAGACTCAATGACTCTCTTAGTTTTGAATGGTCACACACTATAGTTAGATGGTATCTACTTCTAATTACTGAAACTGTGACATATTTAATATTTTAATAAAGAATATTACAATATTTTTAAAGTGTGGCCACCCCCTTCTTGACACTGTGTAACACTTTTTTTTGGCGAGATTGAATACTTACCGATTTCCACAAACAAGCATTCCAACGAACCGTAAGGTCACATATTACAAAGTGCGCAGTGTTTCCTTTGTCACTTGATTGTGTCATTGTTAGTGATTCACTGAGTTTTGATTAACTTCTATTAAAATTAATTACATTGTTTTGGTACACAGAGCAATAAATAACCTCACTTTTTGAATGTCTCCGTTTGACAGATCAATGCGTTACGTTCCATTCTTTTAGTATAGAAGAAATGTATAATGAAATTAAATATTCAACACTAAATTTTTATAAAACTTAATATTTAGGCTCTTTAATTTAAATTCTAGCTATTTGATGAGGCTCTATTTTGGTACCGAGGTACTCGTGACCAACTAAATAGTTGGGAGGATTTAAAGGCGTCGTTGCTGGAAGAGTATTTGCCCTACGACTATGATCATCGTTTGTTGCAGGAGATTCGTTCGAGGACCCAAGGTCCCGACGAATCTATTTGTAGTTATCTAAGCCTGATGCAAAATTATTTTTCGAGGTTGCGTAAACCTTTAGACGATGAAGAGAAGTTGAGCTTGGTCAAGTTCAACATTAGGCCATCTTACTCCATTCCTTTGGTCAACGTAGAAATAAAATCGTGGGCCGACTTAAAGAGGCATTGTAGGCAGTTAGAAGCGGCGAAACAGAGGGCAGAATCCTTCACCGAACCCCCGCGCGGTGTACAGAATGCTGTCGCCCCTGACCTGGCCTACAAAGGTAAGTCTGCTCGTCCAAGGTGCGAGGCTGTGGTTAAAAATCCGAGCGTTGAGAAATTTTGTGTGCGTTGCCGCGTACATGACCATACTCTCCTCGATTGTAATGCTCCTCGTGTAATTATTTGCTACCGATGTGGTGAGAAGGGCGTGACGGCGGTAAATTGTCCGAAATGTGGGCGTAAGAAGGATTCTACACCAGAGTCAAAAAACGCGTAAAGTCGAACCGTCGTTTCGATATTACACCGGTTGAAGAGTGGCGTGCTTGGTGTGATTACGTGCGTGTATTTTCAAAAAATTACAAAGCTAATGTCTCGATGGTTCGACCAAATGATTGCCAGGACGCGCGTCCTTATTTAAATGTTAAAATTGGTGGTGTTCCATATTCTGGGTTACTAGATTCTGGGGCAGAAATTTCTATTATCGGTGGTTCTGCTGTGAATTATTTTTCTCACCTGGGTGAGTTGTATAAATCGGATTCGACTGATGCTGTGGTAACGGCGAATGGTTCAACTTCCCCTACAGTTGGATATATGTTTTTACCTGTCGTAGTGAATGATGTTTCAAGGGTTATTAAGTTTCATGTTGTTCCGGGAGTCTCGTCGTCTTTATTGTTTGGTATAAACTTCTGGAAGGCTTTCCAGATCGCGCCTGATGTTTTGCGGCTTACAGATCGGAAGAATTTAATTGTCTTTCGAAGACCTGCTGAAGCAGTCGTGTCTCAGGTTAATCGTATTCATCCTTTTGATGTCTTAACAGAAGAACAGAGGAGGTTGGCTGGTGATGTATGTAAGATGTTTGAGGATATTTCGGCTGAGAAGAAAGGGTTGGGTAGAACTCACCTGATTTCCCATCACATCGATACTGGTGATGCTCCTCCTATTAAGCAGCGGTATTATGTCATGTCACCCGATAAACTTCGTGAGTTGAACCGTCAATTGGATGAAATGATCGAGATGGATGTTGTCGAGCCGAGTTGTAGCCCATGGAATAACCCCATCACCATGGCTCCCAAGGCTAATGGGGAAATGCGTTTTTGTCTGGATAGCCGGAAGCTTAATGAAGTGTCGAAACATGATGCCTACCCACTTCCTTACATCAATAATATTCTAGACCAGCTTCGAGACTCTCGCTTTCTTTCTTCTATAGACCTGAAGGCCGCTTTTTGGCAAATTCCCCTCACTTCTTCTTCCAAGGAGAAAACCGCGTTTACCGTGCCGTCGCGTGGCTTATTTCAATTTAAAGTTATGTGCTTTGGTTTGACTTCAGCACCAGCTACTCAGCAGCGGCTGATGGATAAATTGTTTGGTCCTGAATTTGGGGGGCGTGTATTTATTTATTTAGATGACGTGGTCGTGGTTAGCAAGACCTTTGAGGAGCACATAGAGCTCCTGCGTGAAGTTTTTGAGCGTTTGCGTTCAGCAAACCTGACGGTGAATTTGTCTAAGTGTTGTCTGTTTCGCCGACAGTTGAAGTATTTGGGTTATGTTGTAGATGAGTTGGGGTTGAGAACGGATCCAGATAAAATTAAAGCTATCACGAATTTCCCGATCCCCACTTGCCCTAAAGATGTTAAAAGATTTCTTGGTACGGCGTCGTATTATAGGCGATTCATCCGTGGTTTCAGTACAATCGCTGCTCCCTTAAATGCCTTGACCTCTACGCGGAAGAACAGACCCCCTTTTGTTTGGTCTCCTGAGGCTGAGCAGGCGTTTTTACAGTTGAAAAGCGCCTTGACTTCAGCACCCGTATTAGCCTGTCCAGATTTTTCCCTTCCTTTTGTTGTACACACAGATGCGTCTGATGTTGGTATTGGGGGAATGTTAACGCAGATTTTTGATGGTGAAGAGCATCCTATTGCGTATTATAGTCGTTCTTTAACTCGACAGGAGCGTAATTACTCCGCTACGGAAAGAGAAGCGTTAGCCGTGGTGCAAGTAGTGGAACATTTTCGACCTTACTTGGAAGGTCATAAACCTTTTAGAATTATTACGGATCACGCAAGCTTGAAATGGTTTCTTAATTTGCGAAATCCGTCTGGGCGTTTAGAGCGCTGGGGTTGTAGACTCTCCCCTTATAATTTTATTATAGAGCATCGACGTGGCAGAGAACATCTGATTCCAGATTCTCTATCCCGTACTGTACCTGTGTCCGTTGTGAATACTGCGATGGTGGATCCTTGGTTTCAGAATCTTTATTCACGTTGTCATGACAGACCTCAAACCTGTCCTAATTACCAAATAATAGACGGTAAGCTTTATCGTTACACTAAAAGTAAATCATCTTTAACGGGGGATTTCGATTGGAAGGAGGTGGTACCATTGAATGATAGACCACGTCTGATTACGGAAAATCATGATTCTCCTTTAGGTGCTCATTTAGGAGTCGAAAAGACGTATAAGCGATTGCGTCTCCATTTTTATTGGCCCGGGATGTATAAAGACGTAGAAGACTACGTGTCGAAATGTGAAACGTGTAAAGCTTATAAACACCCAAACCAAACCACTCCTGGTTTATTTGGAAACCCTAAGGTTTGTCGTAGACCCTTCCAGTGCCTCAGCATTGATTTAGTTGGTCCACTGCCCAGGTCTCGACAACAAAATGAATATCTCCTTGTAGTGGTGTGTTGTTTTTCGAAATACGTGTTGGTCTTTCCCCTTCGGCGTGCGACTGGTAAAGTGGTGGCTCAGCGCTTGGAGGATCATGTTTTTCTAGTACACGGGATCCCACAAACGGTCATCGTGGATAATGGGCCACAGTTTATTGGACGTGACGTGAGAGCCTTGTTTGAAAAGTATAGAATACCCCAAGTACACTATACCCCTACTTATTGCCCACAAGTGAACACAGTGGAACGGTATAACCGTACCATTGTCACAGCTGTCGCCGCACTTGTAGGTAATGATCAGCGTGGTTGGGATTCTCACCTTTGCGAAATTCAATTTTCTCTTAACACTGCTGTTAACGATACCACTGGTTTTACTCCTTTCCTGTTGGTACATGGGCGTGAAGCTGTTGCTAATGGAAATGTCTATGGAGACAGTGAAGATGTGGATGACCTTGTTATTGAGTCCCGTGCGGACTATGTTGACAGAATGGGTGCGTTGAAAGAGGTATTCCTAGAAGTAGAGAAGCAGTTAAAGAAATCTCACTCACGAAATGCCAAATATTATAATAGGCGTAGGAGAGATGTCGAGTTTGAGGAAGATGATGTGGTTTGGCGGCGCACGCATGTCCGTAGCGACGCTGCTAAACATTTTTCTTATAAGCTGGCACCTAGATTTGAAAAATGTAGGATTGTTAAAAAGCTATCTAAACTTGTTTATTTGCTGGAAGATGAAAATGGTAAACATAGTGAATGTCACGTGAAAGACATTAAGGGTTTAGATTGAAATGTTGATCTTTGTTGTGAATAGTGGTGGTTTGTTTTCTGTTAGATAGGTTGATGCTGGAGGGCCAGCGTGAATTTTTCTCGTTATCCTCGTAAAATTCTGGTGGGTGAGGGGGTACTGTAACACTTTTTTTTGGCGAGATTGAATACTTACCGATTTCCACAAACAAACATTCCAACGGACCGTAAGGTCACATATTACAAAGTGTACAGTATTTCCTTTGTCACTTGATTGTGTCATTGTAAGTGATTCACTGAGTTTTGACTAACTTATATTAAAATTAATTACATTGTTTTGGTACACAGAGCAATAAATAACCTCACTTTTTGAATGTCTCCGTTTGACAGATCAATGCGTTGCGTTTCATTCTTTTAGTAAAAAAAAAGTGTATAACAAAATTAAATGTACAATACTAAATTTTTATAAAACTTAATATTTAGGCTCTTTAATTTAAATTCTAGCTATTTACAGTATTTTCCTCAATGTTTATATTAAAATAACATTGTAATGTATCTTGATCGATCATGGATTCGGAACGTTCTAGAGATTTGACATATTCTGAGTGAAACGAAACACGCAGGTGACGTTCAGAAACTTGCTTGTTTGTAATTTTTTTTTCTTCCTAAAGTTTAATTATTTAATTAAATTTAAATGAGAGAAGCAGTATTGTGAGTTCTCATATCGAAATTATTTAATAAGAGGCTGGTTAACACAAGTAGCATTTATTGAAAGTAAAGAAAAAAAATTATACAATACTGCTTGATATTGTGATTTGTTGGAGTGACAAGTTTTCGAACGAACATCTGAGTCACGGGTGATGACCGGCGCTTTTTGGAGGGTCCTGCCTTTTTGCTTGGTTGGCGGTGATCGCGAACGGAAGTTCTGTTGTACGTGGTGTGATAGTGTCCCGAATTCCAAGAGGTCTGAACCGTGCCGTTCCCTGATAAACGGGCAGGGCACGCATTTCATCCTCTACGTAAAAAAGGAATTTCGGAATAACTCCGAAAGCCCCGTGATTTTGCGGACTCACTGCCACGTGCTGAGTTCTTTTACTGAAGATTTTGGTTGGGCAGTGCTCGGTGGCGAGCTCTGCGCTGTGTCCTGCTTTATTTTGGATTTTGGATTTTTCCTCCGTTGAAGGAGGTGTTTGGCACCGGCTGTCCCGCAGTGCCAGACGCTTGCTGCGCCCGACGGGTGCGGAGGGGGTTGAGCCGAGTGGTGGTGACTAGCGCGCTAATCCCGTAATCTTAAGTATTTTTAATCTGTACCAACCAAACGGCCCAACGACCCATCCCCTTTTTTTCTTTTAAATTTTTGTGTCTAAACCACAATTAAATTGTTGTCAATTTAAATATTTATTTTTTATTTTGCTCCGGCAAATTTTAATATTTACAGTGTGCGCACTCCCATACATGCCCATACTGATCAACTGCCCGACTAAACTATCGGCCGACGAAAAATCAACGGTGTGCGCCTACTCTAAGCATTCACAGCACTTTCAGAAATATAGGCATACACAACATTATTTTAGCGAGTGCGCACTACGATGAAGAAAGACTCGATTTACGATTTGTGAGTTCACATAATCCTCATCGAATGAAAACCCTGTGATGAAAAAAAAACATGAGATTATTTTTTCTGGGTTAGAAGGCGAAAACTAATATCTCAAGTTTGCACTTTGCACTTTATTTATCTATAAACAACAAAATGGTTTCATAATTTATCCTAATGTGAGTAAATAAAATTGATAGACTTCAGTGATTGTTTTTGACTGTAGTTGTTTGATTTTTATCAGTTCATTCTTTTAAAATCATACACACTGCCTGCACTAAAATACACTTCCAAACAAATAATTACTTCTATCATTGACCGACGCCATAAACTAATCTCCTCATACCAATAACTCAGTTTGATAAATGAAAAGCTGGTTAAAAAGCAATAAAAATTCAAGAGACAACCCTAGCGACAAATATATTGAAGGATAAATTGCCGACCGACGGCTTTCATGTGTGCCGACATCACTCACACCAGTGCACACAACGGGCATTGTATTTTAATTTTGCCCGTGTTAGGAATCCACAACTACATACACAATAATACGTTAATATACGACTTTGGATTCTGCTCCAGTAGCTATTGAATGAAAATTGGCAACGATAGAATTGAAAGCAAACAAATTGTAACGATTTGAAATAAAGAGATGGGTTGATGTGCTTGTTTAGGGAATGTTTTATTTATGAACTCAATATTTGTAACATTATTTGTAACGTATTTGTAACTTTTGTGCAGCTTTATCTGTGTAAAAGTTGCCCTTCAAAAAGTTGTTTTTTTTTTCAGCATATTATTTGCTGTTTATTTTTAGTTTGCTCAAATTAGGTCACACCTAAATATAAATGCTTACCTTAAAAGGAAGCGCTCTGAATCATTGCAGTTTACCTGATTCGCTTAGTCATGTGATGCACATTGGTAGAACGTTTTATAATCCAACACCTATGAGATAATGTACTCACCTAAATGTATAATAAACTAGGATATAAAGTCGTATATGCATAGGTGGGTAATTAACACAAAATTATGACTGAAGCCAAACATTAATCCTTATTGTGGTTTTAAGCACCTTTCATCCAAGTCCCCAGGAAGGTTCTGATGAATTTCCATATTTCCGCCTTATTTGACGGAACGTTCAGTTAGCTAGCTTTGATTGAGATTATGGATGACTTTATAATGACAAAATCTGCGTTAAAACAATTTCTTGACCGACGAGTCCTTGTCATTGTAAACATTCAAGTCCATAACCGTGCCTAATGTCACCAAGCCAAGACATTTCGCTGGCAACAGACTGATATCTAGCGAAGATTGTATCGAATAAACAATAGAATGTGTGATCGGATTTGTAATCGATTTGTCCGATTGTGCAAAACATCGTTCGTTTGAAATCGACGCGGAATATGTCGGGTGAACGATGGAATCATGTTTCGAATTTAAACTCGATTTGTCAAGATCATTGAATGCAATGTGTTGTAGTGTTGGATTCAGGGATACTGATAAGGGAACGGATCTCCCCAGGTGGCCTGCACGTTTTAAAACAAAAGCACGAGCTGTGTATTGTTTTATTTATAAAAAAAACATCGTTCCTTCAGAATTTTTATTGCAACTTTCAATATTTGCTACCTTTTTTTAGAAGTGCTAAGAGATAGATAGAAATAAAGAAAAATAATTTATTTGTTAAAGGCTAATTCTATCTCAAATAAAAAACGATTAGGCTTAATATAAGTAATGATACAAATTAGAACCTTTGACTCCTCGAGCTCTTTACATAGGTTATTTTTAAAAAAATTGACCAACAAAATGTTTTTAAAACGTATGTTATTCCTATCCTTTTACGCAAAAGTCTCAATTCTTTCCTACTTCCTTGCTACACTGAATCATCACATCTACATTGAAACCGATCCAAATATCTGTTTGTTTATCATCCACGTGTTAGCATTCTAAAAGCGTTATATTTAACATTTGATCGTAAGCAATGGAACTAACTCGACCATACGTTTTAGTAGGCACTAAGCGTCCGCGATCAAATTGATGATTCAAAGAGCAAATTCAAGTAAACGCCACCATTTAAATGGACTAATAACCGTACAAAACCAAAACACAACAAGTGAATCCGATGCTGATGATGTTAAATCTAATAACAAAACACACAAGATTGAAATTCCCGAAGCAGTTGATGAAGGTGTGACAATTAAAGGTGACGGCATTGCACGCGTTACAAATGTACAAAACTCGACTTAATATTCCTTTAGTGGTCGGGTTATGTAAGTTTTTAAAGTAGTTTATTGGGTCAATGTACTTGCTATTTGGTTGGTCATTGAAGGACTGAAATCGATTGTCTAATTGGAATTTTTGTGGTGATTTGGATGCAGACCGTGTAGTGACATTTGCAGCATTAAGGCGCGATGCTGGTAATCTTAAATGTTCAATGGCTCGTGTCTACTGGTATTTGCAACAAATATACATGAATAAGTATCACTACATGTTATAAAACAAAGTCTACCGCGTCTGTCTATTCTAGGTCAGACTCAAAAACTGATACTGTAAAAAAATATACTCTTTTTAGTGATTTATTAGGAAGGTTTAAGTAATATAATTTGTCAAGAACAAAAAGCCTTTGAAAAGGGGAAGCATGCGATAAAGTCTTTCTATGACATTCTATTTAGGTGAATCCACTGCCAAAAACTAGTTTGGTATGGTATACAATGATGATTGTATGCCATTAAAATTGTTCTCGAGTATATTTCAAAATTATTTCGAAAAATAATTGTCATAATATCTTGGTATAGAGAAGTTTGTAGTTATTATTACAAAGTATTTGATGATGATCAGATATGAAATGTAATCCTAAGTAGGCACAACATTGTATGGCAATAATTTGCTGCTTTAGAATGTCCTTGTTAAAATCAGTAGCTAATTTATAAGCAGGAGTTGTCATGTTCATTTTACATCATAACATTAATTAGGCTTTGCTTAATCATATCTATGTTGGCAGATCTTCAGCCACGATTCATATAGGTATAGGCTTTCTCAAAAATGTTATCACGCTTATCTTGGTTAAGTAACGTGAATTTATTAGACACACCATTTAAAATATGTACTAAATAGTTTGATTATCAAGCACGTACCCTAATCTGTTGTCACTAATTGCATCTTAACCACTTGATTCATGAAAATGAGGTCGTAACCTTACTTTGGTTTAGAGTAAACCCAATCAGACCATAAACACACGCTGATCAATACCGCTAAACCCAAAAGGCTGTCATCAACGATCCCCTAATCCACTATGTATGTACCCATAGCAGTTGAGATACGAAACACGGCGTCATCCGAACCTAATTTACGACTGTAAATCCATAAAGGACCATAAAACCATAGATAAAATATGTAAACAGCGACACGTTTAGTATTTGTCTGTGAAAAAAGTCCAAAATGCCCGCCGGTTAAGAGGCGTCCAACCGTGAATCGAATGGAAAATCGATTGAAGCGAGCACTTATCGATAGAATGTATCGGATGATTTCTGTAATGACAATTTATGCGCGAGTAAGGTGGAATATGTAAACGAGGTATAGACAAGTGAGGACTTGTTACCTTAATGGGACCACCCAACTTTGACTCGGGCGATTTGTTTAAAAAGTAGTGGTTATGGAAATATTATACTATAGGCGCCTCCGAGTGTCCATGGTAGATTTGTTTTAAAACGCGCATTTAGAAGCGAAGCATAGAGTGTTCATGGTAAATAAATTAGGCAGATTGTAATATTATACTAAAAGTGGTTTCACAAGAAATACTGAGTTTAATAAAGAAGTCAACTTTAAAATACATCTATGAATGCAATTATAGCAGTCACATAAATATTAGATCAGTTTTTTGTCTAAACTGTGTATTCCAAGTAAACATAAAACAAGTAATTACCACAGTGTAGCATAATTAAGGATTAATTAATTAAATATAAATATTGTGTAACATCTTAAATGTAAATATCAATGTAATTGATGTTATGTGTGTGAGAGATAAATAATTTTTTTTATTATTATGTTTGTACGCTTTGGAGCTCACGGGTCAAAAGTGGCCCGGTCCTTTATAAGGCTTGCGTGGGGATACAGATCCAACACGTAGAGGCCGTTTTAAGCGCAAAATAATCGACAAAAGTGAAAGTGGTGCACATGCTGGATCTAGTCTCTGACTATATCATGGGATGTAGCCAGAGACCATCCCCAGCCTGTGCACAGGAGCTATTGCAGTTATTGGAGAATGGACTAGGGTTATGGATGAAGGATGGATGGACTGGTTACTGGGCTATGGATGGAGACTACGGGACACCTGCCTGGTTCATAGTCTCGGACTGAAAAAAAATGGCAGGCGGTGACTAGCCAGCGACTAAATGGGCCCCCCCTGGCGTCATGGGTCGTATAGACCGGACTGAGGGGCAACATTGGCGTCTGCCAGCTCAGGGGTGTAGAGGTGTGCTGCGCTTTCTCCGAAGTTACTCGCGGCGTTATGCCCTTTAACACTTCCACCCCTGGAGCATATAGCTCTAGCGACTCCACTCTGGCCGGCCGGTTAAGGCAAGCCAGAGGTGAAAGTCCTGCAGACCCTCTCGGATTCCACTTCGGCAAGCCGAAGACGAGGGTCTTGACCGACTCTCGGGAGCACTCGGATTAACAACTGGCCCCGTGGTGTCGCTACTCACCAACAGCTCGCCACAAAGCTGCCCTGCGGGGTTATTATTATTATTATTATTTTAGCTCTATCAATAACAAGATGGCGCTTGATTACCATGATTCTTAATTATTTTAATGCATTGTTTTTAAAAATATCATCACATCCTTCACTACAATAAAAGATGATAACGCGATGGTTGAGTTTTTTGCAAAAAGGACTAGATTACTATCTCTATTTAATGAATATCTTAAAACAAAATAGATCGTCCGTTCAACAGATAACAAATGCGAACGCATCAATTTACTTCGGTTATAGTTGATGCGTTTACTTTCAATTTTATAGTGATTGATTGTTTTGCGTCATTATTCGTGGTCACGGATAAGTAGTGTTGAAGTATAGACAACGGCACGTTAAGATAAACTCTTTAATACTTTATGTACTTGAAATTAGTCCGACTTTACAACTGTATACTGACGTGCTGTCGACTGTATCTTTACGCAAAATACTCTTGCGTTCATTTTTTAGAAGATTGCTAACTTTCTTCTTGTCGCTAAGTTGAAATAAAATTAATAAAATTATTATTAAGATTAAATAAAAATAGATGTATTTTGATCTGTAGACAAGCCAAGATAAGAATGAAATATGGTGACAGTCTTTCTTCACCTTGAAATTTTGATAAAAAAATACAACTTAATACACTGATAATATCTGACACATAACTTGTTTAATTTGTATATTAACTTTATCAAAAAAACACTATAATCTAAAATCAATTGCATCGATCTACCTTTAATCTGGACTGATCGGCTCATCGGATTATTTATAGATTTATAAATCAGTTCAGAGGTTACAAAAAAAGCAAGACTGCCAAACTTGTAACCTATCCTTTGCTTGTCAGTTAAATAGTCAAGAATATCTCAGAATCAGACACAAGTCTAAATATTAAACACGTTCAGATAAGCATCAGGAGGTCGGCGTACCGTGAAATGTTTTGTTTTGATTGTATAATTAATTTATTTGATCACGGTCAATGAAAAGTCGTGTCCAACCGACAAAGTCTTTCAAGTTTTATCGACCGGCCTAATTTATTTTGTGTTGTGATAACGATGATCGCATTAAGTTATGCTTTCTTAGAAGATTTTTGGCAGAGTTGTTTTTGATGCCACCGTAACCTTGGGTTTAATTGATAAAATAAATTACAATTAGATTGTCAATAATCTAGCTCTTAATTACTAACGGTGTGTAAATACTAATAAAACACGATTATCAACGCTGCTGTAGTATATAATAATAATTAATTTATTTGCTCAGAAACATGGGGTATTAGAAGTTGTCAAGCCCAATACTTACCTAATAAAATAAAATGAAATTTTATTGACTTCACCAATAGTTGCAAATCACACATTACGCGTTTATTTAAATCTGTTAGAAACATTTCAAATGGAAAGCTTTCACCATTTATATCTATTTTTAGGTTTATCTCCTTCACTTCTTGATTGTACCTCCCAGATAGCATACCTAATACCAATGTAAGCATTGATGTTCAGCCAATATTACCTATTCTCTTGCCAGCGAATTTCAAGTCGAATATAACTGACAATTTGTCACAGTTGTCAGTCATTGCTGACCCTTCTCTGTGTGTTCAACGTCTGTCCGTCTGTCAGCAACATTGTAGGTTTTTCTTGCTAAACGGGTCCCGGAGACCATAAATGTTTACGCTTGTAATACAGGATTAGAATGGTTTTAGTGTCACATGAGGAGTCGTTGCAATTTACATGTTAAAGGATTATTCCTATTCCCATAGCGGAATCATGTTTGTTATCAGTGAAATCTAATTGAGCAAATGAAATTACCTTCCTTTCTTCACTAACTTCACTAATTTACATAAACCTTCCTCTTGAATCTGTAAATTCTCGAGGACTATATTTCTTTAATTACTGAAAGAAACTTAATTTTTGAAATAAATTACTGAAAGAATTTACTTACGTTAAAGTCAACTTACGTTAAAGACGATGACAGTAAAAATGATTATTTATTCGTCATAATCATAGGTACTTTGTTAAGGGCTATTTAGTTCCATTTTGATCTACAGTATGTACCAAATAGACTAATTTTTGGATTAGATTCTACCTACAAGACACGTTTTTTGCGTTTTTATTTTACTCAATTTAGACTCATGCATTCTAAGTGAATAATTTAAAACTTGACAGCAATTTCTAACAAGAGTAACTTTCGTTCTATATTTCTATTTTACCACCATGCGAATGTTATTACGGGCTGTAATAATAAGGAGCGGTACCTGCGGTTTTAATACAAAATCACCGTGAATATATGGTAACATAAAGACCACTGAATGTGTAGTAAAAGGTTTTCACGCTAATAGAACTTAAATTAAAGAGCCAGGACATTCCCACGGACGTTCGTTTAGCGATCATAAAACTTTCAGAGCAAGTCTAATTGTAATAGGATGTTTCAAGAATCAAATAAATTTGTTGGAAGTGAAGTAAATGAGGATTAAAGTGTTTTGTGTCTTGGTGCAAGATTTTGACTGGAGTTACGAATAATTTGTATTTAAGACAGTGAATAAATAAAACAGTATAAGGTACTTTTTCACTTACGATCTTCGAAGTGTTGAAGTCTAAAAAGGAGTCTAAGTAGAATAAAGTTTTTAATTTAATTCAGCTACTATTAAGTACTTACTCGTAGTAGTAATAAAAGTACTTTTTTCTATCTTCTGTTACATATAATATAGGTACTTACTTTATTGAATTCTTAGTCTGGATAAGACTTCATAATGTTTAGATTGATATAATCTCAACTTCAGTACAACATGCAACTCTAAACTAATTCCAATCATTTTCCAAGGAGCACCACATGGTACCATATCCAGATCACCACTCTACAGGGTGGAAACAATAAGTGATCTCACTCGATTATTTCTAAACTATACAAGATATCGAAGAATTGAGTGAAACAGATCCTGAAAGTGCTCCACGAGCTCTTTCAAACGGTACCAATAATCTTCTGCTTCTTAGTTGGGCACTCTTGTCAGAGTGGTCGTGGTTGCGCTGACGAGGTACATGGTGGGGTAATTTAATCTCCAAGGGTAGCTCTCCTGGCGATGTGCTTCCATTTCTGACGGTTAGAGGCGTCGCGAGTACACAGGACCATGGTGGACTTAGTGGACTTTGTGATGGCGTCTATCCAGCGGGTTGGCGATCGACCGCGTGCTCTCTTGCCTTCAACCTGGCCCTGGTCTCTCCATCGAGTTCTCATTTCTAGAGACGTGACCAAAGAACTTCAGTATTTTTTTTTATCCACAACGAGGAAGCTCTTGGCCTGTATCTCACCTGATGGTAAGTGACGATCAGGCCGAAGGTGGAAGCGAGCTTCATCCGGAATCCTCAACCACGAAGGAACTGGCTATCTTACCTCTAACTGCCGGAACACAATAATGCTGTTAGCATTGTTGTTATGGCGACAGACTAAGGTAAGATGGTGGTAGCTAGCTAGGCGGACTTAGAACAAGCCCTACCACCAACCAAACCGAACAGAAAAGTCTGCCCCCACTGGGAATCGAACCCGAGACCTCTGCATCTGAAGCAGGTGATCTTACCACTAGACCACAGAAGCGGTATTCGTACCAATTATAGGTTTCAGAATAAACTTATCGTTTCCACCCTGTATATTACAGTTCGCAATAATCCCCGTGAGAATCCACTCCGTGAACAACCATCAATACGAGTACATCTCAGTATACGAGGTGGTCCGAAGCCGCGGGCGCGACAAGTGGCAATACCGTCGCCCGCTGCGTTTCAACTACACTCAACATCAAATAAACCGCACCTTCCGCGACGCGAACTTTAAAGATTTTCTTCTGACACAATCATGGTACCCCAACAATATTGGTGTTATTTGAAAGCCCAATAAATATCCTTAAAGAAAAATACATTTCATTTAAAAATAATGATTAACATATACCATAAATGTGACTTGAAAATAGACCTCACTTTGGGCTCACCTGCGGGATCAATTAGACCAATTTTTATGGTTATAAAACCAAATAATGATCTCACGTGTCCTCTTTAACAGATAGATAGCAATTAAACCCAACTTAACAGTTTTATAGCCATAAAAGTTGGCTCTAGCGTACCTAACTACCTATTTTTTGAAGAAGTGACTCTGGATCCTTGTAAAGACACATTTTTGGGGTAAAAACATTTCCTTTAATGAAACTAGGCTTTCAAATGGTACCAATGTTGGTGGGAAGTGGGGATGCACACGTTTGATAAGTGCCTGTCGCGGGAGGTGCGATTTATTTGATGCCGAGTGTCATTCCAAAAACTATCCTAAAGAGCACCACAAGGTACCACATCCAGACCACTAGTATATATTACCACTAGTATTATATAATATAGTTCGCAATAATCCCCGTGAGAATCCACTCCGTGAACAACCATCAATACATCTCAGTATACGAGGTGGTCTGAAGCCGCGGGCGCGACAAGTGGCAATACCGTCGCCCGCTGCGTTTCAACTACACTCAACATCAAATAAACCGCACCTTCCGCGACGCGAACTTTAAAGATTTTCTTCTGACACAATCATGGTACCCCAACAATATTGGTGTTATTTGAAAGCCCAATAAATATCCTTAAAAGAAAATACATTTCATTTCTAAATAAATGATTAACATAATACCATAAATGTGACTTGAAAATAGACCTCACTTTGAACTCACCTGCGGGATCAATTAGACCAATTTTTATGGTTATAAAACCAAATTAAGATCTCACGTGTCCTCTTTAACAGATGGATAGCGATTAATCCCAACTTAACAGTTTTATAGTCATAAAAAATGGCTATAGCGTAACTACCTATTTTTTGAAGAAGTGACTCTGGATCCTTGTAAAGACACATTTTTGGGGTAAAAACCTTTCCTTTAATGAAATGAAGTTTAGAACTAGGCTTTCAAATGGTACCAATGTTGGTGGGAAGTGGGGATGCACACGTTTGATAAGTGCCTGTCGCGGGAGGTGCGATTTATTTGATGCCGAGTGTAATTCCAAAAACTATCCTAAAGAGCACCACAAGGTACCACATCCAGACCACTAGTATATATTACCACTAGTATTATATAATATAGTTCGCAATAATCCCCGTGAGAATCCACTCCGTGAACAACCATCAATACATCTCAGTATACGAGGTGGTCTGAAGCCGCGGGCGCGACAAGTGGCAATACCGTCGCCCGCTGCGTTTCAACTATAAATTCGCCCATTTGTATCGCACAATGCGTTCGGTATGCCAGCTTGCTTGCGGGATATTACGTATAGTGCTGGAAAGTAGACCGATTTTGCGCTGAGTTCTTTAGTTTATTTGAAGTAATCATGACACGTGATTAGTTAAAGATCTGTTGTATTAAACGTATAACTTAGAGTGTTTTGGCCTCTAAACTAATAAGCTGGGTTGCACCGCCTTACTTTAACTTTGACAAACGTCATAAAATCTGTTAAACTCCATACAAAAAGCAACGGTTATCGTTATAGCTACCGCTAAAGTTAGGTGGTGCAACTCAGCTAAATGTAACCGACAAAAATACTAACCTATTTACCACAGGTGTATAACCCATATATGCCCAGAGGCACGAAAACGACCCAATGGTACATGTTCTCTTGTGATGCCAATTACAAAAAAACTGTACGTTTGTTTTCTGTTTTAGCGCTATAAATATAATTTTGAAAGAACTTCCTAATCAAATATAACAGTTACTAATTTCGTACGCCGCCACTTTTTTTAGAATTTGAAATTGAATTTCACTGTCTTTTTTGTTGTTGAAATTAGTGCACCCAGTCTTACAAAAATGTAAATATTCTTTTACGTATTCTGTTTTAAACGATTATTGCGATTGAAATATTAAAATGAATATATTTCCAAGGTAAATAACTAAGAAGTGTTATGAAAATATAAATATGTGCTTTGTTATTTTTTGCAAAAGTTCTGATGGTCGAAAACGACCGCATGGGCATATATGAGACCAGAATGTAGATTTTCATAGTATCAAGGATTTCAAATAAAAGTCGTGTTTATTATATAATTAGTTTATAATTTTTTTTTTATGCATAACAAGGCAGGTATTTGACCACAATCGCACCTGATGTTAAGTGGGATGCAGTCTAGGATTTTGATTTCATCAAATTATAGCAAACAGTGTAATATAATGTTATTTGGTTACTTTAGGACCTTGAACAATTACACAGTTAGTACAATTTAGGCACGAAATTCTGCAAAACACTTGTTTGTTTTTGCATAAAGCACAATTCCTACGATTCTGACTGGTGAGGATCAAATGCTCAACACCATACAGCCTTTTAGAGGTATATTAGAGGGCACCGTGCGTGTTGAAGGTCCAGGCTGAGTTCGAGGATATCCATTTGTAAGAAGCGAATTTCTAGTAATTTACCTTCGAAACTTCAAAGTGTCTACAGATGCTCCAAGGGATCTTGCTATTATGGCAAAGTTATTGATGGGAAGGAAAAAAATGGTTCTAATGTTTTTGACATGGTTGATTGATGTCACCGTCAATAATAACTCTGGAGTTTCGAAGGATCCTCATCTGTCAGATTCGTAGAAATTGTGCAGTATGCAAACACATAACTGTGAAGAAATGCAGCAAGTGTAGTGTAAATCTCCATGACAAATGTTTTGCGGCCTAAATTGTACTAACTGTATTATTATTCAAGTTCCTAAATAAACCAAATATGATTATTATACACTATTTTCTATATTCTGTTCAAATTTGTAAACTAATTATATAATAAATACGACTATTATTTGAAAATACTTTATACTATGAACACCTACATTCTAGTCTCATATATGCCCAGGCGGTCGTTTTCGACCGACTGAAAAAAAATAGTTCCAAATCCTGAAATCCAAAAACTCATTTTGGTTCATAATTATGGGCCAATATAGAGTAAATATGCCAATATACATAAAAATCTGGGACCTAAATAGTTCTGGGCATATATGGGATAAGTCACACGGAAAACTAATGGCAAAGATTTCATTATTTGAATGTTATTTAAGCTCTTCGTCTGTATGAACCATATCAGATCGTTATTAAAAGCTCAGAGAAAGCTAAAGTAGGTCTAAGACGGTCTTCATAGCGAAGCTGAAGAAAATACATCAACGAGTTAGACGCTAGTACAATATAGATGCCTCCCCAATATTACCCGTCTGGGCATTATGGGGAGTATAACTGTAGGTCCCATCCTCTATTTCCCTGGTAAATAAGAGAGGGTCGTGCTCATGCAGTGCAGATTAAGGCTGAGTTGCACCACCTAACTTTGACCGTAACTTTGACGATAATCGTTGCTTTTTGTATGGAGTTTGACAGATTTTTGACGTTTGTCAAAGTTAAAGTAAGATGGTGCAACCCAGCCTAAGTGAACAGTGTGCTTACCATGAGTTTACGTTAGGTGAGCTCACTAGCGAATGCGTAAAAAAATGACATTTAAATGTATGACATATTGTGCAGCGCCCCTAGCGGCTACTTTCAAGAAATAAAATCTTCATAGAATTTTTTGACGTATTCGCTAGCGAGCTCACCTAACGTAAACTCATGGTAAGCACACTGATGATGATGATGATACCATAACAGTGATCAATTTAAGTGAAAAATAATACTTCCTCATCTAAAAAGGGTTACTAAAAAAATTAAGATTCCTCTCACTAAACCGCAATATAATTTTCACACCTACACTACTAAAAGGCTAACCTTCACTTGCGCTTTTCTGCAATTCGCATTACCAACACTAGCGCACTAACTTAACCGCGAATTGGGTGCGCACGCGCACGGAATGTTAATAGGCTTTTTTGCACGTGCCATAGGTCAAATTGTACATTAGCGTACGTTACAATATTTTTGACGGTGTCACAACTGACATTTGGGGCCTTATTAAATTTATAGTGACATAAAAACGGTGATTTACTACCGACGGCTTAAGTACTAATTATTTTAATTTATTACGCTCTATGGTTAGTAGTTAGAGACTGTTTCAATGTTCCGTCAATTTGTTAGTCTGACAATTGGTAATTGTTTATTAATTTACGCTCATTTTGACTTTTTACGCTGCATTCCTTAATTTAACGCTCGCGTTTTAAAATATACGTTATTTATACTCGTATTCATTCAACCCACCTAAGTTTTGAGAGAAGTCTGAGCTTATTTTGGTTTTTACATAACTTTAATTTTATAAAGTAGAATACAGTTTTCAAGAAAATCCTGGCATCTTGGAAAATTATAGAAATAGCAATAATAAGCTTCGTACGAGTTATAATGATCGATTTAAAAAGTGCATTGTTCATTTCTTTACTAGTCAGTCCTTTATTGAATCGTGTAACTGTAATATAATCTAAAACCAGACAGGTTATAAGATCAACTCCGGTAATAAGTAAAACGACCTAAGTATGATATTTATTTTACAGTCAACCTAAAGGCGATAAACTTCGTGATTTTCAACAGCCATCAGGACCCTGCAGTCTGGTGGTCCCCCAACCGGCCATAGCTTGTCATTAATTTAAAAGCACGAAATCATTAAACTATTAATTATTGGTGTATTCCAAACAGGATCGCCGTGTCGAAGCCCAAATCGCCGTAAATTATTGTGAAAGTAATCGATTTTATTACTTTGGGGGCGTTTTAATCGATTCCGATGAATCGTAAGCGAGTATTGAGTGATAACACCGGGCCACCGTCAGTGCGGGGAAAATGCTGTGTTGCGGTCAAAGTGTTGGTTTTGACTGTTTAGAAAAAATATGCCTATTTTTATTGACTCTGCGAAATCAAAGACGTTGCTAAGTATAAAATCATTATCCCTCGAAATAAGTAGCTAAAAGTAAATAGATGATTAGAAGCTACCTAAAAATAAGCTTCTTCTTCTATCATATGAGTCGGAACTGAACTGCATATAAAGCACTTATTTATTTTTTTATTTATTTATTTATAATCTGCTTGAAGGCTCACAGAAAGTCCAACGCGCCAACAAGTTATACAATACAGATAATTTATAATATCAATTTCAATATGTAAATATATATATCAGACTTCATAAGCCCTCATAGGTATCAGAAATGACTCAAGCAGGTCAAAGGTATAACCTGTGGTATAATATACCATCCAAAGCTAATATTAAAGTCAAATGCCATGGAAGTATCTTCAAGTCGCTCTAGTTCTAATACAAAACGTAGTTAGATTGTGGTAAAACATTTTAGCTACCACCTGTGTCATTTGCTCCATTTACCGCAACATGTGACTCGTGATCGCATACAATTTGATACAATTGCACTGCCCATAATAATTCAGAATCTTTTCGTCGAACCGAGCGGTACCACCGACCCAAAAACGTAACACTTTAGTATTATTTGGAATAAATTAAACAGTTCATTGAATATTAATGGCCGAATAAAAATGAGGCGTCGATACATCTTCTTCTGGGCCCAACTAAAAAAAAACACGAGTTAAAATATTCATTATCAAAGATCACAGAAGATAAGTTACTTTATGCGCATGCGCACCCAGAACATGTTTAGGTTACAATTTTGTAATTTTGTGGAATTTTTTTTCGGTGTTGTCGGAATGAAATACAATCTGGGTTGCATCTTGCGTGCTTTTTCTTCGATTTTCGGAATTTTAAAATTAAATCATACCTAACGATTATATATATCAATTTCACAAACATACATCAATATTAAGTATATATCTGATAATCTTAAGTGTAAAAGAGTTGTTTTTTTCATTTGGGAGATCATAATTATGGGTTTACTACGCTTAGATTGTGACATCGATTTATTAAATGAATGAAGGAAGGCACCAAAGTAATACTACATAAAAAATTGGCATTATTCTCTGAAACAAATAATTATTGTCTTTTGCCTAATAATATATTTCTGTTAAACTTTACATTCAATATCAATACCTTATGACGATGACGACCGATACGATACCGAATGAGGTGACTGATCCTGACCATAAATGACTGTTTTTATTTATTATAATAACATCAACTTTCTTTTAGATCAACGACACTCCGAGCACAATAGTCGATACTGTCGCAAAAACAGAAATGGCGTCAAAAAAATAATCGATTTTCACACACCGTTCAAGAACCTTGTGAAGTTTTTAATGAGCACTTTATTTGCAACAACAATAGGCCCAATCAGCGTTCGGGAATCACAAACCACTACCGTTAACGTCACTATTCGATATTCGTATTCGATATAATCACGGCCGATTCAGAATCGATGATCGACATAGTGACGCGTGTCCGATAGACGCGGCGACAATAGAAAAGAAAGTGTTGCCCGTTAACGATGGTTGTATCGGATTTGGAGCTGGCTTGACGATTTGCTGGGGCGAGTGTCTTGGGTTCCGTATGTTGAGGACAGTCATCTACATATTTTACCATTATATTGTATGCTTTAAAGGAAACTGGCATAATATAGCACCTTTTTTCGCCAGATAAACGAGAAAGTTTCTCTACCTTTTTCGATTTTAAACCCAATGACTTATCATTACCATTTAAGTGTACAGCGTGCCTAACACAACGATAAGCAAATAAACAAAATATATTTTTTTAATTTTTCATTTTTACTACTAAAGAAAAACTCTTAAAAAAGTCCCTTTAAGCTATGAACTCTTAAACCAAATCTGCCAATCATCATCTAGACCAGAAAAAAACAATACATACAAACAAAACATTTATTGTTTACAGGCTGTGCTTAATTAGGCTGGGTTGCACCTTCTTACTTTAACTATATCAAACATCAAAAGTCTGTTAGATTCCATACAAAAAACACCGGTTATGGTTAAGTATGGTTACGGTTAGTATAAGGTGGTGCAACTCAACCATAATTGTCAAAATAGAAACACGAAAAGTTATTATTTTCTTAATATTTGGAGTTATTTCTTTATCAGTTTTGCTGAGTGAAACGTAACAGAATAAGTAAAAACCTGCAAGTTACAAAAGCAAATAAGTCGCGTGCGCATCCAGTTTCGAACATATTTCAAGAGTCGCGAGCGCAGGTCAAATATTCAACTTTCTCCGATGACCGCGCGAACCCGAGCCATANGGTTCTGTTGATGGAAATTCTTGTGAGTTTGGATCCTGAAACAAAGCCTCACAGTGGATCTTCCATGTTTCAGATATCCCATCCATTTCTGTAATTAGTTCACCATTATGATTCTCTATCGCCCAGGTCTTCGATGAGAGTGTCCTAGTTAGTGACCGGATCTTCTGATGGAGGTCTCTGGTTTCGTACTTGTCTGCATGTACTTCAATTTCTGCACAGATATTCCGCAGATTGTTATTTAGATCTCGCCTGCATCCAGCTTGGATTTTTGCAGAGAGGCTATTCAATTTTTTGATGTTAGCACCCGTAGATTTGAGTCTTCGTCTCTCCTCAACCAGTCCCAGAGTATCATCACTCATCCAGTGTTGCCGTTTTACGGTTGTCGAAGGCGTATTACACTCCCAAACTGCGCTTTCCAAAAGGGTTTTCGCACTGGTCCACAGTTGATCCGAAGTCTTTCCAACCGACTTCGCATCAATCCACTGATCCCAATTTTTCTCAAGCACAGCTATAAATTTAGTGTTATCCTTCACCTCCATCCTTCGTTTATTGCTTTCTTTCCTGGCTGCTTTAAGTTTAAGCTGTATCCTTGCAATCAATAGTTGGTGATCCGATCCGCAGTCGGCTCCAGGAAGAGTATGAGCATTTTTAATAGAAGTCCTCCATCTTGATTTAATTAGGATGTAATCTATTTGATTTTTATAATTACCGTCTGGTGATGTCCAGGTGTATAATCTTCGGGGATGGTGACGGAAGAGACTGTTTGCGATAATCAAGTTTTTTTCAGCTGCGAATTGTATTAGGCGTTCCCCCCTTTCATTACGCTTGCCCAACCCATATGGACCCGCGACATGGCCAAGAGTTTGTGCATTTTCACCGATTTTGGCATTTAGATCTCCAATAATCATGAGCATTTCTCTGCTTGGAATTTTTGAGATGGTCCTTTCCAGATCTGAATAGAAGTTTTCTAACATTTCAATACTATAAGAGCTCGTGGGTGCATAAACCTGTACGATGTTTAGGTTTATGGGCGTTGCCTTTAATTTTATGCTCATTATTCGGTCACTCACAGGCTCATAACCCAGAACGCAATGCCTCAACTGCCTCGGCAGCAAAAAAGCTACTCCATTTATGCTTTCATTATCATTTCCAGAGAAATAAATGACGTTTTTATCAGTCAAGAAATGGCCCTGACCTTTCCAATGAGTCTCACTAAGACCGCATACCTCGACACCACATCTAAGTATCTCGTTCTCCAAGATGTTAAGCTTCCCAGCCATGAGTAAACCACGCACGTTCCACGTTCCTATCCTCTTATCTTCTCGCAGTTTAAAAGTTTTGCCAGTAGCAGAATTTCCCTGCGATGCCTGGTCTACCACAATCGCATGGCCGGTAACACATTTCCCACCGTTTACCCCGGATGTAGTACGGCGCCGGTTGCTAGCCGGGTCACATGGCGATTTCTTATCTTTCTCTTGTGAATTTTTCATGATGACTTTCTATGGGAATTTAGTGCAGTAGTTTCCCGTTGCTTTCTGCACCAGGCATTTTTGAAGTTATTTAGACCTCAAGGCCGCTGAAGCCTCTTCCGCCCGGTCGCCCGGTAGGTGTGTGGTTATACCGCCATTTCTCGGTCGCCAGAGCCTCGTCCGTTATCTAGCAGGGAGTACCACGGAAGCTACTAGAGAACTAGAACTACCGTCGTCGGCTATTCATACGAACCACCGACGCGAGCAGGTGAGGTTGACATTTGGGCCGACTAGATGGTTTGCGTCGTTCTCCCCTTCCTCCCCATAAAATAAAGTAGTAGTAGTAAATAAAGTTGCGTTTTTCCGTATCGTGAAAAATAAATTACATTACTCGTAATTGTGAGTATTTCCTAACAAAAATAGAATGAGCTGTTATTTTTATACCTTTCGAGTTACAAAAGGCGAATTTGTGGGAGGCAGACGGTCGTCAGTGCTTTCATCCTATTCCTATGAAATTAAGTGGCTCATAATAATTTTTAGATATAATGAATACTAGACCTTTCATTCTATCTAGTCTTTTGAAAGGTCGTAAATTATTGGTAATTAGAAGATATTGTGGACCGGATTAATAGATCCACCAGTTAATTTAGGTCAGGACCCAGAACCGAACCGAANAAATGCTCGAATAGGCAGTGTTTTTAATTCATCTGGCAATTTATTAAAAATTCGTACTGCCATTGGATAGCAGTTGTCACTTTGCAAGGATGTGAGCATTACAGGCAGTGTCAGTTTGTTTGGTATGTCTCAATCAACGTCTCCCTCGGTGTCCCTCTCAATTCCAGTAGGAAGTAGTTCCCACTTTCGTATAAGGTTGAAATTAAGACAGAAGATATGGTTTTGCAGAACTATTTTTTTTTAAAGATCCTTGGGCTCAACATTTACATGTCGCAACTTTTACTTGCTCTACCACCAACCGATTAGAAAAAATAACGCTCATTCCAGCCAACTTTGTCAGCGTTTTATAACAATACATAAACGTAGATTAAAATCTCACTACCACAACGGCTTATTGTTATGATGGAATTTCAAGCGTAGTACCTACTTGTATGTATTAATATTGTGTGACCATACTTTTTAAATAGTGCAGTGCAATTATGAAAATGGAGTTTGGTGTTAATTTAAATAATAAATAAGGAGTATCTATCAGCCCTAGTCCTGCAGCCGTCTGTGTCGGCAGCAGCGTCCAGGCGAACTAAATTTAGCCCCGGGGTGCGTATCCCTCGTTTGCCGGAATCACGCCAGACGACGGGATGACAGAGATGGGTAAACAAATGCTATTCCGATTCCTTCGCGTTTTTTATTTACTTTTACCTAGCTATCAATATTATTCTATTATAGAATTATCTGCATGAGCGCACTAGACTCGTTGAAAGTTTAAGCCAAATGAGATTTCTTATTTAGATAAATCACAAGAGAAAATGAGATGGTTTAACAAATGTCATGCATTTGTAGTTAATTCATGTAATCGTAGCCGGTTTTTAACACAAAATACACCACTATAAAACAAACAAAAATAAACGAAATGAAACGGAAAACCAAATTCGTGATGTGTGTTTGACGAATTAATGAATCCAATATGTTTGTAAACACCGCGGTAATTGAATCCAGGCCCGCTGCGTTAGGTTTGATGTCCAATGAAGTGCAATAGCCATACTTATTTTGAAACAAACAGTTTTCCTTACATTCATATTACAGTCATAGGTACGTATAATTAAATGTCGCTTAGAGGCACTGCCAGTACCTCAGTCATACTATGATCACTACTATCGTATACGGATTATATCCGACTCAAGTCTTTTATTTTTTAGTGTAGATCTGGCTACAGAGAGGTATATCAAGTGACACATTATTTCGCACGCAACAACACATCAAATTGCTTCGCATCGCTTTTCTTCTAGTGGTGATTTTATCGAGTGACGACATCACGTTTGATATGCGTATATCGCATGAAGTAGCATCACATAGCATAGCTTATCTTATAGAGCCAGCTTGAAGAGCCAGTGAGCTGACCGGGAAGCGAGGGTATCGAGTGACGTCATCACGCTTCGGATGCGTATATCGCGTGACATAGCGTCACATAGCATAGCTTATCTTATAGAGCCNACTTGGATATGATTTGTATTAGAAAGTGTTGTGAGTGTGACGCTTGAAGGGAAGGAAGTCAACCTAACCTAACCAACTGCGTATTTCTATACTGTGTAGCTGGAAATTGTGGCGGGAGCTCTTTGACGCGCTGTTTTCGGCGAAGAATTGCGCGCGCAGATTTTGACAGCGCGAAATACCTACTTTAGACGAAATACCAAGCCTTAATTTGAAGTGATAAACTGTATATGTTGTTACAAGCTGCTACTACGTGTGAGCTTCATTAAAATACATAGATCTATATCTATTTAAAGTATACAAGTCCTCTGTGTTTAACGATATGCATCCTTGTGATGATGGAGTTAAAATTCAGTTTCAAAGTTCGCAATATTTAATTAAAGCGCGTAGATTCTATTGTGTGGGCTGTAACAACGCTGTTGTCAGATTTTAGGTTTTGCTATAGATGTCTGACATGCCTATCGGATCCACGGTGATTATCGGAGAGATATGATTCCGTATCTGACATCCAAGTTGATTTAAGCTTAGAATGTTCTACTGCTTACCAAAATGGGAAGCAAGAGCTGATTTCTATTTGATCATTGAACACCAAACTGTACTCGTAATTTTCAGGACTAGTTTCATCTAGCTATTGCCTAATCGTAGTGGAACTTATCTGTCAAGTAAGCTACACTCTTTGATTTCACATGCAAGGTTATCTGTAAGGTAAACTATAACTTTTGGTTTCACATATCTGGCAGATAGTCACAGGCAATTAACTATCTAAGATAGCGTTGTGACAGATAAATATCTGTGACTCTATCAAGAACTAGCTTTTGCCCGCGGCGATGTTAGTATGTAACTCAAAATGATAATGTAGCTTTCTATTTATTAAAATACTTCTTAAGTCGGTTGTTCTAGAGCTTACTTTCTTTCAAACTTTACCTCTTTATAAAATTCCTATATCAAGAACATTTAAAGGCCTCTGATGTACAGCTAGGGTATGATGAGCTTGATTGTCAATTTGTATGAAAAAATGCGATTACTTATAATTATGCCAGAAGCTTTACAAAACGTGTATAAACTGATGCAGAGTACAAATTAACATAAGATCTATATTAACATTTAATTTAATTTAAACTTCAATAAAAATAAGTGTGAAACCCGTCTCAAAACGGGTAGTTGATATGTTAAAGATAAAGTCAATATTTTAATAAATTAAGCTTTTTTCAATATCAGCAATATGCGATCATAAATATAGCCGTTTAAAATCTGCCGTTCTTAATTAAATTATTCTAGTTGATTTAATGACCAAATGTACCGATAGCCACCATTAGACAAATATATTAGTCAGGAAGTTGTAAAACGATCCATGCTTAGAAATAAATCTTTGGATCGTGTTCTTGTTTAAACTAATAAAAAGTGAAATTTGATTTAATAATACCTTTGAAGTCATGTTAATTTAATATTAAAAAGTTTTATTTTTATATTTCTACTATTACTACGCGTGTGGGCTGTATAACGGTGGTTTAAGAATTAATAGGTCCTTGATATAGTATTGCATAGTAACATTCTTGTAGCTCTATACGATCGCGAAATTGAATCTGTCACAAATGTTACTTTGTTGTCCCTCTAGACAAACTTACTATCATGAATGCTACTTCCATGATAGTTTTAGATCAATTTATCGATACTCAAACTACCGATATTTTCGCAACAGTTGCGGCACTTCTCTAAAAACCTCCAAAATAAAACCTACGTTAAGTTGGAAGGCAGTTGGGAAGCCCATCCATCTATTTTGTCGACTAAATCATATATATGAAATATCGGTGGTCTGCGCCTAGGCTAATAGTGCAGACGACAGAACATTTAGCTAAAAAACTTTGACATCTTATGTGTTAACCAGCGGCCGCCCGCGACTTCGTACGCGTGGATCCCGTTTTACCCCCTTAGGGGTGGAGTTTCGTAAAATCCTTTCTTAGCGGATGCCTACGTCATAACATCTACCTGCATGCCAAATTTCAGCCCGATCCGTCTAGTGGTTTGGGCTGTGCTTTGATAGATCACTATGTCGTCAGTCAGTCAGTCAGTCACCTTTGAGTAATATACAGGGTGTTAGGTAAATGGGTATATGAGCCGACACTAGCCCATGTTAACATATGCATACAAATGGTATGGTGAAGTCAGAAAATTGATATCATCATTTTAATAATTTTAATTTTCATACAAATCAGATTCTTAAAATTTTATTTTGTATGAACATTTAAAAAATTAAAATGATGATATCAAATTTCTGACTTCAGCATACCATTTATATGCATATGTTAACATGGGCTAGTGTCGGCTCATATACCCATTTACCTAACACCCTGTATAAAGAGCTATTTCGCAACCAAACCTATAGTCTGAAGTACGTTACTATACATAAGTAGAGTCAGTTAATAATGAGAGCAACCTTTAAGAGCATATTTACGTGTTTTTGTCGAATTCTTTATGAGAACGGTTAGCCTTAATGTGGTATGATGGTGGGTTTGTCTTAAAGCTTTCGGTGTTATTCAGGTGGTAATTCAGTGCTTAAGCATTCTGGCGCTGTAAATATCAAGTGTGAGGCAATTGTGGTTAAATAACAATAACGTTATTGTTATTATAAATGCTGGTTATGGAAACGTATTTCCTTTTAACTAAAATCATATTTTGAAGCATAAAATATTTTAAAATTTTGTTAGTTGGATTTTAAATTTGAATGACCTATTTCTTAATTAGGTTTTGCCTAAATCATATCAACCTGAGTCATATTTTTTTCTAAAAAAAATACTTAAAAATCTTCTCATCGTCACATCTTATGACTTTGTCCCACTCCGAATGGATTATTAAAAATTACACGTGAATTACAAACTTACATGAAAATGCCGTAATACAATTGGAAACGCAACAAAAAACTTGTTCAACCGCTGAAAACATTAAAATTACCGACAACAGCACATCAAGCTTCACACTGTAGTACCTTCTTTAGTCGTGATAAGGGTGGTTTTGGAACAAAAATTCGTGGTCTGTATACCACGTGGTCGCAATGCCAAAACGCTTATAAATTATTCAAAGTGCGTACGCGCATTAAACGTCATTATACAGCGCAGCGCGCCTTTCATTTCGATCTCTTAAATGTCTTAAATTTTGAATTAAGAACACTTTAATGCTCCGTTTAATAAAATTACAACGTGATTTGATTTCAATTAAGATAAACATTTTAGATTTTTCTTACAAAGTTCTCCTTTTAATTTTGGCAAGGAAATTAAATTATTAAAATGTTTTTAAATCTGCTATATAACATAAACTATGTTTTGAAATTAAAGGATTTGGAAAAGGGTTTGGTCTAATTGGAATCTACATTGTAGGAAGACATTCGTTCGTTCGTTCGAACGAATTATTCATAATGACATTATTTTATTAGTATTTTCAAAACGGCTAAAACTCCTAATTTTGTTTTTGCATTTGGTATTTTTGAATCATTTAAATTGACACTTGATTAAAAAAGAATGTGTAAAATAACACATTAGACCAGCAAAATAATCCCAGTAGGTAATAAACTTTTTTTCAAAGAGATACAGACCGCTGAACGCAACTGTTGATACCAAAGACTGAAACCTCGTAAGTCATAATTCAACCTCATTTAACCAGTACAAAAAAAATAGAGCCTGTAAATTCCTATTAAAAAAACTTTCCACAGTCGTGACTTGATCTAGTCTAACGTGTCCAAATACCGTTTAGGACCATTTAAACTGCTATAAATCTTTGTGCCGACACTGTATCATCACTAAACCGATTATTGAAAAGACCAAATTACTCGGCTCGCTCTGTAATCGGCCACCCGATTACCGACTTGTAATTTCACACGACTCTCTGTGTAATATGGCGCCCGTATCAGAGTGTAATAATACTAATTTTGTTTAGTAGCGGTTTCTTTCGAGTTACGATGTGCGAAGTTGGCATTTTGGGAATTCGCGGGAAATTCACTTATAACAGTTTGTACTTTGGCGAAAATCGACACTGAAATTTACAGAGGGAACGTGTTGAAATGTCACTTCTGTGCCCTATAAAATAAATATCTTTGGATCTATCTTTTTACTCTGCAAAATTTTGTCACAACCCAAACTGAACACAGATTTTTTTTAATGGTTAGCTAGACTAATTTTCTTATCAAAACAACAGTTGTTGTGCTGAATAACATTCTACGCTTATCGCTATAAGCGTAGAATCCTGCATACAATTATAGGCTTTCACATATAAGTTTTAAGATCAAAAATTGAAGAACACGAAGTGGACACTACGGTATGAATGAAAAATATTATCTTGATTTGTTCGTCTTATATGCAAAATTATTTGAAACATTGAAAAGCCTAATTCTATGTATAAATATTCAAAGAGCGAATGAAAAATAGAGTATATTTAATTAATTGCTACACACCACCATTAAAAAACTACATCATTATAAATCAATGGGTTGTCTTCTTCCGATTTTGAATAACGGTGTTTCTGTTTTATACATGATAATAAGAAATAAAGTTGTAGCGTTGTATGTCATTAATTAAGCTGATTATAAGTTCACAATAGGAAGAATTCTCGCAAGGTTTGTAGCACTTTGTTTTTACGGATATTAAACATGGAACTTTCTATTATAGTTCTGTCATACAGCGGGTATACTTTCCAAATTTTGTTAAATCACTTGGGTGGGCTCTTAAAGAAAGACGTAAGTTCAGTGTGACGAGCATAAAGGGGGAAGCACGCTTATCAATCCGAAAACGGATCGTAACCGTGTCAACTCGAGGCGATCAGTATTCTTTGCATGAAACTCTGTGCTACAACGCACATTTATCCGTACCGTAACGTAAACGATGTTGATCCATATCCGGGTTGATAAGTGTGCTATGACCTTTAGTTCGAGGAGTTTAAGTTAAGTAGTAGGTATTCAAAAATTCTGAAATACAGATATAAGTGAATTGCGCCTATGAATTGTGTCTTGAAAAGCAGGCTCATAATTCAATTAGATAGGAGGTTCCAAATCGAGATTGAATCGTTTTAATATTCCTACACAAACAATAATTCAAATTAGAAAAGTAAATTAAAACTTTGCCCACTTCTCATTTAATTACTATGTAGAGTTCAACATATCTTATTGTATTTATTAAATAAACAAACTTTAATTCTAACGTGAGGACAACCATTCGTTGTTAGATTAGCTATCTTCAACTACAAAATATGGCTTTCTGATTATCATAATTTATAACTTTAATCAACTGTATCTACGGAACGACACCGTTCGAGTTATCTCGGCAAACAAAATACTTTACTCTTAATTAGAAAACCAGAACGGTTTCATGTAAATTACAATTTTAATTTATTTTTTAAGTAACACGATATGCTTGGACAATGGAGGAGTAAGCAGTAGGAGCGCATAGTAGGAGTTCGTTTTAGTATACTGATTCAAGAAGTGATTGCAAATAAGAAAATAAGACACAGGTCGCAGTTCAAGTGTAAGGCTAAGTTGCAACACCTAACTTTAATCGTATCTATTGACAGATTGTTGACGGTTGTAAAGTCAAAGTAAACCAAGCATAGGTTTTTAACTAACACGTTGCCATGCTTCTGAATAAGAAGGATTTTTACATAAAATATCTCAATTCTGTAGTTTTAAAGTAGCCCCCTAAAATATTTTCAAAACCACTTGTTGAAATTGTAAGTTATTTTGATAATGCGTATTATTCAAATTCTTTATTAGTATGTAGGCTCAGTAGGCTTTTCAGGGTAGTCATCATACATTAAATGATATAATGAGATACCACAGTATTTAACATCCCTCCATTGAATCACAAAAAAAAGTTATTATTCAAGTGAACCTACTGCATTTCACTTCTATTACTATACGAATAAGGGTGTGTATCAACATATAAAGCGGTCGCCGCCCACGCATTGTCCGGAGTCGATGTTTGTTTTAAACATTTGAATAAATACTTAATTATGTTAAATAACTAATCAGCGTTTTGGAGGTATTATAATAAATCGAATCGTGTGTATGTAGGACGGTGCGTTACTGGTTTCTGTTTGTTTTTGAAGTGTTAGCTTTCAAAGTGCGTAGAGTTAGAGGTTTGCAGTTATAATAATTATGCCTAAAAAGGCGATACGCCCCGTCGCGTCGAGTGATTCATACAAGGTATCGTATATTAAAGAATTCTGGAGTTCTTATTCATGACACTTATAAGTTTTCCTTACCTACACTTTATTTTGGATTATCTCTCCATCATTTTCTTCCTTTCATAAATACACGTCTTTCGATTTATATCTGCCTTCATTTATTTCCTATTTTACATAATTTCTTAAATTCTGCTGTCTGGAAAAACCACACATCTATTTAAGCTACGAAGAATATGATACCAAATCAAATGCCAAAACTCATAACTATTTTTTACCAAAAAAGGACAAATGGGTCACCACAATAGTCATATCTCTCTCTTAGATAATAATGTCACATTAAAACAATATTAATAGTCCCCCATAAAAAGGCAAAACCATCTAATTTTCTCTACAATCTGCTGACACTTCTATTTGTTAAACTAATGATGGTAGCTTGAACTTTACCAATATATTCGCTATTTAACATAACTACAACGTTTCGTAACGACAACTAGGAACTTAATTATAGCTCGATTGTAAATTAATTTGTCTATAATTTATTTAAATACTTGTTAACTTTTGTCCGACGAAATCGACTAAGGTGCACTAGACATGCAAGGGAATGTATTCGTGGTAATAAGCAGTGAATTTGATTGCAATTATTTTATTGAAACGTAACGTGTGTAAAAATAAATACTATAATTATTATTAATTTAATTTATAGCCTTTATTTAGTACTAATTTAGTCATAGCTTTAAAATGAGCTCCTGCAATTATAATTTTTATTAGTAAATTGATTTTTTATTTAATATTTACGTAGTTGTATCAAACTTTTTCATGTAAGCAGGTGCAATTATCAGATGATTTGATGCCCAAACATAATTTTTGAATGTTCATTTATTAAACATCCAATAGCGAGTACTTATCTTTTTGCAAAAATGACAATGAACTTTTTTATACCTACTCCCAGAAATTATAATACATAAAACTAATTACTTATTTCTATAACTTATAATCTCGCTATTATGCATTATCCCTCGTCATTTCGTAGCTCATTAGCCGCGTATTATCTCCTCATTGTAAATTGATTTGTTTTTTATTTATTTTCAGATTTATCACTGCACTAATTGGAGCCTAATCTTCGCCGTGAGATTCGAAAGTGCGGCGCGTTTGGTCGTTTGGGCCATTGTGGTGATGTATGACCAATTGGCTGGTGAGATATGATTTTAAGTTGGATTCGTTCTGATAAACGTTAGTTTTGGTTCCGTAATCTTGGATGAAAGTTATGTTTTTTACTCATTTGGCCCGTGATCTCAACGGTTTGGTTAAAGAGTAGGCTACGTTATCAGAATGTGAAATAGTTAACTGTTATTATCATTATCTCGCATTTAAAACCATTTGAAATATTTTAGTACTAATTCTTGTTTTGTTTCTTTGTAAAGATCATTGTAACTGTAAAAGTAGATTTTTACGTAATTGAAATAACAAATTACTTGAACATACATCATAAGTTGGCGGATAAGTGAGGTCAGATTATGCTCTAAAACCTTATGAAATTCCTTATGAAAATATGATAGATCATCATAAATAGTCGTTGAGTGGTTTCTTATTATCACACAGAACTCTAATAGGTATTATTTTCACTGTGTTCATGTATTTTAATCTTTGACATATGATTCCGTTCACTTTGGCCACAGGTGGTCGGCAAATGGGAGATATATTTATTTTATTGCAAGTTTTGGCCAAGCATTACATGTTTTCTCTCATAATTTATTTTTAAATATTAAACATCATAATCCATAATATAAAAATAAATCGTAAAATGTGTTGGTAAGCCCATAACTTAACAACACCTAGACCACTTTTACCGAATCTTTTATTTTAATGTTCGTTGAAGTCCAAGGATGATTTTTACGGCGAGAAAAATTCGAATAATTTTCGGGAAAACCCTAAAAACAGCCCTTTCTCGCGCGAGCGAAGCCGCGGGCGGAAAGCTAGTGTAAAATAACTTATTTTTGTTACAAGGAAAAGCAGTATTTTTTTAAAATGATTTAAAAAATGACAAGAAAAAGCTTTGAAATTGGACGAACAAGCTTTTAAAACTTCGTACAGTCAGCTTCAAATAGTTCATGACACCCAAAGTAGCCAAAAAGTTCGCAACAAGTCTTATTTATTTTTTTATTTATTTATTTGGGTAAAAAAACAGTATTGAAGTACAGTAGCAAATAAATAATACTAATATACCAATATTATCTAAATTCAACACCAGCATCATTTACCACAGTTTAGATAAAACAGTTAATTAAACTTGTGTTGAGAGTGGTCGTAGTAAACACTTATTACGTAGGTACAGGCGGTAGCACATCGAAGGAGGCACTGTGGCATCTTCTGCGGCTGTCTAAATGCCATTTTGCGGCAAAAATCGCATGTAGACAACCACATCCATCATACCAACAAATATTTAAATGATATTCTGCAACAAAAATGTATAGTCTGATGTGCCATCGCACTGACTGCATTTTGAATATTTTATTTTATTTTTTATTTAATATTAATTTATTGTATGTTATGTATTTAGGTTAGTAACAACAGAGTGTAGGCATATTAACAGATTCAGGTAAGTATAGTGAGAATTATTTAGTACCTAATCGTATAATTTTCAATTACATAATTAATTAATATCGAGGTCCGACTATGCTGTGACACAGGTACGTTCATTTATAGTCCCTGCAACCCACGAAGGCGGGCGAGCCTGACCCGTGCGTGCACGCGTACATGAACTTGTCGATAATGTGATGTCTATCAACACTTTTGAAAACGAGTCACCACACATGTAAAGCCCACCCGCCCCCGCGAATCGCAACAACCTTACTTAGGATTAACTAATAATATCAGTTTTACGATTTGACACATAAGTTATGTTTCGAAAGTTGCAAAGCAATATAAAGACATTACGACTAGTCAGTCAGTCAGCGCCACGAAGCGTTTCTATTAGAAGTTTTTTGAATTTACTAGGCCTCTCTGCCATTATGTCAATAGTGTTAAAGAGTTGGTTATATGTGTGAACAAGTCGATACAATGGTGAGCGCTTACCCGCGTTAGTGCGGCACCAAGGGGTTGCAAATAATTTACATGGGTTTCGGCAGTGAGCCCTAGTAGGAACTCTGTAATACAATTTGTCTATGATAGGAATACAGTCGTATCTATTATGGCACAGGTCGTACAATAACATGGCACCTAGCTGCTTGCGTCTGTCTGTGAGCCTTAGGAGTTTGTATCTATCAATGAGCTGAACATATGGTAGTCTACCGCGGCGGCAACGGAAGTTCATTGCACGTAAAAATTTTTTTTGAACCATTTCCAGAGCGTCAACATATTTATGGTAAAACGGGTCCCAAATGGATACCGCGTATTCAAGTTGGGATCTAATTAGAGCGTTGTAAAGGCACAAAAAGGTTGTAGGTTGCAAAAATTGTGTGCTTGAGCGCATAACAAAGCCATACATCTTCAATGATTTATTAATTATATTATCTACATGTAGGTCGAGATGGAGTTTACTGTCTAATGTTACTCCTAAGTCCCTAATGGAATTAACAACATCAAGAGTAACACCTGTTAGATTGTATGCATAGTCGCTAACTTGTTTCTTTTTAGTGAAAATTATTACTTTACATTTGTTAATACTGAGGCTAAGTTTGTTGTTTACACAATAGTGAGAAAAGCGATTCAAATCAGATTGAAATTTAATGTGATCATCATAGTTTTCTATAATATGGAAAATTTTTAGATCATCTGCATACAACAAGAAGTCGCAAAATTCAAAACAGTGATCTATGTCATTTAAGAATAATGTAAAGAGAAGTGGGCCTAAAATAGAGCCCTGAGGGACGCCAGAGCTTATATTCACAAAATCAGACTCGTAGCCACCTATAACCACCTTTTGTGTGCGATTTGTTATATATGACTTAAACCAGCGCCATAGATTACCGCGAATACCATTATAAGCAATCTTATCCAGTAGCAATTTATGGTCCACCCTGTCGAATGCCTTCCGAAAGTCTGTGTAGACACTATCAGTTTGCTTGTTATTATCCATGCTTTCAAATAGATATGTTGTATATATTAATAAATTTGTAGTAGTAGATCGACCTCTAATAAAACCGTGTTGTTGTGGTATTATAATATTATGCAAGGATGGATAAATTATGTTATGAACTAACCTCTCGAAAAGCTTCGACAGAGTGGACAAAATGGATATGGGCCGATAGTTTTCAACGTCACTTTTATTCCCGCTCTTAAAGACAGGGACTATACGCGCGGCTTTCCAGATGACAGGGAAAACACCCTCGCGCAAGCANTTTCTTTATAATAAGTACTTGGAAGAAAAAAAAATTCAATAAAAAATTTAAAAAAAATCTCAATAATTTTTTTACCTCTTTTTTGTCGATAAAAATAGGTCTAGTTTCATCTATTTTCATATGTACACTTTAACGTGACTCACACTGTATTACTAATGGTCAGATCCGATGTAATGTTGTTGTCATAAATATTGCTTATGTCATAACTATCTGTAACACACGATGGTTCAAAAACTGATTTAAAAAAATATGAAAACAGGTGACATATTTTCTGGGGATTGTCAGCAGTAGAACCACCATATGCCACCCTATCGGGAATGTCAGATGTTCTTTTCCTATTCTTAACATATCTCCAGAAGTATTTCATATTGTCATGGATACTATTTTCAACTGACTTCATATATTCTGTGTAACATTTATGTGACTCTTTTTTGAATCTAGATCTGTATAAGGCAAACGNAGGGAAAACACCCTCGCGCAAGCATAAGTTAAAGATGTAGTGTACTGGCTGAGAGATGGTCAAAGCAGTAGATTTAAGAAAGACCGGCGGTATGTTGTCAACTCCCGCGCCCTTTGTGATGTCTAAAATACGAAGTTCTTTCAGTACTAGTTCTTCCGGGATGAATATACAGTGTGAGTCACGTTAAAGTGTACATATGAAAATAGATGAAACTAGACCTATTTTTATCGACAAAAAAGAGGTCAAAAAATTTTTGAGATTTTTTTTAAATTTTTTATAGAATTTTTTTTCTTCCAATTACTTATTGTAAAAAAACGTAATAACTTTTAAACTAAACGGTATATCCTGATAAAATAAAAACAGTAATAATGCTAAATAACAGGCGATACTAAAAAAATACGTAAAATACACAAAAAAGGCCAACAAATAATTAAAAAAGATACTTTTTGAAAAAATCTGCTTTTAAATTCGTGTTTTTTTGGTTATTTGTAAAATTTCTCCAAAAAATGCCCCTATAACCGGTAGTTTTTATTACTTTGTATTATTTTCTATCGTATTACCTTCGTAAAACCAAAAATCGCATGTCGCTATCTCTATCACAACGTTNGGCAAACATCTCGTAGTCTGATATGTTATGGTATTTTTTCCATTTGATCCAAGCGCTATTCTTATTTTTAAAGATGTGTACTAGCGCTGGGGAGAACCAAATTGGAAAATTAGATGACTTTATTGTTTTAGTAGGAACATGGTCCTTAATTATTTGATAAAATTTTTCATAAAATGTCGAGACCGCACTTTCTGCATTTTTATCCGAGAGTAAGCCGTTCCAATCTACATTACAAATATCTTTATTAATCAATTCATAATTAGCTTTAATATAATTATATTGTATACTTGATTTTTTGGAGATTGTTGAGATGTTACTATTTATAGGCAACATTACATAAAAAGGAGGATGATTTTCATCCGGTTGTACTAATGGTAATGACACACTTGTAGCATGCGAGTTACTAATATTAGATATGAATAAGTCCAGTATTCTATTTCTTGAGTTCCTGTATTTATTAATTTGGTAGCCGTTCAAAGTTGACATAAGATTTATTAAATATTTATTTGGTAAGCAATAATTACTGTAAATAATAGGTTCCAAGTATGTTCCACAGTCTCGCCACTCCAGTGTTGGTAAATTATAATCGCCCGTAATGATGAATTCATTTACGTCTGAGCTTTCTAATATTTGAGAGATAAAATTGAAGTGTGATAGATATACATCCGAGCTCAGATTAGGTGGGATGTATGCGGCACTAAGAACACAACAGTAGTTGCGCGTCCGCAACTCGATAAGTACGTGATCAACTAGAGGCGAGCGCGCCCCGGACGCGGCGGCGGCGGCGCGGGCGCAGGGCGTCGCGGCGAGCTCGCGGCGCACCGCCACCAGCACACCGCCGCCGTCGCGCCTACCACTACCAGCTCGGTCTCTGTCATGTCGAAATACTCTATAACGTTTGTCCATAAATTCCTCATCGGAAATATCCTCATGCAACCAGGTCTCTGTTAAAACAATGATGTCATAGTTATGAGATAATATATTGTTATAAAGCGTGTGCAATTTCGTCCTTATGCCTCGGCAGTTTTGGTAAAAAACTGATAATGTGTGTCTATTCATTTATAAGAGGCGAATAATTTAAAATGATTTTATTTACACTGTATTGTGTATTACAAAAATAATATAGCACATGTTTTGTAATAAAGTTAAATTGTAAGCATTGTGGTTTATTTAATTCTACAGCAAGTACAGATAAAATTAAAATCATTTTTGAGTGTGCCCATTGAGAATGTAACTCATAGGCGTTATAAAAAAATATTGCACTATATGGTAGTAGTAATAGCTGACTAATAAATTGTTTTAATGATTTAATAGCCCTTGTGATGTTATAACTATACATACCAAGTGACACTTGTTGCTCGACAGACAAATTTACTTTGTGCTTCCAGGAGCACGTCAAACCGTCAATCCGACAGAAAATCCACACCAAATAAAACCTAAGACTCACATCATCAGGCATCACAGCTGATGCCACACCTATGTCACAACATGAAGAAAGTAAACCTATTACTATATGCCTATTATTCTGATTAGTTACACTATAATTTTGTAAACAATTATTATGTTTGTACCAAGTTAAAATAGTAGATGTTATTAGGTATACTCGATAGCTTAATAGACTTTTACTTGTTAAGAGAATTGAAAACCAGTCACTAAAATAATACCTATCACTTAAATTATAAAATGTCTTACTTTTTAGGAAAATTGAGAAAGAGTTACTATAACAATACGTAGCATTTGATTTTTCAAATGTCTTACTTATTAGAAAAAAAGATAACCAACCAACATGATAACACTTATCACTTAATTTTTGAAATGTCAGCCAAAGTACGTATGGCAATAACCGGGGAGGAGTCCGACTTTCGTACCAGGATAGTACCGTGCTTGACCCACACGTATTTGTATGCTTGTTTTCTAGCATTTTCCCTGCACTGGCGAAATAGCAGCTTGTTGTTGATTGTCAAATGCTCGTTCACATAGATTGTAGCCGGAGGCCCGCTTATAGACAGCTTCGATGAGTCCAAACCCTTGGTTGACCGGCACGCTGAGATGACATTATCGCGTAGCATTCTGTTAGTCAGTTTGACAATCACATTCTTCGGTCGTTTGATTTTTGAGTCGGCGTGCGGTACACGATGAATAGAAACAATGTCCGAGGCCCTTATAGGGCACGCAATGATACCGCCTAGACTTTCTGCGATGCTAATGAGGTTTTCACCTCGTCGCTCGGGTATGTTGCAGATTTCAAGATTGCACTGCCTGGCATTTTGTTCCATGGCTGTGAGCTTCTGTTCAAGTGCGTTCATCTGTGTCTCCAGGTGCTCAGAGACGGATAATTTGTCTTCTACTGATTTTAGTCGGCCGTCAAATACGTCCTGGCGCTCATGTGAGTAACTCAGAGATTTCTCCAAATCAGCTAGCCGAGAATTAGTTTCGTTTATTGATTTGGTTATGTTTACATTGTCGGCATTGAGTTTAGTCATGTTATTATTCAATTCTCCGAGTACAGATGAGATTTTATTCATCTCGGTGGACAAGGCAGAACTCACCGCAGACCCGATGCATTCAGTTATTTTGGTGTCCCAAATTGCAAGTTGATCATTGAATCTTTCCTCAAGATGAGTTATGTTGACATTAGAAGGTTGTTTACGTCTGCGGGCACTAATCCAGTCAACCTCTTCGCATTGTTCGTTATCAATCGATGTAGGTATATTGGTGTCCGAGGCGGAGAACTTGTTTGGTGGTGTGTGTTGTAACGCCATTGTGCTGGTGCGCAGCCTTTGAGTCCAGAGGTGTGAGAGAGCAAAAAAATATATTGCTGTCCTGTGACCTGGCGGTGAGGTGTGAGGTAACCCCGCTGTCACGACCGATAGATGCGGTGCGGGAGCGAGAGGGCCACAGGTCACTATTTATTGTCTCACTCAGTTTACTGACGCACTATGGATCGAAATTGAGATTTATGGACATAGCCATAAAACAAGGTTCAAGTAGTTTCAAAGCAAAATCTGTCAAGGCTTGTCGAAATCGACCACTTTATGTTTCATTCCATACAACAAAAATGGAAAATATTTTTTTCCAGCCAAACTATTGGTTTTAGAGAAAAACGTTCAATGATATTTATTCATCAGAATAACATACCCTATCGATAAGTATTTTTTATAACAGAAATTGTGAAAAAAAAATCGCTTGTTTTATTACTATTAATTTTATTAAAATGTGTTTTTATCAGTAATTTAAGGTTAATTTACATTACTAACGTATAGAATCTTTATATTTTCGTTAAATCTTTAAAGATATTAAAAAAAAAAGTCACTTTTACTTACTTGTTTTTAATTTTTCAGAACCTCATAACTTGTGAACGGGCAACTTTGGGCGCGCGCTGATAGTGTAGGATTATAGTCAACAAGCCATAGAACAAGGCTCAAGTAGTTTCAAAGCAAGATCTGTCAAGGCTTAGTAGAAATCGACCACTTTATGTTTCATTCCATACAACGAAAATGGAAAATATTTTTTTCCAGCCAAACTATTGGTTTTAGAGAAAAACTTGAGCAGCATTTATTCATCAGAATAACGTAACCTATCGATAGGTATTTTTTTCAAATAGAAATTGTGAAAAAATTCGCTAGGTCCATAAATCTCAATTTCGATCCATAGTGTGACGTATTGATATCAAACGTGCACACGAAAATGACACTAATCGATTTAGAAACTTTAGGTTAAATAAGGCGATAATTCCGTGAGAGTATTTACAGTAATTTGGTAAGAAGCGATAGCACCACCACTCTCAGCGCTAGCCAACGACGGAATGAAAGGTATTAATTCTGCAATTTATGACTTGGCAAAACGTGTAACATTAAATTTAGACAAAACTAAACCAACTTGTGCTGTCTTTATGAACATGTCAAAAGCTTTTGACCACGTAGACCATACTATACTTTTAAAAAAACTATATCGCTATGGTATTAGAGGAAATGCTTTGAATCTAATAAGATCATACTTAGACAAAAGAATCCAATTCACAGAAATAACTCGCATATCATCTTCTAACAGTAATAAATAATAATATAGATCTGAAGGTAGAGTGATTAAAATTGGAGTCCCCCAGGGTAGTGTGTTGGGTCCTTTATTGTTCTTGGTGTATATTAATGACATGCCTAAGTCTATTAACTACCCTATGGCTATGAGAGAGGGCGCTGCTGTGCTTTTGTTTATATCGGCTCCGCAAAGTTTGTGTTTTTACTAATGTTATCATCAATCTAAAGTAAACAAAAACGGACTTACCATGTAACCCAAAGTGTATCTCACCTGTGTTATTGAAATCAACAAGAAAAATAGTGACAGTAAAGTGAAAAGACTAAATAAAGACGCCGCAAATAAATCCCGTTTAATGAAGATAAGAAATATATAAAGGGAAATCTGAAACGGCTATTAATTACTACAACTCGACTACTCTGCAACGAATATACAGTGTGTCCGGGCATGTAGTGATCAAACTTTAAGGGCGTAATCTATGGACAATTTTATCGATGAAAATACTTCAAATTTGGGGCTTAATCCATTTCTCGCAAAATTACAAGTATTTAAGTTTTTAATTTTTACTTTTCACCTCTTCCTTCAAAAACAAGTGAAAGCGTGGGTAACTTAACATTAATAGGAAAATATTTTATATCATTCGATAGCCAATAAAATTATCTATTAGTAAAAGTGGAAAACAGACACAAGTTTCATACATTTTAAGGGAGTAAGAATGGATTTAATTAGAAAAAAACATAACTTTTTCAATAAAATTATCACTTCACGGGATTTATTGCAACAATATCTATTTTAACGGTAAATAATATTTACCCTCCCGACGTTTCGGCTCGGTTGCACGAGTCATTAAATATTAGTCATTAAATAGTTTAAAATATTATATAACTTTTTCACTTCTTTTTCAGTTATATTCCAACACAAGAAAAACCGGGTCGTTAAGGTATGTTTTATTTGCATTTTATTAATAGTATTTGAGCTATTCTACAAAACGAATGTAAATTTATTAGTCTAAGTCTATTAGTTTCGACGTAATTGTTGAACAAAGATACCCCTTGCCAGCAGTTTCCATAGCGCACGCGACATGCGAAAATGCACTGCCTGAAAGAATCACACAACCTATTCCGATTACTATGNGTAACCAATTAGAGACGGGGTGAGCACGTGACCGGAGCGATTCGCTTACGCTAAAATTTCTACAAAGTGGTCAGGCGGAAGAGTCCCCGATAGTACACCAGCAACATCAGTGAAGTCACAAGTGCGCTGCCAACCTTTTAAATCCCATTCCCCCCAATTGGGCCTCCGGTATCCTCACTCACTCGGCGAAACACAGCGCAAGCGCTGCTTCACGCCGGTTTTCTGTGAGTGCTTTACTCAGTAAATGCCTGATATATGGGAATGGGAAAAACAAAGGAGGGTTGACATTGACATAATTAAGACGTGAATACAAATCTAAAGCATATCTGAAGTCTCGCTGACCCTCCCGTGCCGCTCCCATATTATAATCGGGGTATAACAGAACTCTTTTTTTTATCCGAACAACTAGGGACTGGAATTCGCTGCCTGCTTCTTTCCCAAACATTATAATCTGAGCCTTTTCAAGGCGAGAGTTATTAGACACACAGGGCAGATGTGTAGGTAGACTGCGTCAGCTCTCTTAACACCAGGTGTGATTGAGGTCAAATTAATCAAAACCTACCTTGTTATGCATAAAAAGGAACTGACGCAACCCTGAATGGTTACTAATTAAATTAGACTATCCCACTCTGGAAGATTGAGAAGGCTCAATTTTGCATGATCGCATCAAATATTAAAAATCTTTCCTTATCGCCCATGAGAAAACACAAAATGTTCGAAACCATTGGAATTTGTTCAGAGTTTTGAAATTAATTGCTTTTGCGGAACACCCAGAAACAATTCTGAAGCGGGGAGCCGCGTCCGCTAAGCACAATTTTAATTTACTACTAATGTGTACGCCTCTTGAACTTTACCCGGTTTTAAAACGATTGTTTGTATTTGCTGAGGTTTTTTTAAAATTCATAATAAAGTAGGTAACGTATAAATTTAGTGAATAAGCTCTAACTTTATTTCCTATCAGCACTAGCTCAAATGAATAAGTACTAAAAAGACCGTAGCTTCTTGACAAGGATACTACGGTTTCTTGCCACGGACTACGTGGCAGTAACGAGACCCTAAGGCTGGGTTGCACCATCTTACTTTAACCTTGACAAACGTCAAAAATCTGTCAAACTCCATACAAAAAGCACCGGTTATCGTTATAGTTACGGTCAAAGTTAGGTGGTGCAACTCCGCCTAAGAGTAGTCCGTGAAAGAAGATTCTTTTTCTGCATAAGAATTGACGAAAGATTTTGCAATAAAACTAAAAAAGCAGTAACTATTGTTTGTAAAACTAACACAAAACTTGAAAACTAAACTGCACCACTTTTGAGCTTTGACCGTCTATAAAGATAACCGGCTTTTTTTATGAAGTTTGACAGATTAATGACGTTTGTCAAAGTTAAAGAATGATGGTGCAATCCAGCCTAAGTCTTCCATGAAAAAAGATTGTTCCTCACAAAGACACATTTTATCGCTAAAACATCGTCCTTTACGGGATTCCCCTTGTTCCATCGGTTTCGGATAACCACAATTTCCACTGTTCTTCGGATATCCGACGTAAGGCTGTAATTGGTTATTTGAGTCCGCCACGTTATCTAACCAATCGATACACACACGATGCGCACTCGTTTATGTGATTAGATATTGTTTACAGAGCAATAAAGAGTTAAATACATATTCTGAAATAAAACTGAAGAAAAATGCTTCTATGGACCAGTAGAATACTTACAAAACTATATGAAAGAAGTAAATGCTTAATTTTCTTTTTCATTTTGCCGAGCGCTCAACGTCTCTACAAATTATTTGCAAGAATTAAAAACATTTATTTAAGCAAAGCATATTTTTAATGGTTTTGATTATGAAGTAGAAATAAAGCGTCTGTAGCGGCACAATACGCAACAAAATCCTCTTCATCATTAAAATTTGTGAATATGGCACCTTACACGATAATTTTTGGCGCAAAATAACATACAAAATGCACTTATACAAGTTTATTTAAAAAATGACATGCCTATTTTTGAATTTTGAAAAATCTTCAGGTTTAATACAATTACAATTATTGTAAAGATCCACTTGTATCGAAAAATAAAGTAGGTACTCACGATGAGTACTTTACAATAAGATGATTTTATTTATAACTACTACATGTTTAATCATATTATTATTTAAAGAGTAAATCATATTTTAATAGCAAACGTCATCGGTATGCGCATTATTAAGATAAATCAAAGAAAACAATGCCGTAGATTCTTGATTGATAGCAAAGAATTTCTATTTTCTCTAACACTAAACCAGCTCGTAAATATTTCCCGCTGCGTTCAATGAACGTACGTTAACCCCCCGCAGCCGTGGCGGGTTCGTTCCCCCGGTCTGATAGACCTGACCCATCTTGAGATCAAGGGTTTAAATTAACCGATTTATTTTAGGACCACTAAAATTTAGACCCCAAATCTATTTTGAGACAGTGAGATAAGTTTGAAGTGACGCAGTATGTTCTTGTTTATTGGCTTAAGTTTTGGCTCAAGTTTGTGGTCCTGCACTTAGCGACTATTGCAGATTTAGTTGCAGTTTCGAATTCGGTAAGGGACAAATGTTACACACATTGTAAATCAATAAAGTATTGAGCTTACTTATATCTAAAAAGTTACTTGCAAATACGCAATTTTTATCACTACCCATCGCTTATCACAAACACGATACTGCGAAGTACAATATTTTTTAATTTTGTGAAGAACAGTTGAAGCGCAAAATATACGTGTAAGTACAATAAGGGATATCCCTTTCTCGCGAAACCTAATATGTGAATTCAGAGCCCAGTGTTAAGAAATATCTGCGGCGCAGGCGGCGCGCCTGAAATATTTCCCGGGCATATTGGAAAATAGCTGACACCACCTTTTCTTTACGCTCCACTGTGTAACTTATTAGACAAAGTACAGGAAAATTGCGCTCTTTGCAAAATTTAGCAGCGCTCAATTTGTTGGGCACTTTTTACGGCTTTTTTAATTTGAAATAATCCGTGCAGAATTTTAGGGTTAGATCGAGATAGTGCTCTAAAATTCGTGCAGAATCAAGATAGTGCTCTAAAAATAACGTATAATAGATTTGATGACTGTTGAATTGAAAGTCTAAACTTAGATAAAAGTGTTTGATTGTGATGATTCCATCTTCATCACTCCATCAACAAGAAAGAATAGTAAATTGTCAGAGCTGGCATACTATGAAAACTCTTTAAAAACTGGAAAATTTTGGAAATTGTCAAGCCATGTATTCATTAGGCAACATTTGTTGATAAACACTGTTTATAAACTGTTCATATACAATGTTTCATAATGTTTCATCATCTCTGTAAACGTAAACAGTTTATAAACAGTCCACAAACATAGGTGATGAAACATTGTTTATGATACATGTTGCCGTGCTCCCCACTATAAGTGGAGAGCAAGTGTGGACGGCCAAGTTTCAGGAACCTGTGTTTATGGTAAACTTGTTTCACACTAGTCATAAACAGTTCATCAACAAATGTTGCCTAAAGAATACATAGCTTTACTTTTGGCTCTTCTTTCTCAAAAGGTTGCTAATCCTTTTCCTACTTTAACCATATTATTTATTTATTTTAATACTGTTGGTGTCTATTTTTATTCTTAACCTTGGCACTCAGCAAGAAATTATCTGGTTTTTAGTGAACTTTTATTTAAATCAGTTTTGATTAGAAGGCTGATATTGCCGTGACCTCAGTTCATTAAACGCCGCACTAGTAGATACAGTAATTTCGCCAGCTCTCTCACCGGGGGCGTAGCTCAGATGGTAGAGCGCTCGCTTAGCATGCGAGAGGTACCGGGATCGATACCCGGCGCCTCCAATAAACAGGAATACGTGTAATGTTTTGGAGCATTATTTATTTTTTATTTTAACTACACTAATATTATAAAAAGGAAAGATTAAAAGGCTCCGAAAAGAACCGATTTAAAAAATTGTTTTATCATTAGAATCAAAATGTTTGTCAGCTGAACATCCTTCGTAATATTATAAATGCGAAAGTTTGTATGGATGTCTGGATGTCAACATGTTTGTTAGTCTTTCACACAAAAACTACTGAACGGATTTTGATGAAACTTTACAGTATTATTGTTTATTACTCAGAATAACATATAGGCTATAATTTTTTGACAATCTGTGACAAACTAAATTTCACGCGGGTGAAGCCGCGGGCAAAAGCTAGTTCAAATGTTCAAAAGAACTACGAAAATGTTTAACAAATTATTAGGTATTTCCTCTGCCATTTTCCGTAATTTGGCACTTTATTGACTGAAATCCTCCGAGCCAGCGTTCAGTGAATAAATTAATATTGCGTTTTTAAAGATAAGACAACTTTTTAATGATGGTACGAAGTTCGCCGGTACAGCTGGTTTTAAATACATCTCTTTGTCACACGTATCGTATTAAATAAGGTTTCTCCTGTAAGTTTACAAGCATTTTTCCGAGTTCCCGACTCCCTAGGGAACCCCGATACCTCACTTAATTACTTTTCGCCCCCGTCATTACGTCATCAACACACATGGCGTCACGGGAAGAGTCTGCGGTTTAATTTGTCGATTTTATTTTTGTTTTGGGTTTTGTTTATTTTGAAAGAAAGTGGAGAATTTGCGGTAAATTTGGTCAGAGACTGGAATAAGCTCGTAGATGTTCGTATAAACTGTAAACATTAGACATAATACCCTAACACCAACCAAGCCAAAGTTTCGAATCGAACCCAGGACTTCTGAAGTACCTATACTAGACCATAATACAAACCCTAACACCAACCAAGTCAAAATTGCGAATCGAACCCAGGACTACACACTACAGACCACAGAACCGATAGTAAGTAGGTAATGGAAAAAATCTTACAGTGGAAATGTAGTCAGAATCACTAATTAACAGAATCAGAATCTTTAGGTATTTGCGTAAAAACATGGTATATAAAGTTGTTACAGATTTTAGTAGGCACATTTTCGCCATTACAAATAGCATGCAAAATTACGTTTTTGTTTATCTTCTATGTTTTTGTTTACTGAATGTTGTATAAGGCGCCGTATCAAGTAAAAATGTCTATCAAAATTCGTTTGACATTATTAAACTTATCCAAGTACAAACCTTTGCAGCAAAAGATGCGACCTTCAAAGGTCAGTAATACCCTAATGCGTTTCGCTGTAACTGTAACTGAATTTCAGAGGGTACATTAGTGAGATCGAGTTTGACAGGCTCAGGCGAATACAGCTGACACCCACGTACGAACTGCAATGACATAAGATACGAATGTTGATTTAATAAATCTACATTAAAGTGATTATAGTAACACGTTAGTTACACGTGTTGAAAATTCGTGCTTAAAAAACCTGAAAACATTATGTCATTATTTTTCAATTCTTTTACATTTTCTAGTTGTGGGTTTTTGAGGGCTAGAATAAACAATGCCTTTAGATATATAAATAAATAACTAAGCAGCTGTGGGGTTATGTGGGCTAGAATACTAAACAACAAGAGAATTATAAAAAAAGTGCCTCACATTGCAAAATTTGAACTGGCAGGTACTTCCACTTATTATGTACTTGGTAAAATCATACAAACCTAACACTTACTAACTTTACCTCTAATTAACTAATACTTTAGAAAAACAAAAAGAACAAAGTCTTGTGTACATTTTACGGTTAAATCACCGACTACGACAGACAACTACTCATTATTTACTACGAATAGTAAAGTATTGTAATGTGGGGACCGGGAGTTGTCAATGAAAGTAGTTTATACTGTGCGATGCGAGTATATTGTGTGTGTCAGTTTACGCAGCAACGTCAAATATATAGCCTTAATTTATGTTAGTGTGAGGGTGGCGCATACACATACTACACCTCCCCCCTTTTTAAAAGAAAAAAATTGATTTACAATATTTTTTCAAATATTACATTTAGTTACAACAGTTTAAAACAAAACATCAAAATACATTAAAATCCGAAAAAAAAAATCTAATTTCAAATGATCTTAATTTTCATTACAAACCATAATTTTGTAAAAAGTAATTGAACATGAAAAAGTCTAAAAGACCACAAAATATTTTTTTTTTTACATTCATATTTTTAGAGAAAAAGAAATACATAAATGAGTTGACTAATTTAGAAAATTCCACATAAACTGATATTTGAATAGGATGATTTTTTGACTATCAAACATAAACATCTACACAGACAGAAAAACAGTTTTAAAGAATGACATTTTGTAAAGATGTTTCAAAATTAATTAAAAGAATTTCATTATTTCCAAATTAATAAAACGGTCAATATTTATATTTTTAAAGTAAATAATTGTTAGAAATACAGAGACTATGTGAAAATAATTTACATCACTTTTTAAATTCTCATTCAAATTTTACTTTACATAGTTTTACAGTTTACAGTTTTCTACAATTTTTTTTTTAAATAANTGTTACGGAGCCCTAATGTATGGATATCGCACAAGCAGCATTGCCCCCATTCACGGATTGCAACAGCCAGTAACCGAAAACGCTGACATCGCGCCTCGTGCCTCCATTGACGTCAATCACTGCATTGTGTTATTTTAATTAATATATTTTACATTCATTCTTGTACCTAGCATCGGTCGAGTCTCACTATTGTAATATTGTAACTCTGTAATAATTAAATTTATTAAATAAAATCATTTTTTTTACATCCTCCGTTGTGACCATATATTTTTCGGTAATAAATTGCATGTTTACTAACAAATCCAATTAAAATGAGTTCAAACGAGTGTGAACACTATTAAACATGTGTCAAGAAAGCAAAAACCTGAGAAAACTGTTCCTGAGCGTTTTTGTAGAGTTTTTAAAAGTGGGTATGCAGACATTGAGCGATGGAAATCACTTAGTTAATATTAATGCGTTGCAATCGAACTGCGTCACGTACATACATAATGTACTAGCTGTGCCCGCGACTTCGTACACGTGAAAACAGTTTGAATAACTATTTTCCGTTTTTGCAACATTTTTCTTTACTGCTCCGCCCCTATTGGCTGTATGGTGGGTGATGTTATGTAGCCTCAAAAATCGGACTAGTAGTTCCTGATATTAGCGCGTTCAAGTAAATAAACAATCAAACTCTTCAGCTTTATAATATTACTAGCTGACCCGGCGAACTTTGTTCCGCCTTAATGGCAATAAATAAGCAGACTTTTTTTTTATTTCGAACGGGATAAAAAGTATCCTATGTCCTTCTCCTGGCTCTAAACTACCTCCCTGACAATTTTCAGCTAAATCGGTTCAGCCGTTCTTGAGTTATAAGTGGAGTAACTAACACGACTTTCTTTTATATATATAGATTACTAGCTGACCCGGCGAACTTTGTTCCGCCTTAATGGCAATAAATAAGCAGACTTTTTTTTAATTTCGAACGGGATAAAAAGTATCCTATGTCCTTCTCCTGGCTCTAAACTACCTCCCTGATAATTTTCAGCTAAATCGATTCAGCCGTTCTTGAGTTATAAGTGGAGTAACTAACACGACTTCCTTTTATATATATAGATAGATGTATGGGACACAACAGACGTGCCACATTTTACCTTTTCGGAAGTTACGGCGACCACGTTTGAAACAAAAACGCAACGTGTTTTCAAGCACAAAAAGTCATCAAAACGATATGCATGTGGGCAAACGCAATCAATCTCGCAAAAAACATTATTAACCGCAGAAAAACATACTTAATGGTATCGTTTTCGATTCGATAAATCTGGATAAGAACGAGTCAGTGCAATAATGCTATTTTGTTTACAATTTAAATATCAAAAAGCATTAATATCACGAATCGCCATTATTTCAAAACTTTGGCAATATTGTACATGATTATGAAATAAATCAACTGTTAAGAGTTAGGTATCTCCATAAATAAATTTTAGAAAGATAAGCTACTCAAATTACTAGGTACAAAGTTTGGTGGCAACATTAATCAGCTTTATTTATTTGCAATTACCATGCTGTAATTTACCCTGGCCCTTCTTACATAAGGGTACTACGCAAAATCTTCGATACCCTAGGATTGCGAACTAAAATTCATAGAGCTTCGTACAGAGACACGGATTGTCGCAGGCATTTTGTTCAATGTTCACCGACCCATTGGATTGCTTAGAGCAGTGTTTTTCAACCTGTGGGTCGCGAAGCCTCTATTGGGGGGTCACGAGAGGTCGTAAAAACTATCTTAGTAAAAGTAAAGTTATAGAAAGAAAGAAAGAAAGAAAGAAAGAAAAAATGTTTATTCAGTATCATCGACAATACACTTACAATACTTATAGATATAGATTTATCCGAAATCTAATCATGCAAATGCATAAATGCTGTATTCGGTCCATATAACATCTTTGTATTATTATAAAATGCATGAAAAAAAGCGAACGGTCCGGGTCGCAAAATATATTTTCATACTAGGAGGGTCGTGTCATGAAAAAGGTTGAAAAACACTGGCTTAGAGGCAAAAATCGTCGGGCATTGAAGATTCAAGCAGCCTTGTGTACGAAGGGCCTTATGATGGCGACTCTCGCTTTCAGTAACATAATACGGTAACCGCAAACTTGTAATGAGGCAGATTACAGCTTGGCACAATTATAGGACAATACCCACACCTTGAGAATCTTTGTGATGTAATCCATGATCCTTAGACGTAGGTAAGTTTAGTAGTTTAGCTTGTTTGTTAAGTAGCATAGTTGGTAACGCTCATTGGTTGGTTAAATAAGGCTAAGAAAACCAGAAGCGATTAATTAACCAACTTAACTATAATCATACTTAATGGACCATTTTCCAAAAAAAGTAATCGTGTTAGATTTAGTAGAGAATCTAGAACATACATGAGGGCTATCGTTTTTATACTTAGCAGTTGGCACCACTGTGGAGTGTCAGGCAGGCTTTACAGTAGCGCCATCCTGGTGATTGCTAACTCGATAGTCTTCCTACTGCTTCATAACTCACCATTTGGCATCACTGTCTTATCCAATAGCGAGAGACAGGACCTTACCTACTCAACTATAGCGCCAACTAGTAAGCATTAAAACGATAGACCTCATTTGTTGAAACTTGTGTTTCCAGCAATCTTAATTCATAAGAGCGTCCTACATCGGTTCATTATCATCAGGCCTCCCCCAATGATTTCCACAATGGCCGGTTGGTGGCGGCCTGCATTTAGCGCCTTCCTGCTACCTTTATGAGGGCGTCGGTTCACTTTGTGGACGGACGTCCAACGCTGCGCTTTCCGGTAGGTACGTGGCCACACGTGGCCTCCACTCCAGAACCTTGCTGCCCCATCGACGGTCAGTTATGCATCGGCTAGTCAACAACAAAAATAGGTCGTGTGGCCATGTGCATAAGCCCGAAGGTTGGACTGAATACATAAGGTATTGACGCAAGGAATAATGTCTTATTTCGTAATATCATAATAGATTCAATATGTAAAGCGAGCCCAGTGTTGCGAACACTAACTCGTTCTGACCGAGATGAATTTGTATTGTGAAGTTTCATATTTGAAGATACGAACGAGCTGTATTGAAATAATGAAAATTTATTTATTTTATCTAGAATTTTACAACTTGTGCCGTGGTCGTAAAATTATAGAATAGGCAAAAGTGTAACAGATACATGGAACCATCTGGCAAGGTTGGGAAGTGTAAGCCAAATCTACAATATGCATCTTGTAAATTGTAGAAAGGCGCGTTGGGGACTAAATGATCTGATGATAAGGAGATAAGAGTAACTGGCATATAACGCTTCGTGGTATTAAGTGTTCCTTATGCTCCAGAATATTTTATAAGAATTTTTTAATGAAAATTTGGGGATGTAAATGTTGTTGTGTTTGTGTATAGTAGTACTTAGCTGTAGGTGCGAAGAATAATACCGGAGTTCCAGTCCGTACATTTATTTGCTACACACAACGGTAACAATTAGTCCCAACACTTATTTGTATAGCAAGAGAAGGAGAAAAAAACTAATAAAACACCTAAGAAGTTAGTAGTAGGTCAAAATTTAACAGGATTAAGGTACGATCTACTTCATCGAAGATAAAATACCAAATTACGAGTAAATGTACCCACCCATGTAAAGCAGGAAATATATAGAGAAGTGTAATAAAAAACTGTTTCAGTCGTTAATGAAGACAAATCTGGGGTCGGCGTGTGGGATAATGAAAAAGTGAGTTTCAGGCGCTACTCCGTCAAGCGGTTTCAATTTGCCCCGAAAATCCTCTATCTCTCTCTCCCTTACTCCCCTGTAGGTTACGGCATGAGTGAGAGAGATAAACATTAGTAGAGAGCGAAATATTTTTCCAGAATAGGTGCCAAAATCCCTGAGGTGCGAAGCTCTCGGAATAGCAGGTGAATTTTTGATGACATCTAACATAACACGAGGTGCGATGTAACGCCTCTTAAATGCGAACCTTTGAACTTAAATAATGTGCAAAATAATATTTGCACACTTAGGAATAAAGCCTAGATGGAGTCTTCATACAAGCATTTCATACAAGGCAAAAATCTTATGGCGTCTCATAAAATATCATTGCGTTGTAAAAATGTACATTAGAGACGATTATTCCGAAAGTGCTAATATGACCGTTATAAAAAAAGTTATTTATAAGACATTTAATTTTAAAAAATCTACGTATTGCGACGTTTCAAGTGAGAAAGAATGGTCCACTCGAGTTGCCTCATTTTTTTTTGCGCGTACTAAGTATCTTTCTAGGATTCTAGGCTTTATTAATCTATGTTTTCACATTAACAAACAATTTTGAATTCAAAACGGCAGCACTAATTAACCATGGCATCTTATGTATGGTAATAGGAGATATATTTTACCACAAAAATGTGTTTTCTAATGCTGTTGTACCTCGTATACCCCTATGATGATATTCATGACCTAAATGCAAGCGAGGATTACAAACTTTCACTCGTCACTAATAAAGAGAACATTTAATTTATTTACGTCCTATTACATGTATAAATACATATAAAACCGGCTTTTAGTGAATTAATTTAATACAAAATGATAGTTATTACACAAACAATGTACTTATACTGAACTAGTTTTAACCGCAATCATGCATTGCGTATATTTTAACTTGTTAGTACTTGAAAGTACATAATTTTGTCTAAAATAAACAGGTTATTATAGGTACTAGACGTACTTTAGGTATATTTAGGCTGAGTTACACCACCAAATGTTGACCGTAACTTTAACGATAATTGGTGTTTTTGTATGGAGTTTGACGGATTTTTTACGTTTGTTAAAAAAGTAAGATGGTGTAACTCAGCCTAAATAATTTTTGAAACAGGATAAAAGGCTAGGTATATACGTCATTCAGCATCAGCAGATAGTATTTATCACTGACAGATTTTTCATAATCTGCATCTGTGATTACCCCTTATAAACATAATATCTCACACAATCAATTTATCTCTTCGTATCTTGACCACATAAAATCACAGATCTTATCAACAACAACAGACAAACTGACTCTATCATATTACATAATATTTCAAATCGAATGTGTAGTGTCTAATCAGTTATGAGTCTTGCAAATCATCATGATTCGGTCTGCTATCATCATGATGGCAAGAATAATGATCGGTGAAATTATTTAAAAAAATCAGTAAATTGAAATTGATATAAGCCTGAAATGCGTTTTTTTTATTTACTATTTGTATTTATTTCAGTAAGCATAATCGTTCACGTCGGGCTCCGTATTCGGATCATGTCCGACACAATCTAGAAACGAACCCCGATCCCCTGGGTAAGCTGCAACCTGCAATGTAGACTGCTAGAAAACTACTTAGACGTAAAGTATTTCAATTGAGTAAGTTCTAACATCATTAAGGTTTAATAATTGCTGTTATAAAGAAAAACCACATGGATAATCTGATAGCGAGCAATCACGACCATTACAAACAAAAAGTAGAGTCTGTAACTTCTTAAGCCCACAAGATGTAAAACATATCGCCCCCAATAGATACTGCACTACCTAATGGATGCAGGACTCGGAGGCGAACTGTAAGGAAAACTGGCGATCACAATAGGCCGGTACCGGTCGCAGTGATACAGGGACTTCAAAGAACCAGAATAGCCGTAACACAAAAAAAAACTTCAAGACACATCCTACGCAAGTGTCGTTAAATCCCTTTTACAGCTTGCTGTCAACCAAGAACATAATGAAACCGCACTTTACAGTTTTGATATCTACAGACAATCTAAAGTGGTTCGAGGAAGTTCAAAAACTTGTTAACAAGGGAGGTGATCATCAGCACCCTCGAATGTAACTATCGATAAACTAATTTACGATGTTTGTCGACTGTTCCTTTGAACGTTTTCGTAGAACAGCTCTCATTGTCGTTGGTTTAATTTAAAAGATCCTAAGTGAAAAGGAGGCGTCTTAATTTTTTTCGTCTGTCGATGTTTGTTGACTGCTCGTTTCAACATTTTGGTTAGGTCTCATTATCATATTATTATTATAAAGGCAAAAGTTTGTGAGTTGTTCTTCCTCACCACGTCTAAATGGGTGGAGCGATTTCAATAGTATTGAATTAGCTTACAACCTGGATTAACACATACGCTACGTTTTGCTGCGGGAAAATCTGGCAGTTTCATTTCAAAGATCATAAGTAAAAGAAGGTGACTTTTTTTTAATCTGACTTTAGTAAAAAAAGATAACTAAGGTCCGTACCTACACGAAGAAGCTGAAAACACGATTCAAACTCAAACAAAAATTGATGCTTTTCTTTTACTTGGTTGAATTTCAAACATTTAAACCTAATCATATGACTGATATTGGGTCTAGTTTTGAACGTTGTTCTGTAATACGAATAAGAATAAGTTTTTATCCATTTATTGGAATTACAATAGTATGTTATTGACAGTAATATTGACCAAATCTCATTCCTAATTGCTACCGGAAGTACCAGACGTACGAGACAACAATCATTTATTACTGTCACTAAATAATAGCAATGGCTCTATTATCATTGTTTCGTTTGAATGCTTAAATATTTATAGGCTGGTCAATAATACTTTCATACAAAGCTGTATCTTTGGAACGAAGTTTATCCATTTATTATTTGATATTTTACTATTATTGGATAAAAATAAGTAGTTATTAGATATCTGTAGAGCCTCCTAAATGTAAATAAAATAAAATGTAGATCGTCTCCGAAATCTCTATTTTTGCGTCTCTACGTCCATTTTCACCTCAAATATATTCACCTGGCTTGAATATCTCCGTATACGCATTTCCATTTTTTTATGTAGAGAAAATCATTTTTAGGGCACTGTACATATTAGAGAAAGTGAGATCGATTCAAAATCAAAGCATTTTTCAGTAGAAAACTGAATTCTATTCGGTGATTTATGTAGTAAAAACGTGCTCTGGCCCTTAATGATGCATGGATAATTATTATATCGGTAACATAATTGACTCATTTTTAAGCTAAATTTAATTTATTTTATTTATATTTTTTACATAAATATGTACCCTACCATCAGTTGTTAAGATGTAGGTACTTGCCTATTCCACAGTTTATAGAAAAATACGTTACTTATTTAGAATTAGGTATACTATACTTTTAAGCCTAAGTATGTAGCATTAGAATAAGGCTTTTTGATTAACATTGATGTCCTCACTCTACTATACTTAATCAGGTCGATACTGCTATTAGCTTCTAATGAAAATAAATTCCTTCGGTGGACGGCTGCGGCACACTTACTCGTGACGGATAGACACAACCTACTATTTTCTTTTTAATTAAACTTGCCTTCCACTTTATAAAATACACTGCTGCTCACTAAAGTGCAATAAAAAAAATTAAGTCATTCAATGACAATATCGATTAAAGAATGCACCCTCAACACCTGAAAAAACTTACTACCTAAATACGAGAACAATAAAAATGTCCACTTACCCTCAGAACGTAAATTCGTTATCCTTTAAAACAAAGAAATAAAACAACAAAAACAAAACAGAACTATTTTTTATCTGTCAAAACACTAAAAACTCAAATCCAACCTCTTTTCACGCGCGGCACAGAGCGAACCTCAAACTTGGACGTTCGAACGAGTAATTTAAATTAGTTCGTAATTTGAAAACGCGCGGGAAATCGTCTTCGGGCGTGCGTTCGAAGACTCGAGGCTGACTGAAGGGCGTCGTGAATGGACGAACGGAGCGTCGCGACGCTGCGGTCATGCGCGCTCGTCGCTTCACTGAATATTTTCAGCTTTTTCGTAATTTTGCGCGAAAACGAAAATGTTTCGTGTTTAAGTGCACGCGCTCAGGGACCTGTTTGAAGAGCAAAGAAACTTTTTCATAAAATTTGTGTGGAAATAATTAAAGGCGAGTTATAAAGTAGAGTGTTATCGGGCCTAGTAACTTTAAAACTAATGCTCTCCCGCCTTATCTTCAAGCAGTAATCAATGATATTAGTTGTTTTTATATAATATCATTGAGTAACATGAATTTTGTGTCAAATTATTAAAGCAACTCAAATTAAGCCATTTAATTATAAATGATAGGCTGTGAAAACTGCGGTAAATTAACTAAATAAATAAGTTTTTGAAAAGTAAACGACTTTAATTAAAGTTTAAAAAGTTTTACTTTACTTTAGGCAAAACAGGTTTATCGTCGTTGTCTTATTTCAAAGACTGGATAGATAAATGAGATTATTATCTACGATGCTAATCCTTACCTAGAGTCGATCATTGTCTTGAGAATTTCAAACTAAAAATGTTTGGCACTTTAGGTCGCATAACAGATACGTCTTTGTAACAGAACTCATTACGTAGCAATTCGTAGTTGCCTATCGTAGCTACGACAGTGTAAGGCAAGAAACATGGTCAATTTTACGGCGTGCGGCGTAACACCTATGTATTCTACTTACGCTACGCTGTGAGCACAGAAAATAAATCAATGATGATCAGCCCTTAAAATAATTATAATTAGATTCGAGTTATTAAAAACACCTAAACAAACAAATTAATAATTCATACAGAATCCAGCCAGAATCCAGTGAACAGGAAAAATCTAGAAAGTTTCATTATTTTAGTAGAAGCCCCTGAATAAATAATTATGTAAGTTCTAGACTTGGGTCCGAAGTAGGTAGATACTTCTTTTTTATTTTCGATTTAAAGCCGGTCTTCACTGAATCACTGATGTGGGAGCGGTGTGGAAGCGCTTGAAAGAAATATCATCATTTCAGCCATAGGACGTCCACTGCTGAACATAGGCCTCCCCCAATGACTTCCACATCGCACGGTTGGTAGCGGCCTGCATCCAGCGCCTTCCTGCTACCTTTATCAGGTCGTTGGTCCACCTTGTGGGTGGACGTCTCATGTTGCGTTTTCCGGTGCGCGGCCTCCATTCCAGAACCTTGCTGCCCCATCGGCCGTCAGTTCTGCGTACTATTTGCCCTGCCCATAATTATGAAAGAAATATGATTATAGGTAAATATTCTTTATCGCACCGCACCGTGATCTCTATCTGTAGGTATTGACCTTTACGTAATGTCGGTTTACAATTTAAAAACGTGGACAACTTAAAAATCGTTAACAAAATTCGTTTACGATGCGAGATCGTGATCGCGAAACAAATAACTTTAAGCGACTATCAAATCTACGAAAGTAAATAAATGACATTCTTGAATTACTTAGGTGTACTTAGGACTTACTTTAGGCCTTCATTTATGTACCTAGATGTAATAGTTAAAATTTTTGTGGCGTTAGATGTCGACTCTCGATCAACATTTTTAAATAACTTGAATATAGGTATCGCAAATGGTGAGAGCAGTCGCCCGGCAAGCGAAAGGACGTGGGTTCAACTTCCACCATAGGCGATTCGTTTTTTTTTTTTTTCAAATTATTTAATTTTTTTTTTATCTACAACGAGGAAGCTATTGGCCTATATCTCACCAATTTATCTCACTTATGATATGCTGTCAACATTATGTAATAGGCATCAATTACCTATGTCAAATTGGAATTCGTAATTGCCTCACAGCTCACAGCATCCCCAAAATTAGGCGATTTCGAAACAAATGTTTTGCCTAGTTTTCTTGCAAGCCTAAGGGCTATATTTCACCGGGACACCATGACGGCGCAACCAGTCGCCGCTACCAACAAAATGTATGCGCAAAGCTCTATACTATACTCCTAAGGATTGCGAACGATCGTTTTCGATTCGCATCGATCGAATCGTGATTTGATTCGATCGATGCGAATCGAAAACGATCGTTCCCTACGTTGTCTACAAGGACTGATTAGAGAAAGTGAATCATCGATAATAACACTATCAATAAACCTCGATGAAGATGCTATAATACGAGTATAGAATTGAGTCGGGGTTTCGTAACACGGTAGATAAGCACAAAACGACTGTACAAAGAATGTTCCTGTGGATAAGGCCCGCAAAGGAAATACAGGATTATCCACGCCACCTTGAAAGATTACGCACTAGATTATCCATATCGGAGAAAGTTTGTAAGCAGGAAAACCGCCCACGATATACGACAACGTTGGTAGGATGGGAAAAAAATGGATCCTACACTACAGGCTGACTTTGAAATCGTTGGCATCCTTTTAAAATAAGACTACTCATGATCATGATACATGTAACTACGTACATTCCCCAAATGTGAGACAAATCCAATGAGTTAAAATTTCAATATGTATTTAAAATCTTGTACAGACGACAGCACATCAATTTTAATATGCGTCTTATTTCGATGTAATAAGTGTTATTTTGCAAAAAAAACATGTATAGCTTGATGTGTACAATGGTTCTAAACTCTTTAAGATCACACTAATACAAATAATTAGTACCTAAAGATGATGACAAAAAATCTCATTGGAATTGTGTCATGTTTGGGGAATGCATTATGTATCATGAGTAGTCTTAAATTAAAAGGATGCCAACGATTTCAAAGTCACCCTGTAAAGGGCCCTTACACACATCGCGTTTTTTTTCAGGCGCTGTCGAAGCATGTTTCTCGAGCCGCGCGTTTGCCGCAATGGAGCTGAAATGACGCGTTTATTGATGGTTTACCGGCGCTTTTCGAATCGCGCAATATTGAGATAAGAGATCATACATTCTCTTCACAATTCCACATACAGACGCGCGTTTACTTAGGCAAAAAGACGACCAGTCTAAAGCGGCTTGGTTGCGATAACATCGATCGAGTACGGCGCCTGAAAATTACGTGGTGTGTGCATGGGGGGGGGGGGCACGAGGGAATTATTTTCGCCGACATTTTCTGCTCATATTCGGATCGGATTCAGTGGTCATAGTCCGACTCTAAAATGCATCGGTTAATCTCGCTTTACCTATTATCTTTCATCTCCCTTTTTTTTTGTCCCAGGAAAATGGCTTGTGCATACTTAACAGTGTTAACACCCCAGGAGGCAGCAGGTTATGAGGGGCTCGAAACCACTAAAACCTGGGGTGTTCCCTCTGCCGCATAGTGGTCGGCGCCTTGGGTACTAGACGACCAAGGACGCCTTCCGCGGACGTCCCGCCCTACACAGCGGGACCTCAACGTGGCCGCGTGGGGCCGATGGGATTAGCCGGAACCACGGGGCCAATCCCATCAGACGGCGGTGGTGACCTGTGCAATGCAGGAGAGGGCACCCCCGCGCATCCAACCTGCTGGCCACATCTCTCATCCCACTTTTCCTCATCTTAAATATTATTTTTTGTACTAATCAGAAAACACTAACTTCGCGGTTGAAATATGCATGCTTCTTGTACTAATCATATTAAATTGATATGTTTCAAACGTATTATGGCTTTTAATACCTGTTTTTGATATTTATTTATTCGTATTTTTTTATTGTTATTGATGATGGTATGAAATAAACTTATGAATATTATACTGGGGATTTGAATAAACCTGTGTAAATAATATGCAGTAACATGGTTGCGTTTGCTTGGAATGCATGAGGCAGCTTTTTAACAAATTTTTGGGTTTGCTGGTCTCTTGTCTAAAATTAGTAGGTTACTGCAGAAGACATTTTATTTAAAAATAATAATTTAATAAACACGTTTATACCATTACAAATTAGGGCTTATTCCACTATTCCCTGTTTACAATCCCCGTCAAGTTTACTATAATACTATTAAGTTAAAAATAAAATAAACATTTATGGGACTTCCCTTTTGTACCCTTTGCACCACCGGACTGCACCACTGGTGGTGCAAAGGGTATTTTTTAATCCCTTTTGCACCACCAATAGTGCCGCCCTACCATTAACTGTAAAACAATTATCTACATTAATCATATAATATCTATATATATAAAAGAAAGTCGTGTTAGTTACTTCGCTTATAACTCAAGAACGGCTGAACCGATTTAGCTGAAAATTGTCAGGGAGGTAGTTTAGAGCCAGGAGAAGGACATAGGATACTTTTTATCCCGTTCGAAATAAAAAAAAAGTCTGCTTATTTATTGCCATTAAGGCGGAACAAAGTTCGCCGGGCCAGCTAGTTAATATTATAAAGAGGAAAGATTTGATTGTTTGTTTGTACTGAATAGGCTCCGAAACTACTGGACAGATTTGACAACATAACATAAAAATTAATAACAACCATTCATACCTACATACAACGAATAATTCCTAAAGTACCAGGGCAACATAATCATAAAGGAGCTATATCAAATTCTTCTTGGTTGATCCGAGAAATAAACATGTATCATAAAATAGCTCCTTTATGGTTATGTTGCCCTGGTACTTTATTCGTTGTATGTAGGATGTAGGCCCGGGGTATCGTGGGTCTGATGAAGTGAAATGTTTATAGGCTCAAATCAACATAACATAAAAATTAATAGCAACCATTCATACCACATACAACGAATAATATTCCTAAAGTACCAGGGCAACATAATCATAAAGGAGCTTTATCAAATTCTTCTTGGTTGACCCGAGAAATAAACATGTATCATAAAATAGCTCCTTTATGGTTATGTTGCCCTGGTACTTTATTCGTTGTATGTAGGATGTAGGCCCGGGGTATCGTGGGTCTGAAGTGAAATGTACTGCACTTACACACACACAAATTAAAACTTTTAGGTAGGTTTTGATTTATTTATAACAATTAAATTATTAAGTATTTTACAGTCTACTACTAGTTTTACAGTCGATGGTAGCACAGCACTATTTGTTGGTGGTGCAAGAGGGATTTAAAAATACCCTTTGCACCACCCCAGTGGTGCAGGCCGGTGGTGCAAAGGGTACAAAAGGACTAATATAACGGGGATCAATGAACTTTTATTTCATTATTCCCCATTATAAGCTCCATCTGGCGTTAACAGGGATTAGTGAACAAAAAGTTCACTAATCCCCGTTGACGGGGATTGTCAACGGGGAATAGTGGAATAAGCCCTAATTTGTAATGGTATAAACGTGTTTATTAAATTATTATTTTTAAATAAAATGTCTTCTGCAGTAACCTACTAATTTTAGACAAGAGACCAGCAAACCCAAAAATTTGTTAAAAAGCTGCCTCATGCATTCCAAGCAAACGCAACCATGTTACTGCATATTATTTACACAGGTTTATTCAAATCCCCAGTATAATATTCATAAGTTTATTTCATACCATCATCAATAACAATAAAAAAATACGAATAAATAAATATCAAAAACAGGTATTAAAAGCCATAATACGTTTGAAACATATCAATTTAATATGATTTCTATAAACATTACCTATTTTATAATTTATAAATGGGAGTCTTAGTGACATAATGCTTATAAAATGTTTTGTGACGGGATGAAGGTACAAAAAAACTTTGTTGTAATCTGTCTGTTTATTAAAATGGTTGCTCCGGTACAAGCGATGTCAGGCCGGGCGCGCCGACCTGGGACGTTGGCGCGGAATGGCGACTACTCGATGACAGTTTGTTCCTCTTTCACGAAAAATTCTACAACCTCCTCCACTGTATTCACTTGGTCGGTGTCGAGACCGTCCGTATCCACATCTAGAAAAAACAATTGAATATTAGTTACAGATTTTTTTTTTTCATTTAGAATACTAGGCAAAATAGGTACGTAAAGATCAAGTGGCATGAATGACATATTGTGGATTGAAGTTCCACTATGTCAATTCGACTGATAAACATGAAAATCGAAGTCGAATCTTAGGGGTACTTTTAGGACTTCGATTCATATTGCCTTTAGGTGATCCTTAACTTTAAGGGCTTGTAGGTGTATTGAAATCACAAAGTTCACTTTGCAATCAAAGATTTACTACAATCTCGCCTGAGGCGGCGAGTCGGTTTTATTTGTTTGCAAGATTACCAGAAGGGCTTTTTCAAATAAAATGTTTTGAGTCGACTGTCAGTTGTCTGTTTGCAACAGGACCGCAAAAGGAAAATATGAAAATCATCAAATTAATTTTCAATGTAGGTAGCGCCTGCGCACACTGGGCGACAGTCGCGGCGACTAGACGCCTATTCTTGTCGTCGCGACATTGTGCGCAGTCGCTTAAATTGAAAATTTAATCTGAAAAAGCTGTAATAAAGCAGGGATGTTATGGATATCCGTAACCGTAATAGAAACTTTCGGATTCTTACTTTCTTTTCTTTCTTTTCAGCCAAATGACGTCCACTGCTGGACAAAGGCCTCCCCCAAGGTTTTCCACAATGCACGGTCCTGCGCTGCCCGCATCCAGGCTCTTCCCGCGACCTTTACCAGATCGTCGGTCCACCTAGTAGGAGGCCTGCCCACGCTACGTCTTCCAGCCCGTGGAACTTTCGGATATCCGAAACAAAAAAATATCCGTAACCGTAACTGAAACCGGTATAATATATTCCTATATCCTTAACCGTATCCATAACCGAAGCTACATATCCATAACATCCCTATAATAAAGTATGTCACCAATATTATCTTTGTATATACTCACAGTTCCTGAGCTCAAGACGGCGCGGCTTCTGCTCGGCCCACTCCAGCGCCTTCGCCTCGCGGTACTCCACGTGTTTCTTCATCTGCTCCGTGCGCTTCGCCACTAGTTCCTGTGGGATGATACGGGATTAACAAGAGTCCTGATCCGAACGTGTGTGGGGTGGAGGGGATTAACAAGAGCTCTGATCCGAACATGTTGTGAATATCTCTCTCATTAATATCAGGCCATAAGTTTCCAAGAGCATGACATTAATTTAACAGAGGCAAGTGGAGCAATTCGCCTGCACTGCTCACACTGGTCAGACAACTTGGTAGGCTGACTTTACAGCCCCGATTGCCAAGCATCAGGGGGTAACAACTCAGACGCGCTGATTAGTACCTACTGGCGCAAGTGGCAGGGCCATTGGCGTATCTGATATGTAATGATATCATATAGCTCATATTTAGTACACTAACATCTCTCGTCTTCGAAAAATCCTGAGGGTCCACTAGACCATTCTGGTGGTCCCCCGCTATACACCACTACATTTTTATCACCGAAAAAAATTTTGGGTAATGAGTTATTGATACTGATCCTATTTATGCAAAAAAAAAATATATTTTTTTAACTTTTTTTATAAAAATGTAGTGGTGTATGTATACCCAATTTATGGATTTATGGAGGGGGGAGTTGCCCCGGGTATAGATGACCCACGCTGAACTGTCCCGCCAAACTCAATGACAGGGGGGCGCTACTATCGTTCAACTTTATGGTTTCCAACATGGCAAAAATCGGAACTAGCGATCCGGTATTGACGGTGGCGCCCCACTGTCAATGTCATGCATAGGACAGTTCAGTATTTTGGAACAATATCAACCCATGCTACGCCGCCACTGAAGACATACCTTGCTAGCCTTGCTGCTTCGCATGCGGTCCTTGGACTCGAACTGCGAGTAGTACTTCTTGAGGTTCTTCTTGATCTCCTTCTGCTGCTTCTCGGAGAGCAGCGTGGGCGGGCGCGGCCGCCAGTGGAACTGGGCGAAGCCCTCTTTCATTACCCTGGAAGGAAGAACCAAGTTATTAATAAAGTGTGAGTAGTGATAGACCTGGCCCTCTAGAACTAGATCATTGGTTCCCAAAGTTCGTTCGTTCGTTCGTTTCAGCCAAATGACGTCCACTGCTGGACAAAGGCCTCCCCCAAGGTTTTCCACAATGAACGGTCCTGCGCTGCCCGCATCCAGGCTCTTCCCGCGACCTTTACCAGATCGTCGGTCCACCTAGTAGGAGGCCTGCCCACGCTACGTTTTCCAGCCCGTGGTCGCCACTCGAGAGGTTCCCAAAGTGGGGTTCCCAAAATATTATACATATTTCGAGACAAGTCAATAGGTATTTAGAAGCCACTGATCTTCATCTTCACATAACATGACTTCGTTTGTTAACTAAGGTCCAATTATTATTTTTTTTATCCACAACGAGGAAGCTCTTGGCCTGTATCTCACCTGATGGTAAGTGATGATCAGGCCGAAGGTGGAAGCGAGCTTCACCCGGCTTTTGCTTACATAGGCATGCATTTTTATTTCAATTAATATTGGGATTAATCCTGGACTTCACTAGGCTAAGTTGCATCAGCTTAACTTTAACGGTAACTATAACTTTTGACGTAGTTAAAGTAAGCTTGAAAGCAGTTATTTACTTATTAGTGAAATACATTCTTTAGCTCACCAGATATTTAACAGTACAGCAACTAATGAATAGTGATAAGTTTTTTACACACTGACCTCCTAATGATCTTGCCCTGGAACGACCAGATGTAGTAGCCGCAGTCCATCTTGCACTTGAGCGACGACACGCCCGTCACCACGTAGCGCCCCGTCGGGTCCCACTCGATGCCAGACATCTACAAGCACAAAAATTACGTGAAACGGCCATTCAAATACTTCGCGCCCTTTCGCGTCTAGCGTTACACTCCCCAATAATTCTAAAATACATCTTTTTTTAAAAGGCACTTCATTATGGTCTTAAAAACTTAATTTTAAATTACTTCACTGGCTAGTATTACAAAATCTATGGGAGTCTCGTTTTGACAGTTTTAAAAAGTAGTGGTGGCAAATACCCTACTCTGCGATCAGTTTATGTGCTTCTGTAACCGTCCAGTATTCAATTATACTGTAATTATGTGATATAATATGCTGCATTAAAAGACGTGCAACCTTCTAAACGCGGTGTTCCGCATTTATTATTCTACATAAGTTATATGTATAGCAGACCGAGGCAAGTGGCACTTATTGATCACTCCAAAATTTAATCCCTTCACAGAGCGAAGTAACTCTATAGAAAAAAATGCCGGATTGACCTTTCGAAATCACAACTGTTGCGAAATTAAAAAAATTCCTGCGCATTTCTAAAGCTTCTATTCGCGACTTCAAAATCCGCGTGCCAAATAATATCGACCGATAGACCGATTGTTATAGAGGTCTAAGTTGAAACGAGATTACATTTTATTGCATAGGATGCAAAAAATTGAAATTTTCTTCCGATTGTTATAGAGGTCTAAGTTGAAACGAGATTACATTTTATTGCATAGGATGCAAAAAATTGAAATTTTCCAACATTTAATCTATACGCACCTGATAATGATTCGCAACATTCATGATAGTGAAATCGTTAGTGTCCAAGAACTCCAAAGCACCACCGGTCAAGCCAAGATGTGCCAGCACGATGAACTGTCCAGACGGAGACCAGAACAAATGGTTGAATGGTTTCCTCTCGAACTTCTTCAACAGTGTAGGCGCCTGCCCAGTATTGACTTGGTAGAAACTTATACAAATATTCGCTGGATCACCGTGTATAATCGAGAACTTAGACCCAACTGGCTCCCAAGCGAAAGCCTGAATCGGTTCCTTAATTTCTACTGAATCCACCGGGATCTCCTTCTCTCTCATGTGGAATATTTCGAAGTTATAATACATTCCAGAGTATTTAATGTCATTTTTGTCCTTTTTCACTTTGGAGTATCGGTCGACTTTCACACAGAGGTAGTCTCCGCTCTTCTGCCAGTGTATTTTACAGTCAGCGACGGAGAACAAGTTCTTTGAGCGTATTTCTGTGCGGTTGGGCAGTTCGAGAAGCGTTACTCGGGCCGGGACATCCTTGTCTTCCGCTACCCAGTACGCTAAGATGTTATCCGTGGGAGACCAGCTGAAATCCCTGCAAAAGACAGAAGTAATTTGTTATAGATTTCAGCAGTAATAGGTGACACAGCTTTACAAAAAATTGTGAGTATAACCAGGCCTGTTCATCTCCGCGAGTTTACATTGAAAACAAAATACGCACGATGGCCCACCTACAGGACACTGTNCCACCTACAGGATACTATTCGACAAGGCCTCACATACGAGCGAACATTGACTCACGCACGCGTATTCTTGTGTATGATGGAAGAAAATAAAGAAAATGGTGTACTAAATACTGTGCAGTATTTAACTGCCTAAATAATAATAAAAACACAGAATGTACTTTTTTAAGTTGCCTCAAGACACTGGGAGGTAAATAAGTAGTTAATATTATTCATGATAATTCATGCTAAATCATGTATTTCCTCCGCCATTTTCCGCAGTTTGGCACCTCACGTCACATCATTTTACCGAAGTCAGCCCTATAGCTTCGGCGCAGTGCCGATCACTGACGTTTGTCAACAAAATGGTGCTTGACTCTTGAGACAGGCTAAATTACACCATATTGTTAATGACATTGAGCATACATTTGTTTAAATACCTTCGCGAAGTAAAACTTCTGTACGTAGTACTTATTATTATTCTGTGGTATAACCTACACATAACAATTTGTGTGTAAATTAGCATCTTTTGTGTCAATGACTCAAATTCTTCGTAAACTAAGTTCAAGGTCAAACAAACACTCATGATAATAATATTTGTCAGGCCTTTATGAACAGTAATTGGTTACTAGATGTTTTTTCGGACGGATTACTTCATGTTTTTTCTAAGAAACATTAGTTTAAGTAGCTATAACATTGGCATACTCTTCATTGAACTATCCTTTATTTGATCCATTTATCTTTTGATTTTTTACTGCTGATTACACCTATGGGAAAAGTTATGTTTCTACTAAGCATATTATACAGACTGATATTTACCTAATTCCAGGTATTTTGATGGACTTCTTGTCAAGCAGCCCGAACCCTGGCGTCTCATAGACCGAGAGCATATCTTGGCCGAGTCGCGCGAAGAACCGGTCGTCCTTGCTCCAGCGGAATATCGGCCACGTGACGTACTCGTCAGGCGGAGGGAAGCTACGTTTCTCTTGGCCCGTCCTGTTGACAATAAATATGGCATTAATAATAATAAATAAATAAAAAGCTTTTATTTCCACAAGTTTACAAATTACAATTTATAAATTAAGTTAGAAACATCTGTCCGTTCACTCTTGTCACTCCATTTCTTCCTGTCCTAGGATAGGTCGAGCCAATTTGATTAAATACTAGCTTTCCACCCGCGGCTTCGAGCGCGTGGACTACATTATCTACATATTTTACGGAATCCTATTTTTTTCCAAAATAAAATTTAGCCTATGTTACTCGTGGATAATGTAGCTTTCGAATGGTGAAAGAATTTTTAAAAACGGTCCAGTCGTTTTTGAGCCTATTCATTACAAAATTTTCCTCTTTATAATATTAGTGTAGATGGCATTAAAGATAAATAATTATGCGCTTAGAACTCCTCATCAAACTCATTCAAGTCCTGGTTGAAATAGGTAAGTTTACTAGTAAGAAGCTTGATAACATTAGGATTGCTTAATTTGGGACTAGAAGCGTAGTGTAAAATGTCCAAGGATATAATTTTATTAAATGACAGTGACATCAACTCACACTGGTACTAATATGAATGAAACTCAAGGCTTGATGAACCCCATTATTGTTATCCACATTGTCTTAACTGACTGTTTTTGCAGACGATACACTTACTATAATGAAAAAGTAGGCTTGAAAGAAGCTATTAAGTTGTTCTGCCTCATTATGTAAAACCCCCATGATAGCGCAAAAAGCACGCACATGTACGTCATCCGTTAAGTGTAAAAATGTAAAAAACTATTCTTAAATTATGTAAGTTACTGTAACTGTAGACTGTAGCCAATAAAAGTGAGATTCCCAATGTTTCTGTAACGTTAAAGTAGCAAGATGACTGAACAAATACTGAATATGGCAACATAATACATACCTAATATCCCAAATAATTAATTTCTTATCGTCCCCTCGATCGCCACTAGGCGAGAAGGTGACGATGTAGTTTTCACACGGTGAGAACGAAATGAATCTCGCTTCAGGGTGGAAGAACTTCTGGAATTGGGAGAACTTCGGACCGGCCCAGAGCGCCACGCCCCGCCAATGGAACGTGGCTAAGTAGGTGCCTAGTGGTGACCATACTGCGTAGGTTTCTGTCCAGTTCTGTAATAGAAAATTTTTATTTTGTTTTATTCAGAAAACAAACAGCTTACAAATACATAAATTGCATAGATACAGTGTACTTTACTTGTACAGTGTAGTTTACTTTGATTAGCGTTGATATCAAATGTAATCTTTTACTTATGAAAGTACGCTCCTAAAGGGCTTTTGTTGAGAAGAAGCAGCGCAGAATCAGTTGCTATTTTTAGCCTCTTTTCAAAAACAAGTGTTCTAATATTCTATAACAAAATTCATAATTTTTGGGCAGCCCTATCTATAATGTTTTCTGTCTTCTGGTATTCAACAAACTATTAAAGTAACTTGCAAGACTGTTCCACTAAACAGGATAATAATATTGTTAACAGTTTATACACATATTCACTTATAAGGATAAAGTTAAGAAACACTGCTCATGAGCTTATCTTTACTACATTATTTGCATTTTTTTTAACCAAATACTTCAACTGTTATCCTTTGCCAATCATAATGGAATCACATACTAAAGTCGTACTAGTTTACTTTCACAAGATTCATTGATATTCATCCTTTCACCAAGAACGTTCAACTCTGTAGATAGTAGATACTAACTACATTTCCAAACAATGTAATTTATTTGCAAATAAAAATGTTGTTTACTTCTATACAATATTGTCAAGTTGAATGTTTTGGATTATGTGGTCATTTGTAGAATAACTGACTCTGCAACCTACAAATATTTGTTATAGAGGACATAAAGACTGCAGTAAACAGATATTCACTCATTATCATTCACTAGGTAATTAATTTTAAATTTGAATGTTCTTTATAACCTTCAAGCAAGATTCATTTACTCTCAATGCATGAAATAGAATAAAATTTGGAACAAAATAAGTCTGTAACCAAAATAGTATTTAACTATAGACCAGATTAACTTACCGGCCTTTCTTGCAACGAAATAGGTTCCGGCAGAGCATTCTGCCAAACCTGCAGCGCAACCCCTGTTCCAATGCCAACCAGGAACTGGTCATACGCATCGGGATCCATAAGGTACCATTGTAGATCCGACTGGACCTTGAACGGTTGGGGCTGTGGTGGCTCCCATTCTTTGGGAATTTCTGAGTACCTTCAAGTAAGTAATAAGAAGAGAATGATAGTACAGTCAGTGAAAACATTGTAGGTAAATGTTTAGTATAAATAGACTGCAACATCTAGTTTTATGAGCTGTCTAGTTGCCAATAATGTTTCAAACTAATTACTGAGAAATATCATACAAACAATAATTGTTTTAATCAGAAAGTGACTAGGAATATCTAAACTACTGATTGATAAGATATTTAGCATTGTAGTATCCAAAAACATGAGTAAATTACTTACTTTTTGAAATCCGTGAACAAATTCACTAAAAATGTATGCTGCTTATCTAATTTACAATTATTTGTAGCCTTCACAGCCTCCGCAGTGTTCTGGGAGTTGCTATACTCCAAGAAAATGTAACCTGTGGTGAGCCCAGTCTCCGTGGTAGGGTAATATTCGTTGACGATCTTGCCAAATTTGCTAAAGATCTTGTTTATGACACTTTGCAGCTTTTCCAGCCGCTCGGGTCCGACCTGCGGGCACCCATCCACCACGATCACATTCTCGTAACCATCAGATTCCTTAGGTTTCTGCTCTAAAAGGTCGGCCAACAATTCTGCAACGTCAAAGTTAGGTTATGTTTTATAACCCAAAAGAACCACTCACAAATCGAAACCAAAAAAAATAATACACTTCACAATTACTTATTTAACAGCACTTCATCACAAGAAACTGTTAAAAATAGCCACAACATGAATGGGAAGCCAGAAAATGCGTGGATGACGCATATGGCCGGCCCAACCTCCAGCGCAGAAATTGCCTACCTTCGTCAGTAATGTCGTCGACAAAACCTTCCGGATCGTCAAAGTCTGGCTCCTCATCATAATTCTGCTCTTCATTATCACTCTGGGGTGCTTGATTCACTTTCTCATCGCCTTTTTTCCGAGCCATTTTGACGTTAAAACGTGTGTTACCGGAAGACACGCCATTAGTGGACTAAAACCATAGAGTGACAAGCACTCTTGCCTTTTTTTTTCACTTTCACTTTGACGCTTGATGCGTTTTATTTCTTTTAATTAATACATTCTGTAGCAATAAAAAATATATTTAATTAATAAATAAATTAAACTACTTAAATTCTTAAAACATGTTTTATCTAGTAAATATATTATCTAAGATATTTTTGTAGATAGTACAAAATCATGTTGAATAAAACATAAAACCATAGACAATTGATTGTTAACAAATTAGCGCGAAATCGTGTTTATAATACTTTTGAAACTTCCACAAGTTATGGAGGCAGACCTTTTTACCAAAGATTACGGTACTACATACTTACCACGTTTTTACTTTTAAGTTTTCATATTCATTTAATCACTTCGCAATGTTACAGAAGTTACAACAATAAAGGGTAGTACAAGATTTCAAAACATTAATTAAAACTTTAGAATTTTGTTGTGTGCAGTCGATATCTTTACCATTAAATTTAATATTGATCAACAAACAAATTACCTACTCTGATAGTTTAAACTACCTAAGTATTTTGCGATACTCATCATCAATTTATTTTCCAATATTCCTGTGAAACGAATCGTTCAAAACTCTTCATATTTAATTTGTAACTGAATTGGTACCTATTTGTGAAGGCGCTGATTCTCAAACCGAGGAATGATATTATTGTACCTACTCGGAACAGTAAATTCAGTAACCAAATCAATGGCAGTGTATGGTGTAAATAAATATTTTACCTATCAAAATATCAAATCTCTAAACCTTGAAGAAAACGAATTGATGGAACTTTAGGTATGCTTAGTTATCATAATACATATTTTATTATTTTTTCCCCCTTTAACGATTACATCTTAGCTACCTGCAAGGTATTTTTTAATAAGTATAGTTAGGTTTTTTCTGCTACATTAACTTAGTAGTTAAGTCTACATTTATTTAACTAATTACTTTTCGCATCGTAACTAATCTCGTATACTGCTTACAACAAACAAACTTACAAAAAATGTGAATAAATCTCTACCGATCCACGAATGACACCCATACACGTGACGGGTCAGTGCACACGAAAATTGAGGTCGACCGACACTGCATGTGTTGCATCGTTGCATGCCTATTCGTAGCGTGGCTCAGTAAAAGTCGACAGACCACTCTTATCTTGCAGATAGCTTGTAATATACTGCTTTTACTACTGGGGGATTATAATGAAGATTACAGTTTGCTACTGAAAAGATATTTGTAGTTGAAATAAGAGAGATTTTCCAACAAAAATTGATAGTTATAAGGCGCTGCACACGTAACTAAATCGTGAAGGTATGCTAGATTTAAAAGTACTTTAAATGTCGAAACGCAAACACTACTTTTAGGCAAATAATTAGCGCATTGCAAACAAACACCTTGTTAGATCATCTTTGCAAATAAAACTTGGCAGAGAATGGAAATGAGAGAAATCTGGTCAAGTCACTCAAGTGGCACAACAAATCGTATTAACCTGTAAACCAGTTATTATGATTATGTAATCTGAAAACACGCTCGCTTAGAATACCTACTATGTAACTTAGGTAGGTAGGTACTTACTTAAAGGCAAAATAAGCGATTCCCAAATTAAAAGACCGCTAAAAACTTTTATTTTAAAATTAGTTTGTGTCTTGTCGAGACATATGAATTTTCGTACAATACCTACCTTACAAACCAAAAACCAATCTACTATTACGCACTAGATATGGGTCCTACTCGTACTTATCAACAATGAACTTGCTAAATGATACAAGTACAACCTTATGAGTCACGAAGTTTTGTAACCGCTATTGTCAAGGCTATTGTTTCGGAGTAATGACTTAAGTAATGCACAAAGATGCTGTACGAAGCTGCCATGTTCCATGGCGTCCTACTTTCTAAGGCCCAGTTTTTTGATTCATAGTTAAAATAACAAATTGTTAAATTTTGTTACTAATGGTTAAATATTAACAAAATGTTAACTAATAGTTAAAAAATGTACTAAAAGTCAAGGTAACCATTGTTCGAAAAACATTTTTTTCTGATATTTAACCACTTGTCATTTGACATCTGTCAAATTTGACTATTGGTTATTTTAACTACGAATCAAAAAACCGGGCCTAAGCCCGAGCTTTAGATTACATAGGGCCACGTGGTCTCTGCTCGTAGTACCTTATCAACGATTGTCCACAGAGAGCTATCTACACTCATATGCTAGCTATCTCCTAGTTATTAATAGCTGTGTACTGTGGGGTACTGCTTTTTGCAGCTTAAAGGCGTTACAAACCCGATTCAGTCTCAATACAGTTGCATAATTATCATTATCACTGCCAATTTAAGTAATTAATATCGATGCAATTTTTCAGGGAATTTTATCAGGAAGGGTATAACCTACCTACAAACAAACTTTTAAAGGAGCTCGTCTCTCGATTAATCTCGAGATCTTAAAAACAAATGCTATAAGTACTCCTCTGAACACCTACTATATCTATTAGGTATAAATACTCAAAGTGTAAAAAATCACATTTTTACTACCATAAATCTTTACTTGCAGTGAACGGCCAGTTTAAACTACTTTTCGTCACAGTGTTTTGACCGACGCGAGTTTACAGCATTTTGATAAGCATAAAAAAATATTAAACTTTTACTTAGTTACTTAAATGGTTTAGTAAAGAATGTAAAAAAATACATACTTTGCATACGAATGTGATCATGATGTCATCCAGTCATCTTAAGAATACATTATTAATATTAATTGAAGCATTGGGTGCAACAAGGGCGTATCTCGTAAAATAGAGTTTCGAGAAAATTGACGATGAAAGTTTCAATGTCTTATATTTTTTTAATGTTTATAATTTGACTTACACTTACTTTATTAATTGTTAGTCCCATGATTTAACAATAAGATTAAGGTATTATAACTATTTTAAAGCAATCGGAAACATCTTAAAATGCGATTTTTTTTACTTGTGTTATCCGCCCTTGTTGCACCAAACTGGTAAACAGATAGGGCGTTAGTTAAATTATTATTTTTTATGGAAAATAAATAACAATTTGAATACTTTTTTTTATTAATTTTAATTAAAATGTAAGTCAAACATGTGTATTTATTACAATCACCGTTAAAATATTAAACTTTCTTAACATTTTTTCCGACTTTCGTGTTTTAATCAGATTTATCAAAATATTCACTAGACTGAAGGGAATCTTCCGAATCAGCTGCAACTGGCCTGGAAGGTCCAGCCTGATCGTCCAGGCCTGCATGGAAGGTCAGGACCAGTTTCAACCACTCATTTGGCTCACTTTTAGCTAGGTCCACGGACCAAGTCACCAGATTGAGTTTTTAAATATTTTCTTCTTTTTTAAACTGGTTGCCGCAGTTTCCAGAGCTAAAAAGGTGAACCTTCAATATTTTTGTTAATATAATAAAACAATAAAATCAACACAAATCTACTCTAGAATCTTAGAGTGAGTCCATTTGCCGGAGGAATAAATAATTGAAAATTCAGTCTGGCGACTTGATCCGTGGACCAATCTAAAAGGGGGCCAAGTCACTGGAAGACTCAAAATTAGTCTACAGTAATTTTTTACATTAATAAGTTTTTAAAAACTGCATACAGGTTGAATTTAAATGCACTTTTATTACTGTGTGCAACAAGGGCGTAGCGCCACTTGTGACATAAATTATTCTCACGCCATCAGGGAGCGTCTGATCGAAACCAGTTTTTGGGATGTTAAACTAGATGGTACAGTGCATGTTTTGATATAATAACATCAAAACGGACTTTCGGTACCGAACGCCCTTGTTGCTCCCAATGCTTCAATTATGTTATGTCGGTCGTAATTTCCTTCACAAATACTTGATAACAATAGATGTTGGTATGTAAAAACTTAGTAAGTAGTTACTTTATACATTTTATGTATTAAACCTATGTTTCTAATAATAAATTAATGTTATTTTATGGTTAAGTGGTATGTAGACTTTAACATTAACGTCATTTTATATGACTTATTCTGCAATAAATAAATAAGCAGCTGAACAAACACAACGACGGAGAAAATGCATAAGTAAGTAATAAAAAAAAATTAAACCACATTTCAGTGTGATTCATATAATAGTAACTTAGTGAGCAATGTGCATTATTCGTCGTTGTTAATCAAGAAAATTTGAATCAAAGCTTTCTAACTTTGATGTAAATAAAACTCTACTAAACACTCTACTCTACCAAAAACTTTGGCTAACCAACCATAGATGGTAGCCAGCCAGCCCAGCATATTCTCAAATATTTTCGGTGTGATTTATTAGATGTCTAAATTAGATAGTTGTAGTATCTTGACGAACTGGTTGGTCATCCGCCACACCGTCTACCTATTACTTGAATGCAGCGTCATAGTACCGTAACACTATTAGCATTCATTCACCAGTGGTTCCCGAGCGTTTTTAGGTTACTTTAGCGATGCCTTGGCGTTTGTGAGTATCGAGTACCTACGCGGTGACAACACCATTACACCACAGTAGAGCCGCAAAGGCCCGGAGTCCGCGAACCTCAGTCAGTGCCTCCGACAACGCGCGCGAGTGACGCCGTATTTCCCGCGCATTCCAACTACGACCATAGACTAAACGGATATAGTCTATCCCGAATCTTCCTGCGTAAAGGTAATTTTCGGCCAGTATTTTGAGTTTTTGTGTCCGAAGTTTGCAGTTACAAAAAAGTGTGTGAAAAAATTTTCTGCAACGCTTTTGTTATTGTTTGCAAGTTACCTGGCCGGCTTATTCGCTTTGGCCTAATAATGGTTTTATTGAATCACAATCTACAGTGCATGTTGTGCGTAAAAGTGCATAGTGAAGCGTATTAATGTATTAAATTGTAATTACATTTCACAATAAACATTATTTGCAGTTTACATTTTTACAAAACAACGCGCTCTACAATGTCTATTTGTTCTATGAGATTCTAGTCGACATTCCGTTACTTTTTTTCGTTAGATGGGAACTTGATGGGGCACCACAGCCAGTCGGCCGATGTAAAAACTACAGTCTCTATTAGTGGCATAGCATGTTCGATTCATGCGGTATTTTCTTGTAAGTAGGTAGACTCACACACTAACACAGTAGCTACACTTTTTTAAAGCATGCGAAATGTATGTTGTTCATCTGTTCAAATAACAAAGTAGGTAAGTACAATCGTTATGACTAAATAAAATTATGCAAGTCTGTTAAATGTCCTACATGAGTACTTCGTAAATAAAATGACTAAGAGAAAAATTTTAAGTCTACCAAAACAGGAAAATTAACTAGGTACTTAGGTGTGATGCAGATTTTGCGGTGAGGATTCTTCATTTTAAAGTTGTTTACTCGCATTTCCTTACTTATGTTAGTACCTCATAGATACTTTTAACTCATGCTTATAGCAAAGAATGCTACGTAAAAAAGTTATGTGCAACTTAAAAAGACATTTATTATTATCAACAAAACTTTCAAACGATCTGCTCTACTATGCTCTCTTGGGAATGAAGAGGAGATGACTCCGCTAATCCTTAAATTCACTTAAAACGACCTAACTTTTCGGAAAATGAGATTTTTGTTGTTAGTAGGTAATTTATAAATCCTAATAAAATAGTAGAGAGGTAGGCATATTTTCTTGTTATAAAACCATATTTCAAAACTAACTTTAACAAAAATGAACAACGAGATTTCCCCTAGAAAATTGCAGAGTGACAAGAGTTACATTATTGTATTAATTTAATTGATACCTATTTCGAGTCACTGTGTAGCGACCCATCCTTCAATGCAATTAGTGAGTCAATTAACAGATTCTGGAGTCAGAGAGACTTAAATAAGGCTAACTAACAATACTGCAACCAATAATGACCGCAGCTATAATATTTTTAGCGGGAAATTATACGTCCATCCTATTACTGTTATCTTTTTAAAATAATTTACCGAATTTTTCCCTTTAAAACTTGTATTTATTTTATTAATAGACTCGTTTAACCCCTCGTAGCAAATTAAATTATGTTTGTATTACGAATGAGTTCACCACAATAATCCAACGGTGGGATTCGAACCCGCGATCCTCAGATCTTGATTTGTTCTAAATCCTAATATTATGATTTCTCAAATAGGTGCTTATACAAAATGTTAAGATAATGCTATTTCATTTATTAAATACAATTCCGGCGTCTTTAAACTGAAAATATTTACATAACTTTTAACACCTTTATCATTGGTCAATAAAAAGATAATTTCGCTCTTGTTATTGCAAATTTTAGATGCGAGACCATTGTTTATGCTCTACTAAACAACATACGGGCCTAGAATCCAACAATGGAGCATTTTCTAGACAGCTAGAGCCCAGCCTATAATCAATTCAGAATCCACTGAGATACGACTTCTTGCGAGTGAATGAGCACATCGTTGTCTCTATAAATCTTTATTACGACTCAAAGATTTTACAACTTTGAATGTAAAATACGCTAATATTGTCATGCTTACAAGTAATTATATAAATGACAGTTATGTCTCTAAAATTACAATTTTAAATTAAAGTCACTCGTCTGTCTGTAGAGTAGGTACTTACTAGTACGATTTTCTTCAATTGATGAGAGTGTTTCAAGAGGAAAGTGTAGTAGATTGATTCTAGTTAGCTATTTAAATTTAATACGAACCAGATTGATTCGAAATTTGAAAATAATATCGTTAAAGCTAGAAAAGGAATAACCGATTTTAAATGGCGGATGTGCCTACACAGTTAATGAGTCCACACACCCTGAAAACGACGTTCGAACGTTCCCGATCCCGATATTTGTAACATTCAGTTATGTGCTATATTTATTGACATATGTACCATCGCTTTTATTACAAATTCAAAATGACGCACCTTCCAATTGCTATTGGCAAATTATTATTTTTAGAAATAATTAACGTTACACATCGTGCTGTCTTTCCCGAAAACTATAATCCGGGCCTCTTTAAGGCGAGAGTGAATAAGTACTTACAGGGCAGATATGTACCATCCTAGACTGCATCCCACTTAACATCAGGTGCGATTGTGGTCAAATACCTGCCTTGTTATGCATAAAAAATAAAAATAAAGTATTAATATTAGTTCGGTTTCCTTATTAATATTTAGACTTAAACAACTGTCAGGAACTATGATTTGGAAACTCATATTATGGAAACGAAAATATTTAGTCAGATTAGAAGATGTTACGACTGCAAACGATGCGTAAACGAATAAAGTTTCAAAACACTTGCGGAAGTTACGGCCGTTTATGAAAACATTTCTTTCATAAAAATTATGCGAGGCAAAGTTTGAATAAATGGACAAATCTTACTTTGTACGTCATTAACGTGTTATCATCATTGCAATCTTCTTACTAGCTCCAATTAAGTACTTATTAACTGACTAATTATCCAGAATTCTCTATTACTGAACCCACCTCTGTCAACCCTGTACTGGATCAGGATATAACCTTGACCACGATTCAGTCAATCGTCAAACAACATTTCATAGATTGAGCTCCAGTTTGTGTATGCTCAGGCAGGATACTGATACTCAGGAGTCGCAGTACGGGATCGACAGAGGTGGTCCAGTAATGTAGCTGTCAGTCGCCCAAGCAGCGATGGAACTTCCCAAGAATAAGCGCTTTAAGATAGCGTTAAAACACTAAACTTATTCTTAATGATGCTTTTTCTTCACAGACATGGGTTGGTCCCTTCCAGCGCTTCTTGCGCTCGCGACCCTCGGGTCAGCGCAGCTGCAGGAGACCTGCCTCTCCGTCGAAGAGGACCCGTACCTCCTCTTCGGCACCAAGACTGCTTACATCTTCGCCAACCGAGGCCTCCCTAACAACAATAGGGCCCATGAAGTCCCTGGTAAGTTTACAAGTTATAGAATAAGTTAAGCACCATAAAACGAATAAGTTCCTACATTTTACGTTTGCTTGATTATAATAAGTTAGTTCAGATCTCAGATAACATTATACGTTCAGAATCAGATAAGTAGAGCCACGAAGCAACGCTTTGTAGAGTTAGTTCGTTAAATTTAAAATTCAGTTCAATAAAGCCTTCTATCTTCTGTTTTGTGGTCAGATTTAAGCGATCATGAAGCTGTCTGTAACCCTGGTATAGATTTAAAAAAAGAGATAAGCAATTTGCATTGCACGAATTACTCATGCTAATAGCGTCCCGTTAGCCCCTCGTGTTAAGCTAAATAAGCTTGTGTTAAGAGTGGGCTCACCATAATCGTCGAGCGGCGGTGGGATTTGAACCCGCGTTCCTCGGATCTCGAGTCGGCCACTCCGACCCCTTCAGCGTTCGACTATCGTGGCATTCGTGGCTATTAGAATGCCAAAACGTACCGCAACTTTTTGGGCAAGTTGGTATAAGTTTAGCTTAGCAACTGCTATAGGAATTTGCGATTCTTATCTAGACCCCGAAGCCTAATTTTACAACATAGCATAGCTGTTGAAAATTCAGTGGGAAGTAAAATATTGCGGAATTTTTTTACCGACGTAGGTAGAGCAATTTCGCGCTAAATTATTTCCTCATCCTGAGTAAGGAATATTGTCTACGTTCCAGTTTCAAGTTCAGTTGATGGTAGATCGGTACACCCACATTATTAAGTCTGCTTAAATTAATGTGACCGTCATCCGTAAAAATGTTCCTAAAATAATAAACCCCATATGGCGCCAAAACGTTCATTAAAGAGTCTGACCATCAACATTTTAATTTACTTTTATGCAATCGCCTAATTCGGGCAAAAAGCTAAATTATTCGTAATGATTATTAAAGTTAATTGCCACGACATTGAACTAGACAATGAAACAATTTAATTTAATGATTGCATAAACACTAAGCAGTGGTCATTCCACTCAGGATATGGCAACAAGAAATGGATTAGTATTATTTTTTAATGAGATGGATGAGCTAAAAGTTTTTCATGACGGCACATATAAGCTATAAACTGTGCCATTTTGAGAAAAAAATATTTTTAATGCAAAATGTTGCCAATACCTTGAAAAAGTTACCAGATCTCATGATGTTGAGCTAAGTTTCTAACTTCACTTGCCTTAACTTCACAAACTCTACACCATAGTCAAAATATGTGGCATAGCCGTTTTGCTATCGTCACATGGTGTAAGGTGAAAATTTTAATCACCATACTAATGTATGGTGAATATGGTGTTTAAATTTTTCACTAATAAATTTTTACCTAATGTTAATTTCAATAAAATCTTGTAGTTAAGAATCCGCCAAAGAACTGCGTTACGTCCTGTGTTTTTAACTCTGGTGGTGTACTTGGTGGGTCTTATTCCTGAAGATATAGAGTCGATTATTGTAAAAAGTACCTATGCATCAACTTTTGATGCCAGCCAACCGTAAATGCCCTAGGTATTTCAGATACGCTATAACTAGGTATTATTACTTTCATTGTGCTGAATGAAAAGAGGTTGAACACCCATAGAATAGATGTTGGGGACCGTGACGCACTATGGCATAAAATACAGAATAATTTAACGTTCATTGTCGCCGGAAAATATTTGCTGTGAAATATTGATTGTCTGTTTTGTATTATTGTCTTTGACATTATACGAGTACTTACGTAACTATCGGACAAGAAAATAACTTCTTTCGAAAAGTTACCACTCGAGCACAAAAAACATCTACTCGTAGCTCGGGGCTCTACAATCTACAATGTAGATCACAAGAAAAAGTAATAATACTTCACTTAAAATAATTCTGACCATTCTTAATTTATTTATCAAGATGCTTTATTACAAGTAGTAGTACGTAGTACTTATTATTATTCTGTGGTAGTAGGTACTAGCGACTGTACTCAAATATTCTGGCCTAAGTACGTCAAAAGGAAACAAAACACGACGCGAAACAAATGACAAATATGCACAAGCAGAAAGCAAAGGTCACTCAAATCGGACAATAGGTCAAAGGGATCTCATTAGGAGAGGTCACGGGTTGATGGTCTGTCAATAAACGTGATCCAACAACCTCGACTTATAATGGCACCTAAATAAACTGTCCCGCTTTTGTACGAAGTTGGATAGATTGCTATCTTTACGGAATCGGTGTTTTTTGCTCAAGAATAGCAGTGGACGTCGTGTCCTAATTCCTATGGCTGAAATGATGATGATGATAGGGATAGATGGATTGTAAGTCCATCAAGTATGGTGAATTTAATGGTAGGCTTACCTTACCTATCCTTGCAAACTTTTCTGAAGAAATCTTTCTAGAGAGGTACTTATCTAACCTAAACCAAATCTCAAGATCTTAAAAGATTAGATAAATAAATATTTTCGCAGTTTTCACAAAAGATATTCATAAAACTATGAGCTAAGCCCTTATACCTACCTACTACTAATATTATAGGTAAATGCGAATGTTTGTGTGGATGTTTGTTACTCTTTCACGCAAAAACTACTGAACGGATTTTGTTGAAACTTTACAGTATTATTTTTTATAACCCAGATTAACATAGGTATAGGCTATAATTTATGACGATATGTGACAAACGAAATTTCACGCGGGTGTAGCCGCGGGCAAAAGCTAGTATCAATATAAGACGTAGAGTAGAAGTCCTAAGTTGTATGGCATGGCAGAACCATCAAAATCATGAGGGTTTCAAAACCATGAACGTCTTACTTACCCTGCATTTGTATGCAGCTATGTTTCTCCATAAATTATACGATGCGCATAAGAACAGCTCGCGCAATTTTTTAACCGACTTGAACAAAAGGAGGAGGTTCTCAATTCGGTTGGTATGTTTTTCTTATACATTACAAGGACGTTGATAGAGCATTATGACGCACTTACGCCTCATTAGCTTTAAGAGCTATAATTAAACCACTGCAGTTCTCTGCGACCCATATTGCATTTTCGCCTGAGTTGACTCCCTCGCATGCAGGGTCAGATAAGGCACTTTACACCGATACGCCTTCATAGGTGCACCTTGAACTTGGAGTAATTAATCATAATTCAAGGCGATTAGTTACTGAATTTTAAACATATTTTTTCTTTGCCTATAAAATTAAGTAATTGCATAAAAACTGCTGCTAGAAAGCCTTGCAGTTTTAAAACCTTAGTTTTACACAAATTGGTTTCTCTATGTAATTTTAGTCTTATAGCTAGAGATTTCTATAACTTGAGAATCCTTTTCCGAAAACTTTTTGTACCTTTTTGCATTTTAAAAGCGAATGACGACCACTGAAGAAGATTCTTATCGTGTCGACAACAAACCTACACAGCGTCAGCCCAAAACTCCTCCACAAGAATGGCGTTGTCAGTATAGCCTTCATTAAATCATCCTGTGTGCAGTTTGACGACTACGATAATTACCGAGGTGCTTAATCTATGATTTAGAAACTTTTTGGCGATTTTTGATAATTATTTATTTATTTATTGCATATCCAATAATTAGTTCGTCTAATTATTGTCTTCGCCAGTCGCCTCGACTCTACCACTGTGGTGGTGATAGAGTCCGTAGTGGAGTAGTGGTCGCACCACTAATGAACAAAATAAATTAGGTATACATATTTAGGAAGCTCAACAATTATAACAAGGTCAAATAAATGAAAGCCCCATTTAGTCGACGAACATAATCATCAGCAAAACTCAAAGGTAACAAATGGCCATACAATTCCCATTTCCCATACACTGATTGGTCTATTTTTCATGTCCAATCTGCCTTCTGGGTAACAAAACGCCGAAGACCAATCGATGGGCGTCCAATTAACACTAATAAATGACCCCGGATCAATGATATTAAAGAACTATAGATATGTTACGTTCATAGAAATTACGATTTGAATCCGTGCCGAGCTATTCCAAATCGCACACATTGACAAATGTAACTGATAAGTGAAACAAAAGATACGAAATAGCACGCAAATGAAAGAGATAGCTATAGTTTTAACGATTCTGCACTAACTAATCTATGTCCGTAGCGCACGCATCCTTATCGCTCTAACGTCAAAACAAGATCGCTTTCTCTTTCTTAACTTGAACATGGCGCATGGCGTCTTGATTGTTTGCATAAATAATTGAAAACATAAATACTAAATAATTTTGCATAATCACATGTGGTAAGAGATCCCTTGTATTTTGTTTACTTTAGAGTCATAATTGGTACACTTTCGAAACACACACGATGGCATTTTTTATTTATTTTGGTAAGAACAGGAACTTACGGTGTGGTACGCACGCGATTGCGCACGACGCAGGCCACTCGAAGACTAAACACAAGACGTCCCAATTGGGACGTATTTGAGTATTCACAGCGCGAGCGCTTATAACATATCTGCTTTTGTTTTTATATAATATCATTGCCCCGGAGTCGGTTGATTCATCGTTTATCGCATCATGGCTATTTTTATGGGATTTGTGGGACGGAAGGAACATTATGGACGGAGGTTGGGTCTGGGCGCTATAAATAATGCCGCGACTTGGGCTGGATTTTGTTATGGGATCTTCCTGAGTTAGGGCTGTCAGATTGCTGTTAAACTATTACGATGAAAATTTATGAGTATTTAACAGCAGTCTAGTTGGACCAGAGCAGAGGAATCGACGGAAAAAAGGTTTCTAGAATCTTTCCTCTTTCTTCTGTGAGGTCAAAACCGACCTCGACTTCTTAAAGAAACAAAAGAATCCCATCTCAATTATATCCTAGATATTTGATTAAGACTAAACTTAAAAAATACGCAGGTAAGGTTCTGCAAAATATTTCAACCTTACTCGACCTTCTCACTTAAGTAGGTACCTTACTCTACTTACTTTGTGTCCTGACTTATAGAAAGAGGGAGACATAATCATTGGAAATAAATTAAAGACTAGAAAGAGTTTTACTGAAGTAAACATTAACTACAATTATTTCTATTACTTAGTTAATCAATAAGAGGCAACCCTGCTGATTACACCAGGTTATTATGGGAGTCTGATGCGCAAGCGCAAGTACACAAACTGGCACGACACACGGACACCGTGTGATACACAACAATGGTAATAAATATATAATTAGCCGCCATTACACATGCGAGCAGTTCAGCGGAATATCGAGACGGATTTATAGGAAAATTTAATTTTATTGTTTGTGCACGTGGGAAATTATTACCCACTTAAAAACGATGCTGTAGAAATGTTTCGTTCGCTTACTTATTAACTTTTTTCCCAACTGCAGAGCTGTTTCTTTGTGAACCTGAGAACATTCAATGAGATGTTCGTTTCATATGTAGTTAAAAATGTATCACTTGACACAGTAGCGGCGTAAGGGGGGGGCGGTGGGGGCGGTCCGCCCCGGGTGCCAAGCATCAGGGGGTGACACAAGTCGCGCAGATTAGTACTCACTGGCATATCTGCATGGCAAATCTGCGGTCTATGTCATGATACGGGGGGGTGGGGGGTGTGAATGTCTTTCAATCTTCGAATCGGTAGGTAACCCCAAAATCCTGGGGGGTACCAGGGGGTGCCATAGGACTTGTGACGGGGGGGGGGGGGGTACCAACCCATGCTACGCCGCCACTGACTCACTGACTTGACAATTGATTATGGTAGTCTAGTTGTGGGTACCTATGTCTAGTCTTGATCAATTGAAAGCAGTACGTAGTAGGCACCTAGGTAAGTATGTCTAGTCTTGATCAAATATCCTACATTTTCTATGTCCATTTTTTCAGCGGCAGTTGTCTCAAAACTTCTTGTTTCTTACCACAATTTCTCCTTCTCCAGGATGCCAGCCGGTCGCGTTCTGGATGATGCAGCGGCATGGCTCCCACAACCCGGAGGCCGACGAGATCGAAAGGCTGCAGAACCTGACCGACCTCAAGAACAACATCATTAGCAACTACAGGAATAGCAACTTCAGGAACACCAATGTAAGCATTGCATTGTTAACCGCCTCTGTGGTCTAGTGGTAAGGCCACCTGCTTCAGACGCAGAGGTCCCGGGTTCGATTCCCAGTGGGGGCAGATTTTTCTGTTCGGTTTGGTTGGTGGTAGGGCTTGTTCTAAGTCCGCCTGGCTAGCTACCACCATCTTACCTAAGTCTGTCGCCATAACAACAATGTTAACAGCATTGTTGTTTTCCGGCAGTTAGAGGTAAGATAGCCAGTTCCTCCGTGGTTGAGGATTCCGGGTGAAGCTCGCTTCCACCTTCGGCCTGATCGTCACTTACCATCAGGTGAGATACAGGCCAAGAGCTTCCTAGTTGTGGATAAAAAAAAATTGTAATCACAAAACTGTCGCTCTGTTCCAATTCTTCTCTATCAAGTTTGCAAATGTTAGCTAACATGTAGGACACTAGGTAATTTGTCATCGTTGATCACCCATACAACTCATCATAGATTGATCAATGAATAGAAAATGACTACTTTAGTAGGTAGGTTAGGTTGATAAAATGCGCGTTCCAGCGGCCAATAAGAGTGTGGAGGCTTGATGTTAGCATTCTACAGGGTGTCCCAGAATGGGTGAATCAAACTGCTAGGGGAGGTAGCTCTACTAATGTAGTTACTATCCCTAAAAAATATGAAAAAAATAAAGCGCATGACACTTTTTTTTTTAAGGGAAAATAAATCAGCTTTGCCTAAGTATCTGGCTATAATTGCTGCGTTTGGAGTTTATTTGTACTTTTTTCTTACTAATATTAATTGTACATGATCGCTTCGGATAACTGTAAACAAACTTTTGAAAATAATGACTAGATTTCGAGTTTGGAGCACTTTATTTAAAAAAATCCGAACTCAAATTTTTTTTTCATATTTTTTAGGGATAGTAAAGCCTGACCAGGAACATAAAAACCCTCGCCATGTTGCGGAAAACTAATGGTACTAATTTCTTTTAATGGCAACAGTAACTGAAAACTTCATTGATATGTCACCTTGCATGTCAGTCTATTGCTGTCAAAGTGTAAACAAACTTTATTTTAAATGTGCGCAGTTGGTTTTATGAATTAAATTGCTAAAATATTTTTATAGTCGTGAAAGAAAAGTGGTTCACAATGTGTTAAAGTATTTGTCGAAGAGAAATACTAAGGGTTCGGACAATATTTTCATTGAATAATGTTTCCGACAAAGGTTGTCAAATTGACTGACATGTTTATCGTATAGTACAGTCCACTATGAAAATTAGCTGTGGTTTGTTTCAACTACATATTTTAAAAATTTTGTCACTTTCTAAGTGTTGAATTTTATGGGATTGGGAAAGAAGTACCGAGTTTGAAGCGTTCATGAGCAGACATTGCAGTTGAATATTCAAGTTCTGAATTTGATTAATGATGAATAATAAAATAAATCTACTAGCTCGATTGATGGTTTCATTTAATTTATTTAAATCAGGTTACCTATAATAATATTATTTCGTTAATTTATGAAAATATCAAATTAGCCCGTAATCCTGAATCCTGATACATAAAGTTAGCCTATTAATTTAACACAGGTACGACTGTACTCAGTGTTGCACTATCAAATGCAATTGAGGCGCCTCTATGCCAGGGTTTTTATGTTCCTGGTCAGGCTATACATTAGTAGGTACAGGTACCTCCCCTAGCAGTTTGATTCACCCATTCTGGGACACCCTGTATATTACCTAAGTAATTGAGTTGAGGATTGCATTTGTAATTACGAGGAGGCTGTTGATGTAAGCATACTATAATTAAATAATTTCACAGAATCGCATTTGCGTGTCCGACGTCAAGATACTGGAGCACTGGCAGTACAACCCTCGCCACAACCTGAGCTTCGCCGGGGATCTGACGAGTGACGGTTACCTCAGCGCTCAGCAACTGGCACAAGCGTTTAAGCGCAAGTACCCTGAGCTATTTACTGACAACAGGCATAATTACCTGGTAGGTATTTTACTTTTAACGAATAAACTTTCTAGTATTGTGAATTACAACTTGATCGAGAGCTTTTACCAATTACCAAAACCTACAATGCAACAGGGTACCTGCCTTCTTCTTATTCGTTACGCTCATGGCAGAGCGGTCGTGGTCACGTTAAGGCGTTGTTCGCATCGGTTGTAGAGGCGGATACAACTCTCCGCAAGATCTCCCGCCATCTCTCTCTATCGGCAGACTGTCTGGTGCAGTCACATACGCCGTCTCCCACTGCTGATTTAACTTGGTCGGTCCAGCGCATTGGTGACCTGCCACGCGATCGGATCCCTTCGACTTTTCCTTGGACGACCAGCCTAGTGGACTGCTATTTTAACTCACCCACTCTGAGCCTACACAACTAGAATATCAAAAAACATAACCCTTCTTCTGGCGCAGCCGGGTGATCTTAAAAAACTTTATCCTAGCTCTACCATTATCATCATCATTAATACAGCTTATGGCAGTCCATAGGTCGTAAGCCAAAGAGCATTTCAAAGCAGGATCTCCTTCTTTTTTCATCCAATCACAGCTATCTTCAGGTGGTTCGTTTTATCTCCCATAACCGTGATTTATTTTGTTTATATTCATGGTCTTGTTTCAGTTTAAATACGTAAAAGAGAGTCGGCTCAGCACCACATTCCGTGCTTTCTCCGAGGGCATCTTCAAGACCATGATCGACAGCGATGACCTCCCAAAGGAAAATGATGAGAAACTTCTAAGGGTACGTCGATTTTCGATGAAAAAGATAGTTTACAAAGTCAAAACATTCCATGATTTTGTTCTGATTTGTTTCAGCCGTACAAATTCTGCAACGCTTGGACAAAAAGTACGGAAGAAAATCCTGATTCGCCCTCACAGAGAACTATCTTCGAATCCAAATATGAATACAAACAAGTGAGTACCTATAATAAAGTAAAGCAATATAAATTCCCTATTATGTAAGGGATTTTAAGGCAATCCCTTGAATACATCCTTAAATCCATCCATCCAATCCTTACCATACGGGGAAACGTCTCAAATAAAGCTAGACCTACCACCACTTCGAGACATTTTTGCATTAGGTCCAGTGTAGCGGTATGCCTATCGTTTTCTTAGACCCTGCAATCTGCAATAGAAACGTATTATAAGAATAAATTTATTACTGTATAAAAAAAACTTAGCCTAAACACGTACAAGTTTGGTTTCAGCCTAAGTACTATTCAGCCGTCAAACTCCCTAAGTACTTAACTAAGTAGTTACTCATTTTTTCGATCGCTTGATTGCTATCTTTGTTGCCGCAACTCATTTTTCTTCTGCTATGACAATCACCTATAGCCTACACCAGGGATGGCGAACCAATGGCACGCGTGCCATTGATGGCACGCGCCACAATATTTAGGGCACGCCCACCTATCACAAAATTCACTATAAAATAATGTGTTTTATATTAAGGCTATCGTATTTGCCCTCATCAGTTAGTGCCACTGTTGAGTAAGGTCCTGTCACTCGCCAGTGGCACCACTTGTACTTGTACTATACCCCTCATTGATAGCACGTCTAAGACTTTATCAAACATTTTTTTTTCGGAAAAGTGGCACGTTGATCCATAAAGGTTCGCCATCCCTGGCCTACACTCTCCCTTGCACTCATGCACATCGCGTTCGCCCAGTCCGTACCCTGAGCGTCGATGTGACGTCACGGCAGCCAGTTGCGCAGTTAACTCGACCACCCGGTCGAGTTAGTATCGCTAATTTTTCCCCAAATGTAACATGAAACAATTTAATTACATCAAAATGTATTGAAAAATCAACCAAAAAGTAATGAAATTAAAATATCAAAATGAATGCAAACAGATGGTAACAAACGTGTCCCTACGACTGGGCTTCAACTACGACGTGGATGCGGCCGTAGTCCGCGGCATATATCTGATGTGCCGCTACAATAAGGCCTGGGATGTCACACAGATCTCACCTTGGTGCGCTGTAAGTATCTAAATTATGTATTTTTTCTTTCTTAGTTAATTTTCCTGACTTGTCTTGACTAGAAAAGCTATTCATTTTGGGTCCTACAAGGGACGTCATTAAGTCTCAATCTCTACTTATTAAAAAAAGTTGCATTGCATTGTATGTTCAGTTGACAGCATCTTATACAAGACATGTACTTCTTTATGTTGTAAAATAACCCCTATGCAATGTCAATTACATAATATGCTACAGTGTTTAGCTCGAAGTGCTGTCGTCAGTAGGTCTGTAAAAGTAACTTGGCGACGAAGCTAATGTGGAATTGAAGTCGAAGTTACCACACTGGTAACGTCCTGGATGTGATCTTGAAGAATGCGTTTTTGGTATTACAAGTCCATAAATTACTTTTTCCAGTAGGAATGTAACCATGCAATCTTCTTGACTTACCCTGAGACGATTTAAATTTATGGTAATTTCGTCCCTTAATTTTACCAGGCATTCACCCGCGAAGACCTAAGACGCCTGGAATACGCGGAGGACCTTGAGACCTACTACAAGTATGGATACGGCAACGATCTGAACAAGAAGGTCGGATGCGCATACGTTAAGGACATGATGAGCTTCTTCTCTAAGCACGTGGAGAATGGTGAGTGAAAATATTACCTCCCTTATTTACAGGGTGGAAAAAAATCATGATTTTTTTGATTTTATTGATTTATTATTGCAATCATTGCCTTAGTTTTTCATGCGGAAAACATGTTTATTTAGGTACAACTGAGGTATAATACTGGGAACAAGCCAAAAAAAGTAAATTATGTAAGATGGTATGTCATATTTTTACTGAAACAAGAAAAAACTTTCGTCAAAAACAGCTCGTCTTAAGTGGTGTCCGTTTCCATTACAAAAACATGAATATCTTAATACAATTAACTATAAATTTTTTTTTTCGCAAAAAGAAAATTTATGGAAAAATATTTTTTTACCAAATTTTCATACAAAACGGCTATTTCACACTTGAACACCTAAATCAACATTGTTTTCGAACATTATAGTTGATTAATATGCACTTCCAGTGTTGCATTAATTCCATTTTCGGATATTGATTTAAATCAGTGATTTTTATAAAAAAAATCATGCAATAAAAATCGTGATTTAAATCATGATTTAAATCATGCAACCCTGCTTATTTACACACACTATTATTATACACTTTTGTATGAATGTATTATAGCATAATGTTGGTTGGGGAAAATATCAGTTCAGTACTTACAAACTTACAAGGCGATCGAGTTTACTGCGCATCTGGCAGCCATTACGTCACGGCACGGACGGGGCGAACGTGAAGACGTGTGCGGTTGAGTGCGAGGAGAGTCGCGTTCCAGCGAGGTGCGCTTAGCTGGATCGGATTGTAGTAGTATTTGCCAGTGTAGCGGTTTTAGATTTTCAAGAATAATTCTTCCACTGTGGCAATTTATCTGTAACAATGACTATCATGACACATACTCGTAATAATAGCGCAACAGCTTCGCTGTCGGACTGCCCATTCAAGGGTTGGTAGTTCGATCTTCGTCAACCGCTGAAGTACTATCCTACCCACTCCCAACACTATCATATAACTAAGTATTCTGGTGTCAACGGGAATCTAATACAGCAATCTTTAAAATATCCCTTCCAGAAATGCCCCAACAGCCTCAAGTCATGGTGCATTTGACGGAAGCCCCAGCCATACTACTAGCACTAGGGGCCATGGCGACCCATCAAGACACTGTACCACTGACTGGGGACAACTACCACAGCGCCGCCATACAAGCTCGCAAGTGGGCCAGCTCGAAGATGGCGCCTTTTAACGCCAACCTGGCCGCTGTTCTGTACAAGTAAGTCCCTAGCTTGAGCCATTAGACGGCCAGCCTTATTCCAGTGTAATGCTACTAGACAGCCAGCCATATTTCTGGCGCTCACGGGGTCAAATAGGTACCACAGCGCCGCCAGACAAGCGCGCAAGTGGGCCAGTTCTAAGATGGCGCCTTTTAACGCCAACCTGGCCGCTGTTCTATACAAGTGAGTCCCTAGCTTGAGCCATTAGACGGCCAGCCTTATTCCAGTGTAATGCTACTAGACAGCCAGCCATATTTCTGGCGCTCACGGGGTCAAAAAAGTACCACAGCGCCGCCAGACAAGCGCGCAAGTGGGCCAGCTTTAAGACGGCGCCTTTTAACGCCAACCTGGCCGCCGTTCTATACAAGTGAGTCCCTAGCTTGAGCCATTAGACGGCCAGCCTTATTCCAGTGTAATGCTACTAGACAGCCAGCCATATTTCTGGCGCTCACGGGGTCAAAAAAGTACCACAGCGGCGCCATCCAGGCGCGAAAATGGGCCAGCTCTACCATGGCGTCTTTTAACGCCAACCTGGCCGCAGTTCTATACAAGTAAGTGCCTAGCTTGGGCCATTAGACGGCCTGCCTTATTCCTGTGTAATGCTACTAGATGGCCGGCCATATTTCTGGCGCTCACGGGGTCAAATAGGTACCACAGCGCCGCCATCCAGGCGCGAAAATGGGCCAGCTCTACCATGGCGTCTTTTAACGCCAACCTGGCCGCGCTGTTCTATACAAGTAAAATTGAATTAGATAGACATATTTTTAGCAGTCCATTCTACTCTACTGGAGCTGCACTTTCTCTCTTCCTATGGATGGATATCTACTACCTTATGAAGAAATCACAGCGGTGCACGGTAAAACCAAAACTGGTTTTTGTGACATCGTCAATGCTGGTCATTATTAATGTTTGGAAATACTATGTAACTTGTTTTAAACAAAATAAATAAATAAATAATATGCGAATCTCTACATCCTTCTGGCCAGCGTGAGGAGTGTAGATTCAAATCTTCCATTTGCATCTGGAAAGCAGTCCTTCGTGGAGTCACCGAAGATATGGAATACAACCAAATCTCATAGCGATGTTTAGCTTCCAGCGATACCTGGGGTTGTAGATCTGCCAGCAATCTTTGTTTTCAGACATTTATCGGGCAGTCTTTCTGAAAGTCCATGTTTTCTTCTGTCGGAGAGAAATGAGAACCAATGGCTCTGTAACTCAGTGGTAACAGTAAGAAGCTGTATCGTCCGAAATATCTGTGATTTCAAATAGAGGCACCTAGATATCTCAGAATCAATCTCTTACTTGTAATTATAGGCACTATAGAATGTATTTTTTTCCTCAGATGCACCCTGAACGGTAACTTCCAAATCAACGACCAGTACCAAGTGCTCCTTCTGGAGAACGAGAGGCCGATATCGCTGGACTGGTGTCGCGTAGGGCTCTGCGAGTGGTCCCAAGTCGTCAGCAAGTTGGGCGAAGTCGCCAACGCCTGCGACTTAGAAGCGTGCAACGGGGCAACTGCGATCGGGCAATTTGTAGCGATTACCGTGGCTTTGGTCTTCTTTGCTGTTCGGTCGCTGGTTTAAAAGGAAATCAATTGGAGACTTGGTAATGTTGAGTTCCAAAATAACAAATTCGGTTTTGCTTGCTGCAGTGTCGCTAATTTAGCTTTATGGGCCAGTTTACTAGAACAGAAAACCTGAAATGCTTGGAATTCTTCGCAAGAAAAAAATACCGACCGAATTGAGAACCTCCTTTTGTTGAAGTCGGTTAAAATTGTCATAGTAACTTACAAATAGAAAGTGCGAATCTGTAAATTAACTAAAAAAATGTGTCGGGTTTTATTTTGGACCAGTGAAATCCAAAAATACTTAATGTTTTTAGAGGTTTAGCCCAAGCAAGTTTAAGAGAGTTCCCATAAGTAGTTTCAATACAATAGGTACCTATCTTGATTTAAAACCAAATTGATGTATATTCAATTCATATTAATTAGTTAAACTAAATACTTCATTATTATGCCATAGTATTCATGATGTTATAAATTTCTCATTACATGAACTTATGTAGTCGACTTATCGTCAATTCCACCATATTTAGATAAAATATTGTAATTATTTAATTATAAAGTATTTTGTCATTATAGGTAAGTAATTTGTGATAGTTGTAGTTTAAAAAATCTGACGATCGACTTATGAAATTCCATTTCATAAACAGGTATGACATCATACATTAATTATTAACTACTTATTATAAATGTTGTTGTGAGACTATTAATTTTAACGTTTAATCATGTTTTGTTATACTTTTATGTACTTAGCTACTTATTAGCAAAATATACTAAGCTGTAGGTACGAATAATAAAACATAGCGCTACTTATTATTTATGATGCAAAGCTTGTATAAATGTGGTTTAGACAAGAAACCTGCGGGGTTAGGTACTACGAAAAACGTTATCCGAAGTTTCGAATGTTGCTATCCCTCTCACGCAAAGCGATATGCCAGCGCGAGCGACGGTGACAGATAGACCCGAAACTACGTAAACCACGTTTCGGAGTAGTCCCCCTGTTTCTTTTTAAATAATGATAATATTTCAATGTTTCAATAAATAATAGTACTTTCCTAGTCCATCAAAAAGCCAATGTTTCGAGGACCTTACCGCTTAAGCGCCCACCAATGAGGATCATTTCGATTTTTAGCTGTGAATGCAGATTTATAGGGCTAAGAAATCCTTAATACACAGTGCAAAAATTTTTGTTCTACGACAAAAATTGACGAAGTTATGGCCAAATTACTAAAAAAGTTCACTGACCGCCCGGCGCGGGAACGATGACGTCATTATATCCGATCCGAACGCTGCCGGCGTACTGCGTGGATAGAAAATATTTTTTTCTAGCCAAATTATTAGTTTTAGAGAAAAACTTGTAATGACATTTATTCATCAGAATAAAGTAAGCTATCGATAAGTAATTTTTAAAAATGGAAATTGTGAAAAATAACGCAAAAAATCCATATGCTCATAAGATTCAATCGCACGCAAAGACGCGATTGGGGTCTCCGCGGTGGTATATTTGGCGATTTATTCAAATAAAGTGTACATAAGTGTTGTTAGAGTCATATCTTCTTCCAAGTAAAATATAAAAATGTAAAAATGCCTCCCCCCAGGCCAGAAGCTAGGTAAGGCTTGCCCCTACCCCCAGGCCATAAGCATAAGCTGGATATGACTCCCCTTCGGCCAGAAGCTGGGTATGACACCCCCCCATGCCAGAAATGCCAGAAACTGGGTATGACTTGACCCCCCCCCCTTTTTTTCTAAAACTGATAGTTTAGCCGGAAAAAAATATTTTCCATCCCATTAGTACGCCGGCTGCGCTCGATTCGGATATAATGACGTCACGCGGCCTTGCGTACGTTGACTTTTAGCGGCAAAAACGGCCTATGTTTATTACTTAATATCTTCGTAAGTAATGGTCCGATTTGGATAATTCAAAAAGATATATCTTTCTTATGTCTTAAAGATTAACGTAGATACTAGTTTTATTGAATTTTCTACAACAGTACTGATCCTCATTGGCGCCACCAGCGAGTGATTGGACCTTATTCTACAGTGGCGCCAACTGAAGAAGGTATACAGTATACACGATAGCCCTCATTGTAAGTCTAGAGCCCGTAGATATACAAAGCGGACTATGTTCACCCTCAAAAAAGTATTAACTCTGTAAATTCAATCTCAATTAATCGCAGATTCGATACGAGTCTAGCTAGACCAGGGTTTCTCAAACTTTCGGCTCCACGAACCCCTGTTAAAGGTTCCAGGGGTCAGCGCACCCCTTAACTAGCCATTTAATTCCGGGTGTGCCTATTTCTTGTCGCAAATGTAGTCAACTTTATGATTGATTTTGGTCAATATTTCAATCTTAATTCTGCCACCATGACGTAAATCTTGTCGCGCACCCCCTAGCGTCGAATGGCGAACTTCTAGGGGTTCGCGTACCATACTTTGAGAAACCTTGAACTAGACCATCGATATTGTAAGTGGCCTAGAGCGATAACACACTGTATCTAATCAGGATCTGAGAAAAGTTGACCCAAAGAAGTAATAGTATTATTTGTAATTATTATGCTTTCAGCGTATCGGAGGCAGTCAGTGCCTTAACGCTCTTACAGTGACTTACAACTGAGTCATAGACAAACTTAAAATCACACATTATTGTACGCAAGTACAGTCAGCGTCAAATAGTCCGTGACAGCCAAAGTGGCCAAAAAGTTCGCATCGCGTCTTTGTTACAATAAAATTGGAATAAGGATGTTGTGTTGTCAAATTTTTGGCCACTTTCGGTGTCACGAACTACACTCGACAGCAAATAAATCGCACCACCACAAGCACTTTCAAACGTATGCATCCCCACTTCACATCAATATTGGTACCATTCAAAAGCCTAGTTCTAAACTTCATTTCATTATAGGAAAGGTTTTTACCCCAAAAATGTTTCTTTAGAAGGATCCAGAGTCACTTCTTCAAAAAATAGATAGTTACGCTTGAGCCAACTTTTATGGCTATAAAACTGTTAAGTTGGGATTAATCGCTATCCATCTGTTAAAGAGGACACGTGTGATCATTATTTGGTTTTATAACCATAAAATTTGGTCTAATTGATCCCAGAGGTGAGCCCAAAGTGGGGTCTTTTTTCAAGTCACATTTATGGTATATGTTAATCATTTTTTTAAGGATATTTATTGGGCTTTCAAATAACACCAATATTGTTGGGGCACCATTATTGTGTCAAAAGAAAATCTTTAAAGTTCGCGTCGCGGGTGGTGCGATTTATTTGCTGTCGAGTGTATTTGACGCTGACTGTACCTAAATCAGTTTAACTGATCGTAGATTAGTTGTAAATGTTGTTTAATTGTTACTAAATAGAATACTTTACTAAACAGTTGCAAATGTTAATGTTGTATAGATTCTATTGCCGTTGTGAAATGCACCAAATAGAATAAATCTAATAGTACAAATATTGTGTTTTATTTATTTTACAGGAAAACTACTCAGTTTCTATTAAAACTGTTTATTGGCTTACAAAAAATAACAACTTATCAATAAATCACATTGGTGTCATACACAATTTTTGTTAACAGTTACATGTTATATACATATTATGTTGTGTGTAACAATTGCAATAAACAATATGCATTTATCCTTAAACATTATATCTTTGTAACGAAATTATTTAATCCGAAACTACTTTATGTTAAAAAGTAGGTACACAAACTGTGTTACAACAAATATATTGCTTATTTTTGCCTTTATTAATGCTTTTCTTTTCCTCATATTATAGTTCAGTTTTTGTTGAATATTCAGTTATTTAAAGTAAAAATAAACATGAATTTCAGTTTAAATAAGCTAGCAAAATCGATAAAACAATACACAACTAACTTTTAATTTAATATATATAAAATATACAGTCTGTACTCATTTCATACACACAAATCATTTGGACCAGTAAAAATAAAATCATAATATACATAATTATGTACTTATGTACTACCTAGTTTAGTTACGGATTATAATTATTAATTTGGCAACTATCTAAAATAATAATAACATATTATTACAATAGCAGCAAGCTGGTTTGATTACAATATGACTATAAAAATGGGACTAAGTTGATTATTTTGTCTATTAAAACACTATCATTTTACTAAATACATAATTTGTTGATTAGGGAACGAAAATTTAACTAAGAACAGATTTTTCAGTTGCTAGTTAACATGAAATTTAACATATTTATCAATACAAAAATTAACAAAATATTAAGTAAATATTGATAAAAGTTACAATGTCAAGCCTAAGGGGCATAACAAGTCCAAACTTTTCATTGTTTTTAGACCTCAAGCCAAGGGAATAAAGTTCCAAATATGGTGGGAACTAAATTCCCACTGCCATGTGAAGGGTTAAAATAAGTCCAATATAAGTGTTAAGTCGTATGTTTAATAACAATTCAATTCTAACAGTTCAACATGTATGAATTTTATAACCGTTAAAATGACGTCATGTTATTTTAACTGGCAACAATAGTTTCAAGGATCCTAATTTATTATTAACTAATATAGAAAAGTATTCTATCTTTACTAGGGACCAGCGCTAAGAAGTATATTATTGTTTTAAGGTTCGGCCAAACCAACGCGTGCAACCCGCGTGCTTGATGGCGATCACGTTCGCGTTCCAGAGGTTTGCCATGAAAAATTTCCGCCATTTAAAATCAGAAAAGTCAAAATAACAATCGCGATCTGATCATCACCGCCGCGTGAAGACGCTGCATAGATCGCCGCGACCAATGACAGTGGGTCTAGACAAAGTGCAAATTATAATCGCAAACCAGTCGAAAAGTGGTCGAAAAGCCCCTTTTTTGTATGGAGTTTTGACGGATTCGATTTTCGATTCGATCAAAAACTGCGTTTTGTCTAGGGGGGCTGGACGCGTTGATGTGAACTCATTGCTACAAATTCATACACAACATGTGCACGCAGACTGCACGCGTTGGTTTGGCCGAATCTTTATTCTTTGAGGATTCATAAATTCATTAGACAAACTTGACCGCGCAAATGATTCGTTGTAAAATAATACCACTAGGAACAATAATAATACAAAAAATATATATTTTACAGTGATGTCATTACAGTGTCTAAGCTGTAAAAGAATTAATTCAGTTTATTCATTTCCTTATTAATTGTAGCTGTATAAATTCTTCTACGATAACATGGCCAGCTATGTACATAAACATGTTATTTGTATAAATGCAAAATAAATAATTAATGACAAGGGTCCCTAAACCATTCTAAGTTCAATACTCAAGCAAGTACTGAAATCAAATATCGCTTATTTTATTAGGAAAGATGTTCTACTACATAAGAGCACCATTCGCAATTTTTACTAGATATAACCCAGTAGTTAAAAGCCTTCTCAAAGTTAGAAAAGATTAGGAGCCCCTGAAATTATTTATAGGCTATTTCAAATAAGACGTTTTGAGTCGTCCCGTTCGCAGGACTGCACACGGAAAATTGTATGACAACTGCGTTAGGATAAAAATGACAATTACCAACAGTTAGGCCCAGAACAGACGGCGAAACGCAACTGCAACTTTCTGATGATTCTTATGAATGAAACTGAAACTGAAAGTTTCAAACTGGTCGCGTCATGTGTGTTCTCTCAACGGACGCTATGGCAGAAACTTAGATGCAACTCAAAAGTAACTAGCAGTTCCAGTTTCTTTGCAGTTGCGTTTCTCCGTCTGTTCTGGGCCTTAGTGTGAGGTCTTATAAACACACCACTGTTTGTTTGCTCCAAAGAAGGTCTTATTAAAAAGTACCATAAAAGCTATTTTTTGTTTTTTTTTTATGCATTACAAGGCAGGTATTTGACCACAATCGCACCTGATGTTAAGTGGGATGCGGTCTAGGATGGTACATATCTGCCCTGTAAGTGCCTATTCACTCTCGCCTTGAAAAGGTCCGGATTATAGTTTTCGGGAAAGACAGCAGCAGGCAATGAATTCCATTGAATGTTGATTGAAAAAATCGGCAAGTTCCTCGCAAAGTATTGTATTAAAAGCGCGACTTGTCGCACGCAGCAGGCAGTGACTACATTACAAATTTGATAACCTAACTATTGTATAGATCACGTTCCGTCATGCGCACTGGAGGAGCTAATATGCCGAGTCCGTTTACCAACTCCAGTGGCGGATTTGTTCTTGTGTCTCTTTCTATCACTGTCTTCCTCACTCACACTGTTACACCTAGGTTTGGGGCTCATCATGGTATCGGAACTCACCGATTCCCTTTGGGACTTCTTGCGTTGACGTTTGGGTATACTTTCGCCTATCAGCATCTCGTTGAACTGGCGTTGCCTGGCCTCCCAGTACAGGTTTTGGCGCTGGATGACGTCAGGGTATTTGGCCTCGAAGGCCGTGTCTGGTGGTATGAGGAGTTCCCAGCCAGTGCGGGGGTTGTATTTGGCGACTGACTGAAGAATTTCCAGCACTTCGAGGGCCGGGAGACGAACTGCTGCGGCGAACTTCCGCCGGTCCACGTACGGGTGTTGTGTGAAGAGGTAGAGCTGGAAGAAATAAAAAAAAAATTGTGAGGGAAGGAAAAGTGCTGCGTAAACTGTAAGTTGAAGAACTGACTACCCATGATGCAGTAAGGTTCTGGAGTTGAACCAACGACCTCATAAAGGTAGCAGAAAACCTGATACATGCCGCTACCATCCGGTCAATATGGAAATCATTGAGGAGGCCTATGGATCAGCGGTGGACATCCTGTGACTGAAATGATGATGACGAAAGGACATGGATCTACAGCTACCAGTGGTTATGGTCGGTGGCCTGTAGTGGTTATGGTCGGAGGCCTGTAGTGGTTATGGTCGGTGGCCTGAAGTGGTTATGGTCGGTGGCCTGTAGTGGTTATGGTCGGTGGCCTGTAGTGGTTATGGTCGGTGGCCTGTAGTGGTTATGATCGGTGGCCTGTAGTGGTTATGATCGGTGGCCTGTAGTGGTTATGATCGGTGGCCTGTAGTGGTTATGATCGGTGGCCTGTAGTGGTTATGATCGGTGGCCTGTAGTGGTTATGATCGGTGGCCTGTAGTGGTTATGATCGGTGGCCTGTAGTGGTTATGATCGGTGGCCTGTAGTGGTTATGATCGGTGGCCTGTAGTGGTTATGATCGGTGGCCTGTAGTGGTTATGATCGGTGGCCTGTAGTGGTTATGATCGGTGGCCTGTAGTGGTTATGATCGGTGGCCTGTAGTGGTTATGATCGGTGGCCTGTAGTGGTTATGATCGGTGGCCTGTAGTGGTTATGATCGGTGGCCTGTAGTGGTTATGATCGGTGGCCTGTAGTGGTTATGATCGGTGGCCTGTAGTGGTTATGATCGGTGGCCTGTAGTGGTTATGATCGGTGGCCTGTAGTGGTTATGATCGGTGGCCTGTAGTGGTTATGATCGGTGGCCTGTAGTGGTTATGATCGGTGGCCTGTAGTGGTTATGATCGGTGGCCTGTAGTGGTTATGATCGGTGGCCTGTAGTGGTTATGATCGGTGGCCTGTAGTGGTTATGATCGGTGGCCTGTAGTGGTTATGATCGGTGGCCTGTAGTGGTTATGATCGGTGGCCTGTAGTGGTTATGATCGGTGGCCTGTAGTGGTTATGATCGGTGGCCTGTAGTGGTTATGATCGGTGGCCTGTAGTGGTTATGATCGGTGGCCTGTAGTGGTTATGATCGGTGGCCTGTAGTGGTTATGATCGGTGGCCTGTAGTGGTTATGATCGGTGGCCTGTAGTGGTTATGATCGGTGGCCTGTAGTGGTTATGGTCAGTGGCCTGTAGAGGTTATGGTCGGTGGCCTGTAGTGGTTATTAAGGTCGGTGGCCTGTAGTGGTTATGGTCGGTGGCCTGCAGTGGTTATGGTCGGTGGCCTGTAGTTGTTATGGCCGGTGGCCTGTAGTGGTTATGGTCGGTGGCCTGTCTCACTCACTGCGTGGTCCCTAGCAGCGCACAGCAGCCGCTGCGGCACGCGGGCGGCGCGCGTGTACAGCGAGCCCGAGCGCGCCGCCCACACGCCGCGCACGCAGCACGCGCTCGCGCTCAGAGCTGATAGTAGCGCCTGCTCCGGTAACTGGCCTTCGTCGGCGTTTCAATTTATAACATGATTTCGATGATGCGGGATTGCAAACCCTACCTGCGACCGCTGAGAATGCATCCCAGACTGCTCGATGCGACCAATAAATACTGGAGACTGGAGACGTGGCGTGAACTTTTTTTTATGGTCTAAAAGGGGGCGCGTCTCAAAAAAGCTTGAGAACCCCTGGTTTAAAACATTGTAATGGCCACCAACTACTAGTGGCGTCCTCCGACCTTCTTACTTCGGTACCAAAGGACCCTGCCATGTCTTTTGATTCCTTATAGTACGCAGAACTAACTGCTGATGGTGCAGCAAGGTTCTGGAGTAGGAAAAAAGCTCAAAAGCGTAGCGTGGGACGTTCACCCACAAGGTGGACGAACGTCCCCGTCGTGAAGGCGCTGGAGGCAGGCCGCTAATAATAAATCTATATGGAAATTATTGAAGTACGTCCTGTAGCTTAAATGATGACTGGTGGTTATGGTAGGTGGTCCGTTTTGAGCGGGGTCTCACTCTCTATATTTTTTGAATAATTTCTATATTTTTGAGGTCCCTTGTCTAAAAGTCGTCTGGGGTCCCTATAAGTCTGAGCACTACTCACTGCGTGGTCCCTAGCAGCGCACAGCAGCCGCTGCGGCACGCGGGCGGCGCGCGAGTACAGCGAGCCCGAGCGCGCCGCCCACACGCCGCGCACGCAGCACGCGCTCGCGCTCAGCGCTGATAGTAGAGCTGGCTCCGGCAGCTGGCCTTCGTCGGCGTTTCATTTTATAACATGACTTCGAAGATGCGGGATTGTAAACCCTACCTGCGACCGCTGAGAAAGCATCCTAGACTGCTCCATACGACCTATGAATAATCTGGACTAGAGGCAGGGCGTGAACTCTCTTTTATGGTCGAAAGGAGGCGCGTCTCAAATAAGTTAGGGACCCCTGGTTTAAAACATTGTAATGGCCACCGACTACTAGTGGCGGCTACTGATCTCCTTACTTCACGCGGTACTAAAGGACATGGCAGGGCTCATAGTACGCAGAGCCGCCGGATACAGCCGGTCAATATGGAAATCATTGGGAGGGGCCTATGTTCAGCAGTGGACGTACTTTTGCTGAAATGATGATGATGATGAAAGGACATGGCCTTACAGCTACCAGTGGTTATGGTCGGTGGCCTGTAGTGGTTATGGTCGGTGGCCTGTAGTGGTTATGGTCGGTGGCCTGTAGTGGTTATGGTCGGTGGCCTGAAGTGGTTATGGTCGGTGGCCTGTAGTGGTATGGTCGGTGGCCCGTTTAGAGCGGGGTGTCACTCACTGCGTGGTCCCTAGCAGCGCACAGCAGCCGCTGCGGCACGCGGGCGGCGCGCGTGTACAGCGAGCCCGAGCGCGCCGCCCACACGCCGCGCACGCAGCACGCGCTCGCGCTCAGAGCTGATAGTAGAGCCGGCTCGGGTAACTGGCCCTCGTCGGCGATTCATTTTATAACATGATGCGGGATTGCAAACCTAATGCAACCTACCTGCGACTGCTCGATGCGACCAATAATTTGTACTGGAGGGTGGCGGGCGTGGACTTTTTTTTATGGTCGAAAAGGAGCGCGTCTCAAATAAGTTAGGAAAGCCCTGTTTTAAAGCATTGTAATAGCCATCCTTACTTCGGTACCAAAGGACATGGCAGGGCTCATAGTACGCAGAGCCGCCGGATACAGCCGGTCAATATGGAAATCATTGGGAGGGGCCTATGTTCAGCAGTGGACGTACTTTTGCTGAAATGATGATGATGATGAAAGGACATGGCCTTACAGCTACCAGTGGTTATGGTCGGTGGCCTGTAGTGGTTATGGTCGGTGGCCTGTTTAGACCGGGGTGTCACTCACTGCGTGGTCCCGGGCGGCGCACAGCAGCCGCTGCGGCACGCGGGCGGCGCGCGTGTACAGCGAGCCCGAGCGCGCCGCCCACACGCCGCGCACGCAGCACGCGCTCGCGCTCAGCGCTGATAGTAGAGCCGGCTCCGGTAACTGGCCTTCGTCAGTACGGACGAGCGCGCGAAGGTCGTTGAACGTCATCAGTTTTGCTGGGAACAAACATTGACAGAATAAATATTATGTACTACTACTTTTTGCCTGCTAAATTTCGGCCTGTCACAAAAGCACCGCGCGCGCAATGGCGTAACTATACCATCCGAGCCCCGTTGCAAATTCTGTGCATTCTTGGCGTATCTAGGGACCCATTGCGATATACGAGGGTCTCATGCCCACTAGGCCTAATGCCCGTTTTCACCATCAATCCCTAATTTTTAAGTGACCCCTAAGGTAACACATAACTGGAATTTTGTTTTCATAGACTTAAAAATTAGGGATTGATGATGAAAACGGGCATTAGGCTTTCTGGTTGGGGGCTGGGACATTTTGCCAGCCCTGCCACCCTATAGTTACGCCACAGCGCGCACATTTATCTCGCTTTTAAAAACTGGGATAAAAACTATCAATTGTTTTTCCCTGGGTTTCAAACTACACATCTCTATATCAACACACACGCTTTTAATAAAGTAGACATGGTTGCAACAATGCTACATAATTTATAATCATTGGAAACACATTCCGGCCATCAATTTTGGTGCAAACTTCATATAATCATTACAAAAATTTCAACCATTTCCATCAATTTTCTCACCATTTCTATATGCAATAAAGTATAAAATGTGTAAAGTAATGACATTAAAATTATGTAAAACCAACGCCTAATTTCAATGACGCCTAGTAGTAGTTTTTTTTTTTTTTTTTTTTTTTTTTTTTTTTTTTTTNTTTTAGTTAGTTAGTCATGAGTTAGGCGTTAGGCAGTTCGATTTTTTCAAGTTATTTATAATTTTCAAATTAGTTTGAGATGCGACTCTTATTAACGCTAAAAAATAAATATGTAACTATGCGTTAACTAAATGACAACTTAAATCCACTCACCATTGATAAGTATCTGCGTAATCTGATCCTGCGGCGAGGGCCTGGTGGCGGGAGCCACGTCTGCCTCGTCAGGCGGCGCGGGCGGCACCAGCGTTCGGATGTAGTCCTTCGCCCGGACGGTCAGCGCCGACCCGTCTGCTGACGTCATGCTGAACAGCTTGAGACGCTCGAGCTGGGAATAGAAGCGTCAATTAGTTATGACTAGCGGCCATCCGCTACTTCGTACGCGTGGACCTCGTTTTTACCCTCGTTAGATATCATATTGATAGACGACGTTTCATGGCTCTCCCATATTTACGAACGTTAAAAACAGTAGTTTGTCCAGCGCTGTAGATTTTAACCAATGACAAGACGTGTCTAAAAAGCGCCATAGATGCGTCATCCCTCTGCGATGTGCATCGGCGCTGTTCAGAACTTGGTCTCGGGATAAAGCCACCAGTCTCCCGAAAGCGTCTGCTTATGAGGAGCTGACGTGCGACAGCCCGCTGGCTGAGCCCTTCTTGCAATAGTGCAAGGATTTGTGCAGCTTCTGAAGGTGTAGAATCCCAGGTAAACTGTCAAAAGAAGCTGATATGTGTATGGATCAACGTGTGAAAGCAAAAATCCGAAAACACATAGTGCAGCACTGGATCAACAGAGAGAAGTCATTCAAAGTAAGATAACAATAAAATTGCTAAAATAAATACTACCTTCATTTTAAAGCTATTGCATAAGGGTTGCATTTCATTCACAGTATATTTCAATCACAAACAGTGAGTGCTTATCTGCCCCAGTTTTAGCTAATTATTTTTACTACCTATTCAAATAAAAGTAAATACACTTTAAAAACAACTTGAACTAGAAAATGCCTAACCTAAGTTTTCAGTAATAAGTAGCAAAATAGGTAAAATTTTAAACTTCTTACTTCTGCTTGATCTGTATCAGAATGTCTCCACAGGGCGTCGAACCAGGGCTCTTCAGATATCCGCTGGGAAATGGTTTCGAATGATTTCTCGCGTGCTTTCTTCGCTAAATCAGTCTCTTGACGCGCGAATTTCACTGTCACCTGAAACCAAATAACATACTCCTAAGTAAAAAATATAGAATTGTGTTAAATAAGATTACTCATAGCATACTAAAGATAGACAAAGTTAGATATACAGACAAACACTCTTTTGTTCCGCTATTATCAAAGAAAGCATTGGGTACAGTGTGCTAACAGTATTTGACTCTCTTCACTCTTCTAGCTTTATATCAAAACAATAGAAGTCTTTTTATTTAATCTGTATCCATTTCCTCATGTTATTTCACAGAAACCAAAAAATCAGTTTCTTCTTTTGCAGCATTTTACCAATACAAAGAATCTGGGCCTTTTCAAGGTGAGTGAGTAGTCACTTATATCAAGGGTAAGTATGTACTACCCTAGACTGCATCTCATTTAACATCAGGTGTAGTGCAAAAAAGTTCATTGTTAATTAATTTTCAACAAAACAATCAAAACAGTAAAAAAAGATCTTACCTGTTGTGCTTCCGGTTCTTTTTCTTCTTCGTCAGATTCTTCAGCCTTACTCTTGTCCTGTTTACGTTTGTCTTGTTTGTCGAAGTAAGAATAAGACGGCCGCAACTGCACTATACCTGAACAACAAAATTAACGTTTTCATTAAACCATCAAACCCAAAACAGTTGTATGGATTATATGACATTTATATTGTTATATTAAGGGCTGATTTTTCAATAGTCAGATATCTTTAAACTGAAGAATAACCTTGTCATTTTGACATATTTACTTACTATATTACTACTAGCTTTCCGCCCGCGGCTTCGCCCGCGTGGAATTTTGTCTGTCACAGAAAAAGTTTATCGCGCGCGTCCCTGTTTCAAAAACCGGGATAAAAACTATCCTATGTTCTTTCCCGGGACTCAAACTATCTCTATGCCAAATTTCATCAAAATCGGTTGCGAGGTTTAAGCGGGAAAGCGTAACAGACAGACAGACAGACAGAGTTACTTTCGCATTTATAATATTAGTTGGGATAACTGTCAATGTGCCAAACTTATTTGTCAGTCAAAAGTTATCCGACGATTGAAAAATCAGCCCTTACTCAATAAAAAGCAATACTGTAAACACAATAATGTTAGCGCTCCTGCACACGACGCCGCCACATTGGCGCACGGTGGGCTGATATTAGAGCTTCATAGACTTAGCGTCGCTCAAAAATCAAGTGCCTAATTTTGAAAAAATAAATATGCCAATGTTTTCCCTTACCAAAAAGGAATATTTTATGTTAAATAATAACTTTATCAAGAAACGTTACATAACATAAAATATTCCTTTTTGGTAAAGGAACACATTGGCATATTTATTTTTTCAAAATTAGGCACTTGATTTTTAAGCGACGCTAAGTCTATGAAGCTCTAATATCAGCCCACCGTGCGCCGCCGCGCAATGTGGCGGCGTCGTGTGCAGGAGCCCTTACAGTATGATGCAATATTTTTTTTAATATGGCTATATCTTAATATCATTTACATGGACAATTAACAGGACAAAAGTATTAAGACACTAAAATCACATTCACTAGGTACTAATAAATATTTAGAAGATTTTAACAGTAAAATAATAAATAAAGACACTTTACTGTACACCACACACAAAAAAAAAGAAAGCAAGAGATACATAGGGACAGTACAATTAATTTAGGCAATCTTATCGTAATAAAGCTTCCAGATAATGTTACCTTGTATTGGAGTGCAGTGCAACTCCTTGTCTTGCAGTATAGCAACAGCATAGTGCTGCGTTTCACTGCATGGGGAACTACTTTCGTACACTATCTTGTCCATGATGCCATGCCGGAAATACTGGGCTCTGTCTTTTTCTTTCACATGCCATGAAGATTCCTAGCAAAATATACAGTAATTTATTAATATTCATTACAAAAAGCATAAATTTACTGTTGTTGCCATAAATTATTGGCTTATTTGGAATAAAAGTACTGTTACAACATAGTCTACAGCATATGGCATATTTGTCTAAAGGTACTTGGACAATAATACCATGCTGTTGTATGAATATGTACTTAGATTATGAATTTTTTAAAGTAATTAACGTTACCTGATGTCCATCAGTATTTAGCGCAATCTGCTCGCCCTTAGATTGACAATATTTATCGCTGTAAGTGTCTAATTCAACCTCGAGCCTCACCAACTGGTTTTTAGGCTTGATTGAGGCATTCAGTACTTTAACATCTTTCCAATCTCTATTCGCTGGCCTGACTGGATACTGATAAATATAAAGATTCTTCGAAAGGGCCTGGGATAGAAAAACTGGAATCTGAAATTAGAAACAGCACAGAAAATCAGTTTAAAATCCATTTTTATGAACAACAACATAACCTCATCGGGTGTACCACGTTGCTAATTACAAGCGGGTCTTTCCAGTACCTCTTGAACAATGGGATCATCCTCTTCCATTTTAATATGAGCTAGTAATCGACAAACACTACAGCATATCAAATTAAATTCACAAACTGAGAGACTTGCTCGAGTGATATGACGAGAAGGTATTTCTCTCTAATCTGTGATTTTTGTTTGACAGCTGTGTACCATAGACAAAACAGATGGATGCCTCATGCCACAGATCTCGTTTATTCATCCTAAGATAAGGCTGCATTCATACCCACTAGATAGGAGAAGAGGAGAGGCAAGAAGCGGAGCGGAGCTGTACCAATAGGATAGGATTGCTTGAAATCTCTGCTTAGTTTGTTCATTACCATTCAGTATTATAAAATACCTATATTAACAGTTCGGGTCTAGGATAGCACGGTGTAAAATATCCAAATCATGAAGGTCATAATATTCTGATTTAGCCGTAGGATTTAGCAGACTTCTGGAGTACTGGTCAGAAAGAATATTTTAAAAGGATAATCCCTGACACATTAATTTCACTCAAGTCGCTGACAATACACGAAATATTTACTTTTTGAATGTTTTTACGAGATAATTATATTTTTTGAGAGAATAACTTTACCTCACTGTAATTACTATGTTTTTCTCGGTAATAAGCAATTAATTTCTTTTTTACAAGGTCATACGCAATTTTAAATTTCATTCAACATGTCTGATATGATAATAAATGGTAAGTACTTACCTACTATGTTGATTTTTTAACAGTGTAAGTAAAAGAGAGAGACTTGAAAGAACTTAATCAATACGTCGTTAAAGTAACTTATTCATTAGATGAAAGTCAGTAAACGATATTATCAATAACTGGGTTGAGTGAGCTTTATATTAGTGACCTCCAATTCCAATTATTTCATTTTCAGATTCTGTGCCAGTGGATAAAAAATGGAATGAATTAATAAAATACAACATATTTATCATGAAACTAGTAGAATTTGTAAGTATTTTGAATTGATTCAATTTTACATTATCAAAGTTGCAAATAGAGTTTCATAGAAAAAAAAATCCCTTCATTCGCCTCGTATGAGGATTGAAGAACAATATTCATTTAGATCGTTCTCCAATAATTTTATTGTTTGTATTTCCTTGGTTGTAGGGTATTTCTCTAGTAATCACGGTATTACCACTGATATTACCAAGGCCAAAAGGACACATGTACTGCATATCTACTGGGCCTACGCTTATTATATCGTTAATATTCATTGCCCTATATTTACGGAGAAAAGTACCTTTATTCATGGAGAAAATGTACTTATTTTTTCAAATTATGTTTACATTTGGTGCTTTTATGCAATGTTTTTTATTAAATTTAGTAAGGGTGTGGTTGTGGTTACTGTATGGTGTTTTGTATTTTGGACTGTTGACTGCATTGTCTCTTGATTTATTTCTGATAGCTAATGAAAGAGGATGTACTTTTAGTTGCGCGTAAACGTTAAACTGTAATTATTCCATTAATATACATTTAATTTATTTTATCTTTTGTTTATTTTATTTTAACTAGTAAAGGCCTGCCCTTAAATAATTTTTAGATTCAGTAGGTGTATATCATAGACAAGAATGTCCCGCTTTTGAAGGGGAGGCTAGCAGTCGTTCAAATAAATCAACTGACAGACGTTCAAATAAATCAGCTGATCATTCTGTCATATTCTGTCATGTCAAAAGTTTGTGAATTTCATTTTCCTGTATTTTCCGCGGTTTTAAATTAGATTTTACTTTTCCGCTAAATATTTATCTAAATTAAGTAGTAAACATTTAACCTTTAGTTTTTGAACTCCTTTATGAGATTAACAAGTACATGAGAATCGAATAACTTCGATTAAATTGATGTGAACAATGAGTTAGGCAGGTAAGAATATGTTTCGATCCAATCAAAACATGAATGCGTTTACTTTTAGGTAATATCAATGCTTCTCATGATCCTACCGTTCATCATGACTGAACCGGGCGTCATGTATTGCCTGGCCGTGTCCCCGACGGTTATAATGTCAGTTATGTTCGTGGTGCTGTATTTAGTGGATCAAGTACACGATTTAGCCGAACAATTATACCTTGCAATACAAATATTCCTATGTGCCACGGGCCTAACCGCTAATGTACTGTCCATGAGTGCCGTTGGTGCCGTGTACGGTGTATTTATTACCCATTTATTTGTTGCCCTATGTATAGATCAGTACTATGTTTTCAAGGAAAGAGGCTTTGTACTGTTCAAGTAATGTTTTATGTGAATAAAATTTTTGAGAATATGATTACACTTATTATTCCATATTTACAATTAACTCTTGCTAGAAGAAAGTTTATTTCAGAATTAGCACAGATAATATAATACTAGTTCGATTGATAGTCATGAGCTTTGTTTTAAGACAAAGAAAATTACAAAATATTTTTTGCATTTAACAGAATTTTACAGCGTTCTAAATTAATATTAAAATCCATTTTTTTTTAAAGTTCTATGCAAAAGTGAACAAACCGTCGTGTCTTACTTTTAGGTAGTGGCCCTCCTACTCAATGTTCTCCCCCATGTGGTGGACCCAGTGGACCTCTTGCAATGCCTGGTGGCCGCCCCCACGCTCATGCTGTCCGTGCTATTCATGGTGCTATACGTTGTCGACCAGGTACAATATGAGGCAGAACTATACTACGTTGCCACCGAACTCTTCATCACAGCACTCGCAATGATCAGCCTCTTCCTCAGTGGAGAAGTCCGAGGAGCCATATACGGCCTCTTCTACCTTGACCTTATCATAGCCTTCAGCATGGATATTTATTACATGCACAAGGAAAGAGGCTGGACATATTAAAAATATTGAAATTATCTACAGTGCCATAACGCTGATTACTCATACTTATCCTGAAGTGTGATAATACTACATCCTGTTACAATTAAATGTGGCTAGTTCAAATATATTTTATTTAAAAATGTGTACCAAAGTATTACAAGCTCTTGTGAACTGTATCAAGTTTTTTACATTCCGTTTATTTAAAATGTTATTACGGTTGACATCAGGGATTCGAAGAAACTCTGTGCATAAATGTTTGTGGATATTAATCATTGTTGCTGTGATAATGTATTTTACTTGCAAATATAATTTGAGAAGTAAAAATTGGGGTGGTGCAAAGCTCACTCCTAAACATCCAGTGATTATGTGGTGGACCTCCAATTTTGGTGGTTTTGTTGGAACTAGAACATGTGCCAGAAATATTAAATGTGATATGCTTAGTGATAGAAACGAGAGCCATGCCTACAAAGTTGAGGCATACTTATTTTATGGAAGCCAAATTAAGGTAGATGACCTGCCGCCTCGAAACTCTAAAGATGTATGGGGGTTGTATCATGAGGAGTCTCCAAGGAATTTGGAGGAACTGATGCATGAACCCATGCTCAATTTATTCAATTTCTCTGCTACGTTTAGCAGACATAGTAATGTGCCATTTCCTTTGCAATATCTGGAGTCTTTGGAAGCTGTAACAGATGGGCAACACTTTGTTTCTACTAAAGTAAAAAATATGTTGTTGACTGAAATAGCTCCAGTGATGTATCTACAGAGTGATTGTGAAACTTCCACGGAAAGAGACTCTTACGTGAAAGAACTTATGAAGCATATAGAAATAGATTCTTACGGAGCATGCCTTAAGAATAAAGAAATGCCTGAAAAATTCACAGGTGACTACTTAAATAACTTAAATGAGAATGATTTTCTCGATTTTGTTGCAAGGTACAAGTTTGTGATTGCAATAGAGAATGGAGTCTGTGAGGATTATATCACTGAAAAGTTTTGGAGGCCCATCAAAGTTGGGAGTGTACCGATTTACTTTGGATCTCCGTCAATAAAAGATTGGTTTCCGAATGATAAATCTGCTATACTTTTAGATGATTTTACAACCCCAGAAATTTTAAGTACGCATTTAAAGAAGCTTTTGGCAAATGACAGTTTGTATGAAGAGTACTTAGAGCATAAGACTAAACAGATTATTACAAATACAAAACTTGTTAAAGAATTAAAAGAAAGACCGTATCAGACTGATGGATTGGACACCGTTGAACGGTTTGAATGTTTCATTTGCGAACAACTACACAACAAAACAAATATAGGATCGAACATAGTGAATAAGAGCCATTATAACTGTCCGAAGCCCATATCTGCTTTGACATTGTCAGTAAATCCAACAAATCATTGGGTGTATTCATGGGATTATGCTAGAAAGAGCGCAGAACAATTATACAAACAACTAACAAATTAAAATAGTTTTTATTGGTATTAACTTTTTCAATATATTTTTATACAAGATATGATAAAGTATTTTCATTTATGATATTAGCTTATTGGCAGACTGCATCCAGCGGTGTTATAGCGTGTACGTTTTTGTGTAATCCTCTTTTGACGACGTGGGGAATTTTCTTTGGGACCATTCTGTGGATAAAAAATAATTTATGTTAATAACTTTTATAAAAATCACTTTAATCAATTAAAAAATATGTGTTAGCCAATACACAATATCGTCAAGACAGCCTAGCGCGAGTTATGTCAAATTTAATTTCGCTAATAGGGGACTCTAGTTCTGAGTTTTGGCTAGGAATCGAACCTGGGGCCCACTTCTACAAGATTCACAAAGTCACTGGGACATCAAGCACACAGCTTGTACTGAACGAGCTTTTACGAGGGCTGCACTAAAAGTATCGGGAATAGAATATTTCCACTGTTCCTATCATATTAAAATATTTTTAATTGCAAACACCTTGGTTTTAAGCATCGAATACCATTTATTTATTTAAAAAAAGATTCTCGGTCTTATCACAAGGTCTTGTGAAACTTGTTTAGTCGTTGAGAAAATGGAATTGACTCGAGAAAATTGAAGAGCGATGATTTATTATGACTTTCAGAGTGGTTTAACACAAAAACAGTGTGTTGACCGGATGATTTCTGCATTTGGTAATGAAGCCCCATCCAAAACCATAATTTATCGCTGGTTTGCTGAATTTCAACGTGGACGTGTCAAGCTCAGTGATGGTCCCCGTCAAGGTCGTCCAAAAACTGCAGTCACCCAAGATAACGTTGATGCTGTGCGTAAGCTGATTGAAGAAGATCGACATGTGACATACGGCGAAATTCAGGCAACTTTAGACATTGGCATGAGTCAAATACAAATAATCTTGCATGAACAATTAGGTGTAAAAAAGTTGTTTTCCCGATGGATACCGCATTCGCTCTGTGAAGAGCAAAAAGCGGCTCCCGTTACTTGGTGCGTCAGAACTCTCGGAAGATTACATGCAGGATCCTCAAATGCTGTATACAACATCGTATCAGGTGATGAATCCTGGATATATGCGTACGAACCCGAAACAAAAAACCAGTCACGAGTTTGGGTGTTCGAAAATGAGTTAAAGCCAACAAAAATTGTTCGTTCACGGAGTGTTGCAAAAAAAATGGTGGCTACGTTTGTCTCCAAAACCGGCCATGTTGCGACTATTCCTCTTGGGGGACAAAGAACAGTTAATGCAGAATGGTATGCTAGCATTTGTTTGCCACAAGTCGTTTCTGAACTCCGTAAAGAGAACTGCAACCGCCGCATCATCCTCCATCACGACAATGCGAGTTCTCACACCGCGAACAGAACAAAAGAGTTTTTAGAGCAAGAAAACATAGAATTATTAGACCATCCGCCGTACAGCCCCGACCTAAGCCCTAATGATTTCTATACTTTCCCTAAAATAAAGAATAAATTGCGTGGTCAGTGATTTTCATCACCTGAAGAAGCTGTGGACGCCTACAAAACGGCCATTTTGGAGACCCAAACTTCCGAATGGAATGGTTGCTTCAATGATTGGTTTCGTGTATGGAAAAATGTGTCAAATTTCGCGGAGAATACTTTAAAAAGCAATAAATACATTTTTAAATAGTAATGTTGTTTCACTTGCTTGATTCCCGAAATTTTCAGTGCCGCCCTCGTATACAACAGGCTTTAGTTTATTTAAGTCCTGCAAATAAATTAGCGAGCCATTTAACTAAGTTTGAGCGTAGATACTTACGAAATACAATCAATAATGGGGCACACAGATAGACACAAGGTGCAGCCGGTGCAGTCGTCTGTCACATGCGGAATATGGGTCTGAGGGTCGAATCTGAAAAGGAAAATAACTTCAATTAATTACCCAGGTAGCTGACCTCAAGTGGAGAGGATAGGAGATAAAACGAGATGTATTTCAATCATAGCATATGGCATCATCATCATTTCAGCCATAGGACGTCCACATACCACATACGCCAACATAGGCATCCCCCAATGACTTCCATTTTGACTGTTTGGTAGCGGCCTGGGTCCAGCGCCTTTCTGCTAACTTTTTTGAATAACCAAGATTTTCACATCTCTCTGCTCAACTATGGTCGAAAAACTGATTGGTCGGACCTAAGTCTACGCTACGCTGCGCCACTGCGCACTGTTCGGACTCTCTCACTCTTTCACTCCTGAAATTTTCAAGCTATAGTTTTGTATAGGGGTTTTATTTAGGATTTCCATGACAACTTACTCAATGGCTTGGTAGCCGGAGTCAGCACACGCCATATAGCATTTTCCGCAGTTTATGCACATGTCCTGGAAACAAATATAATATTTAAACATTACATCCAGCGCAGAGAGCGAATTAACCACAATAACTAGGTATCTGAAACTACAACAACAATCGTTGGTGTTTTAGTATTAAGTAATTTATTGGTGTTTTATCTATGTTACACAAATTAGTTCTTGTAATTCAACTCACATTCTAAACCTCGCTCGCTAAAGTCTAAAAACTAGCAATAAAACTTGCAGAAGTTGATTTCCGCAAGTCACAATGTATAAATCTCGCAGAAGTTGGCTTGCCAGCCATTTACACAGTGATAAACAGCTTGCAGAAGTCAACTTCTATAAGTTTTAATGCTAGTCTAATATCCGTTTTCACCATCAATCCCTAATTTTTGAGTGACTCCCTATGGTAACCCATAACAAGAATTTTGTTTTTATAGTGGTCACTTAAAAATTAGGGATTGATGGTAAAAACGAGCATAAACCTCGCTATAACATGCATATAACTTTACAAAAAAGTTTTAGTAGGTACACTTACATCGTCGATCAAAGCAACCACTTGCTTCGTATTGTCCAAATGTTTGTAAGTCCCGACCCTAGAAAGAGCTAGGCCCAACACGTCTTGGATTCTGGGGATTTCGGCCACTCCGTTGACCTTGCCGTTCACGTAAGTGTCGACCTTATTGCTGCCCAACAGTTCTGAATTCAGTCGCTTTTCGTGCAGCAGCTCTTCACGCTTCTTGATGTATGGGCCGAAATGAGCTAGAACCTGAAAAAGTAATTTAAATCATTAATATTGAGGCAAGGTTAGGTACTAAAACTTCAGTTGATTCCACCATAATTAACAAAAGCAATACAGTTTTGTGTGTAAGTTTAATTGAATTATTTATAAGACCTTTGCAAAACTGTTGAAAAAGGTACCTATACCGCGAAAGATACACCAAAAGACACCAATTGATAACTCGCCCGTATTGTATGTATAGTCCAGAATTATGTTTACCTAGCTATGTATTAGCGGCCGCCCGCGACTTCGTACGCGTGGATTCCGTTTTACCCCTTTAGGGGTGGAGTTTCGTAAAATCCTTTCTTAGCGGTTGCCTACGTCATAACATCTACCTGCATGCCAAATTTCAGCCCGATCTGTCCAGTGGTTTGGGCTGTGCATTGATAGATCACTATATCAGTCAGTCAGTCACCTTTGAGTTATAAATATTTAAAATATATGAGATTACCTTTCCATCGTTGTCGTACAACGTCTCCACCGGCTTCCCCTTCTGGTGCTTGAAGGTGGGCGGCGACTGGCCCGTCCAGCCGTCCAGGCCAATAGAACGCAAGTACAGCAGCGCCTTCAGGCCCGTTATGTAGTCCTCCACCACCGTGAAGTCTTGGTTCTGGACGGCGCTGCAGATCTAGAAGATCATAGAATAGGATTATTAGTGGTTTGGAAGTAGAATAAGCCGACAAGAAGTTTCGGCATCGTACGCGCCGATTCGATATTTATTTATCAATGAGCAACATAATAAGCTTACAGAAAAACCAAAGCGCTTACATGTTTAGTTCACATTAATTTAACTAAGAGTTCGTTGGTAACCTCTAGCTAGACGATGAACTACATAAGTACCTATTTATAGCTTCGTTCTTTCGTTCGTTTTAGCCAAATCACGTCCACTGCTGGACAAAGGTCTCCCCTAAGGATTTCCATAAGGACCGGTCCTGCGCTGCCCGCTACCAGGTGTTTTCCGCAACATTCACCATATCAATTAAAATGGTAAGACACGGGTCTTAACGCGACGTTTATTAATGAGTTACATTATGCCTATGTTCGAAGGCGAACCCAAAGGCTGACATAGATAGATAGATAGATTATGCACATGTCCTGAAAATGCTGCAGCCGAAACGTCAAGCTGTGAGTACCTACATATTGTAACTCAATAATTAATTTTAATTGAAATGGAACGCGAAAGTTTAAAATCTTATAGGTAGGTACTTACTTCACCATATCATTGATCAACCTATTGGGAGGCCTTCTTGATTTTACATCTTCAGAGGAAAAATCTTCTTGGATCTGATAAACAGTTTGAAGTAACTAACCTGCACAACTGGCGCTCCGCACATTATAAACTGCAATGCTGAATCAGCAGAGTCGATGCCGCCGATGCCCAGTATTGGGAACCCGGGCAGCTTATTCCCAATCGCGGATACGGCGCGGAGGCCCATCGGACGCGTCGCGTTGCCGGACACCCCGCCGTATGTCGTGTGCTTTTCGACGCCTTGCAAAATAGAACGATAGAGATATCCATTTCATTGTAAAAAAAACCAGTCTTTTAGGGAGAACTGAAAAGTTTAAAATTACATTCTTACTTTGGAAGGCACTATTGGAATAGAGAATCCTAGAGGTTGATTGTGGTGCTCAATTAACTATACAAATACTTTTCTGAAAACCGCATCAAAATCGGTTGAGCCAAACAAGTGAAACTGAGAACACTTAGGCTGGATTAACTTTGACAAACGTCGAAAATCTGTCAAATTCCATACAAAAAACACCGGTTATCGTTAAGGTTACGGTCAAAGTTAGGTAGTGCAACTCAGCCTTACTCTTTTCAAGTCGATCCAAAAGGGACCAATACAATTTTATTTTTCATACGTATAAAAATAGACATAGGTACATACCAACAGCAGGCCATGGTGTAGCGTCGGCTTTGACAGACATAAGGCCGGAGACGGTGTTGATGGCAGAAACACCGCTAGCGCCACCTAGAAGCAATGGAACATCACGTCCATGTTATTCAAACAGGAGTACTTAGGGCAGGGCCGGATTAACCATTTCGGGGCCTAGGCACAGCTCGTTTCGGGCCCCCCCTTCTTAATTTCATACCACAAAATCGCCTTAGGAAATTTTTACTGTCTACATTACGAAATAAAATGAAGGTTATTATCATCAACAACAGACTTCAGTCATCACATTGCAAAGGTATACGCCTTCCTTCAAGTGAAAAGACTTTCGCCACAAACTAAATGTATGGAAGATGGAAACATTGAATTTTTAGATAAATTCCGTTTATTCTGTAACCTGTTATTGGTACCGTTTGAAAGAGCTCGTGAAGCACTTTCAGGATCAGTAACCAGTTTTACGATATCTTTTGTAGTTTTTAATAATATGATGCTGTACCAAATGTATGGAAGCCGGAAACATTGATTTTTCGGATAGATCCAGTTTATTCTTTAACCTATTATTGGTACCATTTAATAGAGCTCATGAAGAACTTTCAGCATCAGTAACTAGTTTTTTGATATCTTGTATCGTTAAGAAATAATCGAGTGAGATCACTTATCGTTTCCACCCTGTATAATCATGTAAAGCAAAGCAGTAATGTTAACTAGGCATGTAGAATAAGACATGAAAATCAATCAAATCGGTAATAGGGGAAAGTAGTACGAGTTGATCCCCTGGGGTAAGATGATCTTTCGCGATTGTGCTGAAACCACTAACGTCATTTAGTTTCTTTCACTGGTAAAACATAGCTCTGGACACATCCCCGCCTCAGTCAAATCGTAATGGTGGCGTGAGCGATACATCGAATTTGACGAGAAAAAAGAAAAATTGTGTACTTCTGATCTAAAATAGGCATGACTTTGAGCTTATGTTACTTTTATTCAAACAATGTTAAATGTAATTACTGTTGTCGTTAGGCTTTCTATTATGTTTAATTTTAATATTTTGGCCATAAAAACGTAGCCGCGTACTTGTAGATTATTTTAGCAAATATTTAACAAAAAGTGGGACTTGGGTCAAGATGATCCCTTCCTATATGTACGAGATGATCCCTGGGAATTAAAACAAAAAAGTCATTGGAGTAGGTAAAGGGAAGTGAAATAAAAGAAAGAGAACTTCATATAACTCACCTGAGTCTGAAGGAGATGACACTGAGTGGCTGTACTGAACAGAAAAGTTTTCAGGCGATACCAAGGGTGAAGGATGGATAAAATGTTATGCATGTGGAAAATGGGGCCATAAAGCATGTGCTGGGGTAGAGGGTGATGAAGCAGGTGAATTTATTTGTGATATATTCAACACAGCTCTAGCCAAAAAGCGTTTCAATTATTTAAACGCTTTTTAGCAGGTACTAAGAAAGAATCAGTTATTTTCGTTATTTGATTCGTAAATGTTTTTCTTTTTTAACTTTTTAACGATTTGTTCGCATAATTAGATACTCCGAAAGGATTATAACCAGAAAAGAATAGATCATAGAATAGAATCATAGGGATCATCTTACCCCTACCTGGGGGATCATCTTACCCACAGGGGTGTACAAGATGATCACTTTGTAAGGTTTTGCAAAAAATGAAATATTTTAATGAAACCTCAATTAATTTCTGGTTTTGAGTATAAGAAAAGTTGGATAGATAAATATACTAGTAGTAATCGTCTTTATTTTTGGTTTACCTTGAAAAATATGTCTTTTACAGCGATTCCCGCTTAAGGGGATCATCTCGTACTACTTTCCCCTAATTCCTACAAAAGTTTTCATTGTTTTAATAATAAATAAATAATAAATAAATAAAAGTTTATTTAACAACTTTAACATTTTTTACATTTCTTACATTGCATTGTTGTACATACATTTCCTTAAATTAATCCTTAATGGCTTCATTTGTTGCTCTTTAAGACTAGCCTTGGTTTTCGACTTCGTTGGAGTTGTGCTTAAGTGGTGGGGCCCCCCGAAAGGGGCATTTCTGCGGTTTTACGGTTATACCGTGTAAAGGACTTGCAATATCGAAAACTGATCCTCATGATGATTGAAGGGCATTTAATCCTGCATTGAATAAGACCAAATTCATATATTTTGGACAAACCGTTCTCGTGCCTATCTTCGACAAAATACCTATAATTAATGACCCTCTACGTCCAATGGCTCGTCACCCGCAAGCTCCAAAGCCTTGAAAAGGGCCACCTTAACCAGCATATTCCTGTTAAGCCTCGCGAGTTGGATTCGTCTATCCTTATTCATCCCAGCCGTTCCTTTACTACGGTTGCTGCACCTCTTCCTTGCACTCTCTTGAACGACTCTGTGTTATCTACTGTGGCTGCCCCTCTTCCTTGCACCCACCCTCCTGCACGACTGTGTTGCCAAGTCTTACAGCTGGTCCAAGGTTCGACTCCAAAAATCAACAACAACAGGTTCATATTAAAACGCTGAAGAGTTTGTTTGAACGCGCTAATCACAGAAACTACTAGTTTGATTTAAATAATTATTTTTGTGTGGGATAGCTAGCTCGTAAATTGAGGAAGGCTATAGACTAATAGGGACGAAGCAGTAAAGAAAAATGTTGCAAACACGGGAAATAGTATTCAAACTATTTTCACGCGTACGAAGTTGATTTTGTGGCGTCGAACCTTGGACCAGGCGTACGGCTAGGCAACGCAGTCGTGCAGTAGGGTACAAGGAAGAGGGGCAGCCATAGTAGATAACACAGAGTCGTTCAGAAGAGTGCAGAGAAGAGGTGCAGAACTCGTTGACAGGGATACGCTGGTTAAGGCGGCCCTTTTCAAGGTTTGGGACCCTGCGGGTGACGAGCCATTGGACGTAGAGAGGGTCATTAATTATACGTATATTTTCTACTTTCTCGAAGATAAGCACGAGAACGGTTTGTCCAAAACATATGAATTTGGTCTTATTAAATGCAGGATCGAATGTCCTTCAACCGTCATAAAGATCAGTTTTCGATACAGTACTTAAGTCCTTTACGCGGTATAACAGTAAAACCGCAAAAATGACCCTTTCGGGGGGCCCCACCACTTAAGCATAACTCCGCCGACGTCGAAAACCTAGGATAGTATTCATGGGCAACAAATGAAGCCATCAAAACAATAAAATCTTTTGTAGGAATTATTTCCGATTTAAAATCAAATTCTACTGGCCTAAACGTTACGAAAATGAATTAAGTTCCACAATATCGAAATATGACGATTGAGGTGGTTTGAGTTTTGTTGAATAAAAATAATATTTAACATAATATTATCTTTTTTTTTTTCATTTTTTAATCGGGAGTGCTGGGCCCCTGGTCATAGTGGGCCCCTAGGCACTGGCCTAAAGTGCCTTATGGATAATACGGCACTGACTTAGGGTCACGGGTGTGACTTACTACGAATGCTAACAAATAACATTTGAAATAGGGTACCTTCGTACGCCGCCACAGCGATTGACACAATGTCAGTGATGTTAGGAGTGAGTTTCACGAAGAATGGAATCTTGATCGCTTTTCGCACCCATTCAGAAATGCCTTTTACTAACACAGGGTCCTGAAAAAAGTTGTCAGGTTGTAGTAGTAGTAGTAAGTAGGTGAGGTAAATATAGGTACTTATTTCGCATAAGTGTTTTGTATAAAGCAAGTCCATTGAAGTATAGGTAAGTAGATAGTGGACTTCTGGGTGTAGTAAAGGAAAATCTTGGGACGTCTTGTTCCTTGTACCAATAACTGCATTGGACTAAACACAAAAGATGCCTCAGTTTTTGTGATATTGACGTGGCTTGTCTGTACAATGGACAAAGTCTGAATTCTTCAGTGTTAACAATCGCCAACTATCAGGCTAAATAATAGCATTATGCCTTTGCCCAGCAGTTAAATATTGGTCTAACCTGCCCACAAGCGAGCCCCATGCCTGACTCGCCCATGCCGTGAGGACACGAAAGGTTCAGCTCCAGCGCATCGGATCCCGCCGCTTCTGCCTTTTGAGCCAGCTCGGTCCAATCCCGCTCGTTGTACGAACACATTATAGACGCTATTACTACCTGCAATCGAGACAAGATTATAAATAATTTTCATATCCTATGATAGGGTCATCCTACCAACCTACATCTTTCTTACATTTCTCGGAAATTCGGAATAATAACTAAAAGCTATAACAATTATTGTTGATTGATTGATTGCATTATACGAGCTTATACGAGTAATAATGGTTTAGGCCATTTTTGCAATATGGCGTTGCGCGCGGCTACGATACGCAGTCGCATAGTTTAAATTCAAAAAGAGCACAAGAAAATTTATAAAATTCCCAGTTTACAAAACTCCCGGAAAATATTTTAAATACGAAAGTAATAAGTAACTCCCACTGAACCAATTAGATTCTAAAGATAGACAGTTTGAGTCTCGGAAAAGGACATAGGATAGATTTTATCCTAGTTTTTGAAGTAGAGACGCGTGCGATAAAAAAATTCTGTGAGACAAAATTTCACGCGTGCGAAGTCGCGGGCAAAAGCTAGTTAACTAAAATTATTCAGAATGCGAACACATACTTTGTTAGGGAAGTCCCGTTTCAATTCAGTGATGCTCTGGCACCAGTAAGCCTCGCACTTCTCGGAGATCAGCTCGATGTTAAGGAAGGAGCCCTGGCCCGGCCCGAAGTTCTCGCCTGACGTCACGCCGCGAACTATCCGGGGCGATACGTTGGTTACCAAGTCCTGGAACAAACATTTTAAAGTATCAGTAAAAGCCAAATTTCACATCTAGGTGATCAAAGTGGACTTCTTATCCATAGGTGATCAAAGGACACCAAAGCGTCGCTTGGGGTCCAATTTGATCACCTGGGTGATCCCCTTTGTCCCAGTTCGTACCAGACCGTCGATGTAACGTCACGCCCGCCAGGTGCGCAAACTCGATTGCCTTGTACTCATATAAGCAGAGCTGCTGGTGGTAAAAATCGAAAGGGCTGTTCTTCGAAACCTATATGATACCTACGAGTACTCCCTATTTATTGCATGACCATCAATGTTATACAAACACAAAAGCTGTGGTTATACCTACACATCCGCGCCAGCCCTATATTGAGGATGGGCATAATTATTGTAACTATACTAAGTAGTTCCACCAACTGCTTACATTGTCCAGGCCAAAAGTCTTAGTAAACGTGAAACCCCAGTCTTGCTCTAAGACGCGTCGAATCATAGTTTAGCTGGTGGAGGACAAACAGTTTTACCACGATCTGGGTATATCGTAACCATAGTTAGTAGTTCTATCAGCTGTTTACCTTGTCCAGACCAAAAGTCTTGGTGACGGCGAAGCCCCAGCCCTGCTGGAAAGCGCGGCGGACCATGGCCGCGCTGGTGGTCTACAGACACGTCTACTTCTATTGGATTTAATTTTAGACCAAAAGTTCTCAATATCTTTTCCACAGACCACACTCGACGGGCTATTCGTCCAAGTCAATGGGTCTTCTAAAGAGAACCTAGCCATAGTCCATCAGCTTTTGCCTTGTTAGATAGTGACCGCAAATAGCGAAGCCTCAGCCTTACTCGAAGGCGCAACGAATCATAGTAAAGCTAGTGGTCGACTAGCAGATTAAGCAAGATCTGGGTATAAATAAGTAGTTCTATAGATAGTTTCATCCACGAAGACGCGTCACACTAGTTTGGTCGAGGGAGGTGCGGAGTGCGGCGAGTATGATCCGAGCAATCCGAGCGTCATTATTGTGGTGTGCGTGTGCACTCATGGATAATTTAGCGTGTGACCATTAACACTCAAACATTAGCGAAAGAATCTACATATAGCAGCTGTTTACCTTGTCCAGGCCGAATGTCTTGGTGACGGCGAAGCCCCAGCCCTGCTGGAAGGCGCGGCGGATCATGGCCGCGCTGGTGGTGGGCGGCGCGCTGGCCAGCCCGAAGGGGTTCTCGAACTTTATGCCACAGACTTCCACTGACAGGTCTACATCGTCGATTGGGCAGTGGAACTTCGGTAGTTCGATTGGCGAGTCGAATGGGAGACCCTGAAAGTAAAACGGTAATCGTTTATCAAAATAAAAACTGTATGTTCTTAGGTTTAGAGAACCTAGATAATCCGAAGAAGAGACTTGACTAAACTATTCGTTTTACGTCTCTTAAACCTCTCTATAAGAAATGCTCTGCAAGTTACGCCTGGAGATGTATGAGATCCATAATAAATCTTCTACTTTTGCTTAAGCTATAGTTGGGTGGGACGTACCTACTTACTACGTAAAACTTATAGATAGGCCCTGAAGAGAACTAGTTTCACCCAACTGCAAAGTTTAACTGCATGGAGAGTGTAGGCCAAATATTTATCTCTGGTAAATTAGAAAGAGACATCCTCCTGCAGTGGAGACTAACTAACCTGATGATAATTTGAAATCTGCACTTTCAGTGACTCTTTGGAGCCAGGACTAACCTGTAAATAGCAGTGCATGTACCAAGCGGCGGTCTTGCCGTCATTGACCGACTCAACCGTGCTCTTTGCCACCCCGGCTAAGTCTCCCCCGATGAAAATTTGAGGATTGAGACTAAATGACCTAATGATGATGAGATCAGCCCATTCAGTGACACTTTGGAACCAGAACTAACCTGTAAATAGCAGTGCATGTACCAAGCGGCGGTCTTGCCGTCATTCACCGACTCAACCGTGGTCTCGGCGACCCCGGCCAAGTCTCCCCCGATGAATACTTGAGGGTTACTTGCGCTCTGCATCGTCATACTGTTCACTTCAGGAAGGCCCCATCGGTTTAGTTTCACGGTTGACATCGCGTCTTTGACTGAAAAAGGAAGGATAATTAGAATTACTTTATTCCAAAAATAGCTAGGTATGTAGGTAGGTCTCAGTTGTTTCCTTAATAGCCAAAACCGCTAAACCAATTTTGATACATTTTGGTATATCTAAATAAAGATTCCCATCTTAGGGGAAAATAGAAAGGCAGTAGGTGTGTATCGATTTTCAAGGGATCTGAAAATTCATATTATTTCCTTACGTACGTCCCAGATTGTGTTTTTTGGCTTTAATAACTCGTAGGTAGACTCTGTGGTAAACAAAAATTAACGCGGCAAAAGTTAGAAAAATATCTTTACCATCGGCATCGTACAATCCCGATCCAAACGCCGATATTATAAAGTTGGCTTTCAGCTGCAGTATTTGGTCGACATCTTCGATCCATTCTCCGTCATCCAGTTGTTCGGTTCGGCACATTTTCAGAGCTGCAATCTGGAAGTTAATAAAAAAATATTATACGAGATTATTCAATTATCGGATTAAGTGCTAGGTAAGTAACTAGGAAAAAAAACAGTGTGTAAATTTTTTTTAAAGTAGGTACCTACACCTAAATATACTAAAAGTTACCTTGCCATCCTTCACTATAACTTCTTGTGGCGACATGAATGGTACGAATTCACACTTTTCTTCCTTCGCCAAATCGACCTAAAAACAAAAAGACTTACTTAATTCCATACTTAGGTATTAGGATTTTGGTATAAGACCTACACATTGAGTACTAACTTATTATTTATAAGGTATAGGATAGGTATCTAATGCCGGTATTCAAAAACGATGCTTGCTTAAGTAAAGCAGCAAATCGAACGCACAGCGTTGAATAGAGCTCTGTGATTAGTTCATGTGTCACCCTGTGCGCCACGCGCACTGTGAGACCTCATAGTAATGTTTGTGAATACGGGCGTAAATAACTTCACTTCAAAATCAAACTCTATCATTAGAAGAGACGAAACAGTAAGCGATTTAATCAAAATTCGGGCAAATATGAACTTAAGTATATGAACCGAATGGTCCATCATCTTACCTCCTCCGGCACAGCCCTAATATTGCTGAATCCTTTTCGGAAAACAACATACACTCTGCGCGCGCCGCAACGCAACGCTGACGTCGCGCAGTCGAAGGCAGTGTCTCCCGCGCCGAGTACGATCACGCTGCCGTACAGTTCTGGCAGCGACGACTTGCACGCGCACATGCCTGAAGATATTACCATCATCATTAACATCATAATCGTGTTATCAGTGATAACTTATGGCTCGGAAACGTGGCCTCTCACTACAGAAGCTCAAAGTTGCACAGCGTGCTATGGAGAGGGCTATGCTTGGCGTTTCTTTGCGAGATCGAATCAGAAATGAGGAAATCCGTAAACGAACTAAAGTCGCTGACATACTACTATACGAAAATAAATAAAAACATAGCCCGACAGATTAGCAAGCTGAAGTGGCAACGGGCAGGGCACATAGTACGCAGAACTGACGGCCGATGAGGCAGCAAGGTTCTGGAATGGAGGCCGCGTACCGGAAAACGCAGCGTGAGACGTCCAACTACAATGTTAATTCATTCATCATCGTTATCATAATGCAGTCAGTGAGCAAGAGCCTACTAAATATTATTACTTCATTATCATCATCAGATGATTTAGAATCATTACGTCGTTTGTTGAGTTATACCAGTTATACCTACTCATAGTAAAGCCTGGTCCGTGAGCACGTAGAATTTTGTCCAATGACCCCAAGCTACCCATCCTTATCGCTCGCGCGTATTTATGTTGCTGACGCGCTCGCACACTCACTGCGGGCGCGCGTCGCACAGTGTAGCGATTAGAGTGTCGGTGCTTAGTTTGATCCCTGTTGGTTTTTTACGGACAATAATAATTGTCGTATGACTCTCACCCAGACCTAACATAAGCTGTTTACGCTAGGTGGGGTTGACAGGAATATTAGTGCTTGTTAAACTAACCTTTCTTACTCCCCTTCGAGACCAGGGGCAAGAAGTCCTTGCTTGTATAGAAGCCCATTTCCTGGGTGAGCCCTTTGAATATGGGCACGGTTTTGGGCTCAGGCAGACCGATTCCGAGGAAGACCGCTGCATGGCCATCTTTTAAAAGACCCTGAAATTAAAGTCTTTAATAAATCTTAAACCACATTAATATGAAAAAGGCGTGAATTAAATAAAACACCTTTAAGTAGAAAAAGTTACATTTGTGATTCATCAGAATTATTTATCTTATTTGTTCATAGGTAAGTGTTAATGAGAATAAGTAGAACTCACTTCAACAGTGATATCCTTAGCTGACAGCTTTCTCCCGGTGACAAACTTGACACCGAGGCTTTTCACCAGGTCCACTTCAAACTGCACCACGTCGAAAGGCAGGCGGTACTGGGGGATCTCTGATGAACTGGGGAAGAATAAGGCATATCTTTAGGTCCAGAATAGAACAGAAATTGTTCTTATAATTATTTATGTAAGAGTCGCGAATAATGATCTACCAAGTCTGTAATCTTAATAAGTAGGTAAATAGGTACCTAAGTATCATCAGATAACAATATTAGGTAATAGATCAATATTGTTTTGGTTACCAACTAAAATACCCTACCTAGTTGTAATCATCACTTATAAAATTATCCATTTCTTTGATAATATTGTTGGCAAGCCAATTGTTATCCAGTTTATCTTTGAAGCTAACCTTGACATTCAAATACAAAATAAATAAGTTTAAATAAGATAATAAGTAGGTACTTTATGCAAATAGGTACGTTTTAAAATACCGAGCAATGTGTTCTGTTTTTGGGCATATTGCTACGACACCGACCACGCCCCCTTGTCACATCTCCTTTTAGTTTCTGTGATCTGTGATCTCAAGTAACATACCTCAGTCCCCCCAAGTATTTCTCCTTCTCATAAACGGTGATGTTCTTGTACCCCAGCCTTGCCAGGAAGCAGGCACAGCTGGTGCTGGCGGGTCCACCGCCGATGAGCGCGATCTTTTGGTTTCCACCTCGAGGTAACGGCTTGATGTTGGGGTCCAGGGTTTGGGGAATCCCCATTTTCATGAAGATCTAGAGATAAGAAAGTTTTGATAAATGTAGTTTTGGGTGCATGCAAGTAGATGTCGTTAATATGAATTTTGAAGTCCCGATTCCTTCATGTAATGTTTTATTAGGATCCGGGCGGCGCAGGACCGGTCATTGTGGAAATCCTTGAGGGAGACTTTTATCCAATAGTGGACGTCATTTGGCTGAAACGAACGAATGTTTTACCGCTGTTTTAGGACTATAATAGTAGATGAGAACTTTGGTTCAAGACCCGGCATGGATAAACTTGTTTTTTTTTTTTCAATTTTTTACGTCGTATTGTGCTGCTACTTTTAAAGATAAACAACTTTGATATATATATCCTTTAATGGTGTACTGATCTATTGTAAAATACAATCTAAATAAAACTTATCTAAAAATACTGCAGTTCGATGCATAGGTACGATCAGTAACGTGCTGTAGGTACCTATACACACGGCCACAGTGTTTTGCTCTTGCTGTCATCAATATTATGATAATTCTTTGCGAAAGAACGAGACGACATGACTGGCAATGGGTAGTTAACACTGTTGCCGATAGTACTTACAATTTACATACTTATTATCTTAATTTTTTATCAAACTCACATCAACAGCGAAATGCTGCAGTCCTCCGATGTTGATGGCGCCCTCCTCGCTAGCGTGGAGGTTGCAGCCTCCCACACAAAGGTCGCTGGTGGGGCACACCATACCGCACGTGAGCCCCAGGGGGTTGTCCGACAGGATGGTCTTGGCCGCCCCATAGTAGTTCTGGAACACAAGAAATTTTGAGATAACTAGCTTAAAACGGGTCCTATAAGTCTTAGTCCAATTATCTCCAGAAGCTGAGGAAAAGCGTGATGACAAAAACTAATCTGATTAGTTAAGTATTCAAATACATACATCTTCTCTCCTCTTCGCTTTGATGAAATCCGGGCCTTACATAGGTACATCATACGATACGAAGTAGGTAGAAGATTTCGTTAAATAAGAAATACGGCTTCGAAAATCAACAGTCTATTTCGAGTCAAAGTTGTAGTCGTTTCAGCAGGTGTAAAAGTAAGTAAGTATGACTTCGTCGAAATTCGTGACGAATTTGGATTTCGACGATAAAATAGTTTATCTCTTATGCTAAGAATAAAAGAACCTTAATTAACATTTAATGAATTAATGAATAATGAACGACTATTTACTTAGTAATATGCATTTGCATAAACTCTACACTCTACAGCGGTGCGGGTTTTTGGAGTGTAGGTAAGGTACCTACCTAATTAGATTTCCAATTCGTAAACAAATTCGTAGAAAGCATTTAGCAACATACCTACTTACTTATTCAGCTTTACTAATATGGCTAGCGTGCGAGATACAAATAACAAATAATGAGGTCATGATAAACAAGAGAAGAGCTATAACATAACGAATGTAAACTGGGGTTTTCCAATCAGAAAACACAAACAACCTAATTATGGTCATTACTAAACTATATACCTACCCACCTACTAGACTAAACTTTAGTTGCCAGGGAAGGAAGAAAAGCCAAGCCCCTTGCGCACGCGTTTTATCTTATCTACTTAGGTACTTATTACCTTATTACTTACAATTATAATCAAAATACCTATCATAATCTTTCTTTGAGTGATAATTTAACAATTCATGCACATGCTGATGCTATTAATAGTGGTATTCCACTAATTTTCAGCATTCTGTTTATTAGAACACCTTCAAACTGATCATCATTTTCCATCAGGTGGAAATGCAAGCCAAGAGCTTCGCCGTTGTGGTTAAACATGGTTTTTGTCTAACCATTATTTGATTTCATGATTTTCGTACGCTAACACAATTCCAATTTCCAACTACGATAGATAGACCACTCAAAACAGACTCACAAAAGAAACCAAATCGAACACAGAGTCACAGCACAATTTAGGCGGTCTTTATTAAATCTAAATTGATGAACTAAAGACTAAAGATAAATACCGACCCTGTTAGCAATGCTGGTGATGAAGCTCTTGACATCAATCTGCGTGGGGCAGGACTTCTGGCAGGGTGCGTCCGCGCACTTGAGGCAGCGAGCGGCCTCCCTCAAGGCACCACGCTCGGATAGCGTCGTGTGCTTGATGTCGTCGAAGTTCTTTACCAATGTTGGACAGGTCTGGAAAAATAACGGTCTTTAATAATAGCAGAATACGTGAAAAATCTGATTTAATTAAGATTAAACTTCGTTCAGTTGCGATCGCGGAATTGTTTTTAAATCAAACGGTCCAGGTTTGGTGTCTTGTAGCCAACAGTGACTGATGAATTTTGAACGCAGCGTAGGCCATAGGCACAAGTTACCTAAGAAAACTAATCTGCAACCAGAAGGCGAGAATTTTCTTCATCAGAGATTCCTCAGAGTCCAACTACTAGGCCTTTCCAGGCATAATAAAAGTCAATTCTGGGTGTTCAATGCCGAAACGTATAAGAACTAATCGTCGTTCCTCCTTAAAGTTATACTTCGATCTGTTTGATATCTTCGTAAGATAGTTAAACAACTTACGGTGCATTTTCGGTCAGCGTTCCTCTTCCAGTGCTGTTTGTTCTTCTTGGTCTGTGCTGATGGGACCAAATTGGAATACGGCTTCACTGTAGGGTTCAACCTCAGCAAGTTCTGAAAAGTCAAAAATGTTTATTATTTAAACCTATTAGTAATGCTCGTCAATGAAAGAGAGAAAAGACTTGTCGAATGTTTGATAAGACCGTTTTCTTACCTGTATGAAAATATGATCCCGGTAAAAAGAGAATCTCAATCAAAGAAGAAATTAGCGATAGTGGTGTTAAACAAAGAACATGAATGGACATTAGACCCGCAAAGAAATAAACTAAGAAGGTAAATGGAGAATGGAGGAGTTCGTCTTCCGAATATAAAATCTCCAACGTCGAGCTATTGGAACGCTGCTACGAAATTCCGATCGACATCAAGCGCCGCAAGTGGAACTACGTTGACCACACTCTCCGAAGGGATCCCGATCACATCCCCAAGCAGGCTCTGGATTGGAACCCCCAAACAAAACTCAAATGTTCCCAAGAAAACTTGGCGGCGCAGTGTGGTAGACGAGGCGAAGAAGATCGGCAAGACTTGAAGCGAGATCAAACGCGAAGCTTAAGACCGAACGCGATGGAGGACTGTTGTGGACGCCCTCTGCCCCATCTACAGGGGACGTTGTAAGTCAAGTAAGTCATCATCCGAATAAGAATAAAAAAAAGTGTCCAGCTACAATGTTTTCTTGCTTTGTTATTTAAATTTTACGTCATCTCCGATAATATTTTATCAAAAACAATGTGGGTGATCCTTAGATAACCCTTGACCCTACCATTTAACTAAGTATAAGTATTTGTTGACGAATAATCTCAAACTTGTTGAGGTCAGAGTGCGCTATTAGCAATAGTTAGAAATCATTGATAGTTTCATATGAGTTACTTAATTAACTAAAACAATAGATGTGTCACATGCGACTCACAGGACGGGAAATTGTTATTTAGGTATGTTTATCATGTAGGTAGAAAAACTCCTTTCTTATTGAACCTTGAAATATTAAAAATAAGCTTGAGCGTATTTACATTTTTATCACGTTGAGAACGAGATTGTGATCTTAATGCGCCATAAGACAAGTAGTAGGTACCTACTGCGTCAGTAACTAGGAAGTTACAAGTTCCCTTTTAAAAGAACCACTTCACGCTTTGAATGAAAATTGTACGTTGTGCATGTATTAATAAATATGCAAGTAGATAAGTGGTTATGAACTTGAAACAAATACTGTGCGAAGTCAAGGTTTGTGGAATACAGTTTAGTTATTTATTATTAGTTACTTGCCATATGTTTGTCTCGAAGCGCTGGTTGGTGACATGTAAAGTGCCCCATAAGGGCTACCTTTTTTTTAAATTATTATTTACTATATTATTTTTGACGTTCATCATAAGTGCCACTTGTGGTCTAAACTGAATAAATATTTTTGATTTTGTTATTCGCACCACATAGAGATGACTTCTCATCTTTTAGGAACATTTTACTAGATGATTATGATCTATTAATGAACCATTCATTAAAATTAATTAATGAAGTACCGACAATTAATAAATAAAATAGACATAGGTACCAAAAAGTACATAATAGAACAAGTTTTATCTGTCCATACGTTGACTGGTTTTGTTGGCAAATCGCATCTCATGTGCATGCAGTGATGCAGTACAAAAGAAATAGGCGATTGACCTATCAATCAACACTCATACACAGTACAGTCGAGAACACATTTTTGTTGAAAAATCGCATCTATTACAAATACGTAAGATGCCACCAGTATTTGTATGTGGTGTCGTCCGTACCAACCGAACTAGTTTTCTAGTCTAATAAATTAGTTAGCTGTATTTACTGACCTCTATGTCCGGCAATTCCTTACTCAAAAGCACTTTAGCCATCTTGTAAAATGAAACTTTAACACGTTTGGATAGAATTTAGTTTTGTTTATTTATATCGAACGAGCGCAGTGGACTGCTCACTGGCAGTGCCTCACTCGCGACTGACGAACAAACCATTTGCTCAGCCCAGCTACAGTCCATTATCTTTCTTACCTAATAGATACGTGGGTTTATGTCCTTACTATCTGTACGGTCTTAAGATTTCCGATAGTCGCTTTGGAGTGTAATAATAACGTTAAAACCAGTTTTGTGTTTCTACAAACAATAACTTGTTACTTTTAGCATTAATGGCTTCTTTGGGATTTCGTACGCGTTAAGTTTTGTAGATTGCGCGTAGGTAAAACGTGTTTTTGATACAGTTTTAATTTGAATATGAATTTGACGATGTTGAGTAGATAAACATAACATTCACGTATAGGCGCCGTAATCATAAGTCGGGGAAGTCCCGAGTGATACGGTTTTTGGCAGATTCTTGCATTAAAAAGAATATAAATTTTAATCGCGATATAAATCACTGATATACAGTCACATAAGTAGCATTAAAATCATGAAATAAAAGGGCACTAATAAAACAAACATTTGAACAGTTAATATAAATATATTTTGAATTATTCAGAGGCTTTACAATATTTGGAAGAATTATCGGCAGCGTTATACCTATCAATCGAATTATATGACACACAGCGTACCCATCCACAAGTCAATTGTATAAAAATAATATACAATACAAGCTGTTACCTGAATAAAGCAATCGATACAATCTTTAATAGAAAGTGGGATATACAATTGATAACAATATTATACCTAACACCAATAAAAATGATACATACACGGTAAAATACGCGACTATAGTTGAAATATTTATAATTTATCTCGTGCACGACGGATGTATAAAAATATCAGTAAAAAGTGATTCACCCTTGACATATCATTACTTATCAATTGGCATACTTCTGTTCAAGGCAGATCATTTTATCTTTGAAAACAATTTTGCTGTCATTTTATAAATACATTCTCCAATCATCAGTCCAAGGTATTACTCAGATGGCGTCAATTCTTAAACGTATAAGAATTTTGTGAGACGGGCATTGTTCAATTAGAACTAAGCCATTTAATTTAAAATAACCGAGAAAGTCAATCCTAAATTATGAACCGTTTAATGATTTAATGTAATGATTATTCTAGCAAGTGCACGAGAAAACAAAATAACAAAGGAATATTCCATATTGCCACACATTTACATACTTAAAAATATAATTTTCAATTTAGTATCAAATGAATATACAATTTTATTAATAACCGCTATAGCTTCCATTTCAACTAACGTTATAAATGCGTTCAGAGCCCCCTCTACAAATGTATCTAATTTAATATTTATTATATAAAAATGCGACACCAAAGAAATGGTGCGTTAGCTTATATATTTTAGTTAATACTAAATTATCGTTATTTACATGCTGATTCTTCTAAATATTTGCATCTGAACAATACATATACATTAAAATCTTACGCTAGGTCTGCATTGTGCAATTGTTGGTGCTTCGTTTGTGAAAGACGTCATGAAACGATTGTTGCGTCTAAATATTGTCTATGGCATCGTGGAGCGAGCGCATTTTTTCGTCACAGTATGCAAATTCTTCATTTGAAATTACAAAGACGGTTGTATACGCAGATGGCCAGTTCTTATTCCTCTCTAATTTAGATTTTATAATCTGTGGAATGTTTACAGATTATACAATAAGTGTACTCAATTACAAACACATGAAACTGAGGGACCATTGATTATAATTATAAATGCTCAGATTCATAAAAATAATACGTTCATAATCAAAAATTAAGCATCTACATAATACAGTCGTCAGCAAGTCAGCCTATATTTTTATTGCAAAATGACATATATTACAACGCATTAGATGCCACTATAAAAAGGTATTTGCATACTGCATCGCTGCGCGTCCCTAGCGCGGCATCTACTCTGCGGCAAGCAGTAACAATTGCACACTAAACGCAATCTTACATGTACTATTTCATCTTACACTAACATTTATACTTTAGGAGTGGATTTAGACAGTAATTAACTTAGTGCCGTATTAGGTATATAAAAAATTAAACCAGCTGGTTTGACGTCAGTCAATAGGCGATGAGAATAAAATTGAAGATGCTTAAGGCCCTGTGTACCAGTCAATTAAAGCCTAAACCCGTTATCACATTTTCAGCGAAAAATGCCTCCCAACGCTCGGCGGGTGTTGTGAGAACTAAGAAAATGACCGTTAATTTATTAAACACTAACCCCGCCCCCTTGTAAATGTTTCATACCGACATTCGACTGTTGATAGTTCAGTGTTTTGTTTTGTTCTATCAAACGTAGAATCTTGAATAGAAAAAGACAAAATCACTATAAAACTGTTTTGCTGAATTTACTGGGGGATAGGATTTATTTTACTCCTGGGACGATGCTATAAAACTAATTTCCAACATCGACTACATTCCCAAACATGGTTCATAAAATTGTCGATGTGAAATTACATTTTCTTAATTTCTTAGTCCTGGCAACACCGCCGATTGCGACCGAGCCGCGACGGACGGATTTCTACAACGCAGCGTCCGTCTCAACTCGGTCGGATTATAACGCTACAGTTGTGCGGTTCACAGTACCCATCGAAGACAGAAATATACTATAACATTGTATCGCAATCGGAAACGTTCGCTTTAGATTACTGGCGATAATATTGATTAATCGATAACAACAAAATACACTGAAAAACTGCTTAAAGTCCCAAATATTCTTAACAATGACTGCGTATTTTAATTTCATTCATGCCCAATTGATATGCAAAATACAGACACAAATTTTATCGACAGAGGTGATGAATATGGTGATAAGATCCAATACATTATCGCCACGTAATCTAATACATCCCTCCCTAAGCTTAGCTAATTCACCGATATGTATGTAACGTATGGGCATTCATTCACTCGGGCTAGTAAATATGATGTTCGTGTATATTATTCGACAGATACTTTTCAAGGAAACTTTTTAAGGTGATAGAACAATAGTTTGGCTCAGACATAATATTTCTATGTGTGGATGCTCTTTACTTTTTACGCTGTGTTTAGGTACGAAATTACCTTAATTTGTAGTCCATTCCTAATTAACATAAGCATTATAAACATAGAGGGTACTTACGCTATTTCATATTTAATAACTCGGTGTTCTGCTTAAAAATTAACAATAATGCAAGGAAGCATAGAGAAATAATGCCATTTACTAACTAATACTGATATAAGTAAAATAAATCACAACCACCCTGTGTTTTAGATTTCATAACATTAACAAAAACCAGAAAGTGGGATTCTAATAGAAATTTTGGGCCAAACTATCGCACTACCCTCAGAAATTTGACAAACTTCAAAAGGTATGGACTCGTTTGGATTAGGATATGAGGCTCAGCTATCTCATCTTGCCTTACAATGTAAAGAATGCCAGTACGTTTTGTTTAATTACACATATTAGAAAAATCTAGACGTTTTGACAGCATGAAGCGACATTTTAATATTAGCGGTACGTTACGGAACTAATAAAGCCCACGTCGAAACGCCCCATTAGAATTTAGGGCCGTCCCCTTAACAAATACTGTACTTATCGACATCTACATTGAATACAACAACCGGGAACAAAGTAAGCAATAATAAATCGAAAAATATAATCTCTGCCTAACAAAAATTTCAACAATTCCATTTTTTTAATCACCGCAACTACTTGGAAAACGTTAAAGATTTAAAAAACAATTTGTACCGAACATAGAACTGTCAGAAACAATGAAGGAATGTTAATTTGCACGTTTTGTGAGAAACAGGGAGAGGTTAAAGCACCCAGCAGAGTTACACTCTATGAAAGTCGCTGACAATGATTGAATCGTTTTCACGTTTTAAAATTAGTAATAAACGGCTTTCATAATCGTGACCGAGGTTTTTATGTCTAGATATACATCGATACTGTAAAATAACCGCGTGTCACTGGAGTCGACAGCAGACTAGGAACAACATTATAGGTTATGTAGGACGATGTTTTTGCTTGCGGACTTTTTAGAATTACAAAAAATTTTTTTTTGGCCAAAACAGTAGTACCAAAAATATCCGCAATTGACACGACACAACTTTTGACGTTACTAGGGTCGCAACAAACGATTCCGCAGTCGACTCCAGTACCACACTTCACCGGGCTTATGTGTTATTTTCACTTCGACTATACTCATTTAGGCCTGGCTCCGAAAACGACAATTTCTGTTTGATATTTTTTATGAGTGGCAGAAACTTGAGACACCAGTATCTTTTTTACTTAACTTGCCTATTGCGGTAAATATCAACGCGATCCACATACAGAAATTGATATCTCAAATTTCCACCCTCTAATTAGAGTGTTTAATAATTTGGTCCTACTTTTAATGTTTGTAAAGTTGCACAGACATAACACAAGCCAGATTGTGCCCTAACAAGTTTAGGTTGTGGTACAATTTGGCTTGTGCACTACACCTGAAACTCAATCAAAATAATGGTTGCGCACAAATATTTTGATTGAGTTTCACAAATAGCACAAGCCAGATTGTGCCTTATCCATATCAGCATAGGGTACAATTTAGCTTGCGTAACTTACTCAAAGGTCGACTAATACAGGGTGTTTTATTTTATTAGAGCCAGGCTTAACTCCCGTACGATCCAAACGCGAGTCCGGACATATAAAGCGATACACGGCTCACTCACACACTGTCTACTGCGGTCCTTGCGCACTGCGCGGTACAAGCTATTTGTTACACTGCCCCCCACGCGCCCACACGCTACCTGGGAACAAAAAAAACTTATTTAGGAAACATGTGACAAGACATCTTACAACTAAAAACGAATTCGAATCCGAATTTTTAAATTCGTGACGAAATGCGAATGGGACGGTCTGCGTCAAACCCTTAAAAACAAATAAGGCTCAGTCAGTGGTTATGACGGCTGTAGGAAGGGAGGGGACTAAATTGTCTTGCCCCCCAAGACTCGAGTATTGATAATGACAAAGCTCAAACGTCGGATATTCTACCTACCTGCATCACAGCAAACTGCCATGTCGTTTTAGGCGAGGAACCTTAGTTATGTAGTAGACTGACGTGCTGATTATGACGGCTAAAGTCCGGTCGCCGAGCACGTAGAATTTCGTCCAATGATACCAAGCTACCCATCCTTATCGCTCGCGCGTAATTATATTGCTGTCGCGATCGCACACTCACAGCAGCCGCCCGTCGCACAGTCGTGATGGGTGGGTAGCTTGGGGTCATTGGACGAAATTCTATCTGCTCGGCGACCGGACTTTAGTACCATCTTGAAGACTACCTGTTTGCAAGTCTCGCTTGTTTTAAGGCAAACGTACTGGGGTGCTGTCAAGTGAGTACTATGGCAAGCTGTCAAGAAACCTCTGCTATTTATACCTGCTTAGAGCAGGCTGCAGGTCCGCTTCCGCTTGATGGGCTGCACTGGGCAGAGCACGGCGCGGATGGCCTCGTCGAACACCGTCTTCAGCCCCTTCTGCGTCAGCGCGGAACACTCCAGGTACTTCACCGCATTTATCTCTTTTGCCATGCCCAGACCCTGGAAGCGAAAACGAAGAAATCGGTTAGTTGATACGTTAATCAAGACACAACTTCTGAAAGATCACAAAATTCTTGAAAAACCGATTAGTTCTCAAGTTACTGTACAATAAACATCGAATGTATAACGCGTCCTTTTTACATCCACATACAAAACCTAGTACACCAGAACCCCCTTTTTTCTCTGGTATATGTATAATCGTTATTTTAAGGACGATATCTGTCTTGTTAGCTAGTTATAATTAAAATAACTTATTCAATTTGACCAGAATCTTGACTAAACTAACAAAGATCTAATTAACACTAACCCAGCCTTAGTGTTAATTACCATCTTACTTTAACTTTGAACTACAAAATTCTGTCAAGCTCCATACAAAAAACACCGGTTATCATATACAGTTAAACTTAGGTGGTGCAACAGCTTAAAGCCAATAATTTACCTGGGGGTAGGTGATGGGAGCTAGTTTCTTGTCCTTCAGCTTCTCGATGGTGTCTTTGTCTTCGCGGAGATCGAGCTTGGTGCCCACAAGGATGATGGGTGTCGACGGGCAGTGATGCCGGACCTCGGGGTACCACTGGAAATTAAAACAAATGATAGTGTTAGGTTTTAATTCCAGCAGAGAGGTGCTAAGCTTATTCTGCGAGGATTTGTGTTTTTTTTATACACAACGAGGAAGCTCTTGGCCTGTATCTCACCTGATGGTAAATGATGATCAGGCCGAAGGTGGAAGCGAGCTTCACCCGGAATCCTCAACCACGGAGGAACTGGCTATCTTACCTCTAACTGTCGGAATACAACAATGCTGTTAACATTGTTGTTATGGCGACAGACTTAAGTAAGATGGTGGTAGCTAGCCAGGCGGATTTTATTAGAACAAGCCCTACACCAACCAAACCGAATAGAAAAATCTGCCCCCACTGGGAATCGAACCCGGGTCCTCTGCGTCTGGAGCTGGTGGTCTTACCACTAGACCACAGAGGCGGTTAAATAGTAAGTATGCTAATTCATGGCATATTTTACTCCTTCCGTCACCTCACTAGTTTTCTATGTGTGGTGAATGACTGGTGGTTACAAACGCATCCATAGGAACATTGCTATGGCTATTATGACACATCTCTAGTGATCTGAACAAGATCAAATCAACTAACTAAACACCAGAATCACAAAATAAGGCATGTTTGCACGTTTTTATTAGGCATATTTTGCTAAACAGTGTAGAACAAAAGTTAGATGGATCTAGAGTTCTAGACAGTAGCTAAACGATCCTATATTTGACTAAAGAATTCATCGACTTGCAACACCGTTGTATCATAGAAGAAGCAATTACAACACTAAAACATGATAAAAATAAGGTCCGAGTTACCTTAGCTCGCACGTTCTCGAAAGACGCAGGGTTGACGAGAGAGAAGCATATAAGGAACACGTCGGTCTGTGGGTAGGACAGTGGTCGAAGTCGATCGTAGTCTTCCTGCCCCGCCGTATCCCATAGCCCCAGGTTGATGGGCTTGCCGTCTACCATCACATTCGCTGAGTAGTTGTCGAATCTGGAATGGGAGAACATAATTTGTTTAGAGTCAGTTGACTTCAAAGTGAAATCCCTAGATTTTGGGACTCCATAGTTACAATTCCCCATTTCTTACTACACATCATAATCATTTCAGCCATAGGACGTCCACTACACATCCACTAGGTACTGAACATAGGCCTCCACTAATGATTTCCATAGTGATCGATCGGGCTGCATCCAGCGCCTTCCTGCTATCTTTATGAGGTCGTCGGACGTTGTTACTTCTACAAATTCATTTCTTTGAATTGAATTTTGCTCCAACACATCTGGCCTACATTCCTGTCACATAATGATGATGTAATAAAAACCGGTCATAAAGCAGATTGGCAGTACCGGCCCAATATTGGACGATGGTCAGGTTCATGTCCTAGTTTTGTCACTAACCCCGATTTGAAATTACGTCCAGCGATCTTATCTCATTGTTGAACGATTATTAGTAAAATAAACCGACACTGTCGTGATTATTTCGACCCCCTTACCATAGAGTTTAGTTTCAGCTGTAACACTCGAGGTTTAAATAGTTTTAAATAGCTATCAACATGATCGCTGAAGGATCGATCGATAAAATTAACACAATAAAACAAGTTTTAATAAAACATCTGACCAAGCAGACGATAATAGCATAATTTTAGGATCACGTACAAGATACTGTTTTTACAAGCTCTTCCAATAAACCTAGGATATTTTCAATCATATCGGAATTACGAAATTATAACGCGATGGAAAAACATGCAGCTAATAACGGACGGAGTATTAAAACCGATAGAAGTGGCGGGATGAGAAGGAAATTGAACAGGGAATAATTTCCTCTACCTTATTATCGTACCAACTAGATTAATTTATAAAGTACGTTTTAGAATTTGGCCTTCGGTTACAGAATTTTAATCCCATTGCTTTAACAGGGTGAATTTAAGACCCATTAAAGAAATATTATTTTAACGTCATTTCTTGGAAGAACAAGCATTTTATGTTGTAAAAGTAGCATGCATTATAAATTCAGATTTTAATCAAAATAATTTACAAAAAAGTCCATATAATTGACCTGGATCAGAATGAAGACGTCATTCTTCACCAGACACTAAGCACAACAGAAAAAAAATACAAAAATCAAATAAAATAGCATTGTATGTATACTTACACTGTAGGTATGTATTCCCCGGGAAACGCATTTGTGGTGTAACTGATGAGCAGACATGTTTTACCGACGGCTCTGCGGACAAAAACAAGAGCAGCATTAGACGTGACGTGACCTCGGCCAAAGGGGGTGTTGCAAGACCTGACCTAAACAAAAAAGGAACACTTGAGCACGCCCGGAGGATGTGATAACTTGAACGCATAAACTTCTTGAGGCTGTGTCCTTAACATTTTGCATCCTCGCTCAAGTTTCGCATCGTTGAGCGCAGATTACGATGCATAGTTTGTTTAACGTCTTGTTCTTGCTTGAAAAGTTTTGCTACAAACGACTTTTTTGAAGAAGTTTTCTTGAAAACTTCTCTCTATCACAGATTTTAGGATCTGTCAACGAAACAGAAAGTGTTCCAAACACTTGATTTGGAAAAGATAGTTGGAAAATCCCATTTAATTTAACCAAGCCTGGACAAATGTATACAATTACGTAAGTATCGGAATTTGGACTCGGTCCAACATTTCACCAAAACACTTAAAATTCAACAACTCATAAAGCCAAGGTCGGGAATTTAGCGTAGTTATTTTATTACGTTTCGTACTACAATAAAGTTTAAGTGTACACGACACTGGTAGATACTGGTTTCTGCCACTAATTAACCTCATTATGTTGGCTTCAAGCTCCGTAGAATGTGCTGACGATGTTGCATTAAGAGATCTCAAATTGGGGGCGTGTTTCTTCTAATTTGTAAAGCTATGCGTAAGGAAACGATCAAAGGCATTCCCACAGTATTTTTAAACAGTATCTAATTGCTTCATTGTTCCACATTCCTCGCTGAAAACTTTGGGATTGTCTTGTAATTTAACATTCCAGATATCTTTTCAACAGATAAAAGTGCGCAAAGATATAGTGAATCTAATCATTATACTTGGTAATATTTTTTGTGATATTGAACGTGTTTCGTTTCAGACTTAATTAAGACGTTTCCTTCCCCAGACGACTTGCACGAGCAAAGGCTAAATATCAGCAGAATTCCTCGAAAAGTGTACAAGTTCATTATAAATTGCACCGCGTCTGACTCGCGTAGAATGCTTCAAACCCGGCAAAGCAAGACGGTCGGTGCATTCCGAAGCACCGCTAGAGTTCGGAGAGCACTTCAAATTGGCAGTTTTATCGGTGCATTTTATTCAACTCTCGTTGAGTGGAATACGACCTCCTGTCAGATATTCCAATAGGGCTGTCTATTACGTAATTATAAGTAGGTACACATTTTTTACCAGTCCGGTATAGTAGTATGAAGCCAGTCAAATTTTAATGATGATAGTAGTGTAGCTATTTAATGATATCACCGTATCACCACCATAACTCATAATAAAAGCGTAGATAAGTAGATTACAGCATATGCATAAATAGTATCAGTAACTTTTATCATAAAATTTGGTTATGGATTTTAGGTTTGGTGCGTCATATTACAAACCCATTTTATATTAGGTACTTATTTAGCATACCAGAAAGATTTAAGATACCAGAAACAAAACAAGTTAAGTTAAACGTAGACGAACCCTGAATGTAGAGCTGTTGTTAGAGAAGCCTTGATGGGATCTCCAAATAATAATAGTCTAATTAATAAAGCTTGTTGAAAACACCTTTTAAGCTTGTTGCAAAGTGTGAACCCTAACTAAACTGTATCTCAGCGGTTCTAACGAAGGATCGACGACTGGTCGGCCGTAACCCGGCGCACGCGCATCCAGCTACTTACTCCCTAGCCGTTTACGTAGTGGAGTCTATCTGTCACTGTCGCTCATGCTGGCATTCAGCATTGCGTGAGAGAGATGGAAAGAGTTGAAACATCGGACAACGTTGCTAAGAGTAGCCCCCGCTGGGGTCGAGTGCGTCCAATGCAATTTGTATCTCGTCAACGCGTGTCCTGATTGTCTTGTTTTATTGTTTGATGATATGGAAGGACATTATGAAAGTGGTTTCTCCACATTTTCTGACAACCACGATAAGCAATGTCTTCAGATTTCCTCAACAGTATGTTAAAATGTTTATTGTTTTAAGTAACGTATCCTTTTACTAATTACTGTGGACTTTTTCATTGGCACTATCTTATTCATTTGCTTTTTCCAACTTGAAAATAGCCAAAGCTAAGCGTCTAAAAGCGTACAATCCCAACTAATATTATAAATGCGAAAGTAACTCTGTCTGTCTGTCTGTCTGTTACGCTTTCCCGCTTAAACCTCGCAACCGATTTTGATGAAATTTGGCATAGAGATAGTTTGAGTCCCGGGAAAGAACATAGGATAGTTTTTATCCCGGTTTTTGAAACAGGGACGCGCGCGATAAAGTTTTTCTGTGACAGACAAAATTCCACGCGGGCGAAGCCGCGGGCGGAAAGCTAGTCAAATTAATATTTGTTTAGGTTTGTTATAGCCTCATCAAATTATATTATTTGCGCTGTGATACCTTCCAAGAAGCCCATGAAAAAAGTGTTTACCTATTAATTTGATAAGAGATTCGAAATCCACTCGTTTAATTGTTGTCGTTAAAATACCATAACAATTTTTATCAAGGTGGTATTCTACACAATTCTTGATAATATGAGTCACTCTCCATTACATAATGCTATGTTCTCACGTGACTATAACTGGAGTGCATGCAAGTGCAACGTTATCAGCTACTTTCTTTAGTTTTATAGTGGCTGTGGTAGTGTCAACATTTAAAATAATGTTTATGTTTACCGGAACACTGACCACTTGTTTTTTTTTATCCACAACGAGGAAGCTCTCGACCTGTATCTCACCTGATGGTAAGTGATGATCAGGCCGAAGGTGGAAGCGAACTTCACCCGGAATCCTCAACCACGGAGGAACTGGCTATCTTACCCCTAACTTCCGAAACACAACAATGCTGTTAACATTGTTGTTATGGCGACAAGGTAAGATGGTTGTAGCTAGCCAGGCGGACTTAGAACAAGCCCTACCACCAACCAAACCGAACAGAAAAATCTGCCCCACTGGGAACAGAGGCGGTTAAATGGTCTACTACATTTTATTTATTTTAGATTTTACAATAGTTTAATTAAAAAATTGGTAAAGCGATCATCAGTGCGATTAACTCGATAAAAACCGCGAAACAACATTAAAAAATCATTTTAAGAGACCTTTAGTCCATTAGCCTATTCGGATGATGCACCAACTTCCGCTATTGTTTTGTTTTTGCAGATAGATTGACCTGGCAACTTCTTTCGTGACGTCAAAAGTCACTCGATCATGCCCTGCCTGAGTCATTACATTTTATACCACGTAATACTTTGATATCCAGAACCGGTGAGTCAACGCTAGGTCAAGGAGAGGTAAATATTATACTTTAATCGGATAGACCCCGAATTTATTTCGGGACAGATTGGTTTGCTCGAATACGATTGGATTCGATTATGGTTTAATCGATCATCGAGTGTCGCGAGTTGTGTGTCCTTATTGTTTGCGCGGTAATGGAAATACTGTACCGTTATCTTTCTTTGTTTAATAAACCATTATTCGTGTTCATAAATGAATCATGTTTGTGATGTTTTTGTTAAGTTATCATCTGTGGTCGTGTATTCCTTATCCGTATTTTAAATAAATATTCCATATACACAAAACCGTCAAATAATTGTTTAAACCCATTAGAAAGTTTACATCTACAAGTTATTAGTGGTTGTTATGTAGTTACTAATTAGGTACAAACTTAACGTTAGTTTGCATCATAACTGTCGTCTGCTTCTTCCTGTTGCTCTGTCGCTACTATCTCTTTATCTTTGAACTTAACCGTGAAAGAACAGCTTCGTCGTTCGCAAAGTTAGCTGGCAGATAAGTAGTACTTAGGTAGTAGCTTTTCCGCTAAGTAGTTACCTGGCAGATACACGTAGTAAGCCGAGGAATCCAAGCATTTCTATATTTCTAAAATAATATCCGAGTGACTGATGTTCGCTCTTTTGCGTTATTGTTTACGATACTGTTATCAGATCAAGAGTGTACTTAGTGCATTTACCTGTATTAAAAGTTATAGTGCTTACTTATTGTTTAACATAAATCCAAAATTATCTACTTTTAGCAGATCCACTTTTAATGGAGTTATTTCGATATTAAGTAAACCATTTTCAAACTACAGTATTGTTTTTTCTACTATTTTTATGGCACTGTAAAGTTTCATCAAAGCAGCGCAGTTTCATCAATCATACACAACGCCACACATGGTCTGGTTTAAATTTACCACATGTAATGTAAGTATGTCCGGCGAATCCAATCTCAATTTCATGGCGCGTAATATTCATCTTCATTGTACAAATTTAGTTCTATTACCGCTCTATATTCGGGGAATCTGTATTTAATATTCATTGATAAGTAGAATTTAGTCGAATAATAGTTCCGAGAACTTCACTATTAAAGTTTAACGGCATGTGGAAGAGAGAGCATTATTTATCGTTTAGAATCGTTGTTGATGCTCGTATGAAGACGTGTCGGACTGATGCAGCTTTCTAATCGATTCAGAGCATTTTTTTAGCATACCGATCTGGCTACCGGTTGCTTAGTGTCTTTTTAGCATACCCGGTCAGATTCACATTGCGTAGTGTCAAGCTCTCTCATTCATTATTTTAACGCCCATACACATCATGATAGGGGTTACATTTTTCTAGCCATTCGTGAAGTCAAGAATTTTAATATGTCTGGAATTTTGAGTAAGTTTTAACGAGATTACAAATCAGACTACCTTATTAGGAACTCTCTTTATAAAGGGGATTCTGAAGCCCGTATTTGCTTGTCAGCTAATTGGAGGAATGTACCTATTTTGTGCGTATTTCGTATCTCTAGCTTTTCATATAAAATATTCCATCAATGACACTTTTGAGCGTGCAGCAACATTTGTCTTGAACTTTTTAACCTTTCAATAGAAACAAAACACGGCGCTTCATTACAATCCAAGAAAAACAAAAGACGGAAGCCGTCGCGAAATCACAACACCGCGGGAGACCTCTCGCGTGTATTTATACACGAAGATCAACCCACGTTACACGCTTAGTTTAGTCATTTGACGTAATAGATGACAATGTTACAGCATCATTTACGGATTACCAAAAATTACACGCCACTTAAATGTTATTTTCGATTGGTATGGGTTGAACGGGTCCATTTTGGGTTGCTGTTTGGATAACAACCAACTCTTTATAAGACTTCTCTTGCTATTCTTCAAGGCGTAGTGCTTTAAATTTAAATTGTCATAAGTATGTGCCATCCATGATAATCATAATGTAAAAAATACGAGTACCTAATCCATTGTGTTAATTGCAGTATCCCGCACATTATCATCGGAAATTCCGTTTTAAGTAGTTTACATAGCTTGCTGATTTAATTGCGCGTTTTTAAATTCTAATCAAGTCAGTGTAATTATGTCTAGTTAACAGGCCGAGCTGTTGAGAGATACCTTCAGCAGTTACGGGCTTTGCACATCTACACCGTTGGTGCATTATCATGATGTTTGATTTCATTTACACAGACTTAAATTATTTTGCAAAACAGCATCAACCTTATTGCCGTAGTTTGATAACGTCGTCTGACTGTTCATATAACTTTAAATTGCCAAGCCAATCTTCGATCATCAGTCGATTCGAACGCTATCGTTCTAAAGTAAGGATTTTTTTTTCTTGATAATAGAGCGTTTAGTCGAAGAAATAAGAAAAAAAATCCAATAAATCACGCGCTATTCGACTCCCACAATAAACTCAAGACAGAACTCCGTTTAATCGTAAAATCATTAAGCCACTAGACGATACTTGGGTAGTAAATCACTCGGTCAACTCGACACCAGATTTTATGCTCTCTTGATTACATTATTTTTTCAATAATTGAAGTCTATTGGATAGACCTCGTACAACTGACTAACTGTGTATGTAAGTCTGAATTAATTCAGGAAGCTCTATTTAATTATAGTTAGTTTCCTCGTTGACTTAACGTATAGTTATATTATGTATTTGTATTTAATTTTGCATCCAAAATTAATAATGAATATTCACGGGCGTTAAATATTTGAACTTAAATTGACCACGTCATGACCTTCACCTAATATGCAATCGCCACTGGACCACTGTTAATAGGATGCAAACTCTCGTTTAGTAGCAAAAATCATTTTTAATTAGATTATGGCATAATATGGGTTATCTCATAATGTAGGCCACAGTGAAAACTGGTTTATCAGCATGGAGAGAATGTTGAATTCAGATCATTGTTAAACCTCAACTAAGCATTAGTTTAGTACTCCGAGGCTATGAATAATACGTAGTATGCGGAAACATTTATAACAACAAAGGAAAAAATAAACTATGTATGACGCATTTTCTCTAGTGATTGTAGAGCAGCTGATTCAAAAGGCCACTTGGTCCCATCCCGTACAGCGATTCCACATGTGGGCAATTATATTCGTTTGATGACCAGTTTATGTCATTCTGTATTTTTAATTTTAGTGTAGGTACTATCAAGTATCGACCTACCAGCTTTATTAAATCTGGGATGGGATGGAACTAGGACGTTTCCGTTCTGTAAAAAATTGGGTTATTCCGTATTCGACCCACGACAACTCAACCCACTCATTATTTTTTCCTTATTCAACCCAATTTTGTTCCTTACTCTACCCACAACAAATTTTTAATTTTATGTTCCTTATTCACCCCAAAAACATTCCTAGCTCAGCCCATTTTAAAACCACTTCAAAAATATAAGATTTTTATGCACGGTCAGAATAAAAATATATTTTTTAGAAATTTAACTAAGCTCAGTTAACTTTTGTGTTAAGATCGTTCTAATAAAACTGCAGGAGTTCTGATACAACAATATATTAGAAAAACGTTTTTCACAAAAGGACACAAATTAAATAATTACTAATTAAAATCTACTATAAATCCACTATAAATCTACTATAAATCAAACGACTGTGTTTTTTTTATTCAATCAGTATAACCAAGCTATGGCGTATAATTTTTTCCCCAGACGGTCTAGACGGTTTTGTCCAAAAATAAAAATAATACAATGCATTTTATCTTTTTTTTCAAGCGGTATGAGATGACAAAAGAAAAATAATAAAATTATACATCATTAGTATTCATGTGGACAGCTAATCCCGCGGTATAAGTTTTGAGCCTCTTAATTTGTTTATGTATTTACCTTAAAATAAAATAAAATCTTTGATATATTTTGGTTAATCAACATACTCATATCTATCATTTTTTCATGTAGGTGATGTTTGTATTTTTTTTATTTAATTATAAATAAATGTACATACTAGTACATATGTATTTATCATTATTAAATTTCTGAAAAAACAGTAAACGTTATTTTGCTATCCATACTTATTTTTGGTATATTTACTTTCCCTCTTACTAATAAAACTTACACGCTCGTTGAACAGTGTTTTAAAGTGACGTTTAGTATGGAAATGTCATTTTAAAACAGTGATCAACAACTGTGTAACTTTTTATTAGTAAGGGGGTTTGGGTTGAGTAAGGAATGCATTTGGGTAGAATGACGAAATTATGTAATGGGTAGAGCTAGGAATACTAATTTGGGATGAGTGAAGAAATGGGTTGAGTTGTCGTGGGTCGAATACGGAATAACCCAAAAAATTAATAGCAACATGTTCAAATATTATAATAAATAGTCAATAAGTAAATCTAGTGTAAAGTGTAAGAGCTATAGCTCTGATTTTTGCCGACTTTCACGATTACGTAGTTTTTCACCCTTGGCATGCTCCACTTCTAAACATCCCCATAATATCATTTTAGAACTCATTGGGAGTGATAAGTAAACAAACCAGTCTCCGAGAGTCCTCGGTCCTTAATTAAACCTCTATTAAGTTTACCCAACTCTAGTCAAAAGAGGCGTCAACCGTAACTTCTTTTGTCAAACATTTTAGCATTCAAATCTTTCAAGCTGACGAAACTGTGTCATGTCCAATTTGAACCAAACGCAAACTTACACAACAATACATTTACTTCTGTTTTACATTACTAAGAACCTTACCGGTGTCCAAAGAAACTTAGTTACAAGTTTACTCGGAAAACGGCTATGGGATGGGTTTTATTGACTTATGTTCACCACCCATATCTGTAAGTGCCGTGATTAAATTAAGGATGTAGGGTTCATTGCTCTGTCGGCCGCCATTATGGAAGGACATGACAAAAGTTATCACTGTTATCATTTCTCTTTACTTTTTAATATGCTGTCGTTATTAGAGTAAACAGATATTGCTGGACGGTCAGTAATCTGGTGCATTCTGATGCTACATTAATTTCCAAATGAGAATTTATCATCCAAGGTGTTTGTTTAAATTGATAAGCAGCTATTGATAATCTTGGGCAATGGGCACTAAATCTGGTAAAGAAATTTTGAGGATATGCCATATCAGTTCCCTGTTTTCTTTTACGATTATATATTTTATTAATCATATTCAAAGGGTCTGTGTCCATGCCCTATCATCAGTTTCATGTAGTCGTAAGAATGAGTAATATAAACTTATACCCTTGAGTATGCGTCACATACGTTCTCATGAACCACTGAGTGTCCGAGCTAATGAAGTGGAACGAACTACTGTGTCAAGTGCTTTAAAATTAGCATAAGCTGTGCAGCAAGCAAAACTTCATATGCGGCACGTGTAATTGTATTTTGGTAATGAGTTTCCATTTGCATAAGCCGCTACTGTTCTTTACGAAATAGAGATCCGACATATTAACACCCTTTTTATCACAACGAAATGTCAATTACCACAATTTTGGAGAATCTGTTGGTTTGAATGAGTTAAATTTCTGATAACATCGGACCCTATGAAGCCTTGCTCCAATTAAATTAGGACGCTATACTAATTTGATTTACGTTGTCAATTATAAACACACAGGCCGATCCTAATGAATATAGCCTGTGGAGTGCCGAAGGCGCCACTAATTACTGTGGTCTTCTGACAGAATTAGGTTATGTATTACGTGAGAGTGGAGTTTTAGGAACGTAACATCTGTTAAAATACTGCTTCATAAAAACTTTTAACGATGGGAAGAGTTTGCGAAACTCTAAATACCTATTTATTATAATCCAAAGCTGAAACGCAATCACATATTAACATCATCTTTGAGGCTTAAAATATACCTCGCCTCTGAACTGTTCTTTGAAATGAATTACGATATAAATCCTTGACTTATAACGAAGACATCAAAGTTATGATCACTAAAATATAGCGTTTTGGTAACGGGAATCTCTTTACGAGACTCGACTTCCAACAAGTTCCAGCGTACCAGACGGGCACTTTGTAGATTGGTTCAGCACGAGTAAATAGAAATTTTCATAACACTGCTGGACTTCAACTCTGACCTTTATGTTTAGAACGTTAAAGTTCCTCCTGCAAATATTGATAAATGGACTATAAACAATATCATCAAGGTACACATCAACACATCAGGAGTTGACACATCCGTTTCGTTTCCAACTGAAGCCTTTGTTATTTCAAGTCATATCTCCCAAAACGATCCCTCAACGAATTCCGTATACAAATTGCCCATTGAATACCCCATGAGAGGGTGATGGTGTGGCGAGACAGGAACAGGGCAACGCCATAACGTCACGTAAAACGCACGTTATTGAACGTGTCGCAATAAATATCACATATACGAGATATTACGCGATCCTACGCTTTCCGAACGACTCGATATTGTTGCGGGTGAAATGGAAAATACTTTACTAAACAAACAACGGTTATTGGGGAAAGGATGGAAGCTGTTTATTTTTAGACATTTTCTTTTCGTCATAATACAAAGGCAACTCCATTGATGTAATGCTAAACTTAATTCGACAAGGCTAGCGCTTAACAGCATGCGAAATAGATTATAATGCTGCATTGACTTAGCTATCGGTATAGAAACAAAGAACAATGGCATAGAGGCCCCTTCTACGATTTCCGAGTCGGTTATCGCTTTAGCGTGTGCGAAAAGCAAAACTTTTTCTATTTTCCATGCCGCTATTTTTGGATTTTGTTTTCGATATGGCACCTGACCCAGACAGTGGTCGGACTGGATTGTATTATGTAACCAAATGAAGGCGTGCTCTGTTGCAGTAAACCGAAATCGAAACAATTTGGTTACGTATTTAAATGGCAATGCCAGATTTTGTATGGAAAGTGGCGTCTTTTTTTTTTCGCGCGGCCATCCACCAAACTTTGTTTTTTGATTACAAAATAGTGTAATAAACCAAACTTACTATGGCACGTATACTTCTAAACTCAGTCTGAACTGAGTTACGAGCAATAGAAGTTTGATTATTTTCATACTAGATTTGCTTTTTGTGCGCAAGTTTTGTAAGAAATTGCAACAAAATTGCTGATTCTGCTCCATACTGATGTCTGGAGCCTTTAATGGATGATATTGTTTGATTACACATACAATCTCACTATTTTGTTGCAATTTCTTACAAAACTTTGCGCGCAAAAAGCAAATCTAGTATGAAAATCATCAACTTCTAATGCTCGTAACTCAGTTCAGACTGAGTTTAGAGGTATACATGTCATAGTAAGTTTGGTTTATTACACTATTTTGTAATCAAAAAACAAAGTTTGGTCGATGGCCGTGCGAAAAAAAAAAGACGCCAATTTCCGGCATTGTCTTTTACCGACCCGTCTCATTTTTGCTGCTAGGAATAGGATGTTATAGCACTCCCAGTGTTCACATAAAATATGGATAAGTAATGCCTTACTTTAAATGTCTCAAAAGGTGGTGAAAACTGCACAAGATCATAATAAAGTTAACCTATATTTTTATCGATAGGAGATATTGTATAATTTTAAAGAAGTAAATTTGAAAGGCGAGCGAATAATTAATTCAGGCTTTTAAATGCTCTAGTAATACTATGTTTTAAGGGCAACGATTTTAATTTTCAAAACGCGCTGTTTTAAAATTTTCCTGACCCACTTCCCCGGCATCCCTTTTTACGGTGGAAACAAAACAAAAGCTCACTCAAGGGAGCAGTAACGTGGAAGGGTGGGAAATGCGAAGTCGTGCAAATCAACCTGCACATCAAAATTCTAAACTACCTGACCCGTAACAATAATGAATCAGAGAATCAAACATTAACTGACTGATTAAAGATGGTCAAAATGAAGATTGGAATACAAAAAGCAGTAGTGGAATTTATAGTAAATCCAGAAATGAAGAATTAGTCCAAACAAGACGCGATGAAGCATAAAAACGAATGGTTAGTAATGAAGGCGATGATTCATTATTCTTAGACATCCTTCGCAGGTAGAGCACATGCACGACAGCGCGATAATAATATGAGTCACACTCACTAGGTTGTAGTATAGTAAATTGTAGTTCTATTTTAAAATGTGTTTGATTTGTGGGACGAATATCCTAACAGCTTCAGTACCTACCTATATAACTAGAACTTTTTGTATAAATACATTTAGTCAGAAGAGTATATGAAAATAGAACGAAAAGCGAGTGCAAACATTGGCTGAAATAAGTATTGCAAATGTTCGTAATAATATACAATGGGTAATCGCATCGTTTACAACATTGAAGTTTGTCAAATGTGTCTCAAATGTTTGGGCGGTTCTTGATGCTGGGTATTAATGGGAAGTCGTAATAATACAGGAAGATGTAAATATCACGGAGCTCAATTACGCACCCTTCCGCGGAAAGAGCTTACCGAGGTTTACGACCAAAATTAAGATAAGCTACGTACAGAGCTGCCAAATTATAATTTGGCGATGCAAGCACTTTGCGTAATAATCAATCGGCCTTATGTCATATTAAAGTGAATGAAGCTTATACATAAACAAACGCATCATTTTATAAACGTGAAATAAAAAGGAATACAAACATTGCAATTTCGTAAGTTATAAGAAACATAGACCATGCAATTTTAAATTTCAACCATACACATTACAAAAGGAACGCTGCGCTGTGCCGAAGAACCGATCGCTCATTACTTTCCAATTAGAACTATTAGCACTAACAACTTAGCGGTTTCCGAAATAAAAAAAACTTTCAACAGACCCCAATCTTGTTCAATTAGAATTTTTCAAATTTCTTCTCTTGTTTTCAGGGACTGGATCAGAAATGTAATCAAATTCCATGAATAGTGATGACTTTTGCTCAATTTCATAAACTTTCTCAGCATTTTAGCGAGGAAAAATGTAAGAACGAAGAATTTTGAAAAATAATTGAGCAACTTCAGTTGCTAACTCAATTTTCCTGCTACGGAATTTCTGATCCAGAATTTTCGGCAACATGATTCAGTATCAAATTAGATTACTGGACGCTACAAGGTCGAATATTCTTTCGGTGGAACCAAAAATATAAAATAGTCTCTCGATTTTCTGTTTAATAATAGCAGACGTAATAATAGATTATGAAATATTGCAATTTATGATAAGAAACAATGTTTTACTGGGGAAAATACACCTTGCAGTGCGCAAGATTAGATTGCTATACTATGTCCAGTTATGAGTGAGTTGCACTGAATACACCGTTCCTATTTCAAAGAGATGCATCGCCTATCGGTTCCGCAGTGAAGCAGGTCACCTGCCCCGGCATCAGGGAAACCAGGAATTGGGGCAGAATAGTAATTACTTACACGCTGAGGGTTGAACCGGTAGAGCTGAAAGGGCTTTGTGCGGGAAACGTTGCCGTGAATCCCGTGTCACGGTTTGTTGGGCAATCTGCCGTGGCCCGTGACGTTAGCAAAGTGCTGTTAGACGTATATCGTTCTTAATTGTGGGTTGAAATTGCAAAGAGATAAAGATTTATGGATACAAAACGGTTCACTTTACGTTTCTGCCAATAACGGAATCGTCAGTTTTAATGAGGATTAAAAAGTAAAGTAAGTCAATAGAAACAAACGGCTATGAATGCTTAAACGACTTCTGCCATGCCAATACTAGCTTCACCAATTACTTTCACCGCTGACGCACAAGGTTGGTCAACGGTCACATGACATTTCATGTAAGCCATTGCACATTTAACCGTTCAGTTAAGACGTTTCGTGACCAACGGTCCTTGAGTTCCCAATAATACGTATAGGTACTTATGATTGCGATAATTTAATTTGGCAATCTTGATTGTAAGTGCCGTATGATAAGAAACTATGGAAACAGATATTAAGATGTAAGAAATCGGTGGTTTTACCATAATTAGTTTACCCTTTTGTTTAAAAGATTACTCAATTCCGTGGGCGAACTTGTAGCAAAATTTTATAGCACTAACGACATTTATACTGGGGTATGTGGCAACATTGATCAAAACATGAAATATGCATGCAGCTAACGAATGTTATATTTTTGCATACAATCTTGCAAACCCACGCGGACGGATTTCTAAGAAAGAATGGAAGTCATGTTATCTACATTCTACATAACTGAACTGGGTAGTTTAATATCGATTTCGTTTACCATGTGAAGACTGTTACAAACTATCTACAGGGTGGAAACGATAAGTGATCTCACTCGATTATTTCTAAACTATACAAGATATCAATAAACTAGTTACTGATCCTAAAAGTGCTTCATGAGATCTATCAAATGGTATAATAATAAGTTACAGAATAAACTGGATCTATCAGAAAATTCAATGTTTCCAGCTCCCATACAATTGGTAAAGTTACATTATTTTAAAAACTACACATGATATCGTAAAACTGATTATTGATTCTAAAAGTGCTTCACAAGCTCTATCCAATGGTATCAATAATAGGTTACAGAATAAACTGAATCTATCAAAAAATTCAATGTTTCCTTCTTCCATACATTTAGTACTACCACAGTCATGACACTCATCTCTTGACAATATTATAGCAAGTAAAGCCTAAAACAAATGTTTTCCATGAATATTATTTTAAATAAAAATACAATTTACGAGTTTATTTTAAGTTTATTATTAAATATAAAAAAAATACACTTCTAATATTGTGTGTCCTGGCATACATACATTTAGTATAGAAGCTGAAAACATTGAATTTTTAGAAAGATCCAGTTTATTCTGTAACCTATTATTGGTACCGTTTGAAAGAGCTCATGACGCACTTTCAGGATCAGTAACCAGTTTTTCAATATCTTGTATAGTTTAGAAATAATCGAGTGAGATCACTTATCGTTTCCACCCTGTATAGTTCTTTTACTTTGCATGCTCTGCTGCATAAACGTTCCGAACGCAGCATTAGCCATGCTCTCATAGTACGAACTGTAACCAAATACCCTGAGCTCGGGCATTGTTTATTTTTCATATTCCACGAAGGGTCTAAGGGAGGACGGGAGGTCAGAACGAGATGGTTGTCTCCAAGCAAAATTCCGGTACTCGCCCGATCGACCGGTTCCTGTAGGACGAGGGGAGAGCAAGGTTGCGCGTTTTAGCACGCACGTGCGACTGCCAGCTTCACGCTCCAACTATTACGTTTTAATAATGCATAATCTACCCGAATACCAGTCGGCACTTCACCAACACATTATCTCAAGTGATTTATAAACGTAACGAGATTCCCACGTTTGTATCACTGCGGCGCGGCGTATGTATGCTCGCTGCTGCTCAATCTCGGTCTCACAGTCGCTTTAAAGCATGACGCATTAAACCATTACAACGACAATTAAACGGCACTTAACTGAACACTACTACCATTTGTCATTGTTTGATATATTACACTGAAAAAATATTTGGATTTATTTGAAATGAATGACGATATTGGAACTGTTGTTGAAATAACAACTTTTAAAAAAAAATAAAACCGACTTCAAATGCGTGAACACAAATAAAACCTATTCAACAAAAAAATAATCGTTCAAATTGGTTCATAATCGGCGGAGATATTGCGTATAAAAAAGTTCATCCCCAATTTTCCACCCTTGGGGGTGAAATATTTTCTTCAAATTCGCATGAAACCACCCTTTTGATAATACCTATTCAACAAAAAAATAATCGTTCAAATTGGTTTATAATCGGCGGAGATATTGCGTATAAAAAAGTTCATCCCCAATTTTCCACCCTTGGGGGTTGTTTTTTTTATTATTACATTTAAATGGGACCACCCTTGAGGTATTACCTGTACGCCGAAAAAAGATTTGTTCAAATCGGTTCATAATTGGCGGAGTTATCGCGTAACAAACATAGAAAAAAAAAAACATACGGGTCGAATTGAAAACCTCCTCCTTTTTTTGAAGTCGGTTGAAAAAAAGACTCAATTTTCAACTTTTTTATTTACTTGATGTTGGTAGTAAAAATGTTCACAAGTTGGGCGCCAATTACCGCGTTGAATACGATGTCGGATGAAAAGAAGCTGTTTATGAAATATGAATGGCGGGGTTTGAGCCCAACTCAATAACAGCTCGTCGCGGCACGGCGGCTCAAACGTACTCCAAACTTACAAAAAACAGACACGATAACAAGGCCTGGTACGGCTGCTGCAATTTTTGAATGAACTTTTGAGGTATTTTTGAATTAACTATTCCGAGAGCTGTCGTTGAACTCGTTTTTAAATGAATCTTTCCACTGCACGGACTACGGGAGATTTATCTGGGTCGGTTAATTAGTATGCCTGACGAGAGTTTATGTAAAGTCCAATAATGTCTCCAAACATTTAGGCGTCACCGACCATAAGTAAAATTTCTGTCATTCATGGAAAGCAAATATCCAGTTCACTATCGTAACGTGGACCTCCAATTTTACTTTGGATTTCATTTCCTTTCATAGCAACCCCGTCGATATAGATTGTTTGGGTGTTGCATGTACACAAGACATTTTCACAAGTTCGCTGTGTCAAAAGTGTCTAGATTTTCCTAAAAATTCTGTCGAAGTACATCGCTAGGAAGTTGTGCAAGAGGCTGGTTGTGAAGTGCCTTTGTTTCAGTCGCCAGCGAGCACAATGACCGATTGTGGTCGTTTTGCCCATTACACTCCAAAGTTTTTGTCATTACACAGCGATTTGCCTTAAAATTTGCACAATTATCGTCTTGGGTGGCACTGAAATCGTTTGAAATGTCGTAATTCTGAGTTACGTAACAATTTTATCGATAAATGCAGTTTTATTATTGCTAAAAGCTGTATCGATATTATACGACTTATTTTGTACGATTAGTAGTAACAAACAATATCGTCTAGAAACAGTTGGTTTTGTTCATCTTTTATGTGAACAAGAATAAGTTAGTAAAATAAATTAGTAGTGTACTGAACTTAACCACATAACATTTCAATCATACGTAACTTCACTCGGGTATGGCAATTCCATAACAAACAATACAACTGACGTTAATACACTGAAAGATTAACAATGCGGTTATTGTATTTTGCGGTTGAATATTAATAGTATTAATGATATACTTACATGCTTATAAAACTGTATATAATAGCATAGCGATAGGCTAAATGTATCTACGTAAATCAACATTCACATGCAAAGGGAAGCGGCGTGCGTCCATTGAAGTAGGTACCTACCTAAATAATTAAATACAGATTTATATTCAATGATTCAAACATCAAAAATAAATCAAATAGTAAAAACAGATTGGCATAAAACATAAAAAGAATTAGTGTAATTGCTTGGCGACAACAAACCAGTTAAAAAGTCAGATCCAATCCAACTTCCAATTTCATAACATCACAATTAATTTTCTTCCTCAATTATCTCTGTGATAAAGTTCAATTAATTAACGTCAAATTATTCCGAAGTTCACAGGAACTTAAATCTACGAGTATAAATTAAATAATTCCTTCCTCGTGGGAAAAAATTATGGAATTAACACCGGATAGATGATAACATCCCTATATTTCCATTCGATAAATTTTAATAATATTGGCCTTAGAAAAAATATTTTTTCCGACTTTTCATATTATTATTTAGAGAGGATAAATGTATACGGAAAATCGTTAAAACCATCGGGCAACCATGTTGACTGGAGCATATTTGGGCAAATGAGGACGATGGCAAGTATAAGGAAACCGGGCATGTTGAAATGGTATAAAAACAAACTCGGGCCAATTAGGTATTAGTCGAACGGCAAACTTCCTCAGTCAGTAGCATTGCTTGAGCAATCAAGATCAAAGGAGTGCTTGAAAGCTACCATTGATTTTTACGGAACGAATATACCTACTTCAATATTGAGATCTAATATTAAGTACCTTTTATGACTAAACACCGTCATCGACACATTTTGAACAACATCTTTGATCGGATTTGGAGTAACTTTCTTTATTTTATTAACTACACTCCTTGTGTTAATTAAGGAAATAAGGGTTCCGTTTTTTGCCATTTGGCTACGGAACCCTAAAAAATGATACCTCTTATCATATTTTTGTAGTTTTTGTTCACGTATCATGGATTATTTGTTAAGTATAAGTCAAATGTTAGCTAAGATTTTAATTTTATTTGAATAACTAATTAGGTAAGTTGACTTATCTTATTATACCCAACTAAAATAGAGGTCAAGGGTCACTTGACGCAGATATTTGTCAGTTGTTATTCTGTTTTAACGAAGAAATATGCGTGTATGACAGTAAAGGTGAACTCTACCAACTCTACAAAAGATGAATCTATTCAAATTGTGGTGCATAATTGAGAATGATATTTGAAGCATTATAATACCCAACTGCACCCGACTACGCTCAAAATCTGACGTCATTGCACATGCAAGAATTCAAAACATGGACTCGTTCTCGCTAAAATTCTCACTTTGGTGGTTCATCGCTCAATCTTCATTGGAGCATGACCCAGACTCCGATCGTCAATTGTCATTGCACAGGGTTACAAACATTGTATGCAGCCACAATGACTTAATGAATCCAATCGACGAGCCGAAAGCAACTGAGACCGCCACGGATTCGCTCGTCATGTTATGACACTGGGTAAGGTGACCAGACGTCCTCGATGTTTAAAGATTTGGTCAATAAAGAAACTGGAACGCAATTTGGATTTCTTTCATTTTGGCACTTAGTATGCAATTCGCCTCGGACTAGAACGTCTAGATTTTTCTAGTATAATAATAATAGTGAGAGCTTAAAACAGTTCCCCAAATAACACCAGAATGTTATTAAATGCCATCATAAACTCACTCTTAATTGACAAAAATATGCCAAATTACAATTATTTGTAACTTTGCAGTTATTTATGGTGACTCTACCATCAGCAGCGCTCCTCGGCGGCTCGTAATAATTTGATTACGGGTACAAAGTGAGTGCTCCAATATGCGGGTAGCTCTGGGATTTCGAATTGTGGATCTCTGCACTCTTTCGCAATTTACCGCTGTTAGCGGCAAAATAAAACAACTCCATTAAGGCTTTAACTTTTTTAACGACCAAATTAAGTATTAGACTGAAGACGAGGAAAATAATTAAACGTGTATAAAAACAACCTGATGCATCTGTAAATATCCGGGTCTTACCAGGAAAATTACCTAACTGTAAGGTCTTATTCTAGGATCTAAGGATGAGCGAGCAAGAGCAAGGTTAACCCCCAGCGAAGAACAAGATTTAACTGTGATTTAACTAAGTACTCAAAAGGCCAAAAATACACGCACACGCTAAGCCAATTAGTATTTTCAAAGACGAACCAAAACTTCGCCAAACAGCGGTGTTATTGTAAGAGAATTAGCACTAAGGAAACCTTGAAAATATTTGAGTATGACGTGAACCCGATCAAAGCTAATCCAAATTAGTAAATATTATGATGTTATTCGTATCATTAACGATTCAAAAATTAACGACTATTTGTTAATATTTTATCTTAGATCTTCGTTATCACCCCGAAAAAGAAATCCATCAAATAATCTAGATGGATTTCTTTTTCGTCTCATCTAGATTCTAGATTCATTATCACCATCATATTCAGACATAGGACGTCCACTGCTGCACATAGGCCTCCCCCAATGATTTCCGCAATGGCCGGTTGGTGGCGGCCTGCAACCAGCGCCTTCCCGCTACCTTTATGAGGCCGTCGGTCCACCTTGTGGGTGGACGTCCTACGCTAGATGTCTACAGGATTAAATTGATCGAATGTAGATCAGAAGGAACTCTCACTTTTAGTTTGCGACAGAGTGCTAGAAAGTGAAAACATGGATGATAAAGATCGTGATTTATTACTCACGGAGACGTGACGCAATGGGATTAGATTAATCTTATTTAGTTATGAGAATGACCTTAATTACATTAAAGATATCATGTGGACTAAATGTTGCTCTTAAGATTAAGTTCAGCGACTACAAATTGCTAATAGGATATTGGGAAATGTAGACTGCTTGATTAGTCACCTCTTTTTGTCTAGCTAGAAAATCTTGTTAAATTCCAATCAACTCGACTTTTGGTTGAGACCGTAAACCGAACTGTAACACATTTAACATAATATAAATACATACGATGCCCGTATGCACGACACATGTGCAATACTGATCATGCCAGTTACTGCTTACTTTCTAAGTTAAGATCGACGTGAAGGATTGCCATGTTAGGTATTATGATAACTTTACTTTCTATGCTCTCCAATTCTGTCTTCAAGTTATCATTTATAAGGAAACTTGACTCAGTAAGTAAATCGTCATAACTGTACTTCTATGTAAATATTCTGAATTTTATGAATAAATATTAATATGCAGTTAGACGTATCAGCGACACACGTCAGTGATTTCTTTAATCAAGGTTAATAATATGGCTGGTAGCATACATGAATATAATTAATAGGTTGGTAACGAATAATGTGTATGCTTCATTGAAAATGGATATGAAAATCGCAGTTAACTGGATGCGATACGTTACGATGATGCGGAAAAAGGATGTCCGATATAGAACTAAATCACCTGCAAAGCGTAAGAATAATTAGCAGAAGTTGTAGAGAGCTTGTTGAATATTTCAAGGTAACGAACGGTTCATATTGAAACCATACTGTTCTACGATGACTAGAGAGAAGGACTCCTCAACCCGTCTGGACAGAGTCACGCAGAGTGTGAGGCTAACGCACATATTTACAAACGCTACTTTCTTAGGTGAAGCAGAAAATCGAACGCACAGCGTTGAATAGAGCTCTGTGATTGGTTCGTGTGTCACTCTGTGCGTCCATGCGCACTGTGAGACCCCATAGTAATGTTTGTGAATACGGGCGTAATTCTTCCATTTGTCTCTGGTAAAGAGAGAGTGCACTAAAGAACCAGTGATCTGATGATAAAGAGATAAGGACTCCTTAACTGGTCAGGTCCGAGTGTAGGGAATGAAGGCTAAATCCTTCATTTGCCACTGGTAAATTAAGGAGTCGTGCTCCTTCAGTAGAGACCAAATGACCTGATGACGAAGAGAGAAGATTCTGTAGGAGTTGACACTTTTTAGGATAGAAAGATAGCAAAAGTGTCACGTGTAAGGTGACCGCGGGAAGTAGACCCTGCAGTCACCTTCACATCGATAAAAATAGGCACACAGTTGAATAAAACATTGCGGCTGACTATTCAAAGTCTTGAGATCGATAAATGAAGAAATGGTAATTTAATGTCAGCAGTCACTACCGAACTGACCTTGGTCACACATTGGTGTGCTCACTATAAATAACTTTTTATTTAGATTCGCAACACTACGGTCTACGACTAGACTCTGAATTGTCGAGTCCCCGCATCACGCGGTAAATCAATTATTTTTACAGCTGCCCTAGTTTCGCGGGTTTTTGCGAAAACGTGGGCGTCGGCAAGCGGTTCAGGGTTAAAAAACACTTCTGGATTGGAAATGTCGCAAATTCTAAATAAACTAAGAGACCTGTGCCTCTAGCTAGAGTTATACACAGACAGACCAATCTATAGAAAGAATAAGCATTATACTGATTAGTTTATCTTCTCTGTGCTTTAATTAATACATTTCAAGGACTGCACCGGTCCCAACATGGCTTCTTAACATGCATAACAAGTCTCATAATGTTTAATATGACTGTTGTTATTCCTAAAGTATACATAGGAGGTAGTTCTTACTATCTCGATAGCTCGTCGGGTTCAATGGCACGACGAAAGTATGCAAGATGGGACCTTGAATATTATTAGTGCTCATGTTTACAGCTTATGGCACTGTTACTTTAGAGTGAACATGATTGCTAATCTGTCAGTTTGATAAAAATATTTTTGTCTTGAGAAGTACTAGTATTTATTGTGTTCGAACTTCATATGCTAGATCGTAGGGCTGTCACGAAATGTAAATGTTGTTGTAGATCCTGCACTCATTATAAACGCGTATATGAAGAATTCGGAAGATTGTGATGATGATGTTTGCAAAAATCTACAATCGTAATGTTTGTAGATAGCATTTGTATGGTACAATCTACGAAACGATTATAGGCGTAAAATAGTCCCATACTTTGTTAATTTAATTTATTCATAAGTCAGTTAATTAATTCATTAAGCTAGACCCTGACGCAGAACAGCAGTCTGCCGTCATAGTCGCAACGCTAAGTGACAGGCTAGGTACGCAAGGGCAGTCTGACTCCAATGACAATAAATCACGATACAAATCAACCTTTGTAATCCAATGCTGTAGCTTATAGGCTTCGTAATCGGAGATACTCGCGCTTAGCCTAGCTTTGTCAGGTTGGAATAAATACTTTAGTGTCAAACAGAACATAGAAAGTTAATAAAAGTTACAGTGTGTACCACACTCAATACATTCTAATTAACCTATTAAAACCTAAGGCTGGTTTTAGTGTCACACGGACCGTCCGGTGCGGACCCGCTCCGCACAGCCAATCTGTATGAACTTCTAGGGAGCATTTTAGAGTAATGCGGTCTGGAGGAACCGCTCCGTTCCCAAGCAGTTCATACAGATCGGCTGTGAGAAGCGATCCGCACTGACAGTCTGCGTGACACTAAAATCAGCCTAATATATTGTGTTAAATCATGTAGGTTAGTCTTTATTATGCTCCTACCTACTTTTTTCTTAAATATGAAAGTTACATTGTGTGGAAAACCTTGGGGGAGGCCTTTGTCCAGCAGTGGACGTCATTTGGCTGAAACGACGACGACGACATTTTGAATAATTCATATAGCCCCGAGATTTCAAAGGGGCAAAGATATCTTCATTCAGGGAAAGGCTTCAATCTGGCCCACTTATGATTACAGAGTGAAGCATTAAATTTTGTTTTTTACAGCTTTAGAACAGTGTGTGTGAAAACAACAACCAGAAATTAGAAGGTTAACAAGCAATGTTAAAAAGACAGAGCACATCAGTATTGAATTTTGGACATGAAATTGAGTGAGGTGTGAAGTTGTTTGACTATTTTAATTTTTATGACTTACAAATTCAAATGATGTTATATGCTTTAGTTTCAAACATTAATGATTCCATAATTCATTTCTACCTTTTATGTTACTTTTATCCGGAATTAATTTTGTTATGAATTATGTTTTTATAATACAAATGATTATTTAATTATGAGAAATAAATGAAAACAATTTAAAGCTTGTAATGAAGAAAATTTAACTATTTACAATACTTGTACAACCATGAAATTAAATCTTTTGATTTGGGACCTCCATGATTTGGGTGGTCATAACAATAATGTCCACCCAATGGCAATTTTGGCAATAATCACAATAGTAAGAGACAGGATAGTAAAATTACTAACGTGCATAGAGCAACGAAAAAAAAAGGGTCTCACAGCACATTGTTGTGTTGTTGTTGACATGTTGTGACCCTGTGTTTCTCTATTTTAATTAAAATAGTCTGCGAAAGTTAAGAGGATGGTTATTATTGTACAAGGAAATGTAGGCAATAATGACATTGTCTGATAAATCACTCAAACCAGCCCACCCTGCCATTGATACCAAAATAAATGTTATATTTATGTTTCAATCAAACCATATGTAGGCAGTAATTTTTGTCCTACAAAAAAGGTGCAGTATTGTGACTCGAGTCAGCCCTGCAGTTGTTAAATGCCTAAAACAAAATACTGAGAACTGATTATACTATCAGCCTATCTCATATTGATAAGATAATTGCAAGAATATTCAAGAACTGATGAATACCTGAAATATGTAACTAGGAAACAAAATGAATGTATCTCAGGTTAATTCTATAACACTTAATAGAACAAATTTATTGGTCACTCAATCACTCAAATTTATGTTTTAGTTGTCAGGGTATTGTGATTTGGTACAGGAAATCTAGGGGGTTAAGTGTAAATTTGTAATGTCTGTATTGCCTTGCTGTGTAGCATAAACTTCATGCAAGAACAATGACGGCAGTAACTATCAATTATTATAGTAACGTAATAGTGGGCGCCTCCAGATTCGTGCCCTGTGAACAACACGGCATACGTACTGTTTGGTACAAGACGTCTCAATTTATGATATGACGTCAGTCTGCTAATTGTAACTTATGTCTACGGAAATGATTGAAAAGTGTTTGCTTTTGCTAAAATCTTACCCGTCTCCGACCACGACACACTTAATCGCCTGCATTATTCCGTTTTGGCCAACTGTTCCCACAAATTAAAGCACGACAATGAGTTCAAACTTGATTTGTTGCTGCACGGTTTATCACTCTAAACGAAATTAAAACACAGTAACATCACATTCAACACTTTAGTTTTCTTCAGTTATCGCTAATAGTCTCATAATCTTCACTGTAGCGATAAGAATAAAATCGTGAACAAAAATTCAATCACCGTTGGTTGGCTTGGAAGAAACCACAGAAACGAACGACGTTTAGTTTCGTGATCGTGCGTGTCGCTCCGCTCGCTTCGCCATAGCGATGGGCGTTATTCGTTATCACTGGTTATTAAACGAGTGATTAGCCTGACCAGTGATCACTCGTTATCCAAAAACGCCTAAACTAGTTTTTTTCTTAACGTCATACAACGTTAGAATCTCTTCGTTATTCAACACGATTGCTTCCACAACGCTCTAAAGGTAAACTGAATTCACTCTTAAGCAAACAACATAAGGTAGATGTTTGGTTGACACAAAAAATAACGTGTTTCCCGCTTCGTTATGACAGTTTTGAGGACAACGTCGTACATTGACGATTCTTAAACATATTTTTTGTAACCTAAAGGAGTAAAGCGAGTAATGTATGGTGTCCAAATAATAAGGATCGCAACGAATCGAGTGCGTGTGCGAAAGCCATAGGACGTTAACATAAGTGTGGATGAAATAGGTATAATCTTCGTCGTACGTTAGATATTCAATGGAATTTGAGTCTTATTTTGAAGGTCATAAGTTCCTAAAGGCCTTGCAGCTAACCAAACACCTAACGTTATTATTATCACTCTTGCTTGAGCGTTGTTGAAATAACTTCGTTTAAAAAAAACTAGTTTTGAAAACGTTATTCGTGATTCGAAAACCGTCGCGTTTCGTTATTTCAAAAACCCATAACGACACATCTTTACTTCGCCAACGACAGAACCAGAACCACAGATTAATAAACAGAAAAAAAAGAATCGACTCTAGTGATGTTCCAATGATTAATCATTCAATTGATTTTCACAATCGATATTACCATTGATTATAGAAACTGAGTAAAAAATGTTTTTTTATAGATTTAATCAACTACAGTACTACAGATAAATTAAAACTTAAATCATCGCTAAATTATATTTAAAAATAATGCATTACTGAGCCAATTAGTGAGTGCAAATGCGATAGCTCTCATTCTATTATTCTATAAGTTTGGCCAAGTATGAATAAATATTTTTGATTTTAAGTTTTATCCATGGTAAACTCTTCAATGCATTAAATTTCCTATCAGCCAGCCTCCTAAATAAGTGGCAAAACGTAACAGTTTGAAATTTCGAAATCCCTTCACGGAGCGAAAATACAAAAAAACGCCGCGGCGCGCCGGAGCGAAGAGATGTCGAAGTTACATCCGTCCATTTTTGCCACTTGTCTAGGAGGGCAGGCCATGCTTTTTGCGCGTTGCGCGTTACATTTTTCTTTAGTCTATGGTAATAATGGCTACTCGTTCTATGTTGCGCGGTATTGCGTGATCCCGCCCGGTGGTTAATTTTGATGTGACTATGGCAAAAGGAGATAAAGAATTAGAAAAACCTATAGTGAACAATGAATTACCTACTCCGGATTGTAGAAGTGTTGATCATGATGACACAGAATCGACACAGGAGCAGCCTTTGGATATAGGGGAGCATTATTTGGTTCGGCGATCGGATGAGTCATGGCACCCGGCTGAGATTATACAGACGCGATACAATGCCGCTGAGGGGAATTACGAGTACTATGTTCACTATGTGGGCTACGATAGAAGACTGGACGAATGGGTTTCCCGCCATCGGGTCATGTCCGATAGGTTTGACATGTGCGAACAATCAAATAACAATATCAACTCTGACCACCTCCTCACCGACAAATCGGGCCGAAAAATAACAAGAAATCAAAAACGTAAACACGATGAAATCAATCATGTACAAAAGTCATACGCTGAGATGGACCCGACCACGGCGGCTCTCGAGAAGGAACACGAAGCTATCACGAAAGTCAAATACATCGACAGGATACAAATCGGCAAGTACGAAATTGACACATGGTATTTCAGTCCTTATCCTGATGAGTACGGAAAACAATCAAAACTTTGGATTTGTGAGTACTGCCTGAAGTACATGAGGATGGAAAAGACGTATAGATATCATCTAAGTGAGTGCACAGCGCGACAACCACTAGGCAACGAAATCTACAGGAAAGGCACCATAGCAATATTTGAAGCAGACGGCAAAGAACATAAAATTTATTGCCAGAATTTATGTTTGTTGGCGAAGTTGTTCTTAGACCACAAAACATTATATTTTGATATTGAACAGTTTTTATTTTATATATTGTGTGAAGTTGATAAGCAAGGAGCACATCTTGTCGGTTATTTCTCTAAGGAGAAAGATTCTCCCGAGGGAAATAATGTTGCCTGTATATTGACATTACCTCCTTATCAGAGGCAAGGCTACGGTAAGTTGCTCATTGCTTTCAGCTACGAATTATCTAGACTGGAACAGGTTGTTGGAAGCCCTGAGAAACCATTATCAGATCTAGGGAAACTAAGCTATAGATCATACTGGTCCTATGTCTTGCTGGAAGTGCTAAGTGCCAGTAGAGGCACTCTGAGTATCAAAGATCTGAGTCAGATGACAGGTATATCTCAGACGGACATAATATCAACATTGCAGTCAATGAACATGGTGAAGTATTGGAAAGGCCAACATGTAATCTGTGTCACACCAAAGATTGTATCAGAGCAATTGGCCAGTTCTCACTTCAAGAAGCCTCGGTTATCTGTAGACCCATCTGCGCTACGATGGACGCCCCCCAACAAACAAGGGAACTCTGCTAAAGCTAAAAAGTAGTACAGGCTTACAGGCACTGCTTAGAGAATGCTAAATTAGTCAGAATCAAAAGCCTTCTCTATGCTCAGGCCTGTTATAAACAATCTATACTTAGTTTTTGTTTCATATGCAGTGGATAGATCAGTGCTAGAAGTATTATAATTTGTATTGTAAGTGTAAAAATATTTTATGTAAGTGAAAAACAAACAAATGTTGATTAAGATAATTTTTACAGTGCATTTGTTAAAAGTAATGAGCTTTATTACATGATTAATAGTCAGGGATATATCCAGTGAAGAATGTTATGCATTTTTATTGAAAATATTAATTAAAACTGCAGATTTGCACCTGCAAATACTTGTCATTTTATGATTTAATAATAATAAAATGTAATTACAAAATTCCAATATTATTTAATGTATTCAAATTGTTTTTTAAAATTCTAAGTGTACCTAGACCTAAAGTTTTTAGAATTAAAAATGTAGATGTTATTTTGATCATGAAAATAAGTAAATAATGGTAGGTACTTCTATATATTTTCAGTTTATTATCATTTAGAAGTGTTTAAAATCACTGCAGGCATCTTTTCAGAGACTTGAGAGATGGGGCTTATCATCCAGCAATAGTTAGGTAAAACTTATTTGTTGTAACAATTATTGATTGTGTGTAAATTGAAGTTAATCTGTTATTAATGTAAACCATTTTGGACCAGGTTGAATGAATCCTGTGTATAAATCTGTCCATTGCAATTGCAGTAAAATTATTAGACAAATCTAAATAATAGATGGCTGTGTTGTAACTATTTTTGTATAATCAGATTGGATTTGTTAAAAATGTTGTCAGTTTAAAAAGGAAAACAAATGCATAAATTGTAGTAATATTTTTTAATAATAGATTAATTTGTTGATGCCCAATTTCAGACAAAATAGAATACTATTGTAATGTGCATGTAAGCAGGGGCATGCCAAAATAGGCAATAAGGCAGTGCCTACCTTGCAAATTTTCATCAATCAGTACCTAGTTTGTATTTTGTAAGTATCTACTGCCTACCTCAAATTAAACTCATTTTCGCCATTGTCAGTGGGCACCAATACATTAATTTTAACTACTTCTTGGGCTATATAGTTTTTTTAGTTTCCTTTAGGTATTCACCCTTCCATTATAATATGATCTGCTTACATACATAATTTTATTCAGTTCCTTTTTGTACTGGTAATAGTGATATTAATTTTAAGTTATTAATAAGTTAATTTTTTGTAGAAATCCCATTAAGTACCTAAATAATCACTTTTCATAACAAAAAATTTTTTACAAGGGTAGCTAAGCTATTTTAACATTTGAAAATCATGATTTTTAGATTTATTGTAATATTACAAATTACAATAGTTAATAATCGTGTGGGATTTTGTTATGAAAGGTGAATGACTTAACACACCGTCTCCAAAATGCGCGTTAAAATTGCGTCACCTATGAGGTGATCAGTGAGTACTAAACATTGTGAAATAGTGTAGCTATTTATAGTACACTATTGGCTGTCTCGAACAACGTGGTATGTGTAATATGATTAAGATTATTTTGTGTTGTAAGTATTTTTACTCATAATTAACATAAATAATTGCAATGATTTTTCTTGGTTCTTCGGCAGTTGCCTGCTGGTGGATTGTTTTAGAATGTAAAAAAGATCCTCCCATTGCAAATTAATTAGATTCTGTGAATCATCTGTTTTCACTGTTTATTTGTGATAGTTCTTTAGCTGTAAGTGAAAATGACAAAAATAAAAGAATAAATTGCTAACAGTGTATTTTGTTGCTACATCCCTATCCTATATTTTAACTTCGGTTGGTAGGTGTGTAATTCGGAAATGAAACGAAATTGTTCACGATATCTATCATTCAATTTATTTTCATATACCATTTGCACATATTGAACACTTAAATACTATGTAAGAAGGTTCACATGTTGAATGTAAGCATTTTTTATTTTGTGCGTTTTCCGCTCCAGTTTTTTTGGCCCTATGGCCTGCCTATGCAGCCTTTTGTACCCTTTGCACCACCGGCCTGCACCACTGGTGGTGCAAAGGGTATTTTTAAATCCCTTTTACACCACCAATAGTGTCGCGCTACTATTAACTGTATAACGATTAATATATATAATATTAATATTATAAAAAGGAAAGATTTGATTGTTTGTTTGTTGTACTGAATAGGCTCCGAAACTACTGGCTCCGAAATCTAAATAATTTTCTGAGTAACATAGGCTATTAAATATTTTCAAAAGAGTTACTAAAAATGTGTATTAAAGTACCAGGGCAACATAATCATAAAAGAGCTATATCAAATTATTCTTGGTTGACCCGAGAAATAAACATATTATCATAAAATAGCTCCTTTATGGTTATGTTGCCCTGGTACTAATTATTCGTTGTATGTAGGCCCGGGGTATCGTGGGTCTGAAGTGAAATGTTTCTAGGCACGTGTTAAGTTTTTCATATTATTTTATTCTTAAGTCATTCAAGTATTTGTGTCTTGTAGTCATCATTTCATGTTGATGAGGTGATGATGAAAGGAAAACTACTCCTAAACGCTGTTCCATGCATACAGGCAAGCTCACACATCATGTTGTTAGGCTAAACACAAATATAAAAAAAAACTGCTGAACATAACGCTTCAATTTCCCGCCAAGAATTCCCCTCGAAGTGTCAATGCGTTTATTGCACTGCAATAAATAAATAAAAACTTAAGTGTAGGTTTTGATTAATTTATAACAATTAAATTATTAAGTATTTCACAGTCTACTACTAGTTTTACAGTCGATGGTAGCACATCACTATTTGTTGGTGGTGCAAGAGGGATTTAAAAATACCCTTTGCACCACCAGTGGTGCAGGCCGGTGGTGCAAAGGGTACAAAAGGCTATGCAGTTACCCGAACTTTGTTCAAGTTCTAATTAAAATGGTCTAATAAATGTAAGTACAGTATGTACTTTATTATTCTCAGTACTTACTATATAATAGAGATAACCATTTCTAGACCACTTTTAGATAAGGCCCGAATCGGGTAATGACGTGCACCATTTTTCTGACCTACAAATACTATCCTTATCAGTAAGGTAGGTATTTATATTTCAGTTTAGATATCTTTATCTGGGTTGCAAAATTTAATGTAACATGCTGTATGTACCTACTATATTCAAAATTATGTTTCCCACGTGCAATATAACAACTTTAAGCAACTGTTACATGTAGGTAGTTCATTTTTATTAGGTAAATGCATAACATTCAACATGCGTACCGGCATACAAGGTTGCATTTGTAAACCATAGTAAGTATTCGTTAATATGGTAACTTTTTCTTTGGCCCAGTATTTTCTAAATGACCATTAGTGTAGCTGTGATGTTATGTGCCTCAAGTACTTTGATAATAATTTAATGTATTAAATTAAGTCCACTTTCGTGAAGTGAATTGATAAAATTTTCCAGCGTAGAGATAAATTTCACAGCCCCTACTGGTCTTTTAGAGATTGATATCTATTTAAGTACATTAATGGTGCGATTTCAAAATCGAAGCCCAAAGAGTAAAGTTAAAACCGGTAGAATCATACAAAGCGGTTAGATCCTGGCTACATAGAAGTTACAGCGTTGGGAACGAGAGGTGGGAAAGTCCAATTCATTCCTAACTACGAAAACATCGCTCCACAGCGATTCAACTTTCGTAGTTTCATAACTGTAGAGGGCGTTACTGGGATCGAGTCGTTTAGGGCGTTATTTAGTTTTCTGAATCAGCTTTTGAATTATGTTGTATCATTTATCTTAGTTAAATATTTTATACAACTATCCAACACCACGATTCGCCATCAGTTTCACGAGATTTTTATGTGATCTTGAACTTTGGTCTAACGTTTTTTACTTCGGTCATACGACTTTGAATTCGCACCACGCTAGTCCAAGCAAAACCACATCTACGTGGTGCCAACTTTATACATCTTAAAATGATACGTCACCAAACACTGAACTTTAGCGTTAATATTCAACACTTATTACAATATTTTTTTTATCGTTTAGTAGTTTTTTTATTATCATCAGAACAGACTTCTAACCAACATACGTGTTACATATCTACAATCTAGATATAATATGTAATGCTACTACGTTACAATTAGTGTAATTTTACATAAGAATTTGTTTACATTAAAATTCACAGACAATACATCGGTGGCGATTCTTTTGAATCATTCACTGAACTATCATTATGTTCATACAAGTGTCCAACTTAAAAGTCCCACCTATATCTTTTCAGACTGACCAGTTAAATGACTCTTTTGAAGCATTATTTATTTATCTATTGTTTAGTGAGTGCTAAACAACAGAATCGCCACCATCAAAACAACATCAATTATGTATTCCTAGGGCATTACATCAGTGTTTGACCATTACCTGGTAATAACATATTTTAAAAATTTTTAGGTGAGTTTTGACAATACAGTTAAATAACTTTTTTTGTGATCTCCATTATCTGCTCTGTGATAATAACAGTATGTTAGTCAAAATATTAAAAAAAAAATCTTAAAAATAATATTGCACGTTACTTTAGAGGTGTTTTTGATAATACTTTATTCCACATAAAAATAAACGAATACTTAGATACAAGATAATTAAGTTTTTAAAATAATGGTTAACCTAATGGTTACTGTTTCAGGAAAATAAGCCGTATAAGGTTACGTTTTAATAGTTAACTTACACAAAGTTAACTAATAAAGAGCGAATAGTTAAGTATTTCCTACTAGCCCTTAGTAACACGACTGATATGCTCACACATTCGAACTAAGCTCCGACTTTCTCGCCTCTAGTATTATTTTGTTTAGGTATAATACCTCAACTGCTCACTTCGAAAAAGTACCTACTTACCGACAGGGCCGGATCTACCATACTTATGGCTTTTTGGGCTTCAGCCCAGGGCCCCCAATCAAGTCAAATATTTTACTGTTCCATTTTTTTCTATACCTAATAAGGTAGGCCCCTAAGTAGTACATATTAGCCCAGGGCCCCCTAAACTGACGGTCCGGCCCTGCTTACCGATGTTACTCGAGTAGGTTGCCCCTTTGAATCTGGCGCAAAATCGACAACTTTCGGATGTTGAGCGAGGCTGGCCTCAATTGCTCGAAAGTACACTATTCGATTAACTTCGCGAGTAGTGTAACTGAGGACTTTTACTACAAGAGACGAGTCAGCCGCAACGAGAAAACTTCAACATTATTGCTAAAACTCTTTACAAAGAATTATTAGTGCAAGCTATGGAAGTGACAAAGACGACTACTGGGTGCTGGCCCTCCGATTGTAAGATATAACAAGATTTCTTAGGGTTTTCGCATACCTATCAACTCTGAGCCGGATAGAGAACTTTTTGTCCTTTTTAACCTGGAAATTGCCCCTTTTTTCTACCGCTGCATATGTTCTGGTATCTCTGCGAGATCGAATCAGAAATAAAGAGATCCATATGAACATGAAAGTAACCGACATATCCCGCAGAATTAGCAAACAAGTAGTAGTGAGTGTGTCATATTATAACTCACTGACAGAAAGAAGCAGCGAAACAAACTTTATCTGCAGGTAAAAAGTGAGGAAACAACCTTTTGCCAATTTTCTTATCGATATAAAAAGGAAGGCCAGCACGCCTATTGGCTTTAAGGCCGATCTACACGCATTCCAATTATTACACAAAATTTATTTATTTGTACTCAAATTTAAGCCTTGTTGCAGTGTACTTTAATTTTAATTTATATAAATTCAGTTACATTCACATTCGTTACAAAGATAAGCACATTGCTAATTTTACATTTAGGACAAAACAGCAATTGTGTAATAATTGAAATGCTATTACATACTTTTAAACAATTAATTAATTCTATCAAAGATAGGAATATGCCTAAAATATCATCTTTTAAAAAAATATTATGATCTTGGATAAGCGCTTATACATTAATATAATATTTATTAATAATACTGAACGCACAGATCATATTGCAATAAATAACCAAACACAAAAAACATAGCACTCGGAAGGTTTCTTTCAAATAAATTGGCGCGAAAGTTGTTTGGAGATGTCAATTAACCACAGATATGGATTAGAGCAATTAACACTTGAGTTTGACAGGACAACTGTCAAAATGACAGGTGACATTAGCTAGCCATTCGCGCCAACTTTGTTGAATACAAAATACTTTTATCAAGAACTTTTCGTAATAATATTACAAGCAGATTACAACAAACAAATCCTACTTATATTTAGAGAATACGATTATATTAAAACGCAGGAAATCCATACGATATGCCATTTAAACTTTACCTACACTTTTATTTACTTTACATAATATAATAAAGAATGTACTTTTTATTATTATAATAATCATTAATCAAGCTATATGGAATCTTACAGGATTTGCCTACCTGAAATGTGATAACTAAATACACACGTAATTTTAAAAGTAAACGAATACTTTGGTTACAGTGTTTTATAGCAGATAATTTGTTACTAACTTTAAATAAAAAAAAACAGTGTGACTAGATAAAAAATAGGACGTAATTAAAAAAAATTTTTTTTTTAATAATTTAAAAATTTATGGCAACATTTCAGCCAACCAGCCAGTTAAATTAAAATTTTAGTCATCACATTAGGTAGCTTGTGATATATAGATTTATATATTTATTTGTAAGATAATATACATTAACGTGTCATACATGGTTACGGTATTTCTTTGATACTTTTAACGACGACAACGATTTATTAAAGCGTTGAAATGGCACGACAGATACAATCGATGGTTTAATAAGAGAAAGCTCACATTAAAATAAAACAAAAACAAATATCACATTTAGAATCACGAGCGGGGAGTGTGTATATTTTAAATATCCTTTTCTATTTACATAATATACGTTTTTACAATAGATATTCGGGTAATATTGTCAAATATACATACCTACAAGCAGGTACTGTGAAGCGATACACGGTTATGTTTTATTTATGTATACTTAAACGAGCATTTAATTTTTTCAAAACCACTTCTTATCCCGTCCCTATGTAAAGGTGCTCACACAATGGGGACAGTCTCGTGTAATGTATTTTAATATTAACTATAAAGCATTACGCTTGAATTTCGAATCTCTCATCGCATCGTCACATTACACTCGAATGCTCCCAGTGTGGGGGAATTTTCTAAAGAAAAAAATGCTCGTAAATGCAATTCTTACTTTTTCGAGTTATCCCACTAACGAAAATAAATATTAAATAGAGATTATACTATTCGAGACAAACAACACACATCTATGACTCATATACATCTTTGAAGGTGCTGTCAAATTAATTATAACAAATAATTACAAGAAATAATTAAAAACGCGATGATGATTATAAGTTAAGTAATAATTAAGTACATGGAAGTGTGTAGCCGATTATTTCTTACAACAAGTAAAGCAATTGTGCATTTAAGATGACTTTATATGAAGTGCAATGACATTTGAATTCGGTATTTCTTAAACATTCTTCTATAGTTGTTTTCCTAATAATAACATCAAAGTAATACACATTTTTGACCCCACTCCTAAACTTGCAACTTCTACACATGTTTGACAGGTCAAAAAGTCTAGTTAGTCTATGAAAGGCGAGTTGAAAAACACATGGATAACGTTATGGTTCATACATACTTAAAGAAACGTATATCATTTTGATGTCCATTATTACAGCTGAAAAGTTATAATCGAAATCCAAGTTTTGCCTATTTTGGTTGTCACAACTTTTGATCAGAAGTTTTTCATTAAGCGTTATCTAACAGTATACAATACTGCGAGAAAACCTATTGTTGATTTGTAACTGCCACGATTTTGACTGCCTGTTGTTGTAGAGGGCGCTGTATTAATTATTACTTACTCGGTGCGCAAACGCAAAGGGAAATATTGTGCGCGAATCCCGCCGGCTTAGTAGGTGGGGGCCGTGTAGTCAATGTTGCCTGGAAATTTGAAAAGACGTTGGTTAGATTCCAATTTTTTTAAATTATTAGACCATTAAGAAACCATTGATATATTCCTTTATTCAATTACACTTCTAAAAAAAAAACACCAAATATCTACCAATGGGACATTTATCAGATCTTTTAAAGTTAACTACCTACTTCAATAGAAGTCGAATAAAATAATGTTACATCTGAAATACAACACACGTATAAACGCAAAAGAACCGAAGTCACTGAATTGGTTTTGAATTGCCAAGTAACTTTAAAATCAACTGACTAAGCAGATTAAATAAACACATCCAATAAAAATCGTATTGGTATATTAACAAGGTCTCGGTCTTGTCTCTAGGTTCATCATTATCATCGTCATTATTATATCAGCCACAGGACGTCCACTGCTGAACATAGGCCTCCCTCAATGCTTTCTATGTTTCCCGGTTGGTAGCGGCCTGCGTCTGTCTCAAGGTTAGGTCTCTCCAATAACCCATCTGGTTTTGTATGCGAAAACGATAGGTTGCAGTAGAAGTGGGTACAAGCGACAAGTTACAATGGACTGGCGGTAGCCGTCGCTCATCAAGGAAGTCCAAAATAACCTGCTGCTCGTAGCCACAAACACATCAATGTTTTCTTCATCCTCCTATGCCTTTTTTTCCTTTTTTGTTTTGCGACTGAAAAGTACATTGAATTGCATACCAGGGGAATTGTGTGGGGCTTTTCCTGTTATAAGAGCATGGTCTCTCTGTTTGCCCACCTGGCCGTGTCTGCGAAAACAGCAGGTCGTTTGTACACGTGATACCTTTATAAAAACAATCGCAAGGCAAGACGTTGGAGGTTTTATCATCTCCATGCTCTTCCGTGGGATCGTCAGCAATTGGGCATGGGGATGACCCGAGAGGATGCACCATTCCAATCGAGTTCGGGTGGGGCTCGCTCCAAAAGCGAGCCATGATCTGGAAAGGAGCCACGGACGAATGTCTAACAGGACAATTTAACTCAAAGCTCCATCTTATTGGGCTCCGGCGGATAGGTACCATAAGGTTTTAGAAGTGTGTAGTTCCAAGGCTAGGATTCTCGGTTAACGGGTTATTTGGCAGCGTCTGCGAGAAGGCATCGGCGACAGTCACTCATCAAGAAAGCCCTGTATAACCTGGAAGATTATACTGGAACGCTTAACAAGATCTCCACCTAGTTGTTGTTTGTGGACTGTTCTCTCTCCACCTACCTGGCTGCGTCTGCGAGATAGGCGGGTCGCTGTAAGCGGGCGGCGCCCTCCACCTCGTATGTCGGCGACAGGCATTAGCCAGTCGTCAAGAAAGCCCTGTATAATCTGAAAGATGCTAGGAAGCCCTAACATGCTCTCTACCATGCTAACCAGCTGTCCAAAAACACCTTAAGGAATTCTTCAAATTATGGTGGTTCTTCAAGCATGTTCTCCGCGGATTCTACAACTCTCTAAAACCCGGTCGCCGAGCACGTAGAATTTCGTCCAATGACCCCAAGCTACCCATCCTTATCGCTCGAGCGTAATTATATTGCTGTGGCGACTGTGCGACGGGCGGCCGCAGTGAGTGTGCGACTATAGTCTAGCTCACCTGGCTGCGTCTGCGAGAAGGGCGGGTCGCTGTAGGCAGGCTGTGGGTCGGGCGCGCCGGGGTAGGCAGGGAAGGCGCCGGGGCTGCCCACAGCTCCCTCAACCTCGTAGGCGGGCGCGAACGCCGCTTCAGCACCCATGCGGAACCGCTGCAGCGCGAAGAAAGCGCAGCCCACCTGATGAAGGCATCGTTGGGGCCGTTAAGGATAAAGTTTGCAACTCTTCGGGAACCCTAACTTCGGACTCCTCCTATGTTCTTCTGATTAATTTCGTTGCGGGTCCAATGACAGTTTAACTTTCCCCCGGGACAAACTTGACCTTCACTGGTTGGGATTTTATTGGCGGTCAAGCTGTAGATCCTGGCTCGGTGGGTGGGTGGTTGAGTGATGTCAAATTGACATTTTAAATACGACGAATTTATATTCATTGATATAATTCAGTCAGAGGTGTAAGTTATCATGCATACAACGCTTCTGCTATCTCATATAAAAAGTCAAACTTGGTTTTACACAGTTAGAAAGAGATGAAAAAAGCTAAGAATTTATACAGTAGTTACACTTACCCAAGCAAAGATCGAGAAGAAACAGAAGGCGATGGCACCCTGCATGTTGTTGGCGGTTCCGTAGGGGGGGTTGTCGGTCTTGCCCCAGGCGTTGGACAGGTAGCAGAAGCCCACGAAGTAAAGGAACGCCCAGAACGCTGAAAAAGTCATTTTAATACTCTTGTATTCATAGATATGGAATTATATTCTTCAGTGTTTATTATAACTACGTTCGGTAAGAACGTAGTTATAATAAACACTGAAGAATATAATTCTACTAAAAATGTTCTCAAACTTTAAATGAGGTAAAATAAATCTTACGATAAAAAAGTTCACGTAGCTATAAAGTTTTTTTATTGTCAATAAATAAGTGTTTGTTACACTTCGAAGTCTCGTGATATTTCTATTTACGACTACTTTTGAGTCGTACTGAATAAAATGTTCGAAAGATTACGCAAGAAAGGGTCCAACAAAATATCTTGGCGCCCAACATGGTGCGATCAACAGACGATAAAATGAGATAAGAATTGAATTGAACATGGTCCTCTTAATACATTTTGTATTTCGTCTTCTACATTATGCATGTAGGCTCGTCTTAAGAAACTAAGTAAAGATTTAAGCCAGACTTTGATGGATATTTAGTTCAATGATGGTGTCTCTTATTGAGATTTGATCATGTTTTGTTGAGTCATTTCAAAATTTCAAGTAAGAACTCAAAAAAAGTAGATAAAGGGCATCAAATCAAGTTACATTTCAAGCTTTATTTTTCTTTCTTTACACAAAACACTGTAGCGCCATTGAGATAAATTGGCAGTAAGGCTCCCCTATTCACAACAAATGTCCACGCTCCAATGAAGTCTATCACGAAGTTCAAGGTACAATTGCCCACATCAATCCGAGTCAAATAATATGAACTCAGGCCCAATTTATTTCCGATGACATTACACCTTACCTACTTTCTTGGGCTGATTTAATTTACGTCGATTTAAGAAAAGGTCACGAGGTGACGGCAGTGATAAAAGTTGCATTACCATTTTTATCTGCCATCATAACCGTATTAGGAAGATAATAGCCAAAATCTTTCGTTACGGGACTGATTCTGACCGGTGTAGTAGGACCTCAATTTTACCTGAATTCATTGATAAAAGGTGAGATGGAGTATGATCAGTATTGATCAGTAAATAAAAATTAAGTCGTTTTAACGAAACCCTGCTATTGAATAATAGTGTGGAGATGGGGAAATAGACAGCCACTGAGAAACTACTCCACGCATCCCTATTTACAAATAAGAGCAATTGTTTTTTGGCATCTATTTCCCTGGCACTCCAACCCATCAATATTATAAACCTTAATAAGTTTTGGACTTAAATTACAAGAATAGGTACTGTCCTGTCCTAGTTCTCAGGAACAGCCAGTTCTTATAGGTTGACATTTTTTTTTATGTGATAGGAGGCAAACGAGCAGACGGATCACCTGATGGTAAGTGATTACCGTCGCCCATAGACACCCGCAGTCCCAGGGGCGTTACAGGTGCGTTGCCGGCCTTTAAGGTAAAGATACGCTCTCCTCTTGAAAGCTTGCAGGTCGTATCCGTCCGGAAACACCGCAGACGACAGTCCATTCCACAGTTCACACACAAACATACTCTACTGCAGTACATGTCATACCTAAATGACGAATGCAAAGGCAAACACCCACCCAGTTTAAGCCTTGACATACAAAAGCGCTGCCATCGGACACATAGCTAGTATTATACATACTACACTAATGTATAGCGGCAGTACACAAGTGACATCAAAACACTGGGAAAGAAAAACTACATGACATAAGTTTTCTTTTGACAAAAAAGTTCTTCGATGACGCCCACGTTTGGTGAAATAACCTGATTATTATATAACGTGACACAGTGTGCCATAATAATAATGTAGCGTCGGCTAGGTTTCAATAATGCAGGCATTTTTCCGGGGCCTGTAAGATCGCAGATAAGTAGGTCATTCTTGACTTATGACACCGAATAGTATGATGTGCTTCCTTAGAAGTATTTAACATGCCTAGTTTTACAGATATATGAAAGTTTTGTGCATGTTTAACCATGTTTATGATATTTTTGTACTCTCAGTTTAGAGTTGAAATAACGCTATGTCTTTGGAGCTCTTAAATCACTCACACATACCTACATCTGAGTCATTTGCATGCATGAGTCTCTTTTTTACGACGATTGACTTCATTTCAGAAATACCAACACGACACTCAAAATGAGTGAATACATTTTTATTGGGTACAACTCATTTTACGACTAGATAAATATGTACAGCCAGCGTCAAATATTGCATGACAGACAACACAACCAAAGTTCGCAATACGTCTTTGTTACAATTGGAATAAGGGTGTGTTGTAAACTTTTTGGCCACTTTGGGTGTGACGAAACATTTGACGCTGGCTGTACAATAAAACTCGCCAATGGAATGGCAGAGGAAATTATGCCGTGCTCTGCCAATCGAGCCGTAGTATCGATGTGGCCCTAATCGAAACAGGAACTGGCTGAAGATTGTCAATCTTTGAGTCGGGGATTAGTCCGACTGAAAGCCGATACTGAAGGACAGCCTTTATCCTATTCGCGTTAACTTTTCATTTAACGTTTGCGAAAAAGTGGCGCAAAAATACTTCTTTAACTCATTTCACTCAGTCACGACACGAAACTAATAACACTAAGTTTAAGTATTCGTTTTCTTACAAACAGTTATTTTCTTTAACCATTCACGAGTCAAAATGAAACCAATTAAAAAAGGCATAGATCACTACTGTCAAATTAAATTCAAGAACCTGCAAAACAGCAATTTATTTACAACATTGCGTCATATTCCAGCAATCAACAGCAACTTAATTAGGTGCTTGGAATAAAGATTCCACGGAAAAAAGGTCCATAAGTCGGCTTATGCTGAGCGAGGACCTGTTTGGTACAATTTTATTTTAATTTTAAGTTTTAATTTGTATTGTGTTGTGCCAAATAAACGTTTTTTTATTTATTTATTTATTTTATTTAAGTTATTAACCTTTCTGCACCGTATACTTATCTTTAATGATAGCTAACCTACATATCACAGCTCCAAGAGTCGAACGTGGAACAATGCGTCTAATGAAATAGAGTGGGCTCACTCGTTTCGAGTTACGCGCTAAGTGGAATTAAGTGCTCTAATAAAGTTCGCGCGAGGGTCAAGAGGGCATAGGCACTGAGAGAACAGACCAGTAGGTTCTGTATTTGCTCTTCTAATAATGATGACCCAGTTGCTTTGGGCGATGCAGACAATAAATCGCTTTAAATAGACTTGCGAGATACCGTTTTAACACAAAAAAGATGCATTTTCCTTTGGATTAGAGACATTATAGTGATGTCCAGTCCTCAATCTGTTCGCTTGCTGGATAATAGGTCTAAGTTGAAATCAGATCTTTCTGATAGAGCCCTTTCGCCTTCTACAGAGCTCCAAAACCTTTTCCGTTTCGGTATGAGACTGGTTAAACAGCATCTGTTCGGCGAATTTTTCAAAAACTTGATTATGTTGAACCTTGCAGAACCATTAGTTTAATGCATCGATGGCCAGAGCGTACGTGTCTGGCAATGGCATAGTTCGATTTGGTTCTGGTAATCCTATAATATTTTCAACGCAGTTTAATTGTGTAAATGTTTAATTAATCCATCATCATCATATCAGCCATAGGACGTCCACTGCTGAACACAGGCCTCCCCCAATGCTTTCCATGTTTCCCGGGTGGTAGCGGCCTGCGTCCAGCGGACTCCAGCGCCTTCCTGCTACCTTTATGATGTCGTCGGTCAACCTTGTGGGTGGACGTCCCATAACGAATGTTTAATTGGTTCCAGCATTAACGTGATTGCTGTATCTTCTTACATTTCGCTCGAGAAGTCACGGATAGTAACCCACTAATAGTAAGGGTCAGTTTAGGTAAAATATACGCTGCTGTAACCCTGATAGCCTTGCACTAATAATGTTCGACTTAACCTAGATTGAGTAGATGCCCAACTTCCCAACTATGTTGCTAATAATGTTGTAGTAATTAGGTAACATAAATAAGGTAAATAAATAAATTGCTAACTAACATAAACTGGAAAGACCCACCAAATAACACAAACTTCCTATATCAAAAGTAAATATTATAATGTAATATTAATTATTAGAAAATTAATGGCGTTAATGATATTCCTCTTAGATTAAGTTGTACAAACTAGTTGTAAAATTACGAGTAGGTGGTAATTTTTTATAACATAAATTAAGAAGTTAAACATCTTGCTATCTAATGACGTTGCAATAGGTACTTTTTAACGAACTTCAACAAAAGGAGGTTCTCAATTCGGTTGGTATTTTTACAACTAAGTTTTTAATTTGATGTGCTGTTTTAACTGCGCCTCTACAGTTGTTAGTTACTACTCGGTGTGAAGGTAGCAATTGTAACTAATCGATTATTGATTCATTGTCTGTCTATGGTGCGATTTGGTCTCTGTGTGACGAATGTACTAAATATTTCACTTTTATGACAACAATATAATAATAATAATAAATACACTTTATTGCACACCAAACAAATAACATAACAGAAGAAAAGGAACACACAAGGTACAATTAGGCGGTCTTATCGCTATGAAGCGATCTCTTCCAGACAACCTATGGTGAGGACAGTTACTTGAATATAATGCCTGATCGCATATTAATGATAGGTAGATATCACCTGGTAGTCATGAAACCTGCATCTCTTGAAAAAGTTCCATGTTGAAAAAAGAAAGCTCAAGGTATTTTTTGTATGGTTTTGAGCGTCTATGAATCTACTGATGATGAAGATGACCAAATATGGTTTACCTACATACCGAAAACCTGTAATTAGAATACATCAATTTCTCACACCCGCTATGGCCTTTACTGCATTAGCATTCTTCGATTGTGTTCAAGAGCCAAAGAGTTCCATTTAAAAATTAGACTTAAAATATCACAACCGTTCGTTCGTTCGTTGCGCTTCAAAACAATCATGGTGCTACACTTTTTATCTTAGCGCACATCCTAATAACATCGCTCCAAAAATAAATGTCACAGAGTATAAACCCAAGCTTTCAGGCGTTACGAAAACGAAAACGTAGACGCCTAGATTGCCAGAAGGCATCTGAATATCATGGATGCTTATTTATGGCAGATGTGTTATTCAGTGGTATTGTAGTGTCGTAAGTTATTCGAGAGGCATAATAATATTCTTCTGGTTGGTAGGACGGGAAATAAGTAAGGCGGGCCTCCCCAATCTGCCTGGCCAGCAAGGGGAGTTGGCCAAATCCTCCCTCTAGCTAGTGAATAAGAGAAGGTCGTACGATTCCTGATTCGGCGATAGCCGAACGGTGAGGGTGTCGGACTGGCCGATTTGTGATCCGAGGAACGGTGGATCGATCCCCGCCGCTCGACTATTATGGTGAACCCACTCGTAACACAAGCTTACCACAAGGGGTTAACGGGATTTGTATTTACAAATTGCTATATTCTTTAAAAAATGATGATGATGACTCACCAGAGAAGCCCAGATCAGCCAGCACATAATGCTTCCTCGTCTTCACGGAGGACATCTGCTCGAAGAGGTATTCGCCCACGATGAAGCCGACGGATGCTATGAACGCGATCACAGAGATGCCGACGCCATAGTTGCACGCATTGGTGTCTTTGTTGTACACGCAGTACTCCTTGTGGTCTTCCTTGTCCACGTACCAGCCCTTGGCCGATATGCAGCCCATCACGATCACGCTGAACAGCTGTAGGATACAGTTAGGTTTATACAGGGTGTTCTATATGAATCAAATAGCTATGGAGATATAGATCGTGCCAACTGCCATCCACGAAGACGCGCCCCACTATTCTTCCTCTAATGAGTGCATGAGTGCACACGCACATTACAATAATGACGCTCGGATTGCTCGGATCCAACTCCCCGCACCCCGCGCTTCTTTCGACCAAAAATTGGTCCGGCGCGTCTTCATGGATGGCACGATCTGTAGCTAACTAAAGGTCCTCTACTTCTTTCTACCTAATCTATTAAATATGTATTATTTTCATGTGCAGGACACGTACCAGCCCTTGGCCAATATGCAGCCCATGACGATGACGCTGAATAGCTGGAGGTACAGCTAGGTTTATACAGGTTTATGCCAAAAACTTTTCTTGAGTTAATGGCTAATTATAGTATTTAGAGTTTATTTTATATTTTTTTCTTAGTATGATATAAATTGTGTAAATAGAGACTAGAGACGAAACGGATATCCGGTAACTATCCGGTAGGCCGGATATCCGGCCTAAATTTACTATCCGGCCGGATACCGGATAGTAACTCACTATCCGGCCGGATACCGGATATTAAAAAACTACGACAATATCCTATTAATAAAATGAAATACATTAATCTTTGAGGTAAACATCAATAAAATGGCATATAATGACGTCTTTTATTTAAAGTCCAAAAAGTTACAAAAAGCCATATTAAGGCCTCTAAAAGAGTAATTTCTTTTTCTGGACTATTCACTCTAATGACGAATACATAAACAGTATATACTGTTAAATCGAAATATTGCCAAATAAAATAGGCGATCTTTTTTTCACTGATGATCTGATGCAATTCAGTTAGATTATGCAGCAAGTAAACTAATTTAATTTTCGCTATTCAATCACACACTCACGATGGCAACCGAAATCGTCCGAATTGATCTGCCCCCTAGACAAGTGGCAAAATCTGACATTCTATTCGGACTGATTCGATTTTCGAAAAGTGAGACTAGTCTAGTCTACTAATAGACCCACTGATCGCGTTCGAAGCACCTGTGCGGCGCTAAACTCGTCACGACATGCAACGAGACAATGGGCCAACTATTCGGCCGCCGGATATCCGGCCTAGCAGCTGGCCGGATATCCGGTATCCGGTATCCGGCCAAACAACTATCCGTTTCATCTCTAATAGAGACCCTAATCAAGTGTTATTTTTTTAAAATTGTAATGGTTAAAAAGAAGTCAAGCTGGCCCTCAATATTAAGAATTTGAGTCTCTTTCTTCTTTTCAGCCAAATGACGTCCACTGCTGGACAAAGCCTCCTGCCTCCCCCAAGGTTGTGGAGTCTCTTTACAATCATCCTATTTTTAGTGTAAAATTAAGAGAATTGCATACTTGAGGCTTTTTAAAATATGTATATTAAAGTTAGATTATAAGCTCTACAAATGTAGGATAAACAAGTAGGTAACATTCCATTAATTTACCTAATAATTTAGTAAAAGAGGTTGTTTACTTTATTTTTTGCGTCTAGATTTTTAAAACTTGTTATATTTACTACACCTAATTTAGTAACAAGATCAATTCAGTCTTAGAATTACATCTATTGCATTGAAATTCTACTTAGAATAATTTCAATTTCTGGAGAGATTAAAATGATCAAGACATCTGAATTTATTTTTTGACTATTGAATATTTATGCATTTCTATCAGATAAACTGCTCCATTAAAACAAATATAGACGTAAGCTGGACTGGAAACATATATACCTACTATTTTTTTAGAATGGTTAGTTAAATGTTGTGTAACTTTATTTCAATTATTATAGAAAATAAAAAGTAAGATATAGTAAATGAACCTCACTTAATATTATCAATTTAATAAGTAGGAAGGATAATGATAGGAATTTCAAATTAACGGCCAATGGTTATCCTTCTAGTTTTGTATGAGGAGCAAAGCTGTTGTATAATACTTAATAATCTAGAGTGTGACTTAATAGAGCAAATAATATCTAGCATACTAGACTTGTTAATAAACTGTTCAGTTACATGGAAAGTCCCTAGTTAGAAAATATACCCATTACAAGGGTAATTTCTAATTATAGCATAATACCGTTCATGTTTATGTAAAATAATTCAATAACAATACAGTAGGTAGTGTTACATGTTACGGTTCACTGAAAACGATAAGAGATACTGCATTTTATAATGATTGAAATACTATGAGAGTGTGCATTGAGGGTCACTCTAAAAGCTATAATTAGGGTTTCTACGATTGGAGGAGTTGTAAAATGAATGTGCTCACCCAGCAAACCGCCCTCACGATCACAGGAGGCCTTTGGATAAAAGCCTGAGGGTCGAACGCCCCGCCAGCCTTTCCTCCGCCATACGCGCCCGCTGTATCCATTTTTACACTTACGTAAGAACTTTACACAAATTAGAACACTAAATTAAACACCACATCAATGGCTCAATAGTCACACGACCTCCTCAAACCCCGAAAACCAATTTATATTATCGATCGCGCAGACGACACAGATGACAACAAGAAAATCTGACACTTCGTTTTCAATGGCCGCTGCATCGTTTGACATCGATCCAGTTTGCTCGACTCTGATTGGTCGAAAGGAGGTGCGCTGCGAGTTTCAACCAATCGTAGCTCAAGGACTGGAAGTTTCAGGATTTTCTCGGAAAACTGCTATGGAACTGACAGATTTGTAAATGAAAACATATTTCAGGGACTTTCTCGACGGAAGTTGCTACGAATTTTCACGGATGGCAGTTTTAACGCCTTATTTTTGTGGTGCCACTGTTGCCCATTTGCGCGTTTATTATTTACTAGCTGACCCGGCGAACTTTGTTCCGCCTTAATGGCAATAAATAAGCAGACTTGTTTTTTATTTCGAACGGGATAAAAAGTATCCTGGCTCTAAACTACCTCCCTGACAATTTTCAGCTAAATCGGTTCAACCGTTCTTGAGTTATAAGTGGAGTAACTAACACGACTTTCTTTTATATATATAGATGTATTTTTTATTTAGTTAGGTATCTCGTTGAATTTCAGTTAATCAAAACATTTCAAGATTTTTACTATAAAATACAAATGTATAATACTATGTATTTTTTTATTTAGTTAGGTATCTCGTTGAATTTCAGTTAATCAAAACATTTCAAGATTTTTACTATAAAATACAAATGTATAATACTATGTCTTGTCTACATATAATACCAGAGGGTAAAATTCTTAGTTTATCGACCCCGTAGTAGAGTAGGGGTATTTATCCCACAGATGAGAGATTTATCCTCTAGTCTCGCGGCACAGATGAGACAGTCTCGCGGCGACTTTTCACTTATTTTCAGTAAGTTTTATTTCATCACAGTCGTTGAAAAACTGATTGGATTTTCGGAAAACTGATGTTACCATTACCACTTTTTACTTTAAAGTGGATGGTTTCTATGGGATTAATTAATTAATTTATCGATGTTCTCTTTCAGAGCCATTAAGTATTATAGTTTGGATTTGGAGTAGACTGTTGCCTTAATTTAGGGGTACTGGGTAAGTAAGGTAAGTTGTAAGTAGGAAACAGAAACTCAATGAACAGACACAAGATGGGTATTACAAATATATTTATTCAAATTAAGAACTGAATTATAAAATAAGTAAGGAAGTTAAGCTGTGAAGTAATTACAATTAAATAATTTCATAGACTGCCGTCACTCAAACAATAATTTTGACTAGTTCAAAGAACAAATAATTTATACCTACAACAGTTCATTGATGTTTAGAATAACTAGGTATTGTTTTTATATCAAATCTAGCACCGTTCTAGCTTCATACAAAGTAAATAGAGTGACGGCATTTTCACACATTCATGTCTAAGTAAATAACATAAGAAAATTGGTTTTTCAAACAGAAAATGTCTGTTTCGTCTAGATATAATAAAAAGTCGAATAGAAAAAGTTATTTTTTATGTTGGAAGATGATCTTTGGAATCTTAGACACGAACATGTGGTGTCCATTTGGTACGTACAACAATTCAGTAAAGTAGGTATTACAAAATGTCGAAATAGGAGCCGTTATCAAAGAAGACTGTGTAGAAACACGGATGTTCATGATATTTACATAAAGCTTAGTTTATATTCCATAATTTGCTATGTTTAGTTGTTATTATTGTACATTCCATGGTGTTAGTCAAGAGTTAATGTTATATGAACCCATTTCGTATACATTTCTGATTACATTGAATGATTGTGTTGTCTACATAAACTTCAAACGATTCGATACATACATATTATGGTTTGATACTTAAATGCTAAGTAAATAAAAATAAATGTGTCAATTACTTTTTATGTGGTTACAAGTTACAAATACACGAATAGTACGTACTTATCAGAAATGTATCGAAATATTGTAATCGATTTATGGCCTCTAAATATCACGAGTTTTGAGGACATGCGTTAAAAATATTAGGAAACAAAAAGAGATCGTAATTTAACGCTTACATTATTTAGATGTCGTAAGAGGTACATGCGATGCTATACTATAAAGTATGGCCGACGTAAGGCTGTTCCTTTTACAGTTAGCAGGTTTTATTGAGTTTGCTCAAGCCGTATTTTGGAAACTTTAATATCAGCTCGTGGAAGCATGGCATGGCAACGGGCATGTCCTAATGCAGTATAAGAACGATAACATACAATATCTATGAGGTCTATCACTAAATGAATGTCTATTATACAATAATCACGTAACCCCCTAATTTTCACACTATATCTAGAGCTAGTATTTTGTATAAATTCTAACTACTCCATTCTACATTTTACTCGAGTAATCTACAATTTTATTATTGTACATGAAAAACTAGCTACTGGGATATATTTTATCTATGACATAATTTAAGTAAAATAATATTTACAAAAATAGCCACTTTCATCTGTTTGGATCCGCCTATAACTACCCTTTGTCACTCCAACGAAAAATAAGTAGATTTAACGTCTATTAAATAAGGAACTACGTTACAAAATATTTTTTAAATAAACAACAAAAACACACAGTTCATTAAAATTGAAAATAAATCGTTATTATTTAATAAAAAACGTGTAAAATACATACATACATTGGATGTATAAAATACGCTACATCGGTACAAATGCTACATAGATAGAAAACATATATAGTACATACAGTGTATCCTGTGTAAGTATAAACGCTGGCGATGGCAGGACGTGTAACAAAACTATGTGCTAAGCAAGCGGAGTCGTTCGTTTTACATGGACCAAGTTTCTTTCATAATAGTTACGCTTCTAGGAGCCATCGTATCGGAGGGAAAGCAGTCAAAAGTACAAAGGTTCTTTCTCACTTGGATCTAAAACTGATGGAATTAGTTGTCTTGTACTTGATTATTTCATTAGTCACCTACTGTTACATTTTATTTCGTCCTAAAATCCGATGGCCCCACACAAAACAAAACTGTTGTAACTGCCGATACAATCTTTGGAATTTCAAAAGTTTTATTCGAGTTCACTCCAACGTTTATTTTTTTTTAGGAATCCGCGAGTCCCTGTCGTTTCTCTTCTTCCAACATGGCGTCTAGTTCGTCCGTGAGGTTGGCAAGCATGTTTCCGATGTCGTTGAGTACGTCGACGGGTTCTGTGCTTTTTCCCTCGTCTTTTTCTGGGAGGGAGTGGGGGGTGGTGGGCTTGATATCGGGCCGCGGGGGGAGGGAGGCGAGGGGGATGCCCGCGCGTCCGTAGTCCACTGTGTGAGGACGGCCGCTGATTTGACCGCGGTTCTGCTTTATCGTGCCCGCGTTTTCGTTCGCGAACGGAATGCTGTCCGACTCGGTGCTCGAACTCGACTGTGGAAAGAAAATGGCGGTTAACGGATAGATACCTACTACTTAATACCTACATAATTTGAGGAGATATACTGAAATGATTAAGTTGTGATCTGATTACTGAATAGAAGAGTAAGCTTTTGATTCTCATGCATATTCTTCAGGGACGAAAAGATTTTCCGAAATTGTCCATCGAAAATTGGAAGGGTAAAGAAGAACGGTCATCTGTGACCCAGGCCCGACAGAAACGAGACATACCTCAGTTTTTTTGTCATGTCTTAATTAGTTAAATTATATATTTTTTATATTCGAAATCTATGTATAACACCAAAATATTACCCTTTGTTTTTGTTCAGGCGTTATACAAAAACTAATACAAAATGCCTATTTATCACCAAAATTGGTAAATGTATGTACCTAAATGTCTATTACAGCTGCTATGGAATGTATCTAGATGACCTGGAGATACAGTCGGATTATACAGGGTGGAAAAAATAATAAGATACAAAATCCAAAAATTCAATGTTACCAGCTTCCATAATCTGTACCCTATTATTGGTACCATTTGAAAGAGCTCGTGAAGCACTTTCAGAATCAGTAACTAGTTTTTCGATATCTTGTATAGTTTAGAAATAATCGAGTGAGATCTCTTATCGTTTCCACCCTGTATAATCCGGCTGTATCTCCAGGTCACCTAGATACATTCCATGGCAGCCGTAAATGGCCGTAATAGACATTTAGGTACATACATTTACCAATTTTGATGATAAATAGGCATTTTGTATTAGTTTTTGTATAACGCCTGAACAAAAACAAAGGGTAATATTTTGGTGTTATACATTGATTTCGAATATAAAAAATATATAATTTAACTAATTAAGACATGACAAAAAAACTGAGGTATGTCTCGTTTCTGTCGGGTCTGGGTTTTTTTTGTATGGGGCGTGACCGTTCTTCTTTCTTCAGAAGATTTTCTAGAAAGTGTTTCATCAGAAGATTAAAAATGTTTCAGAGATTGGAAGCCTGTTAGACCATTAGCCACTGTGATGACTTGGGACATTCTTAAGAGAGCTAAGTAATTGTAAGTTCTAGTCGTAGTTACCTTAAAACTGGCATCAGATCCCGTTCGCAGCTTATCCTCGTCATATCTCCTCGGGGGTGAAGACGGCGCGGGGGGCGGCGGCAGAAGCCCCGTGCTGTCCAGCGACACGCTCAGCGAGTCCGAGCTAGGATACGCTGGCAGGCTCAACGGGAGACTCTTCTCAGGGTGGATCTCCACAGTCGTCTGGCCGAAGCGAGTGAACGGCGCGTACTGAGAGCTCTGCCGCTTAGGCGGGTCAGGCGGCGGCTTCCGCGCCACGTGGGGACTCGCCCCGTAAGCCACGCGCTGCAAGCGAGCGGAATACGCGATCTCGTCGTACGTATAATCCGGAGACTTGTCTCTGTACGCTGGCGTCGCTTGGATTTTAGCAACTGGGCGCGGACGAACCAATCCCCTAGGACGAGGCAGCGTCCCTCCACCCTCGTAAGAACTGTCGTTCGTCGGCGTTATGTCACCGTCGTCGTACGACCGCCGCCACTGTCCCGCGCCGTAGTAGAACCCCGCGTCCGGAGAAAAAGTCGTGTGCGATGTTCTCTCTGAAGGGTCTTCTAGGCTCTCGAGCGATTTGCCGCGCGGGTGGCGGATCTGTCGACATTCGTTTGTTATTTTTAATTTTAGAACTTTTTTACAGTAAATTGTAGCGTCGTAACGACATAGAGATACGAAATTAATTATATACGAGATTTTACTCAAAAATTACGATAATCAATTTACAAACATTCAGTTAGATACTTTGTACTTTTTTTGTAGTCGAGTACAGATTAATGTTATTTACCTACCATGCCTTTCAATTTCAATGTTACAAATTAATAAGTATTAATAAGTCAGTATTATTTTTCTCGTTTAGTCTTAATAAATACATGCTACTGCCATTATAAATAAACTTACCGTTTTACATAGATACATACTAAAACTACCGTGCAGGCGTGTGCATAAACACATAAAAATATTGCGACAGTGAAAACACGCACATCGAAACATTCCGTCAAAACGGGTGCACATAAAGCTGGGTGCTGAGAACAAACTGAAACTGGCAGAGCAGTGCCATAGAGGTTTCATACCTGAATGGGGACCAGGTCTGTGCCACAAAGGGGCGTGTGTAGGGCGTCAAAGTTTAGGTCGGGGGGTTTATGGTAACTCCTGGCGTGCCGCTCCCACGGCTGGTAATGGAGCTCCCTCGGATATAAATCCTTTAGCCGATATGTCCAAGTGCGGATCGTGTTTGGAAAGAAAAGAAAACAAAACATTCACATGCTGCTTTGGGCTAGTGGTATTAGGATGCAGCGACTGACGCGTGACGGGTGACAAGGGACAACCCTGCGACTAGATTTTGATTGTCTCCAAACTTCTATTAAGTTGACCAGGGAAAGACTATTAATATCTCGACATATCTTTCGACAGTAAAATAACTGATATTTAAAGGATGTATTAGCAAAACTAAGCAAGTTATTGTTAATATTTGGCCTCAAATATATAAGTTTAAATCATAGTTAACTTGTTAATAGTCGCAGAATTGTTCACATCCTGTCATAGACAATGATGGCGATGGGTAGACATCTACAGTCTATTCGTAAGCGAAATATGGGTTTGAACATCGGGAAATGATGAAAATTTTGATACGTTTTCACGTCAATTTTCGCGCCAATCGGTCACAGAAGACCTCAATTTCCCATGTGTCCATCTATACGGCAAAATAAATATCAGCCTTGTGCTCAGGTTTTCACATGGTATATAACAACTAAAGCGTTGTTTGGCCTCAAATACATAATTTCGATTAGTTAAATTATTTTAAGCTCGTTATATAAACGCTTTATTGTTAAAAATAAGCTTAGTTAGTATAATATATTGCAGGGAAAATTAAATATTGTTTTCTTATAAATATCTTCAAAATCCTATTAGCGGTTTAGCTGCTGTATTGAAGATGGTCGATGTATGGAAATGAGATGAAAATAAAACATAAGTAACTTAAAACTAAACAAAATATAACAGGTTATTTGAAGTGATGCTTTGAAATTTTTGTTTTTGATTGAACAGAGAACTTCTAACTTGCAGTCTATTTAGTTTTTGAGACGTAAACAGTATCAATGATAGTGGACTTTGAAAATCTTTACTTTTCTGAAACATTCAAGTTAATAAAACAAATGACTGTCAGAAAAAACTACTTTTGAATTTGGAATACAAAAAAACAACACACCTTAAAACTTTTTTTCGGATATTAAAAACAAAAACTCCAAAAAGTTTTCGATCGTCCACTGTCACGTGAAGAGCTATGAAGGTCTATCGTTCTAAAACATCACTACAAACAGTAAGGAGGTGGCATGCATCCAACTGACCTGTCCAGGCTGTATCCGCGCGAAGTCCAGCGAACCCTGGTTGCTGATGCTTCGCTTGCCCGCTCTAATGTCCTTCACTCTTTTGATGGCCAGCAGTATTTTCTTTTGGTGACCGAGCCGAACGATGCCCATGTCTTCTAAGTCCTGGAAACGAGTTTTTTCAATCGTATCAGTCATAATATCATGCTAGATATTAAAAAAAAACTATTTTAAAGAACCGATTTATTTATTTATTTTTACTTCAATGCCAAAAATATTAACATTAGGCGAAATTAAGAATTTACCCTCATTATAAGGTAAAAAAATAGGATTTTGAAACTAATCATGAGTTTTCTGACTCTACGCGTTGCATGAGCGTAGGTACTTAACATTACGCTGGTAAGTAATCGTAGATGAGTAGAGTAGAGATTTTTAATTTAACTTATAAGTAAGATTTATTACATACAGATGGACTAGTCACTAGTTTACTAGGTCGTCACCTAATAAAACAGTCTTTATGAAAGTTTATGAAATGGATACGTACCTCCCAAGCGAGTTGTGTGACGTCATGCACGGTGCGGTACCCTTGAGCCACCAGTGCTGGTCCGTATTCCTCCAACCGCAGCAGTCGCAGCCATTCTTCTAGTGAACCCTGAAATTGGTAATTTGATACAGCTAAAAAAATTTTTTTAGTCCGTAATGTTTAATATCAAAAAATATTGGACACATATATTTTTATTTGTCAATCTAACAAATAATTACATAGTTATGGTGCGTTGAAGTTGCGCACGACGTCACAACGTGCGGCATTTTTAAGCAAGCGTTGACGTCACGGGCCTCTTCTTATGAACTTTGGGGCGCTTTATCTCTTTAAATTTTCATTAGTTTGAAAAAGTGAAAAATACGTGTAGTGTATTTTTTGATAAGTTAACTGACGGACTAATTAAAACTCTTGCTTTTTGACCCAGGCAACATCCCCATTATTTTACTTCTTAATTGCACGGTGGACATTCCTGACTCTCAAATCCTCCGTTTGCATTTGGTAAATAAGAGGGTCGGGCTTCTGCAGTAGTGGAGATTAAATGACCTAATAAAGATGATTTGAGACTGTAATTCTCAAGAAAAATGAGGCAATTTGCAGATGGTGTATTTTTTTTTCGTTTTAGCCAAATGACGTCCACTGCTGGACAAAGGCCTCCCCCAAGGTTTTCCACAATGAACGGTCCTGCGCTGCCCGCATCCAGGCTCTTCCCGCGACCTTTACCAGATCGTCGGTCCACCTAGTAGGAGGCCTGACCACGCTACGTCTTCCAGCCCGTGGTCGCTACTCGAGAACTTTCCTGCCCCAACGGCCATCGTCTCTACGAGCTATGTGCCCCGCCCACTGCCACTTGATTTTAGCAATTCTGCGAGCTATGTCGGTTACTTTGGTTCTCCTGCGGATCTCCTCATTTCTGATTCGATCACGCAGGGAAATGAAAGATGGTGTATTACAGTATGATATTTAAAAGTTATGTTTTGCAGGTTGACAAGTTTTCACAGTTTCATCTGGAATTATTATTTTTTAAAACCGTATGTACCTATCTATTAAGGGATTCAAAGGTCAAACTTTTGTAAGTAGACAACAGAGGACCCGGAGTAACACCAACTGATGTCTCTTAGAGTAGATAGTTCCCTGGGGGGAAGAAGGGTAGTCTTGCACCCTGAAGTGGAGTTCTGATGATAACGATGAATACTCGTACTTACCGGTATATAATCAGGCAGGTTATCAGGCACGTTCAGATTGGCAAGCTCGGCCTTTAACCTCTTGCGGTGGTTGGGTTTCTTGATGCCGACCGCTGTGAGGTCCTCGGGCGTCATGCGGGTTACTGTAGGCAGGTCATATCCCGCCTCGATGAACAGACGAGCGTATTCCTCCATCTGCAGGTCGGCTAGCCACGCGTGGATGATGTCTGGATCCTGGAATGGAGAAATTAGGGATTGTTGAAGATGGGTTGGTTGAAATAAAATGTTACTAATTTTGTTCAAGTTTCACCAAAAAAATTTACTTGTAAAAGTAACCCTTATAAGGCCCTACATTATATAGAAGTTTATAGATAGACGTTTCGTATAGTTTGCATACCTGACGTTAATTTATTATTATGTTCAACTCCTTTTAAACCTTGGACATCAGTACTGCCATGCCATGGCCACCCCAAACAAGCCCACAACTATTATATGTATGTATAGCTATCCACGCTCTTTGAGTCATGAGTGTTGCTCTAGTTATCTCTAATATTCTTCAGGATAGATACGCTATTTTAAGTGTTTAACACCAGTCTCAAATATAGCTCGCCCTGCAAGCATTTTGGGCGAGAGACAATGTGAAAGAATGCCTGAGTTTTTTTCACGTGTCTCTCACTTCTTTCTTTACCTTTATTAGGTAATAAATAGCGAATGTCTACTCACAGGTAATCCCTGCGTGATCATAGCCCGGACTCTATCCACAGTGTCCCCGCAGTGGCAAGCCGCGTGGTGGTGATGGGGCACGCGCCCAGATGCCCGCCCGCTGTCCAGGGAAGCGGAGGAATGCCTGGAGCCCGACCCAGCTGATCCGGACGACGACCCGGGGCTGTCGCGACCGGGGCTCTGTGGGTTTAGAAATAAATTATTAATTTATAGAGTGCCAAATATTTTTATCTTCCTCTGGTAAATTAGGGCTGTGGTCCTGCAGCAGAGACTAACGCCCGTATTCACAAATATTATTATGAAGTCTCACAGTGCGCGTGGACGCACAGGGTGACACACGAACCAATCACAGAGCTCTATTCAACGCTGTGCGTTCAATTTGCTGCTTCACTTAAGCAAGCATCGTTTGTGAATACGGGCGTATGTCACCTTACGATGAAAGGGATATCAGACTTATGCAAGGCTGTCGCGTACTATATTTTAAGAACATGTACACACGTATGTTACGATAAGTGTGTTGTATTGTAGGCTCGATTAGCTTATTGTTAGCGCAAGCTCACGACTCCGTTAGCAGCTAATGTAGGTAACTATAAAATTTCATAAGAATCTGTTCCGAAGACGTTAACGTTTGCATGCCTATTGTATGTTCATTAATTATAGAGTTAATAAATTGTTTACATTTACAGTTACAAGAAAGAAGAAGATCTGGGGGCACGGCAGTGCCCCCACCAAGTCGAGCAAAAAAGCGGCACGGCCGTACCATCCTTTTCTCGAAGCAATTCAGGCCATTTTCGACTGCCTGTAACTTCGTTGTGGATAAAACTAGAAGGCTGAATTTTCATTAGCTATGCAGGCATTGTAAAGACACGGTATATTTAAAATTTCATTCAATTTGAACCAGTAGTTTAAGAATTATAACTGGTCAAAGTTACTTAATTTTGTCACTCACTGACTCACTGACTCACTGACTCACTGACTCACCGATCATCAAAACTCTAAGGCACTTCTAGCAGACCTAGAAGTTTCAAATTTGGAATATAAGTAGTGTTTGGTGTATGAATCAAGGAAAAACTAAAATATTTGGGGGCACGGTAGTGCAACCGCCAAGTCGAGTAAAATTTTTCAATTTCGGTCCAGTTTTCTAGATACATAACTGCTGTCTACAAAATACAAAAAGAAATGAGATTTGGGGGCACGGTAGTGCAACCGCCAAGTCGAGTAAAATTTTTCAATTTCGGTCCAGTTTTCTAGATACATAACTGCTGTCTACAAAATACAAAAAGAAATGAGATCCCATCAAAAACAATACTTGTCAAAAAAACCAAGTCTCGCAACTCAGTTGTTCTACGGTAAAAAGTTGTGAGATCCATGTAATACCAAGTCCAGGCCAGGAAATCTTTAACGTTTTACATAAATATATTGACTTGGCCATCGCATGAAAACACGTGTAAATTAAATTATTTAGTGCGATGGCCAAGTCAATATATTTATGTAAAACGTTAAAGATTTCCTGGCCTGGACTTGGTATTACATGGATCTCACAACTTTTTACCGTAGAACAACTGAGTTGCGAGACTTGGTTTTTTTGACAAGTATTGTTTTTGATGGGATAAGTGCTTACCTGAGTCATATCAATGCCCTGGTCGTCGCTAAGCGCTAGCTGGTGATGGTAGTACACAGCAGCTTTATGAGTGAGCGGCTGTGACGGCGGGGGGAAAGTGAACGTCCCTCCTCCCGCGGGGCTCTTCCCCAAACTACCACTGGCCCCGCTGACCCCAGACACCCCCGACACCGTACTCCCATAATCGGAGTGGTCATCTGCAAAACAAAAATGGTCAGATTTTCGACACAAGGCGAAATTCACAGAACTAGTCCGGCCAAATTGGCTATCTGTCATCTTCAGATTATCTGCGGGTTCGTGGAAAACACGCCTACGTTTGTGGGTTGTTTCGCAAGTTTTTGTGGCGTTTGCAATGTTGGGATGAAATGTTGAACAGATTATTTAATTTGTAAGAAAGTTATTATTAGATCTAATAAAACTGCTCCTGTTTTTCAGACAGGACCGAACTCTCCGTCTTACCAGTGTGAGATTTCAAAAAAATCGCCGGCTTTTCAGTGTGCTTATGATGATTGCTCCTCATAGGTCAAGTCACAGGACATATAATTTCTATGTTCTGTGGGTCAAGTAGTTTCTTATTCGAAACTGGACAGTTTAACAGTTCTCCCGGGACCTTCATTGGTTGAGTTTTTACTGTAGCTGTAGATCCTGCCTAAACAGGAGTTGCAGCGGTGAAAACGAGAGGTGGGAATAGTCATGTAGTCGAAGCTTGAGTTTTAGTGTCGGTAGTACCAGAGGTGATGGTATGTGACGGCGTATCAGGCGGCTGCGGATACGGCTGCTCCTCGCACGACGCGTAGCCCTGCGAGCCGAAGCTGGACCCCGAGTGGCGGTGCTGAACACACCTTTATTACCAGAAAACAAGGCTCACCTCTTGTATGTGACGGCGTATCAGGCGGCTGCGGGTACGGCTGCTCCTCGCACGACGCGTAGCCCTGCGAGCCGAAGCTGGACCCCGAGTGGCGGTGCTGCGGGGTGCCGAACGCGTCTCCTGGCACGGCGGGGGGCGGCACTCGCTTGGCCGTGGCAGTTTTGCCGGCGCCGCTGCCGCCGCGAGACATCCCGCCCACTGGAAGAAGAGAAATTGACGAAATTAAGAAAAATACCAATATTGAGGTGACCGACAATAGCGGTCAAGCTGTAGACCCTGGGTGGCTACACAGGAGTTGCAGCGGTGGGAATAGTCCCGTAATATTGAAGTGATATGTTTCTCTATTGATATGATTGAAGTCTATAAACAAAAAAAAAATTTGAATTTTTATAGGAAATGAGCAATTGAGCATGTAGGAAAAGATGAATCTTCCTTTGATCTGATCGGCGTTGTATCATAAAAACAATATTTTAATAGTCATGTAGACTTTGTATCAGGTATTTCCTGTTTTGACTTTCGTATCATAAGATGGCAACTAACAAGGTAGAGCTGTAGAGATATCAACAAAGAATTTAAGGAGACAAACTGCTAAAAGCTTCGTTATTTACTCTCGGTGCCTTACGCAGCCGAAACGGAGTGGAAACTTCAATTTATTTTATTGAAGAATAAACTGGCAAATAAATTCAAGAGGTACAACAAAGAATTTATTTTCAGTGTTGCCGTTGTACCACATAATTTAAGAAACCTCCGCATATCCGCGCTGGCGCAATAATAATAAACTTTTGATGAGGCCCATCAGCCCATATTCTGTTATCAGGGCCACGCAGCGCACCAATCTGACGTAAGTAACTTTCGCCGCGATTGTTGATAAGACAGGGGAGGGGCGAATTCGGTAATGAGCCAAATCCACCATCAATCATGTTCAGGCAGGCTTCAGTCGATCTCCGCGCTCTGATCTGATCGCACACCTAATTGCTTGAGCCGAATCGATAAACCTAACTAATGGGCGGGAAAAATCGACGTCAAATTAATAACGATGCAACCCGGATACCAAAAAAGTTACAGAATTTATGCGGGAATTAAGCTGTTGTGAGTGTAAACAATTTTTTCGCCGGCGAACAACATTTCAGACAACTCTTTACAGTAAACAGGGGAACATTTTAGACTTGTTTTTTTGCTCGACAGTTGTCGGAGCCCTTTTATTTTATCCCAACTAATATTATAAATGCGAAAGTAACTCTGTCTGTCTGTCTGTCTGTCTGTCTGTCTGTCTGTCTGTCTGTTACGCTTTCCCGCTTAAACCTCGCAACCGATTTTGATGAAATTTGGCATAGAGATAGTTTGAGTCCCGGGAAAGAACATAGGATAGTTTTTATCCCGGTTTTTGAAACAGGGACGCGCGCGATAAAGTTTTTCTGTGACAGACAAAATTCCACGCGGGCGAAGCCGCGGGCGGAAAGCTAGTCTTGCAATAAAACAAGATTTATTTACATTCTCACAAACGAATAATGATCGGACCTGTATGAATATTTACGGTTGTAGTAGCGTAAATATTTTTCTTGAGTTGGTCCGCGGCTTTCTTTTATGATTAAAATTATTCCTTCAATTACCTGCACGCAATCATCGGAATATTTAAGAGGCAAGGCAATTACGATACAACATTAATAAAGCATTGAGATGTGAGCAAGGGTTTTTAAACCGCTTCGACAAAATTATAATAAGATTTTATAACTTTAAAGTTAAAAACTTATAATGGTTTAAATTAGCCTTGATTGTGTTCATAAAAATCCATTTCCGATGATCTCTATTTTAGTCTACGAATATTTTAGATCACATTTTTGAGAAGTCCCTTTTAGAGTTCACCTTCGTAAACCTAAGAAGGTGCGTTAAGCGGTAGCAATCTCACTTTACACCAGCTGGTTCAGGCTTTGAATAAAAAATTCTAAACGGCTCGTGTTTATTAAGAGGCTCCAAATTGAGGGGCTCGTAAACCAGGTGTCGCCGGACGTTACTTTGGAGTCATGGCAGGTATAATCCGGCCAACATCAGGAGCTACTTACGTTTATCACCGCCTAACGGCCTTCATTACTTGAGCGGGATTACTCGGCAACCTCCTAAAGTTTGATGGATCTTCATGACATGGGTTGCGCTGACTTTTTATGGCACGTAAAAGTGTAGTCGGAATTTATTGTAGAAAAAGGACTGGAAGGTTTTCGTACCGTTTTTGCAGCAAGACAGGTTTCAATTTCAATTAATTGATAGCCATTATTCTTAATTACTAGGTCTTATCTAAATGCAAAGCGCTGATTGTTATTTGTCAACAATTTCGCACAGGAAATCCCAAAGATTATTGTAAGCTAGTTAACAAATAATGAGTTATAGTAATTCCAACTGATCATAACCCCGATAGTTGTGCTGCTGAGATGTAATTATTCTGTAATCAACAATTACAAGATCGTATCGTTGATAGGAAGCAATAATGGTTAATTTTGCTCAATTATCTTAACTTTGTGTAGATCCTAAACGCCGTAATTGCTCGGCTATCTTTGCCGACATGCCGATAGACATGTGATAGATAGGTGATCTTGACACCAGTGGTGTTTAATATAATAACTTATAACGAGCGGGGAAACAGCAGCCAGTACTTTTATTAGGGCTAGTACTTATAGACTGACAAATGAACTGGAAGATTTCACAGCTCCATTAGTGACAGCTATAGGTAATAAAGCCATAACTTCTTGCTTGCTTTATGCTTTCTCTGAATGGACTTAGCACAGGAGTTTTCCTAGTACCTACCTATTCACTAGCTTTTAATCAACTTCAAAAAGGAGGACGTTCTCAATTCGGTTGCTATTTTTAATTGTACCTACATTTAATATAATTTTCACGGTCTCGAAAAGTTGACATACTTCCAACCCAAAAAACAAATTTTTTAAAATTTACTCCAAGATTACCTGAAAATTAGGAGCACTTTACATAAAGTAGGATCAAAGGAGCACAGAAGAAGAAGAAGAATCTGTATGAACGCAGCCTAATGTTAAGTGAACGTGTACCAATCTGCTAATTACTGACCATTAGTCCGCGAACGTTTATCGACGCCAATGACGACTTTACAACGTTTGATTTAAAGATTACATTAATTGCTCTTTTATAAAACTGGTGTCGCTGGGGCGTTGCTCTGATCCATTAGAACAGAGAGGTTTTAGAAACTTCAGATGTCATAATTATACATGGTTAGTACCTATAAAAGTTTCTCGTCATTTATGTTATAATTTAAATATTTGAAATTTTGAAGGAGCTAGTTTTTCCAGAAGATTAAAACCTAGGTAGGTTCTTTCGTCTTTCAAAAGCTCTTGAAATGGAAAGAGTTCGATAAAAAAACATGCCAGCTTAAGAAGCCCATTCTTTGGTTGTGTTCATTCAAAATCATGGTTTTATGTGATGCTTCTATAAAGCAATAGATGATCTTCAAAAATCGAAAGAGTATTTGGTTCTATTGGTTCCTTGCTACTGACAACGCCGTTAAAATTGTCATTCCTCACGCGAATTTATCAAATCACAAATGCGGCGCCGGCGCATGTTATTTATAGAGGAACACGCTGTTTGTGTTTAGATGCGACGTGCTTTTTATTGGAATCGATTAGTTTGTCTTTTCGAATAGGTACGAACATTTTCATTAAGATGTCTGCGGTATAAATGCCTCTCAACTTTTCACAACGACCGGTCCTGCACTGCCGCATCCAGGTGCTCTCGCGATCTTCACCAGATCGTTGGTCCACCGAAGGTTTACCTCTGCATAATAACCTAGTACTAGTACTAAGTACGCCATGAAGCCACAAAACATAAAGATCGTTGTAGAACATTAAATTTCTCCAAGCCTTTGCACTACATGTTCAAATATTTATGTTACTATTAAATATTTAACATACTGGTGCCATGCTCAATGAATCAGTAAACGAAGGCGCCACCCAAGCGGCCGTAGAATCGCTCGCTTTGATATATTGTTCCAATTGGTTTAATGGGCATGTATTGATAGATTTCACTATGTAAATATCAGCCTTATTCATATAGATATACAGACGTCGAGCTCTATAAGCAAACGATCTTAAACTTAGTATTTTATTACCGCGAATTTCTAATCAACCGACATATTTAAGATAACCATTTAATGTGGGCTTAGCAAACCTTTAATAGCATTACAAATGCAGGTCGCGGTTGTAAACTGAGCAGAATTACAAGGTATATAAATGTCTCCCAGAATAACCCAATAAATAAATTATTAAATACTTCGCTGGAGGACATACGACATGTGCTTAATTTATTCACACCATAATTAGATACGAAATTAACAAATGCTGGAGTACTAGAGTTGTGGTTTATTAAATTAAAGTTGTTGTATTGCTTGAGGCCTTCTAGATGGACATATTTTAGTTGCAAATTTAACCAAATATCTCTCAGCATTAATTCGTATTAAAGTCACTGATTATTGCATAGGACTATTAACACCGGAGTCGGTGTATTGCCTTGGGGAACACCTTTATACAACAGTGTTGGCGATCAGATTTACACAAAAGGTCGAAGCATGCTGAAAGATTTATAAATTACTTAAGTATATTATTTTCCAATAAAACAGTAATCATAAATTAACTTAGGAGCTCGATAATCCTACTTTTATAGCCTTGTCAAAGGCAGTTATAAGTTCAGCCTTGCAGCTGGCCGCTATCTTTGTAGTGACTAATTGACTGGGGACAATGGACCGAGTACTGGACTTTCACTGTACTTGAAAACATAGAAAATTGAATTTAAACTACTTTTTATTTGGGTTTAAATTGGATAGGTTTTGTCACTTTTGTAACTGAGAGTGTAATAGTGACTGAGTTTCTTGCGCTGCTTCTTCTCAGCACTGGCCCATTTATTGTCCCGAAGCAGTGGTAGGGTTAATATTGGGACGTGTAAAAGCGCTTTTTTAAAGCCTATTTGCAAAAATAAATGAATTTTATTTTATTTTATCTTAATTATTGAATTACTCAAACTTCTGGTGAAAGAAATGGCAAGTGTCGTCACAAATATTTTATGACAAGGGAAAAAGGAAAACACTGGCCTACTTACTGACTGAAACCAAACCCATTTCATGGATATTGATCATAACAGTAAACAAGTTTACTAAAAGCCAAGGAAATATTGACTCAGTGCAACAAAACAATGAAAACAAGGAAGCTATATTACGTCGATAGCTTGTTGTGTTTAGTATGGAACCTATCCTGATACTTTTGTTCCAATTGAAAGTGAGAATATGCTCTTTTGAGAGAAGTGAAGTAGTACCTATATTAAGTTTATGATAGAGACAACATTTTGTAATCACTAACTCTATGTAACCTACATTCGAGTTACCATCTCATGGCTTTACGTCCAAAGTAGACCGAGGGGAGCTGAGTAAAACAACGTTTTTATTAACCCGCGGGCACTCTCCTTAATTAATCTTGAACATTAATTGACTGTGATGCACCCGACAACGAGGAGGATAACGAAAATTACGACTTTTGCACTTTAATTAAAGTTTCAAATTGATTGACAGCGCCATTGAAAAAATACTTAGGAGGAGCAGATATGGTAGGCTGTAAGAATATTACTTATTATTTTTATTCTGTTGCTCTTTAAAGCAAGTCAAGTGGATGTGAGATTCACTTTTACTTAATTTTTTTTTCTATAAATGATAGTAGCTTTAGATGAGAAGTGTTTAAAATTAAAAAAAAGATGATTTGATTCTTCGACATAAATGGACAATCATTGCAGTCATTTTACTTACTCTTACTATAAGTGGGCCAAAATTAATATTCCTAACCACGTTTGGTAAGTAGTAGGTGAAAGATCTTATATTGAACAATGAAAACGTCGATATAGATAGATTTTTATAACGTCGTAAGACGCGCTTATAAAATGTGCTAAGAGCTGTTATACAGCCTATAAAGTGCCATTGTCTATGCGCAGCAGAGCGGTTGTATGCCTCTTGGTGTTATGGCATTGTTCTTATGGCTAATAAATGGAGGATGGATGTGGCACTTTTACGTTTTGTCTCGTGCGATATGGCACTTGATTGATGAGCTGATCTAAATAAGTTTCGTTATTAATGATCGAGAAATGTCACGGTTACTACTGATATATGGCGTGTTCAAAAACTAGAGAATACAAACAAAATAATTGAGATTTATAATCGACTCTACTAGAACACTATCACTACATAGTAATAAAACAAAGTCGCATTCCGCTGTTTGTCCCTATGTATGCTTAGATCTCTAAAACTACGCAACGGATTTTGATGCGGGTTTTTTTTAAATAGATAGTGTTTCAAGAGGAAGGTTTATATGTCTACTTAGCATCCGTGCGAAGACGGGGCGGGTTGCTAGTTTTCGTTATAGTAAGGGCACTTGATTAAAGCTTACGGTTCTATTTTGGTTTTTTGGTTGCTTTTGCATTTTCTAAAGTCATTATTAAAGAAATAAACAGTCTGTAATTATGTCTAAAATTCAAATCAAGCGTGGTGTGGTAGTGGCTCCATAAAACTATAGGGGAGCATTAATACGATCCGGTTCGATATGCCTATCAATTTCGCTATTATATTATACCTGATCTGGTACAGTCAGGTGGACAAAGCTATTTTAAACTTTGCATAATTATAAGGAAACCCATCCCAGTGGAAAATGATAATGTGACTTGGCTAAATTAGTTTTTCTATCTTATTCGGTTCTGGTTTTCAAACAGCCAAAGAATAATTTGACAAATTATAATGTCTGATGTCTTCTTAGTTTATAGGACAACTCTACAGCCTGTCTTCCAGCATTCAACAGATCTATTCCGCAATAACTTCATCTAATTTATTTCTGTTGCTTATTCTACATTATAATATTGGATTGAAGTAGGAAGTGATTTTGTAGACATAACTAATTTAATAGGTATGTCTTAAAATTGCAGCTAGAGTTTGAAAACTAAAGATCATTAACCCTTATTATTTATTTCTCGAGATAAATCTATACTAATATTATAAATGCGAACTATCTGTCTGTCTGCCTGTCTTGCTTTCACGTCTAAGCCACAGAACCGATTTTGATGAAATTTGGCATAGAGATAGTTTGAGTCCCGGGAAAGGACATAGGATAGTTTTTATCCCGGTTTTTGAAACAGGGATGCGCGCGATAAAGTTTTTCTGTGCCAGACAAAATTCCACGCCGGCGAAGCCGCAGCGGAAAGCTAGTAAAAATGAATAGAAAAAAGCTCACGACTTAACCGTAACCAAAAAGTTCTAAAACGAGATCATAGTTCTTCAATCGCTCAGACTCGTTTATATCAATATCGATTCTCGAATATCAAATTATCGTGCCCGACTGTACATTACCTGTAATTAAGACCGGACTAAAGTAGCTGGCACATTTTTATTTCGTTTTGCTAGATGATGTCATGTGATTATGCAATTTGTGGTTATCATACGATGTTAATCGAATTCGATTCGTTCCATGATGTCACAGGATCTAGGAGGAATACTAATTTGATGCAGTTTTATGTCTATAAAAAGAGTATGATCGCCAATGTGAAATATCGATAGCATATAAGTGCCTACTGTACGGTGTATTTATAAAGTGTTTTAGTCTCTTTTCCGAACCATTTTGTAATTTAATCAAGTATCCGATTTTATTTATAGCCTGGCATTACTATTACTACTTAATAGTGCATCATGGAATTTCTACTATTTTCAATCTAGGTATTATAGCAACCAACGTTGTTAATAATTTTCAATTTATTCATAGCTGGACTTAACTAAGCTCAGCTTTTAACAGTTGTTCAAAAAGTTAAAAATCTTTTTTGCAATAAATTACAGTTTTAGGCTGAGTTGAGCCACCTAACTTAGACCGTAATTTTGACGATAAGTAACCGGTGCTTTTTTTTTGGATTTTGACAGATTTTTGACCTTTGGCTAAGTCAAAGTAAGATGATGCAACTTAGCCTATTTATCTAGAGATACTGAAAATCTAAGAGATCGCTTCATGAGCGATAAGACTGCCTAAGTACAACTTACTTTGTGTGTTCCTTTTCTTTCTGTTATGTTATTTGGTGTGCAATAAAGTGTATTTATTATTATTATCTAACTATGCAATCCACAGTATTCATTCAACCACAACATTATAATAATATCAGAAACGCTCTCTAAAACTTTTAGGCTCGTTTCTGAGGGCCCAGAGGTGGGGCGAGTGAAACAAAGGGCACTATTATCGCTCATTACGTGTAACAATTAGCCGGCCGTCGGACCGCCCGCTAATGAGTTAAATGTTACAATTAGTTTCGCTTGTGCAACACTTCGCGTCTAAACATGGACGCCAAGTCCGTCTTTCCTGGGGCCCCGCGATTTAGGGGGCCCTTGTCTGCTCTCAAAATTATAGAAATACAGTAATCTATGAATAAATACCTACTGACCATTGGGCACTGACACCAATAACACGGGTCAACAAAAAAATTTTTTTTTTTTGCGTATGGATTTTACTTATTATATTCTGATTATATAAGCAAATTTATATAAAAAAGTGCGATTACAAATCGAAAATATTTGCTTTTTAAGAAGTTATAGCGATTTGAATATTCCATCTTCATAGTAGAATGTCTCTAAAGATGCACGTCCCATTCTCATTGGGATATATTTATAAATAATTATGGGGGCTTATTCGCAAGAACAAGGGCCACGCTTTCATCAAAATATAGTGAGATTTGAGAGACGACGTTACCAAGGCCAGTATACTGAAAGCATGATAGGGTTAGATTTATGCGAAAAATCTTCTATGGAACGTGACAGGAAATTAGAACTATACATTTTTAATAAATATTTGGACTCTATTTTAAATTTTCTCTTGTGAGAATGAATCTTAAATGGATGTTTGGTACGTTTTAATAATTATAAAAAATGAATGAAAGAAAGAAAAAAATATGTTTGGCAACAAATTGAATCATCTCTATGTTCATGTTTCATACATTCATTGATATGAATTTTTCTATTTTTTACACATAAAATCAAATTCAGAACAATTTTTTGTTGTTATTCTTAATTCTAGGTCATAAAGCAATAAAAATAAGCTATGCATAACCCGTGCGCAAAAATGCTGTAGACAGTTGTAATCAATAATTCCAGTATACAGCTTCTTTAAAATAGGTACTACACTTCTGTAATTATCATTTTATCAAATGAATTCAGGAACTATATTGTACTCCTAGCCGGCCGCTTTCGGCTACGGTAACTGCCACAAATTCGTTTTAGTCCGCAATAGGAGGGCTTCGCCATGCTGTCCTATAATGTGCCCTAATATGGCTACAGAAGCCATCTTGTTCAGGAACTAGTGACGCTATAATCCAGAGTTTTTCATACAAAATCTATGAGAGAGTCGCGTTTTAGCAGCTCATAAAAATGGCAATTATCTGTTGTGTTAATAACCTAGCTGCAAAGTTCTGTATTTTAGAATTTTCTCCTTTTCTTACACGAAAAGTGCCCCTTTGATCCATAAACATATGGGGCCCCAAGAAGTTAAAGACGGTCCTGCATGGAACGTGAGCTATGTGGTTATCTCTGGAAGAAACACTAATGATTTTGTAGAGTTGGGTAATTGTTCGAGTGTACACGCTTAAATTAAGCACTTAAACGATACGTTTGTTTTGTAACAGAAATTCACCGACATAGTATTAGCCGACATTTCGCCGACACTTTCGTTTATTTTATTTTTATTCAAAAACAAATCTAAATAATTTTATAATTATTCCACAGCGGTGATCACGGATATTGAATGAAGAGGATGTAGGTAATATTCAATTATATTTTACGTCTGCTTATTATTCATACCGGCGGATATTGTATGTAATAAAAGCAAACGAATAGGTGATCATATTGATGTAAGATTACTCGATAAACAAATGTTAAAGTGGATATTATTTATCTGAGTTATTTTGATTCAAAAACAAAGTTCATCATTACCGCTGATTTTGTTAAAAAATATCATATTTTTAAATAAAAATATATTTTCAGAAAGTTTTGGAATAAAAAAAGAAACAAAAACTTATTTTTTCTAAAAAAATAAAAATGATTGTTCGGGTCTTTACAGAAGCCAACGTCCACATAGACTATCAGCTTGTTGCTCGGCCCATTTATCTACCCACAAGCGTCGACGGACTTCAACACTAATCCATAGAGCATCAGCGTCAAAATCCGTGGGATAGCGCGGTTCGAACCTACGATTCTCACATGAAGGCAGAGCACGTAACCATTGGGCCACGGCCGACCTTGTGAGAGCGCGCGAAAAGTGCGATAACATGACGCGGTTAGACCGCCATCTATCGGCGATACTGGGAACTAGCGCAATGGAGGATTTTTAAGGCGTAATATTGAAACTATTTTCATAACATAGGAAAACTTCGTCAGATTCTCTAAGTATGTTACTTTAAGTCCATTCAGACTTAATTTTGTTGTAAAACATCATCTACTATACCACTACAAGACCCCATGTATAGTCTGACGTCTGCTTTATTCTAGACCTACATATTTTTGACGTTTAACGTCATCAATTTTGATGGTAATCATCAAACTCAGGAAGGGTGCAGCTTATTTTAAATGCTGAGTAATTAAGTAGTAATTTGGGCTATGCAACGGGTAACCTACTTAAATATGTTAATTTTCTACCGTGTCCTAATTTAACTTTTATGGAAACTATTAACGTTACGGCTATAAAGATAACAGAATAAATTGTGTGCTTCATTAAATTTTAGGTACAAAGGTCACATTTCTTCATTCGTGTTATTAATAATGTGTATTGTGATAATTAATAACGTGTTGACTGGAAGAGATTGCTTCCTAGCGTTAAGACCCCAAAATAAAATTTGTATTTCTTTTGGATATTTGTTAGTTCTGTGTGTGATCTATGATGTGAATTCCATGAGATCTTTTATTATGGAGATAAGAGGATGAATTTAAGATGAAAAATTCTTCATAATTGTTTAGAAAGTGGACACGCTCAAGCCATAATAATTCAGAAACAGGGCCTAAATCTTTTTACTCGACTGCGCCAGAAGAAGGGCTATGTTTTTATACTGGAATTACTGTTAAAATCCTCTACGACTTACCACCAGCCAACTGAGTTACCTATTGCTCAACAAGCAACATCTTTAGGCAATGCCTGTCCACCACATTTACGTCTCTGATTGAAACGTCTGATTATCAATACGCTACTGAACAGTCCAATTTCTCCTGAATGCGCGGGCGCACGATAGCCGTGGGAATGTATTGGCGGAAGTGAAGTGAAATAGGCGCGCGTCCGGCTACTGGACGAATACTTTCCCTGCTACTGGGTGTAATTATAATAAGCTTTGGACGATTTAAGGAGAGCTTTGAATGATCAGTGAAGATAATGAAAGAAGGTAATGATAGAAAAACATTGTCATCATAGTTGACAATTAACATTTCTCATTTTTTTATTAATGATAGGATTAATTCTTCTGTTTGTTCAAATAGTCGAGTATTTGACATGAAATCTTCTCAAAATCATTAGATTTTATTTTTCCTTTATTAAACCTTTGATGTTACATTTACACAGAAAAAAATAATTGCATTTTGGGGCCAAACAAGGAACTTTCATGTCGCTGAAAAGACGTGAACCATGCGTCTTGGGGGATTTAGAAATTCCGTAGTACAACTATGACTATGAGTTGTCGACTTTTCCTCTGTAGGAAAATTAGTTCCAATTATGGACAATAACATGACAGGACAATCGAAAAAGTCGTACAAGCTTTAGAAAAGGAATTCCCATACTATTTTCAAAACAGGCTTACATGTAACATGTCGAAAGTAGAGTATTATTCTGCGACAATTTCGCACTAGAAACTCTCCAAAGGTTTCACATTATGTGGCACGCTCGGCCGGGGCTTGTCCGACAGCGGGACGCCGATAAAGCCGTGGCCTGTCACGCACGCCGCTGATAAGCGAGCGTTAGGAGACAGTAATCATTTTTGGCATAATTCGCAAGGTAATAGTGGTAATCTCGAGCTGGAAGTGGGGAATAGTGCACTATTTTGTCTATTGCAAGATTCGATGTAACATAAACAAGAAGTGATTCAAAAGAGATGAAATAACTTTGCTATTTAAAAACATTGAATAATCGCTTATTGGTTATTTTTTTTTTATTAATTATTAATGGGATCATCATTTTGCATACATCTTCCAAAATATTACGAAAAACTTAAAATTCGCTGGTTTGCTGAGTCTCTACTTAGTAACATGAATAGAAAGTTACAGAAATATTTTTATATCAAAACAAGAAAAGGTAATGTAGTTTGTAGTAAGATTCCGGAACAATAAAGAAAAAAACCTGCAATTAATGATTTACCGTCGTTTGTTTCCTTAACATTGTTATGTTAAGAGGCGGCCATCAAAGTTTCACGATATAATGTAGGTTCCCGCGAGTGCTATTGCACACTGAAATCTAAAATTACGTTATAAACAGTTTGTACTTTCGAATAACAAAACAACATTATCGGGAAGTTACGGTTTTGTTTACACAGCCTCCTGGGAGAATGGGGGGAAAAATGGGAGCTTTCCCGCGTTAAAATTCCGTTTAAGGGCGGCCATGTTTTTGTTTTGGGCTTGACAATCCGCACGTGTAATTGGGACGCGGGGATTATGGACAGAAAAGAGTTATTTCGATAAAATTCCTTTTTTTATGTTCTTTATGGAATTTTCAGTGGAATTTTTTCGTACAGTCTGCTGTAGAATGAGAAAAAATTGCTTTGTTTGCAATAGCTTTGTCAAAATATTTTTATAGTTACATCCACATACATAGTATGTTGTAGAAAATGATACGTCGATGTAAATAAAAATACATTTAAAAATACATCAGGTGCGATTGTGGTCAAATATCTGCCTTGTTAAGCACAAAAAAAAATTAAGACAAAATCTTTCTTAAACTGACGTTAAATAAAATAGGGCTCAATATACTTCTGTTAAATGACCACTCGTTGAGTAACTTAACTTGAATCGTAATTAATAATTAAGTAAACAACCAATTACCAGGTGTGGTGCTAGTAAAAGCACGCGTCCACTGTGTTTTCTGCTTAATTCGCCCTCAAATTAATGAATCAGCCCATTTACAAATTGCTAATTACCTGACCGTTTAATGAGAGCCCGCCTCCCGGCAATATTAATTACGTTTTATAATTTCATTAATAATTTGGAGCGAATTTATCTTCTTTAAAATGGGTTTTAATATTGTTTGTCAGTATATTTTGAATGGTAATTAATATATTTTACATGTTAATGTTCTTAATTGTTTGAAAAACTACGATTAAGTTGTTAATTAAACATGAAGAACTTGGTTCTCATGATAAAATAACATTTTGTAGGGATATTCAGAACGATATCATGACATTTAAATAATCTTGAGCTTAAATAATGTCATGAAAATTATAATTCATTTTGCAACTACAATATTTTTAATCAAGTAACATTACATTTGCAGTCGCGGGGAATACCCGTAATTGCATATTTAACCGCTCATTTCTGCTATTTAATACTGTTTTAATAAGACGATACGATTCCGCTAAACGGCAAGCAGTTTATTAAGTTTATTTAACTATAGCTTAATACACTTTTTAGTGTTCATAAACCTTAATACGTTTGTGATTAGATGGTGGACACTAAGTTCCTGGAATCACAGATTTCAATTAACGTTTAGTTTCTGTTCAGCTCTTTTAATGGTTATGAGAATTTCACAAGTATTAAGCAATGGTTTATTAGTTCCCATAAATTGCTATAGATAAGAAATATGGCTGAATGGTGTGGTTTATGAACAGTAAATAATCAGATATTGCGTGCCGTTTGGTGGATATTCATATATCATAGCCTTGATTTACAGGGACATTAGTTTAAAGGTCCCGGTAGCCAGCGCCTCTGTAGTGATTGAATGTTTGGCAGTCCATGGTGTGGTAGAAAGAACATGGGTGGCCGATTTCGATCATAGTGCTTCGGATTAGAAGGTGTTATATATTATCTGTGGTGTTATTGTGGCAATCCTTTTATGTCTTAAAGTTCTTAAAGTTCTTTAAATCCTTCAGGGATGATTGATAGAGATCTGATTTTGGTTAGTTACCTACTTTAGTTATCATCTTTTCCTGGGTATTACTTAAGTTATCGCTGCGTTGCCTTTGCAGGTTACTTACCTGAAAACAAAAAGAAAAACAATTTAGAATTGTTGTTATTAAAAGATATATATAAGCTTTATAGAGATGCTTTGTTACGAGGGTTCACTACAATAGTCCAGCAGCGGAGGGTTTCGAACCAGCGTTCCTCGGATCTTGAGTCATCTAGGTTGAAACCTTCACAGTTGGGCTTGGGCTATTGTCGCTTAACCCAACTAACTATTTAGCTATCAGATCCAAAATATGCATATTGCATTGCTTTCGGTTCAACAGTTTATTTTCTAAGGTCAGCCATTATCTAAAGTCAGAGCGCCCAATTGGTTAATCTATTCAGATTCTGGCCATTTATGTCATCGTTATTTATTTGTCGGCTGTCTATGTAAATTAAGGTTTTAATATTCGAAACGAGACACGTGCCGTATGTCCGCCCAAACATATAATTAGCTCGATAAGTATGTTGGCTGAATTTTAAATATGGTAAAATGATAAATTATGAAATGATTTAAATGTCTAAATTAAACCGATATTATGTGTGTTTTGGTTTGGAGTGCAAAAAATACATGTTTTAATCTTTGGGTAAGTACAGACACATAAGATACCTATACGCAAGCTAATTTTTAAAAAGAAATACTTAATAATTTTGTAACGCTACGGTATTCTCAGCTCAAAACAATCGACGATCAACTGAAAATGCGTTAAACTAGCGTCTTTGACAGATTAATCAACCGTTAAAATGGTATTTGATGCTAATTGACATCTCAATGAACAAATGAAGCGCCCATAAACAAGGCAACAGAAGCGCAAGCGCAGACGTAACTCTCGTGACTCGGCACTGGGTCAAGCCTTATTAAACCGTAATGGCCGACTCTACGTGTTCGATGGGCCATAGTGAAATTATTGGACAAGAGTTATTGTACAGATAAACAACTTGTCAAGATGTTTGGACGCACAGGTAGCGACTGTGGAACGCTCAAGTAATTTGTTACTCGTGCAAATTGATTTCGAACATCTTGTGGAGATGTAATTCTCCGCTATTCAGTTGCGAAAATCTCTAGTTACCTATGTCCTACATTTAACTTAACTTTGCACAAAACGTGTATGTTATCATTTATCTCAGTCTCCTTTATGATAAAAGTATAAAACGTCCGCCAGTCTGTCACAATAACAATAAAACATGGTAAAAATAGAATTAGGTATGTTAGATCTATTTTTAGTTCGGTTCAAGCGGTTTTATTGCTTTATAACGTAAGCACCTATTTCTATTCGTTTTTTTGTGCTAATGTCATGTTCCGACAGTCATTTGTATGCACAAAGTTTATTCTTCAAACAAGCGATCAAGAGATAACTGTAAAAGTTGCCAGCTACTCGAATTTAAGTGTACATCAACTCATAGGTTAGGAATTTTGGCGCCAAATGGAGAAAGCGCGCGTCTATGCCTCCCGGGCATAGCATTCACCAGTGTCAATGCCTTTGCGCGATAAAAAAGTAATGGTTTCATTTTCTTTTTAAATCGACTTTTAATTTAAATTAAGAGTTATAATTTTAGTTTAATTACTCTGACACTTTTATGACGATAGTTCGACTTTGCAAATTGCTAGAAAATTTAACATTCGATTTCAAACATGTTTTACAAGCCATTCTGTTTTGTATCAACAGATTTTATCGTGTTCATTTCCTCTATTATATTTAGTAGTTAGTATGCCGAGCAGCTGATAGGGACATAAATTCTATTTGGAGCGGAACGATTTTCCAAACGACACAACGATTTTGCTGCATTCTATATTCAAATAAATAGTCCCTTCTCTTTTCTGCAGGATGATTTGTAAGAATGAGGAAGGAGGACGCGACGGCTGCCGTTGAAAATCAAATGTAGATTGTAGTTTTCGGGAGTTGAGTAAACGTGACAATTTGTCCACTGCAGATTTTAATCGGAGACGAATATATCATTGTGGGATTGGATTTAGGGGCATTTTACACTATTCGATTTGAATTGTAGAGTGAGATGACTTGAAAATTAAACTAAGAACATTGTACTTAATATGGGTTACATTTGCAAATATCACCAATTTGGTACCTACAATAAGAACAGGCGCTTTTTTCCTTAAATTTTTTTCAAAAACCAAGGTTTTTTTACATTCCAAGAGGCAAAGTTCACTCTACTGATTAACACTATGTCTAATGGGTAAACCTAGATAAATAATACCACAGAATTTGAACCCTTTTTCATTAATTAAAGTAAAAAAACATGATGGGAACCATTCACTCATTTAAGTATAGGGTGTAAATTGTACAAGTCGGAAAGTCTGACTCTTGAATCTTACTTTTAGACAGATAAATAGCCCCGAACGCAGGCTCAAACTGTCGTAATTTGTATCTAGACCAGAAACTAATTCTGACAAATACCAGACTTGAATGGGATATAATTTTGGTCCCTATAATGAGACAAGGATGATAAATCAAGGTATGCCGCGATATTATTCAGAAATATGCTTGGATATTTCGTATAAATTTTGAAAATGTACTAGGTATGACTAGTTTGAAAAGTTGGACTAGTGTTTTGTGATATTTGAAGAACAATAAACAGAAATTAATTAATTACTCACTGCTTATAAAAGTCCGTCACTTGTTAAGAAGCATGCATAATGCATGTCTTAGTTCACAAGCAACTTTAAAGATGAGTGTAGACCAGAGAATTTACTTGTAACAACAGCCGCTATATGATAATGTTCTAATTGTGTATTGTCGATGATACTGAATAAACATTTTTTCTTTCTTACTTTCTTTCTTTCTTTCTTTCTAATGTATCACTCTTTCACAAAGTAAATATTGTGTTATCAGTAAGAACGTTACATTAATTACTACATAGAAATGCTCTTCTAGCTAGTGTATGTCCACCTCAATTACCTAGTTAATACGGCTAACTTATTCCTACTTATAACCTAGATTTGAAATTTGTACCTACCCTATCACTTACTACCAATGGCAATTACCCTTTAACTTATAGTCCACATAACTAGAAATAAATACGTAAAGATAACACCGAGTACATTTTATTACTTCGATTTCATCATCAGTTAGTTTATAAAATCACCTGTTTACTAAGCTAGATAGCCTTTGATCTGCAGATTAGACTGATAACATGTAAATGGCTCTTACAAGCACTTAGCTAGTGATGAGAAAGTAATTATTTTTCGGTTCCAATCTATCGATTACATTAGATATTGGTACCAGCAAACGAAAATGAAAGTCAAAGCAAAAAATAGTTTCTATTGTCAAAAGCTTTTTCGAGCATATTTTTTGCTACTGTTACTATTTTGGTACACACAACAACACACATTAGACGTAGTGTTCATTCATATCGAGATCGCCTTCATTTCACTTGAAAGAAGAGTGATTTTAGCAGCGAAAAAAAGCGCAAATTAAGCAAGCTTAAGTTTCGACGGACTAACAATTCGTTTAACACGAATCGGGTCTAAACTGGAGTTTAACTTTAAACTTGTTGTCACATCTATTTAAACGATAGTTACTTTGTCTTATGCAATCTACAATGATTAACCATGATTAAAAGCATTATTAATTTGTGGAAGATTATCGCTAAGCAATACGTTACTGTGATTAGTTATCAATATATCGGTTAAAGGTTAATGCTTTACTAATAGGTGGTTTGAATGCCTTATTTATAGCAAACATTTCAAACAGTATAATTAGAATATCAATTACTTCTTTAATCTTGACTAAATTGCATAATCAAGCCGTTCTTTTGAGTATATTTTTCAATAACGGAAGAGTTAGATTCATAGATAAGAATATCTCAATTTTATTGAGATTTTCAATTCCAACATGACCTTACTGAATTAAGCAATCATTAATTTAGCTTACTTTCAAAGATTTCTAGAAATTCAGCCAGACCGAATTATCATTCCCACTTCTCTCCAACAATACTGCTAACAAGGCTGTCGATTTAGATTTGAATATAGCTCATCAGTTGGATTTATTTAGACAGACAGTGTTGTCCAAACGAAACGGTGCTCGAAAAATCGATACTATTCGGAAGAGTCGTTAACGTCACTAAAATGTAGTATGTCAATATTAAAAACATAATTTATTCGTTCCAACTCTCATAAATTCCCTTGTATGTGCTTTAAATATGTTACTTGCGGTAATCTGATCTCTTCAAACACAAACTGTGTGGTCCCTCACATTAAACCGCATTTTTTTTATTTTATTAACGTCTTTATCGACGATGTGCCAATACTGAACCGGGTTTAAGTTCGATCTCTTTATTCCCTCCGTATTAACTTAAAATATAGCCATTGCCCATTGGTTATTTTATATTGCCTATAAAATATCGGAACGTATCGAAAGCGATCCACGTGTGAAAGTAACAATGTAATTTATGAGTGATAGTGATCAGAAAATTAAGTTAAGATTTTTTCTGGTGTTGAAAGGGAAAACTTTAATGCATGGCTTTGCTAAATGATCAAGTTAATCGTGTTTAGTTAAAATATCATCAACAACTCTACAATTTATTTTATACTAGAAATAGGGTCTTTTCTTTAAGTTACATTGTTCATTTTTGACACATAGTTAATAAGCTTGCTTATCAAACGTCAAGATTTCAATAAAAGTACTAATAATAATTGAATATAAACTGTAGTGGAGAGTCGACAGACACAAAAAAACTAAAATCTAGATAGTCTGATCAAAAAGCAAGTTAAAAACCTGAATATTGGCACGTGTGGTGTCAAATATTTCTGGCTGTCAATTCTGTCAAATCAAAACAGCTGCTGTGAATGGTCGACACAAGACCGGGGTCAATTGCGGAGTCACTCAAAAAATAAATTACGATTTACAATTGGGCTGACAGAGATGGTGTGAGCCATCAATCAAACGGTTACCGCGGTCGGCCATTTTGATTTACAGCCGCCAACGAGAAGATTCTACAACGGTTTTCGGAGTTATGGTTTGCTAAATGAAAACCTTTATTACCAACACATTTGATAGATTAGGTACTATTTATATAAAAAAAAATGTTAAAGAAACATAGCCCAATGGTGTCGGTGTCAGACTTGCTAAATCGAGATTCTGAAACGCGGGTTCGAACCTTACCACGCACCGCTGGACTATTGTAGTAAACTCACCAATAATGATTAATGGGACTTAAAAAAATATCAAACCAATTACACGACCCAAATAGTTCAATATGCGGCTGTATAAGTACCTAAGGACGCCCAAGTTTTGCCCAAAACAGTCACCCAGAAGATAGTTAAATGGTTACCAGTGTGCTTACCATGAGTTTACGTTAGGTGTGCTCGCTAGCGAGTTCGTCAGAAAATTCTATGAAGATTTTAGTTCTTAAAAGTAGCCGCGAGGGGCGCTGTACAATCTGTCAAATATTTAATGTCATTTTTTACGCAGTCGCTAGCGAACACACACGTAAACTGATGGTAAGTACACACACAGATATTACATAATAGGGATGTTTCCTGGGTCAAAAAGCAAGAGTTTTAATTAGTCCGTCAGTTAACTTATCAAAAAATACTCTACACGTATTTTTCACTTTTTCAAACTAATGAAAATTTAAAGAGATAAAGCGCGCCAAAGTTCATAAGAAGAGGCCCGTGACGTCAATGCGTGCATAAAAGTGCCGCACGTTGTGACGTCGTGCGGAACTTCAACGCACCATAACTATGTAATTATTTGTTAGATTGACAAATAAAAATATATGTGTCCAATATTTTTTGATATTAAACATGACGGACTAAAAAAATTTTTTTAGGAAACTAGCCTATTATTATTATTGTCACACACCCAGTTTATACAAAACAACACAAAGTAAATGCCGTAGAGAACATTACGCATAACTAGGTACCCGAAGTAGTTTCTCTGTTAGATGTCACACGATCCGGCCAAAGGTTATCCAAAGATCACTGGACCTGACCTTTGCTTACATTATAACAGCCACTATGCTGCTAAAGGAGTACCATAAATAATGATTGTTTGTATTATTGTAGTTCACTGTATGGGATTTAAATGTGGACCAGTTTTATGTAGACCCTACATTTGTTGTATGGTTTTAGTATACCTCTTCTTTTTGGTATTCTGTCTATTGATAATTTACAAAATTGAAAAAGTATATAAACCTAACTTAAGAGGGAGTCAATTGTTTGAAATATCAAAAAATAGATACAGTAAGTGTTGATTTTTTTACCATAGTAACCACAGAATCCTACTAATATTATAAATGTGAAAGTTTGGATGTCTGGATGTCTGGATGCTTGTTACTCTTTCACGCAAAAACCACTGAACGGATTTTGAAGAAACTTTACAGTATTATTGTTTATAACCCAGATTAACATATAGGCTATAATTTATGACGATCAGTGACAAACTAAATTTCACGCAGGTGAAGCCGCGGGCAAAAGTTAGTACACCATAATTGGGAAGCTCTTGGCCTGCATCTTACCTGGTAGTAGAAAGTGATGATCAGGCCAAAAAAGGGGATACATTGGTAGGCATCCTATCAACTGTGTTAGTTTTGTTTGTAAAATCCTAATTACAACCAAAACTAACATTTGTGTGTCACATATGTTTGTTAGATGCTTGGGTAAGGTTATCCGGCATCGGCGATCATTTAATCGACTGTCGCAAGCGCACAGATTTACAAGAGCAGTCACAGATTCACAAGTATGAGTGGTAAAATGCTGCTTTCTATTCTATTTGGTATTTTAATAAATTAATAAAAACAAACTTTTTTTATCGTCAGGAAAATACATAAACTATTTCATGTAACTGTAACATCTACTTAGGCACTAAATAATCTAAATCAAAACTTTTCACAACTGATACATTCGCGTCAGAAGCTCTTTCTATTTCATATTTAAGTATGATTTAAGTAGACATAGTATAATGCTGTAATAACTGAAATAGTTATGCCTGAAAAGTGGAGAAGAAACAAATAAGAATCGATGAAAACCCTATGAAAAATTATAGCATTAGTAAAACAGATTTTAAATTATCTCGAACATCTAACAACAATACATTATTAAGGCCTCACAAAGCCCACAACTTATTAGTGAATATTACAAATTAGCATCAATAGCATCTAAGAGGATTAAAAGCGCCATCTTAGGCATTTAACCCGCGAATGTTTGTCGTATTGTTCGTATCGATGTTAACGAGTGTTATCGCTTCGACCGGGTTGTCATGGCGACGGCCATAACGAACTTAGTTACATTACGTGGGATATTAGTCTAACCGCCAAAGTATTGTTAGCAAGCAGATCTTGAGGTTAAAAGCGACATACAGAGTAACTCATATAAAAATGTCGCATTGAGACCCGTTCTTTTCTATTTTTAAAGCAAAATAATTATACACGTGGATACAACGAGACCTATTTATTTATTTATTTATTTATTCATGAATAGAACGGTAGTACCAATTACACTATTCAAACAAGAGGTAACAAAGCTCAGAATAACATTTAAGTAATTAAAAACAATTTAACTTAATTTAGGAAAAGTACATAAATCAGATGCGATTATTTTCACAGTAACCCAAACATTCTGCTAGTAACGTACTCCACCCCTCTGCAAATACGTCACATATTGGGTTTTGGTCCAGGAAACGATTGAGAGCACTTAATGTACGTGGTATAAGTGATTTCGAATAAATATAAGTGATTTATAATATAATTTTGTTCACACAGTAATACCTAAATTGAATATCTGTCATAATTACCGCAAATCAACATAAAGTAGGATTTTTTAAAAATAATTACTGTGATACACATTACTTTGTATTCAGATACCAGATGCTTTACAATCAATGGGGATGTTGCCTGGGTCAAAAAGCAAGAGTTTTAATTAGTCCGTCATTAACTTATCAAAAAATACTCTACACGTATTTTTCACTTTTTCAAACTAATGAAAATTTAAAGAGATAAAGCGCCCCAAAGTTCATAAGAAGAGGCCCGTGACGTCAACGCTTGCTTAAAAATGCCGCACGTTGTGACGTCGTGCGCAACTTCAACGCACCATAACTATGTAATTATTTGTTAGATTGACAAATAAAAATATATGTGTCCAATATTTTTTGATATTAAACATTACGGACTAAAAAAATTTTTTTAGGCAACTAGCCTATTGTTATCATGGGCGTGACAACGACGCAATCACTCGCGGTACCGACACATACCGTCGTACCGGTAATTGCAACGTGTTATTACCGTATCGGTATTATCGGTAACGATATGGTTATTGCGATGGGTGGTCTCGCACTTGATTGTAATGGCCGTCCGGCTGAAGTGTCAATATTTACGGCCGTTGAATTTGGTACCCTGGAATTAAAGATGCAATTGTAAAAGGGCTAAATGATTATAAATAAAAGTTATACGCTATTGTTACTTAAGTAGGATTTTTTTAAGGATATGGTAGGTACCTTACGTAGAAAGGGAATCTGTAACAGCAATGTGTGAACGTCCTGACTGTACAGTGTACAGTTTCATTTACGTGTAGGTACACGTTACGTCACACGATCCTGTTTCCCTGATATGAGGCGTCTATAGCGCTGTTATGAGGGCTTTATCACGTTCTAATCCAGCCTGAATAGATACGATGGCTGTAAAGGAGTGAACGAACGACGCGGAGGCGGATGGTATTTAATATGCTCTGAAAAGCGCTGTATTTGGGAACCTATTCATTCGCTTATGTAGAGAAACTAGCATTTTTACCTAAATGATAAAGTAAAGCTTCTGAATTCGGAGATATAATTAAAATAGTTTAAAATAATAGACTTACAAATCCACCATTAAAAAGTTCGAAAAAGACTAGCACATTCATATTTAATTCTATTCTGTTTATAATCGTTTTGTTAAGACACTATTGAACGAACTCACTAAAGGTTCTTTGATGTAAGTTAAGACAGTTGCATTGTGGTCTTATTAACATCATAAGGCCCAAAGGTCTAGGAAGGTGCTGCAGTCAACAGGACTTATCTTATATTTTTTGTTGCAAAATAACACGTATCCAAACCAAATAAGACGCAAATGTTTTAGCTTGTTGTGCGTACAACAATTTTCCGCAACTTCACAGTTACAGTAAGTTTGCGGTCGAGGCTTGGCTATGTGAAATGGTTTTTATAATTGTGAAGCAATCACACCTCGTGTAACGGGAGGGGTTATTTACGTAGATACTGGGTTATTACACCTTATATCTTGGGTTGTAGAGCAAGCAGTACAACCTAGCACGAAACAAAAAATCACAATTTTACTTTAGTCTTAAAATTCAAAATCTACCAGGGATAAGTAGTAACACCTATTTGTTTATTTATTTTGTGTAAGGTCCGGTTCGACAAACACTTTAGCAGAAACTTTAGATTGCACTCTAAGTTGAAAACTAGCGAAAATGTTCTCGGAATTATCTCTAGTTACTGACGAAACAGCTCTTCGAAAAACTAATTTTGATGCCCAAAGATTTAAAGGTAATTCCAAACGGTCACGTGGAAATATCTTTGAATAAGATATTTTTTCTCAGAATACTTATTCCCAATCATATTCGATATTCCTGATATAAGCCTATTTCAATATAAAACGTCTTTTTTAATTTGTCCCGGAGCAGGGTCTTGCCGGTCACGTGGCTTGGGTTGACCTACTAATTCAATTTTCCTTTCGGAGCCTTTGCTACCGTTTACCGTCCTGCGACCACAATCAATGTCTATTTGCCTTTCGAATACATTTCCCTATCGGTGAAGGTAAATTAGCACTTTTATTGCTTCCTTTCTCGAATATTTTATGTTTCCTTGACATGCGAAGAGATTCTCTTTTGAATTTATGTAAGTAATTTTAGGTTGACCTTCTCAAATCTTGACCAGATTAAAAATATTTTGCAATTATTTTTAACTTTCGAAAATGATAATTAACGCAAACATGCTTAGGTATTTTACGTTATTGCCGTGGCTATGGTTTTCTTTAGGCTGAGTTGCACCACCTAACTTTGACCGTAAATTTAACGATAACCGACGTTTTTTGTTTGACAGATTTTTGACGTTTGTTAAAGCTCAAGTAAGATGGTGCAACCCAGCCTTAATTTTTTAGCAAGTCAAGATTGGATAAGCATTTTTTAGTCAACTTCATTACGCGGTCTTTTCCAGAATCCCCGTAAGCAAGATTATGTTGTCGTCGATCGTTTCGATTTCTGTACCCGCCCATAATCTTCAACTCCTAAGTGCTTATAAGCAATTACTGTCAGTGGACTTACAAAATGACCATTTATTCACACTCTAAAGTGTTAATTCAGTTATTGGTGACTTATTTATCGAACGAGTCTTGCAAATTCAACAGGTTTGAATTGTGAGGAGAGGAAATAACTATGTCGCCAATGTAAACATACGGCGTGAGCGAAAATTGTGTTGATAAATTGTTGTATAGGCGCCATATTTCATTATGCGCCGGCCGGCGGCGCGGGCGCTTGTTAGTGGTTGCGTGCGCGCATTTTTCACGAATAAGGGTACTTTTCCACGGAGATTTCCCGTTTTTTACAGGATTTCGTTTGTTTCTTTATCTTTATTAAAGAAACAAACAGTCTTATTTAAAAAATGTAGCTTATAACTAAGTGAATCATACATTGTAGTAGAAATTATTGAAAAAGTAGTATCTATTCTAAAATGCCGTGTTGCAGTGTCCCGCAAAAAACCGATCCATTCGAAATTGTAATTAGAATTTCAACCACACTTGTGTGTTCACACGACAGTCCAGTTTTGCGGGATGGGAATCCTGCATCCCGCAAAACTGGATCGCCTTGGGAAAGGGCCCTAAATTGGATGTATGGTCGTGGCGCCCACTCCATGGCCTGATTAATGGCGCAACCACTTTATTAGTTCGGTAACAGTTGCCTGCTCTAGGCTTAATTGAATATTTATTAAAACAAATTACTCACATGCATTGAAATCACACGCATTAAAACGATATAAATATGATTTTACGCTGGCTGAATTGAGGTTGTAAGGTGTTGAAATACTACCCATTCATACGGTTCCTATTCAATCAAATAAACACCTCCAAATAAATAATCATGTTTTAGCTTTCATTCACAAGTTTCAAACTTTTCAAAGGTTGTAAGTAAAATTTTATTTAGATGTTTGCGGTCTACAAAATATTGTCTTGTCTCACCGACGATAATCTATGCTATTTTATGTGTTGGGGGTGATACAAAACGTGTGTGAATTACTGATTTATGCGTAGTCTCGACGCAGCGCGCGTGGGCGAGCAATGTTCCCGATAAAGTACATAGTTACGGCGACTTATTCTTGAGTACCCGTTCAAATAGCACCTGGCCTATCACACTTAGAGCACCCGCACAAATACTCCTGGCCACTTAGAGCACCTTTGCTAATTTTGTTAGACAGGACGTTATTAATTTATTGAGACTACCGAGAAAACTTTCAATAATAGCTCCTGTATACGAGAACAGCCGTGCGCTGCCCGTACCCAGGTTCTTCGCGCAACCTTTACCAGATCGTTGGTCCACCTAGTAGGAGGCCTGCCAACGCTACGTCTGTAAACCTTACCAAGCAACATAATCATGTTGAATTTAACGTCTTGTCTATCAAATACATTAGCAGCTGGAACTAGGCTGCTGTGTTGTAGGTGCTTTAAGAGGAATACGTCGTAAAAATTAATTTAATTCCACTTAGAGCACCTGCCCAAAATATTGCGCTGGTAGGGCCCAAAAGATGTGAAGTGCCCCATAAAGGCTACCTTTTTATTTACTAAATTTGACGTTCATAAGTGCCACTTGTGGTCTAAATTGAATAAATATTTTTGATTTTGATTTTTTGATTTTTAATCCATAGGTGCTCTAAGTGGAATAGGCCAGGTGCTATTTGCGCGGGTGCTCAAAGAGGAATACGTCCGGCGAACTATGTATGTATCTCTCGCTGTTCAATCTCCAAGTTGGCATCTCTGAATCTAATGGCTTTCGTTTTATGATTTATGGTTTGTTTGTTTGTTGAAATAAAAGTGAAAGTTATGATTTATCTGATTGGACGCATATGTTTGTACGACAATTGTAATACGACAAGCCCTGTAAAATATTAGTTCGCGATTTTATCTTTTGATGGCTGCCTCATGCAGTGAAGGTAATTGTATTTCGAAGAGCATGACATGCGTTACATTAAATCGATATTTAGAAGATAAAACATGATCGTTTGGCAAAGTCGTCTTAAATATAAAGATTATAATAGACAACTACTTTTTACTATGAGAACTTTTACAGAAGTAAGCCAGAAAGTTTTCCAGAAGGCAAGATAGCTAATTTCTAGATAGATAGAAGGGCTCGTATTGTAGGTACTAGGTAAAGGAGGAAAGGCTTGATCTAACTTATAGCTAACTTTCTTCACCCATCTTGTGACTGCATTAAGACCTTCGGGTTTTTGAACTGCTAGCTCTAGGTACATTATTATTCTGTGGCTCTACTAATGTGTTTGTTGAGGCGTAAGAAGTTGACTACGAACGCGAACGTCCAGTGCTATAGTAAGACAGATTTTGTCTTGTACACGAAGTTTATTTTTTGTGATCAATTTCATGATTGTTTAACGTAGTTATAAATTAGTTATCGGCGTCAAAAGAGATGACCACGTCAATCCATGAAGAATGTTAAATATTTTATGCTCTGAAAAGGTCTGGATGTACGAAAGAACAGACATTACGGTGATATTATAATGTGATAGTAAAAGTCCTGCCCAGTGGCATTTTCCCACGTCATGCGGTAACAAATGGCGCCGCCCCTCTCCTTGTTAATTAGCGTCATTTACTATTCTGTTACAACGCCGTTTGCGGATGAACTCTGCCCTGGGGGCTAATCGCCTTATTGCCATGCAAAAGAATTTATGTAAAGTTAAGTGAACATTGCCACTGCAATTAATAGTGTTAGATAAAATAGGAGAGAATCCTTCCGCACGTTGACTTACACCCGTATTCACAAACGATGCTTGCTTAAGTGAAGCTGCAAATCGAACGCATAGAGTTGCATAGAGCTCTGTGATTATTTCCTGTGTCACCCTGTGCGTGCACGCGTGAGACATCATAGTAATGTTTGTGAATAAGAGTTTTGACTGGACATCCCTCAGACATATTTTTGTAAATACAAATTACATACTTTCATCATTACATCGCCGAGTTCTTAATTGACATCTAACTTGGCACTTCCTTAGCGTTTATCGATATCTTTCGAGTTCCACACCAGCTTTTAACTCACAGGATACTTTCCCTTGAAGTATGATCTGATCCGAATAGCACAGCAAAGGCGGGGCTTTGCGTAATTCTCGCTAATTAGTTTCGTCGCGTTCGTTAGGCAACGTGTCGCGGATATATCATAAAGCCGCGCGCGCAGGATCCGATTTGTAAATGTCACTGGCTATGCATAGTCAATGGGGTGGTATATGTTAATTGCAATACGGGTATGAATGTTTTCAATTAACTAGGCTGTTAAGATAGATATCAATAACAGGGCTGGATAGTAGGTATTAGATTTGGCTCAAATCAGAAATAAGGAGATTCACAGAAGAACCAACATAGGTACCTACAGTGGGTGCGCCAAAGTTCACCTAAATTTTCAACTCCGAAAATTGGAAGTCCGAAAATGTTCTTCCTAAAATTTTTCATCCTAACAATTACAATTCCTAACTACGCTGTCTCTAATGTTCATAATTCCGAATCATTCAACTTCATAATGTCATTAGCAATAAACATCTATTACACTTTTATTTGTTCTCCTAGATTTTCTAAACATAACCATATTTTACACTATTATTCAAAGTCATATCTTTTTTGTTCAGATTTCTTTCTTTAACGATATATTAAAGTTCAAGTTTGTTGGCATTAGCACGTATACTTGAGTCCCGCTCCATTCATTCAGTCAAGTTCCAGAAACGAATCGGTCCTATTCATAATTATTGGTTTAGGTTAGGTTAGAACTGTGACCACAACGCACCAGCCGAGCGAGCGAAGCCAGAGTCCCGCTCCAGTCATTCAGTCAAGTTCCAGAAACGAATCGGTCCTATTCATAATTATTGGTTTAGGTTAGGTTAGAACTGTGACCACAACGCACGAGCCGAGCGAGCGAAGCCAGAGTCCCGCTCCAGTCATTCAGTCAAGTTCCAGAAACGAATCGGTCTATTCATTATTATTGGTTTAGGTTAGGTTAGAACTGTGGCCTTACGTTTTATTCGCGAGGAACGTACTTCTGTACGTAGTATTTATTATTATTCTATGGTATGAGTGAAAATATTATGGTAATGTTTAGGGATAAAAGTGTTATGATAAAAAACAGTAGGAGTTTAAATATATTTACATAAATGATATTATTAATTAGTGTCCGACCGAAACTAGTTTTACGACCGAAACCGAAACCGAAAACGAATTTCGGCAACGGTGTCTATTTCGGCCGAAACCGAAACCGAAACCGAAACTTCCTTACAAGGCTCATATTTTGAGGGAAAAATAAAGAAAACGTTATTATAATCAGTCTTTATTGTTTTCTCTTTAAATTGCATTAAAATTGAACTTATAAAGCGCCTTTTCACTCTAAAAGGTATCAAATTATGTATTAAAAAAGAAAAAGAAGGAATTATAGTCTAGATTTTTTTTAATTACTCGCAATATACAGGACATCTACATAACCCGTCCCACACTTAATAATGTCTCAAAACAAAATTGGTAGTAGGTACGTAAGTTAGTATCTACTGTACTTGGCACTTGGATACCTTGGTGATAAATTATACTAAAATGAACTTTGAAACTCTGAATCCATAATATTATCACCATGAAATGCACTATATGTATAGTCATTACTAACTACCTAACTAATATTTGTTTACGTACAGCATTTGCAAACCAAAAAAAATTATAGGTTATATTTAACTTTATTATAGTTTTATCAGTCATCCCAACTAATATTATAAATGCGAAAGTAACTCTGTCTGTCTGTCTGTCTGTCTGTTACGCTTTCCCGCTTAAACCTCGCAACCGATTTTGATGAAATTTGGCATAGAGATAGTTTGAGTCCCGGGAAAGAACATAGGATAGTTTTTATCCCGGTTTTTGAAACAGGGACGCGCGCGATAAAGTTTTTCTGTGACAGACAAAATTCCACGCGGGCGAAGCCGCGGGCGGAAAGCTAGTATTGAATGTTTTTGTTTTATGTTTACTACCCGCTCTTATGTTATAACGAGATAAAACTTACCAAATTCAAAATAAATCACTCGAAAACTCGCCACCACAACAAAACAAAAAAAACTAACAGCAAACAAACAAGCGAGCGAATCACGACATGCGACATTGGTTCTGATCGGATCACGACATTGGCACGGAAACTCCCGAATGGACATTCGGTTTCGGTCGTAGTTTCGGCAAGTTTGCCGCCGAAAACGAAACTAAACCGAAACTCGTGTTTTTACCGAAACTCAACCGAAAACGAAACCGAAACCGAACATTCGGTCGGACACTATTATTAATTAAAATTTTCGGAAACATGAGTGTTATGAACCTCGCCGGTAGCACTACAAATAGTATGAATGAAAACTTTAGGATGAAAAATTTTAGGAAGAGTGATCATTCGGATTTAAAATCGTTAGGAAGAACAATTTCGGGTAAATAACTTTAGGTGAGCCAATATGGACCCACCTACAGTGGACGGGGCACATAGTTCGTAGAAATCATGGCTGTTGGGGAAGAATATTTCTGGAGCGCGACTATGGATTTGAAGAAGTAGGAAAGCAGGCCTATCCTACTTGATGGATTGAGAAGATTTAGAAAAGCAGGCCAGGTCAACTCGGAGGACCGATGATTCTGGTGAAGGTCATTGGAGGAGGATATAATAACAGTGTACAAAGGTATGTAGATAAGTAAGTGCCAATTTACTCTTTTCTTCAATGACCTTTCTGATATTATGCTATCTGCGACCAGGTCATACAGTTCGGGAGTGATATCAAGACAGACATACCTACTACATTCGGTGATAGTGATATTTTAATCATTTTTATTTTTAATTAACTAATTAAAATTGTTTATGCGCCAAGTTTATGCGAGAATAAGTACTTTTTCAAGCGCAAGTTATTAGTGATAATAGTTATTATAATGATGATTTTATCACGGATGTGGTTAACTTTGGATACATTGAAAATTTTAGTTGCATAACTTGTCCACAGAAAGTTAGAAAGTTACCATAATGGACATTTAGGAGCAATTATTTGTAAGCGTTTTCTCTATAGCCCGCCATTTTATTTTTTTGTCACCAGTCGTTTGTTTTGTTTACTTTGACAGTTTTCTTTTTTGTCGCATGTATTGATGGTAATTAATTATTGCTTTGAGCCTTCTTATTACAACTAAAAAGAGTAAGTTTTCAGTAATTAATTAAACATATAGGTAGTACAGTCAGCGTCAAATATTCTATTGTATTCTAAATAATGACAAAGTAAGTAGCCAAAAAGTTCGCAACACGTCTTGGATTAAGGTTATGTTTTCAACTTTTTGGTCACTGGGTTATGAATTATTACTGGGTGTTACGAACTATTTGAAGCTGACTGTAATACAAACATTGATCTCTAAAATTTTGCAATTTATTGTTTTTTTTTACTAGAAACTTTTATTGAACGTAGCTCCTAATAACGGTCTGTAGGTAACTGATATACGACCTTCGTTATTGAGGGAGGGAAATATTAAAAAGGTCCGTAACAATGACAACAGTAAACGAAGATCGTAAAAAGTAAGTGCCTTTGGAACATGTCCCGGCGAATGTTAGCCGTTAGCATGCTCAATATTAATACGGAGTCATTTTTTTAAGAGTGTCGAACTGGTCATTTAAAGTTATTGCACTTGTTTCTTAACTTACTAATCTATTATATCTATATATATAAAAGAAAGTCGTGTTAGTTACTTCGCTTATAACTCAAGAACGGCTGAACCGATTTAGCTGAAAATTGTCAGGGAGGTAGTTTATAGCCAGGAGAAGGACATAGGATACTTTTTATCCCGTTCGAAATAAAAAAAAGTCTGCTTATTTATTGCCATTAGGGCGGAACAAAGTTCGCCGGGTTAGCTAGTATACATATAAAAGAAAGTCGTGTTAGTTACTCCACTTTTAACTCAAGAACGGCTGAACCGATTTAGCTGAAAATTGTCAGGGAGGTAGTTTAGAGCCAGGAGAAGGACATAGGATACTTTTTATCCCGTTCGAAATAAAAAAAAGTCTGCTTATTTATTGCCATTAAGGCGGAACAAAGTTCGCCGGGTCAGCTAGTAGATGATATTTGATCAATGTCCATCATACAAAACATAATTTGGGCACTTTTTGTTAACATAATTCATTTTTAAGTAAGTTACTAAAGGTACTTTAGTTCCCAAACAGAGTAGTCGCGTGGCAAGCGTGGAGAGTTATGTCAAATCCTCCAATTACTTCTGGTTAGAAAGGTCGTTCTCTTGCAGTGAAGCATAGTGTTAGTAGACTAGACTATATTCAATTCTTTGCCATCGTATGGTTTGTGTTGAATGAAGTGAACCTGCATATAAACTTCATGAGCCGCCATAAACTATGACAGTTTTATGGGACCAAAAGCTAAAAATCTATCCTAGCCAGGATATTATTAAATGAACAACACAAACTTTACACAGATGAAATACGTACCTACAGATCTTGGGCTGTTTCAAATAAGACATTTTGAACAGGGGGCGTCAGTCGTGCACTTGTATTTGCAAGACCGCACACTAACTGTTGATATTTGTCATTTTTATTCCATCGCAGAGGTCATACAACTTCCGTGGGGGTCTTGCAAATGCACGACTAGTGTTCGGGCACAAAATGTCTTATTTTAAAGAGCCTTAGTATGTACTATTGCAAAGCTCTATGTAGCAATAAGGTGGCTACGCCAGTTGTCGGCGCATCGCACCGTAAACGCACGCGGGGTGGTTGCGCGCTCTTAATTGATTGGACCGCGGCCATTACACGCCATTGCTTTTCAGCTGTCAGGGCTGGCAAGATGGATTGTTTTAACATTCGGACGAGGAAAACTTCTTACGGTTATTATCAGAAAACAATATACAATCAAGAATTTCATTTTGATCAACATTTAATTTCATGCTGTGGTAAATCGTCGAGACTGAAACGCCTCCACAATTTTTTAACAATAATCCTATAAGAGTCGTCAAACGTCAAAAATCTATCAAACTCCAGTTATAGTTATGGTTAAAATCAGGTGGTGTAACTCAGGCAGGCCTTAATGAATTTTGGTATCCAGTATTAAACTCTCAAATAGGTGACACCCCTACCTAGGGCTGCCCCTGTTAGTTAATTTGCCGCCGCGACATGTAACGAGCACGTAAGCTTTTGTTTGTGTCGTAACGAGCGATTAAGACTTTCTGTTCTTAATTAAAAATTAACAGCGTCAAATTGATTAAACAATGGTGACGGTTGGATATATTGCTTTGTACTGATTTATACTTAACTGATATTACATTTATGTTATAAAAAACCCAGCTTCTCCACTTAGGCATTTTGCGAATTACACAATCTTAATTAACTTGTATTTTAATTGAATAAGAAAACAATAAAGAAATATTAATATACATACCTACGTGTGAATCACCGAATTAACTTCGTGCATTTTAGAGCTGTCAAACCAAAGTGAAAAATATTAGTCGTAAATCAACACAAAATCAAAATTCAACGCGAGCGTAAAAGCACTTATTCTTGCAACCTCGTTAACAGAATATTATAATGCTTAACCATCGGTGTGGCAAATAGGGTTTCTGATTTCTCGACTTATTTTTTTTCTCGAGTTTCGGGAATTCTCGAGGCCAAAGTCTCGAGTTTTCTCGGGTCTCGAGTCTTTAAATTAAAACTGTTGAAATCGGTTGAAATTTAATAAAAACACGGGTTTTTATTAATGTTATAATGTGTCTGGGTTATAATCAATAATACTGTAAAGTTTCAACAAAATCCGTTCAGTAGTTTTTGCGTGAAACAGTAACAAACATCCAGACATCCAAACTTTCGCATTTATAATATTAGTAGGATAATTATAACTTAATAATTAACTAAAGGAACAAAAGTCATAAAGTCGCGTGTACTTTAAGGAATAACCATTAATATTAATAACCATAAATATCTGGAGCTCCAATTGAATCACTTGTTTTCCAAAGAACACAAGTCCAAATTAATTGTTAAATTACGATAATTAATAAACCTACATTTACAAACAAAAAAAAACTTTTAAATAAATTTTTAAACTTAAAGATAACGACTTGTATAAACGTATTTACGAGTACCTAAACTAACAGTTAACAAAAATTTTTCAGTCTTTAAATCAGTCAGTTATACAAACATATATAGCATACTCGTAGGCGAACATTATTGGTTTCGGTTAAGATCATTACTTGCAAATCAAATTAGTTAAAAAAAGGAAAGACTAGGCCAGTCTAAACGCAACGTTAACCTATTAAATAATTAAAAACTTACTTTTGTCTAAGAAAATAAGCTTTCAAAAAAATTAAAGCTTCAAAATCGAAACTCGAGAATTCTCGAGCTCCGGTATTTTTTTTCTCGTCTCGAATGAAGCCAAATTTCTCGAGTTTTCTCGAGTTCGAGAAAGCTCGAGCAGAAACCCTAGTGGCAAATCAGTAAGTTATAACAAAGTGTTACAAATCATGCGGAGGGCAAATCAACCTGTCATACAGGCCTGAGGCGTATCTGCACTACCTTAAAACATTTTTTAGGTTTCCGTACTCAAAGGGTACAAAGGACCCTATAACTAAGACTCCGCTGTCCGTCTCCCTGTCACCAAGCTGTATCTCATGAGCCGTGATTGCTAGATAGTTGAAATTTTCACAGATGATGTCATTTCTGTTGCTGCTATAAGAACAAATAAGTACTAAATCATCATAAATTAAATATTTACCTAGTTGGGGCTCGTGACTCTTGCCGCATTTTGCTCAAAACCCTTAATTTCAGGAACTATTTACCCACCTACAAGTTTATACGAAACCGTCGATGCACGAGTGCAACTCGCACATGGCCTGTTTTTGTTTTTTATTACTACGTATTTTTCTGGAATGGAAAGCAGTTATTTGAGGTTGTACGTCAGCCAAAGAGTGAATATAGCCAATTACGCTTTATTTTTTAAAAGGCGTAGCGTAAGTGGCATATTGTATATACGCTGTGATTGGGGTAAAATAGCTTAATAAATGCGTTTTAAGGAATTGTAGGTTGCAATTGCATTATGCTTGAATTTACCATATTTGATTCAACATAATAATTATGAAGCATTTGAGGTCCAATTAAAGGTAAAAAGCTCATAATTACGTTGTAAAGTATTTCTGCATGTGTTTTATGTGTTGTAATTGTAATGCATTATGAATATTGTGGACTACTGTGAACAACGTAAACCCACAATTAACACAAGCAAGTTTAGTTAACCACGAGCGGTTAACGGGATTATTAGACAAATTGCTAATCTTGAAAATACTTAAATTGAAAAAAAATTGTCCCGACTGTCTACAAATATTTTGATTTACTTTCCCTCGTTTTCCTTAGAATACGAACGAATACGTATCTGCAGTTTACATAGAGCAGGGTTTCCCAATTTTTTTTTGCCAATGAACCCTAATTGATTATACTTTTCCTAGCGGAACCCCCGTACTACTCCGCCCGCACGCCCTGCCCCTCCCTTGTGCGTAAACAAGTCGGTACGAGCGAACAACGTCGGTCACGAAACGTGGGATAATATTTTTTACAGAACCCTTGCGGCCTTTCCACGGAACCCCAGGGTTCCGCGGACCACTATTCGGGAACCGCTGACATAGAGTACGAGTAGTTATGTAAAAATCATCAGTGTTCTTAGCCAGTAGCTGTATAAGTATCCTTTCATCATCACTTCACATCTTATCTCTTAACAGCCAATAATAGCCAACCGCATTCCTACAAGTGCTTGTACCTGTATTCATATGCCGACACTTGAATTAATGAAGATAGTTGCCGATTCGATGTTATGCAATAAGTGTGCAAATATTAAAGATAACGAATTTCTGCAATTCAAACGCAAAACCAGGAGATTGTCTATTAATTTGAAGTGGTCTTCAAATAACGATTTGTTAATTGATTTTATCTATAAATGCCATTTATTAAGTTCTTCTCGAGGCAAGTTTTATTCAGTAGCTCTGATATAGTGGCAGCAGGCAGGATGTTATGTAAAATATCTACGATTAACAGCCAACTGATTTATTCATAGGAACAAATAAGTTAGCTGTTAATGATCATAGGATCATTTGCTATGGTTTGACTATGATTCTGTTGAGTAAAACATGGTATAACCCATTCGCGCTAAGTTTGCCGGTCCGTAGAAAAACGCGTCCCCTCCCCCAACCGCGATTAAACGCAATTAGTGATTAAACGCAATTAATGTGTCTTATTTTACGCAAATACACAATTTTTATCAATAATAATAAATAAAAAATATTTTAAATATAGTATGATAAAGTTATAAACGCTTTTCTTCGAGTGACGTCATATCGCCAGCGGCAAACTTAAAGCGAACGAATAGTAGGTACAATTTAGTATGTTTCGGATGTTTCTATAAAAAATGTCAGTCAAATGCTAAGGCTGAGTTGCACCACCTACCTTTGACCGTAACTTTAACGATAACCGGTGTTTTTTCTATGGAGTTTGACAGATTTTTACGTTTGTCAAAGTTAAAGTAAGATGGTGCAACCCAGCCTTAGGTTCAAAATAAATGAAAGAGGCCTAAGTGATTCTTCAGAATATCCACCTTAATTCAGAATACTTGCAGCAAAATGTTGTTACGCAAGTATCTAACGCATCTGCGTCGGATCGCGAACGCGGCGCGTCTCAAACGCATCACGTACTTGCATTGTGCAAGCGGGGATGCGAAGCGCGTGCGCGACCTTAGATGCAGGCAGAGTAGGGTTGCCAGTGATAATAATATGTTTTAATTTGATTTGGCCTTAAATATTTACGAATATAATAACTCTAGTAATATGAGAGCCATTATTGAATCAATCGATTAATAACTTTAATCTTATTGTATCTTGTAGGCCCGAAGATATTTTAATGAAGGCTAATAAATAAAAATAAAAATAAATAAAAAGTATTTATTTCGGATAACAGGGATCCAATAATGACAACGCCACTCTTGTAGCGGAGTTTTGGACTGACACTGTGTAGGTTTGTTGTCGACCACACAAGAAGAAGATTAAGAGAAGGCCAAGAAACTAGACTGAAGTGAAACTAAGTTAAAAATCCTGTTATAAGCTCTTGTTGATCAAAATATTATGAAAATCCTTGGGGAAAGCCTTTGACCAGTAGTGACGTCTTTCGTCTAGGTGTGAAGGATAATGCAATTCGAAATCAAAAACTAGATTATATGCTTTAGATTTAGAATATGAGCCTAATAGACTCTTAGAAAATTATAGAATTATCAACAAAATATCCAATATTTGTTGTCATTACTACCAACACTTGGCAGCCCTGCGCTGCGCCCGCGCATCGCATAATAAGACGACGAAAGCTCCCCTTGTCGTGTTTTGTTAATGCGCGCGCGATTCGTTTTGTTCTAACTCGAGATCTGCTGATAGGATGTGCGGGGGATGCAGTTTATTGTTGTTTTCGATGCAGTAAAAAAGGAGATGAAATTCTTTGTTGTGGTGAATTTTGTGCAAGCGAGTTAGTAAGTACAATTCGTGAAAACAGACAAATAGATCGGCTAGACTACAATAATTGTGGTCTTCTTGCAAGTAATCATTACAATTTGAGTTTTTGATTAAAACATATCATAATTTAAATATTTGTTTGCATACTCCCAATAAATCAGTTACATTATAATTACAGGTAATTAATTTTGAATACAGTGGCAGCTTTGTTGTGTACCTAGATGTGTAGATCCTAAATGGTTTGGTTTTTTTTTTTTTTTTTTTTTTATCCACAACGAGGAAGCTCTTGGCCTGTATCTCACCTGATGGTAAGTGATGATCAGGCCGAAGGTGGAAGCGAGCTTCACCCGGAATCCTCAACCACAGAGGAACTGGCTATCTTCCCTCTAACTGCCGGAACACAACAATGCTGTTAACATTGTTGTTATGGCGACAGACTTAGGTAAGATGGTGGTAGCTAGCCAGGCGGACTTGGAACAAGCCCTACCACCAACCAAACCGAACAGAAAATTCTGCCCCCACTGGGAATCGAACCCGGGACCTCTGCGTCTGAAGCAGGTGGTCTAACCACTAGACCACAGAGGCGGTAGTCTTTATTATTACTTTTTATTGCTTTATGTTGGTAAATATAGTATTATCGTCCGTAAATCCTGAAAGGGTATTATGATTAAGTGGGTTAACATACTAATTGAATAAGTTCGTAACAATAACTTATTAGTAAAATCAGTTTTTTTCCAAAGTAGACAACCCTGCACGACAATTCGCTACACGTCGCGCGACGTCGCATCGTGGGCGTCGCGTAGCGGATTTATGTCCCGTGCCGAAATTTCAACGCGGTTCGATGCGCGTGCGCTGTTCGCGAATTTACAGTCATGACAAGTATTTATAAACTTATTGCATTTTGAAACCTTGGATTGTTTCCATTTTAACCATAACACAAAAATGTCCTTACATTTCAAGAAAATAAAATGCTAAGTACATTGCTGCTTTTGTTTGTAAGTGAAGGAAAATGCTTTTCTTTCTTTTTTTCAATGAAAACCAAGTTTTTTCTTACAATGGAATTAATACAATATCATCTAAAACATAGAGAAAAATACAAAAGGAAAGACACAAGACAATTTTGATGGTAATTTTTTTGACCACGAATATTAAGGACAGAAAAATATGAAAGTACCGAAATGAAGATGTTCTTATTAATACGGCTTTGTTGCGCATAATTTATGAATACGCAAAGAACATTATTGTCGTTTTGCATTTTACTCGGGTTGGCGTAACAACGGTGTTGTAATAATTGTAATTTATTTCTTTCGCAGATGAAAAAATAAAGTAAATCCGCCGAAACCTTTACGGTTGACTTCGACTTTGGGTTAATTTCTGGTGCTTTTTCTCATATTTGATCATCGCAGGAATCAAACTTGCAACTTTATGTCCCGTAGTCTGGTATGTGAACAATCAAGTCAGACGACGACAAGTCATTAGCATAATCATGTATAATCTACAATATTGATACAATCTTTTTAAATTTTGGCAGTTTTGAATATTTAAACTTAATAATATGGTAGTAGCCTGGGGTTGCCATAAGTGTGGGGACTCAGACGGGGACATTTAAAGAAAAACTATTAAAGTTAGAAAAAAAGAGCTTTTATTACAACAATAGGTATTAATCAACATTAACCAAAGTATTAAGTATCTGTCAACATTTTTTAATTAGCACACGTTCCCCCTTAGTCTTACTAATAATGGTTGTATAGCGGTGGTATAGCTATACAATCTTTTGACCTTATCTGTCATTGTGACATTTTAATTTGACAGATAAGGACAAAACATTGTATAGCTATACCGCCACTATACAACCATTATTAGTAAGGGGGTATGTAATCAACAAACATAAAATTATCACAATGTTATTTTTTTAATAAACACAAAATATAATCAACAACAAAATAAATATAACATTCTCAACTATGCATGGCATTGTTATTTTTTAAATTAACACAAAATATAATCATCAAATATTATATCCTCGTTTATGCATGGCATTTTTTTTATTAGTACAAAATATAATAAATTAATCAACAAATATAAAATCCAGCGGTTAGGAAGCTTCTTAGTCTAATTGTTGCCACTTTTGTGGGCCCATTCATACTTGTCAGATGTTCCCGCTTTACGGAGCAACTCTTTTTGGGACTTCACGTACTTGTAAAACTCAATGCATGTCATCTTGTAGTTGTATATGCACTGAATTATACTCTCAACTGTCCCCACAGCGAGCTGGTTCCTCTCTTTAGTCCACTGCGAGGTTATCAATGAAAATACCCGCTCCACATGTGCATTATGGCCAGGGATTGCAAAGAGATATTGGCATACTTTGAGTAAATTAGTTTTTCTTTCTCTTTCCTCTGTCATTTGAAAAAAAATCCATCTATCTTGTACGTTTTTACATTTCCATTCATCAGACATTTCAGTTTGTAGGAACGATTGTAAGTACATAAATTCCTCATACATTAAATCACTAATTTGTATAGATTTCTCGTTTAAATAACTTGTCATTTCTTCAATTTGTTGCCACTGTGGAATCTCGTTCAACATCATCCAATCAAAAATCTCGAATTTTTTCATAGGCTCAGATCTCGACTCGACTCGACTCTCGGCTCGACCACTGTTCGAGATATTCAATAGCAGCGTGGAAATAATCACTTGTGTCTTTGTCAAATGTCTCTGTTTGCCAAGGTATATTACTGTTTACCAAGTCCAGCCCTCTATTAAATAACTATGATTTTTAAACGGGGACAAATTGCTTATCGGCCGGGACGCCAGGACACCATGCTTCAAACGGGGACATGTCCCGGCGTACGGGGACGTATGGCAACCCTATAGTAGCCTAATGTAGCCGTTAGTAAATCATAATCGATCTACATATAATAATAATGATTAAGCCATAATATTGTCTATTTTATTGTTTCGCCAAATAGTTCAAGGGCATTTGGAAAGATATTGGTGGTATAAAAGTATCAAATGCCAAGGTATTTATGACAATGGTATGCAAATTCATTACTTAAAGATTTTGCCCCCAAGCTCTAAAATTGTAGTTAGGTGTTTTTTGTAACTATGCATAATTGTACAGTACAATCTTACGAAGTTCGGCCCGATTAAATCATAACTACCTAATTATGATTTCAAATGTACTGGCAAAGATTCATATCGGTAATAACTCTATGAAATATCTTAACTGTTAAAAATAATAAAAATTTGCAGATTTTTATAGTAGTGGATAAAATAAGAGAGTAATAAGAGAGAGAGAGAGAGAGAGTGTAAACCTAAGAGTAGAGCGCTGTAAACGTTAAGTTTCGGCTTAGTACTTAAAGTAAATAAAGCAAGGATAAAACAGGTCGATTAATTAAGAATCAACAAGTATTATCGCTTTAAAAGGCCCACTTATACAGCTGCATAGCAACGCATTCAGTTCTCAAAACTAAACTGTTTCATTATCAGACATTTGTATTTAAAAGCAGCTCATCATTAATCTAAAAACGTACACATCTCTACCATTCGTGACGATGGTCAAAATGAGCGACACGAGTAGGGATGTGCCGTGGAATACTAATTAGCGTTATGATAATAACGATAACGTTAAAATTTATTTTTATTTATGATATAAGGGCCGCACCTTCGTGACACGTGGATTAGTAGTTAGAATTATTATTGAGTTCAATTGAGCCATGTCAAATACGTGTGAAGGCTCCTAAAGACTGGTTGGCATGATCGTGCCTGCAGGCAGAAGTGTAAAAGTTATCGATTTCAATTCAATCAAATACTTGTACGTAGCATATACGTCCACTGTGACATCCATTTTCATGACACTCGGTGATGTAGCGAAGCTATCACGACCTTAATCTAAATCCAATTGAATCTACATTGAAATCTATAAGCAAGCACAGGATTGTAATCACAAACTGTTATAGTCCACATGATAAGTAGAAGAAATTTTTGTGAAAATACGAAGATCGCCTTTTAACTGTTAGGTCATTTTATTAAAAAGATGAGTAAACATTTATGGTTTTTTGTTGTTGATATTTAAAGTGCCTTTTCGGGTGCTAAGAGAGGAAACAATATAAGAATATTGATGCGACTGAACAATGGGGTTTCAGAAACGTGACGCCACGCTTCCGAGTCGGGACGGGGTCAAAGTATAAAGAAAGCATAAATATGTCCCATAATAATAAAAGGAAATATACTTAAGTTGTATCTTTTTGTCGGGAAGATACAGGATATAACGGGAATGACTTACCACCCACTGGTTTTTTATTTATACGACAAGGAGAAATTATGTCGATAACGATTTTCTATTCAGTGTGCTTACCATGAGTTTACGTTAGGTGTGCTCGCTAGCGACTGCGTAAAAAAATGACATTTTAATGTATGACATATTGTGCAGCGCCCCTAGCGGCTACTTTCAAGAAATAAAATCTTCATAGAAATTTTTGACATACTCGCTAGCGAGCACACCTAACGTAAACCCATGGTAACAGTACTGAGCGGGTAACTATGTCTACGCCTAGTTTTCAGAAACATGAGACTAAAATAAGTGTATCATGTCATTCATATTATGTATCTCTTCCTGCTCCAGGTTCAACTGAATGCATAATTTACTAGGATCAAACCTCTTGAGGCTTCAGTTAAACGCATATAAAATTCATTGGTCTCCTTATCTCATCTCTCAATCTCAATCCATTATTAATTTTCAATTTAACGACGAGATGACCAAAACCACCGAAACGCTCGTGTCGCTGATGTAATGACTTCCGTTAACCGTTAAACTGCCACCGTTTCGGATGCTCAACGCTAATAATAACGTTATAGCGACACTCATTAACGTTATTAACGGCTAATTATTTCGACAATCAATGTTCAACAAAACGGTCGGAGATTTTATCTGGATTAATCGGCGCGCGGATGAATAGATCGATAAATTGATTTAGTTTTATCGTAAGATCTTTCGTTTGAAAGTCTTGCATTTGGTATTGTTGTACCTATAAGATTGACCCTTATCTTGTTTTCAATTATGTATTTCAAATAATGTCGCATGTAACAAGGCATTTATTTATATTAATTTAGTTTACCTATATCGTACAAGGGTACAAACATTTAACCTCTTTACTACATTGGTGTAGATTTCCTTGAACAAAATGCGAGCCGTAGTAGCGTAAGAAATGTAAAAATACCTTATAATGGGCGTTTGATTGCAGTGATAAATCTCGCTTCAAACACTAAACCGAATGGCGCATAAATAACGTCTGCTCTCGTTTGTTACTTTTTGATGGATACCAGTAACGGGTTGCGTAACGTTACTTGGTAATCGCGGTAACGCTATTTTTAATAACCAAAAAAGGTTTTTGAAACCCTACCTAGTGAGGTATCTACAGAAATATAAATTGTTTTTTTTTTACACACAATTTCAATACAAACTAGTTCTTAGACTTATTGTGTCCATTAAATTGCAATGCATATTCTAAAGCAGCAACTTTGATTATCTACCTACTTCATGACCTATTCATACAAAATCAAACTTACTTAAATGTGTTGTAAATTAAAAACAAATGACAGAAATGAACTCATTACTAATAGATTGCAGAATAAAATGGACCGGAGTAATTAAGCACAGATGTTGTGAGGGGAAAATAAAACCGAAGCGGTGCGGTGGCGACGTATGGAGATAGAGACTTTATGGAGCGTGGGGCAGTGTGATTTATACGCCTTTGCTTTCAACTTTTTTTTAATGTCAGCTGTTTTTGCGCGCGAACAGAAACGGGTAATTTATACGCATGTAAATTAGCTTCTGTTGTCGTGATATATCTGTGCCAAGATAATTAATATAATAATATTTTGAACTAGCGCAAATGTTTTTTCAATAACATGATTATGGCTATAAAACATGATTTGACCTAAATTACTGCGCTTAATGTCGATAATGAATATAAAAATGGTTTGTTTAACCTTCGGGAATCGAGAAAATGAAAAGTTTAACCAAAAATCTGTGTGTGGTCTACATAAGACCACAGAATAATTAATAGTACAGGTACAGAAGGATTACTCCGCAAGACGATTTAAATAAATGCGAGTCTTGCTGCGACGCGATACAGTGGAATTCAGCTCGCACAGCACTACGTACCTACAATTTTATTCACCTACAAGTTTTGTCTCTTTCTATCGCGTGCCTCTGAACTCTTCTTACGCTGTTAGGGTTGCTGTCTAGTGAAAAAATAATTAATCTACTTATTTGTAATGAGGTACGTATGTAGGTAAGTAAAAATAACATTTCAAATATACCTAATTAGGATTAAAAAAACTTGTTCTATTACAATGTCTTCATTCATACCTATTTTAACATAAGACAGATAAATTAAACATACTATTACAGAAAAAAAAGAATCCTATACTATCCTAAGAATTTTATTATTGATTACCTACATGGCCAACATACCTTTCAGCATCTTTGGGAAGCGAAAAAAAAAGATAAATCCGGTAATTTCTTTTCGAATTTAAACACCCGAACGCCGCACAATATTTCTTTCTCTTTATGTCCATTTTTAAATAATACTTCGATCATAGAATTATAATCATACTAAAACGCACGCCAGCGTCCTGACGGGCGAGCGCGTGACACTCGACTGATATAGGTAATACCCGCCGGCGGGGCGCTTCGCTGTAGGTAATTATCGGATGTACCGCGCGGAGTGAGCCAGGCCTGATAAGACCAACAAGTTTATGTGGATTCACGATTGGAAGAACAGTTCGTGACACCCAAAGTAGCCAATAAGTTCCCAAAACGTCTTTGTTACTATTGAAATAAGGTTATGTTGTCAACTTTTTGGCCACTTTGAGTATCACGAACTGTGTATTTGGGATCTCACTATACTGGGAACCACTTCACAAATTGATTTAAAGTCACTATTGGAAATCGAATCCCAGACTTCCCAATCATAATATTCGAACCATTAAATCACGAAGCGTTCGCCAACTGCGATTCTTACGTAATACAGGTTCTGGCCAACGTTTGACAGATGTGTCTGGCACTGCGCCAGACTTGGGTCCAACTCTATCCATTCAAGTACCAATAGCAGAGTAATTAAAAATCTAGCAGGTTCAATTGATTTAACCAATGGTAAAGGTGATTTATAAATTCAATATGCTACTTGACATTTGAAATTGAAATCACAGTAATTCTCTATTTTCCTTTTTATATCCGTTCAAATGAATTCATTACATTTGAATTTCATACATGAAGTAGGTATGTGTTGAAATAAAAAGGTTAGGTTACAGTCGTCAGCACTAGGTATAGTTTTTTTGTTGCAAAATCGCACATAATCGAACAACGTAAGAGCCCACAGTATTTAATCACATTTATACCAAACTAATAACCTTTTTAGTATGATTCGGACTTCAAAACACACTGGCAGAATAGGTATACTAGTCTTTTTTTAATCTGGCTTGTAGCATTCCTTTTTTAAAAGCAACTAAATGAGGTCGAACTCCCAGTGATTTTTTCCAGTAGATAAAATACTGGAACTAGCAGCACAGCTGCAGAAACGAAGTTCCAAATTCAAAATTCTAGAATATTCATGAAGTTTCGTCGGTGATTATACCGAGAAGCAGTCAGATTAGCATTTCTGAACCTTATTACCAATATGCTTAAAGTAGAAAACTATAAAGCTCTTTTGTTGCTTACTGTACGGTAGAGGAAATTGAATTTTGAAGAGCCGACAGTCCGTTGTTTTCTGTCAGGTTGTTTTAATTTAAAAGCAAAGCTTCTTTACGGATAAGTAAGAAAGTGTATTTTTACTCTAACAACAAAAAAGCTGAAGAAAATTACTTTAGCTGAAGAAAAGGGCGTAATAGAATGTGCTTTCAATTGTTACATTATGATTGATTAGAATTTTTAGTAATCCCTAATATGAAAGATAAGGCTAAATACATAATACCAGCCTGAACATGATAAATGGCCTCCAGTAGTTGTATAATAGTCGCTTTATCTAGAACTAGGCAATCTATGGGGGCGCTCGGATCACTTACCAGCCCTTTTGACAGCGAAAATTACTTTTCCCTCCTCTGAATAGAACTTGTATTCTGCCCAAACTATCACTATGGAGATTAAAATGAATTCAAATTTAAATTTTAATGCAGCCATTTACTTGTATAAGTAGGAGAAAATTAGAAATATTTATAAAATTGGCGAATTACATTTAATGTTAACATTACGTAAATAAGTACTTATAAATTAATTAATATACACGTAGTAACTAAACAAAAACAGTATGGAATATAATGCAACGGTAAGTTTTGACTATTAACACTTATGTAGGTTTTTTTTTTGGATGTAACACCTTACTGTCAACACTGTGTGTGTCCCTACATGGACATCAAAATTATTTTCGGATCACTTCCACTACACTATATCCATTTTTGAGAGACTGTACAAAAGCTTATCTTTCTCTGATCTCTCAAACTACGAAGAAAAATCCTCCGGGACTTCCCCAATTCTTATTTAACTTTCATTTCATTAACTCTGGGAGCGTCAACTATTACTCCTCAGTCCAAATTATACATTCGGCTGCGATAACTCCGAATGCCATCCAGCTTTATTTGACATTCGCCCTGCTATGGGCCTAGGGTCGCCAAGTGGGAAATAATTTCCGGGACACGTATAAAGTCCTTTTTCTACACAGGAAAATTGTAGCGTTTAAAACTTCATAAAACGAATAAAAACAACTTCCAATTTAGATTGATTGATTTTGTTTTTTTTTTATCTCAAAATGTAAATGAGTATTTCTGTATTTCTTTTTGATTAATGGTAAAGTAATGACCATAAAATAGCTTTTGATTGTTGGATAATTTGTGAAAATCAAAGTCATTTGGGAATAGAGCTTACTGCCAACTAATTTGGTTACCTATTTTAACATTATCTAGTATTTTGTTATAATATTTTTGCTTAGATTTAAAACGTGAGGAGTTACAAAGAAATCCCTTCAAACCCTCAGACCTTTGGCACCCTAAATGAGAGGGCAGATGAGCTCTCCCACTCCCAGACCTCCCTAATAAGATTTTAAATGTGGAATTCTGTCTAAACGAACTTGTACATTGGCGTGCCGTAGATTTATTTTGTTTATTTTAATTTGGGAGATAGCGGGTTCGTTCACGTTGCCTGGGTTGTAATTAAGTTTAATATTTAGAGATCACACTTTAGGTAATTTTATCGTCTACACTCATAAAAGAGGTGACGTTTATTAGTTAAAAGTCTGTGGGTTTTCAACCCGGAATATTTACATTAAAGTTCACTTAGGATATCATGTTTTTAATTAATCTTAAAAAAATAATGATATTTTAAATATCAAATGTTGGCCATTACTGAAGTGTTTTTGTGACCTTTAACACCAAAAGTCACAAATTCACAATACATTAAAACTATGTTGGAGACTGAAAATGGCATAGAAGCGCTTAAAATATTTAATACGGGTATTTAAAATAAATACACACATGGAAACGATTCTGCCTACACCAAAGTAAACATAGAGTTTTAGTTTTAATATGACACTGGCTGGCAAGAATATAGTAAAAAAAAATGCAAGAATTCCTTTTTAAATTTAAAATGTCGCAATTCACTTGTTATACTGAGATTCGGGATGTCAAATTGGAACAGATTAAAAAGCTTCGTATCTTTTTTCGTTTGGTCAAAGCAAAGGCATAAATCAGTGCACTTATCACATGTGGGAATGGCAAACATTCGGCAACTGATAGCCATGTTTGGACTTGAGACGGGTTTAAGTTGATTGACCTCTGCTTTTTAACACGCACAGTGATAAGAATTGGACGTCTCATTTTTATTGGAGATAAAATCTCGGGATTTTTGTCAATAAGACTTTAAAAAGTAATTTCTTGTACTTATTTCATGTTTCCTGTAACATTATGTAGTTACTAGCTTTCCGCCCGCGGCTTCGCCCGCGTGGAATTTTGTCTGTCACAGAAAAACTTTATCGCGCGCGTCCCTGTTTCAAAAACCGGGATAAAAACTATCCTATGTTCTTTCCCGGGACTCAAACTATCTCTATGCCAAATTTCATCAAAATCGGTTGCGAGGTTTAAGCGGGAAAGCGTAACAGACAGACAGACAGACAGACAGACAGACAGAC